>NC_092531.1:21730681-22349318 GCF_037038585.1 Patagioenas fasciata
GGTGCAGTGTTTCAAAACTAAAAAGCACACGGTGCAATTTCAGGTGAGAGTTGTGTGATGTCCCAATTTTTGCTGAGCTCCTCCTGAAAGAGCTCAGTGTGGGGATAATTTCACCATCGCTCAGTGTGTACACACACGCAGCTGTGTCACAAGAGCCAAAGGCTATGGATGCATTGCAAAGAGCAAGGTGTATTTTAGTTACCTCTCTACTGGGGGATCTCTGAAGTCGCTGGTACAAGGAACAGACAGGTGCCAGTCACTTGAGCGTATTTACATTTAACCAACCTCCTCACCAAATCTTCCGATACATTCTCATACACTTGGGCATGTAAATCACCCCTCGGAAGTAAAATAAGAGGGATTACCCCTGGTTTCGGAGCTGTCTGCTCAGATCCCCCACCTGCAGTCATGCACATACAGAATTGTTTTGGTTGGAAAAGACCTTTACGATTGAGTCCAGCTATAGGAAGAAGGGCCTCAGGTTCACATGAGGGTTTCTGGAGCAGGAAGAGTTGTTTTCCACCGGTCCCTACGTCACTGGGAGCAGTGAAGAGCTGCTGGCTCATGCAGACCTCTGGCACTAATTAACCCTCAGCAGAGGGTGGGATGGAGACGGGTCTGCGATTGGTTTGGGGCTGAGGACGGAGGGTGGGATTTGGTGCTGCTGTGCTCTGGGTTACAACATCTGGAGAGGATCTTCCTCCTCGGGACGTGGGGGCTCTGATCTGCAAGTGGGGACTGCTCGGTGGCCAGCATGTCTTTCATACAGGTGGACAAGGACTCGGATTTTCCTCTCCAGAATCTCCCATATGGGGTTTTCTCCACTAAGGAGGAGGTGAGTAACAGCCAACTTTGTCCTCAGGGTGTTCCAATTGTTCCAAGGCTACAAATAACAGCAGAAGTTCTTTGCAACCTGGTATAAAAGAGAACTTCCCAGCCTGGGACACTCGTGGGACCTTCCTGATGTGACAGCAAAACTGTAGCTGCTGCATTGGCTCTTAATGTGGTTATTCTGATAACAGCTTCTTTTAAGATTGCACAAAAGTGTTGATACTCATAAGAAGTACTTTGGCTAATACACACAGCAGTTTTTGACTGTGTTTGTGAAATCACTAATTCTGCATTTAATCCTTTTAAGTAGAGGCACGGCACAGTTCACACTGATATTTTTTTTATTCTTAATTCAATCCCTCATTTTCCTTGTGGCTGAGTGTAATCTCATCTTCACCCTTAAGAAGCCACGTTATATATTCATTTTAATCTCACACCTCCCAGTGCCTGACGGGACGGAGCCCGGGGATGTGACCTCAGAGGAGGGGAAACGAGCCAAGAGCTGCATCTCGGAAGGAAAAAGTGGAGGATTTATTTATCCTTGCTCACGGCAACTTCATTATTATCTCCTGGTTTCTGCTGTCTTGGCTTATCCATGCAGGTTTAAAAAATATATATATAAACTGGAAGATTGTGTTTTCTGATGTGGTATTTTCCAAAGATAAAACTGAGATGGTTTGTTTAATCTCTTCCTAGATGTGTGTACTGTTATCTAGCAAGTTTGGATTATTTTTCTGCCTTCTACAAAGTGTTCTCTGAAGAAAGCATCACTCCAACCCTGTGAAAAGGCAGACAAGGACATAGAGAAATTATTTAGGAAAATGATGTTCTAAAAGTGGCCTAGTGTTGTAACAAGTCCAGGCTAAAGCAGTCGGTATCATTCCTGACTTATCCCAGTTACAGATTAACCTGACACGACCTTTAGAGTTTCCTGCAGGAATGTTTGCTGAATAAACACTTACTATCACTTTTGGAATCTTGTTTAGAAATTAAAGGTTTAACAGCGTGGATTTTCATAGGTGGCTGTTCCCTTTTGGTAAGTTGGTTTTCATAATGACTGTAACCGGTTTGTCTAAAGACAGGAATCATTGAAACATGCAGCATTTCTATAGCCCCCGGTGCAGCTGCGGCGGAGCTGCCGTGGGACCGGCCGTGCTGCTCCGTCACCGCTGGCTCCACACGTGCTTGGTGCTGCGGAGATGAACAGGGTCTTTGTGTCCTGGGTTGCATCTGCCCCGTGAATGCAGCCGCGATGTCCTTGTAGATGTGGGAAGCTGGTCCTGAAGTGAGGATGCAGGCTGGGGTTTGCCTCATGGGGCATGAAGGGTGGGTTATGTATGGCGGCCTCATTCGACATGGTGCAGAAGTAACATGGCTGAGCAAGGTGTGCTGTGCTCCCAGCATTGTCAGTGGGGTCCAGAGCACCCTTTGTCTGCTGGGGAGGAACTGTGCTGCAGAAATCCCTATTTATCTCTCCAGTTACGTGGCTATAGGGATGAGATCAGTCCTGCTGTGGCATGTCTATGCTTCAGTTCTCCATCTGTAGAAGGAGGAATAGCCTTTTTTCTACTTCACAGCATATTTCAGATATACAAGCATCAACATTTAAGGCTGGACTGGCAATTAAACAAGTTTATTCTGAAATACATCTCATTAATGAGGAGCGGGGGGAAGAGAACACGGAAATAAACCTCTATTTGTTGTCCTATCATTCCCCCATAAGATGGGGATGAGGGGAAGGCTCTCCCACCCCTCAAAGGCTGCAGGCAGTCTGCAGTAATGCTGTGCCTCTAGGTCTTCACATTTTCCAGTAGCCAGGCTCATTGATGAGCTTTTAATGGCAAATTGCTGTAATACCAGACCCTTGTCCCTGATCAATAAAAATCTCTGTCTTCCTCCCTGCCCTCTTTAGGGGATTTTTGGGTACAAACATAAACTCTTCTTCTCTCCCGCTCTCCTCTTGCTGCTTTGCAGCCCAGACACAGGCTTGGGGTCGCAATTGGAGACCAGATTTTGGATCTCAGTGTCATTAAACATCTGTTCAATGGACCAGCTCTTGCCAAACATCAGCATGTCTTTGACCAGGTATTTATCATAGCGTCTGTTGTTCTGATTTCCACGCACACTTTGGAAACATCCCTAAAGGTTTTTAGAAGCTTGTGGTGAGATAAGAACTGGAAATGTGTTGTTAGGTGGGCTCTACTTTGAGGGTAATCTCATCACATCTGTGATAGCAAGGGGAGCAGGGGCATCTGGGGTCCAAAGGCCATTTTCATCAGACTTGGGCAATGCAGGAGCCTGACAGAAAGTGTAAACAATTACTTCAGTCCCCCTTGTGCCTTCAGCACTTCATGGCAAGGAATCAGATGGGATTTTGACAACAGGGAAGCCATGTTTTGAAGGTAAATACAAATGGCCTCTGGTTACATCTAGTTGAGTTATCAAAGCTGCTAAGGCACATGGGCGCATGGCGAGGGTGCATTATGTTCTGCTTTGGAGGATTTGTGTTGTGAGGATGGGAGCATGGGGAGTGATCAACGGGGAGCACGGGCAGTCTGGGCAGCCCCCGCCACATAACCCTGGGGTGCAAGCGCAGGACGTCTTCCATGCACACAAAAGGCAAGCAAAACATGGTCTTTTATCCTCGTTCTCGCCTCTCTGTCCCCTGTCAGCCGACCCTGAACGCCTTCATGGGGCTGGGCCGGGCGGCGTGGATGGAGGCGAGGACTTGTCTGCAGAAGCTGCTGTCGGCCGGCGAGCCAACCCTGAGGGACAACGTGGAGCTGCGGGGAAGGTGAGGGAGCGGGCAGCGGCACCATGGCCTTCCAGCTGTGCCCTGTGCCACCCGGTGATCCAGGGCACCAAAATAGAAGGTCTGAATGTGGGCACCTACATGGGAATTAACCAGGGTTTGGGTATATTGAAAGCTTCCCTCTTTTAATTATGTCTCTGATAAGTCCTTTAGCTGCCCACAGATCTGGGGTGTCACCCTTCCCCTGGGGACACTGAGCTCTGCCCTGGGGTGACCCAGACCCACTGCCTCTCTGTGGGGTGTCCAGCTGGGCTGCCCAGGAAGATGGGTGGCTGCGTCCCCTCCATCATGGCCTTTGGTGACGAGGTGGCTGCCAGGGTCTCTGCCCCACCTCTGCCACATCCCCCAGCACTGCCCTGGAGCCTCTTCTGGCAAGGGGTCACCCCTCCAATGGCTCCTCAGAAACTTCCGGAGTTTGCTAAAACCAACCCCCTTGTCACAAATTGGTTTCAGATACAGGGCAGTGCACTGGTGTAGGGGTGGGAGGGGAGAACTGTGCCCTGCTCCATGCTCTGCTGATGGAAAATGTGCATATCCATTAATCACATACCTTCTTTTTTGTCCAGAGCGATGCTTTAAGCGCTACAACTGCTTGCCCTGGCAGCAACAGGAGCCATTCCTCCCTGTCTTGCCGGGATGATTTAGGCATACACAGGCAGGAAAGGGGTTGAATGGCTGCTTGGCACACAGACCTCCCCTGAGCATGTCCAGCAATTTGAATCGGGCACCCCGAGAGCCCCATCCCATGAAATCATCCATTGCATGCGGCAGAGGCAGCGGCGACCAGCTGGGCTGTGTGCATGGGCATGGCGTGTCTCTCCGTGCCCCTTGGCAAACCAGCCAGCTCACCGCGAGCATCGCCTCCCCTCCCGCTCACACCCTGATGGACGCTCCTTTCGGTCTCAGCAACAGCAGCCTGTGCAGTCGTCTTAATTTATTTTGCAAGGTTTTTTTTGCTGCAAGTCTTTGCAAAATAAATTAAGGAAGGAGCTAGTCGAGACTCAGCCCCTTACATGCTTATAAACTATTAATATTTGAGAGCTGCAAGTTTTCTGAGAGCTGAAGTCATCATTTTTCATTTCAGAGCGTTTGTACCTCAGGCTTCTGCGACGATGCACCTGCCAGCCCACATCGGTGAGTCTCCCATAGCCAAAGGATGCTCAGTGCTGCCCTTCACTCTCCTCCGGAGAAGCTGCTTTATTTCCAGCTTGCTCAGACAGACAGATCATAGCTGTGACATTGAGTGGGTTTTGCAGGAGCCAGAAGTAGATTATTGTATATAATGAAAGGTAGGCGCTGTCTGTGGCACAAGAATAAAAGCCTTGGGAAGCTCAGTAGCAGCCAGAAAATTCCTGGATGCATTTTTCACTTAATCAGTGAATATATTGCCTGGTGCCATATAACACTTACCATCAAACTGACATCAGCAAAGGCCTTTGTGACTAGAGCCGGGGAAGAAACATTTGTTTAGGTTCCAACATTTTCCCCATTTGCCATCAGAAAATAATGCAGATCTTTAAAAGTTTTGCAAGGTAGATACTCTGGCACAGCCTCATAAATAAGCGTGAGTCTCTGCTCCCAGACTATTACTCTGCAGCTCAAATCTTACCTCCACTCCCATGAAGCCATGAGCTGTTTTGGAGTTAGTGTGTCCATAAAGGTATATAAACATCTTCCTGTTTTTAACAGAAATTTATATTTGGACCCAAAAGAACTTGATCAAAATCGCTTGAGAGGTGCAACCTTCGTAGGAGCAGGGATGTGAACTTGCTGTCTCACACACCTCCAAGTTATTTAGGTTTCCACCACGCTTAGTTCAGCTCTGCCCTGTGCATCATTTGTGCTTGTCCTGAGAGCAAGCGCTGGCTGTATCCTCTGCTGGGGCTGCGAGATAACTTACTGAGCCTGCAAATATAAACGCCCCCTCCTAAACTGAGGGTTTTTTCCCCCCAAACCCTCTGATTTCCCATGAATGCGAAGGGTGGGAGCTGTTCGGCAGGGATGGCAGCAGAGGGCAGCAGATGTCCTGAGTATGAGCCGATTCCCTCCACCCGGGTACCGCCGGCAAAACAACAGAACGAGCAGCGGGACCCGGCTTGTCTATGGGAAGCCGGCTGCTGCTTTATGTCCCTGCTCTTTCTGCCCCTTTTCTCTGCTGGAGGCTCTTTTTTTTTTCAAAAAAGGCCAGTTTTGCATGCATAATTTTATAGGTAAACTGTGCCAATCACCACCTTTGTGCTATTAATTACATTCCTGCACTGGTAATATTAATTGTTGCTACTTGCTCCTGCTCAGCGCTCTCACTGCCTCCTTTTCTGTTCTTTTCATTGCCAGCAGTGTGCACTGTGCTCTAGTCCTGGCAGATGAGGGATTTTCCTGCCGTTCATCCCTATTTTACGGGTTTCTTTCCATGCAGGAGATTACACTGACTTCTATTCTTCACGCCAACATGCCACGAACGTTGGGATCATGTTCAGGGGGAAGGAGGATGCTTTGATGCCTAACTGGTGGGTAGCTCAGGTTTTTCCCTGACACAGCGTTATTTTGTATGCTTATATGTACTTACCTAGAATATTTCAAAGATCTGAGTGGTTTTTCAGGAAAATACTGATTTCGGTTCTGTGGGGGATGAGAATCTGTACTGTCAAGAGTTTGATAAGAGAGCTGAAAACCACATTTCTCCAACCTTAGCTGAGTCTGCACTGCATTTCCTTGTAGCAGCCACACCAATTACAATGCAACCCTCTGGTACAAAGACAGATTTACCTAAGAAATGGGGTTTTGCTGAATGACAAGAAAGCAGAGCTTAAGCTCCAAGGAATTAAGTGGAGCAGTGGCACAAAAGTGCATTAAGATGTGGCTTTGGATTATAGTTTGCTCGCATCTTTATATCAGTGAGCTGCAAATGTCCATGCCCATTTACGCAGAGATTGCTCCTTGTATCTCACACCCCCGTGTTGTTTTGACCCCAAAAAGCTGCTCTGGATGGCGATGGTTACACAGCTAACCTGAGCTCTGTGATGTCCTTTCACAGGCTGCATTTACCCGTGGGTTATCACGGCCGGGCATCGTCCGTTGTGGTGTCCGGGACACCCATACGGAGACCTGTGGGGCAAATGAGACCTGATAACGGTGAGTCCACGATAGGCTTTTAATGTGACTTCTTATTTTTTTAGTCTTTATTTTTCCTCCACATCACAGAATAGTGGAGAGGACAGGTCTGGGATGCCTTGTCTAAAGCCCAGCCTGGGGTCAGGGCAAGAGAAAGCCCTGAGTTAAGTCCATCTCATCTTTGCACACTGGGCAGCACCAGCTGCTCTGTTTCTTCTGGCTGTTACCTTTTTTTCCCTACCTGCCTCCTTGTCATAAAATACTCTTTCTTCTATCCACAGATAAACCTCCAGTGTTTGGTGCTTGTAAGCGTCTGGATATTGAGTTAGAAATGGTAAGATGAGGTTTTTCCCCCCTGCTACTTTAATAAACAAACATCAAAATAGAAACAGGGAAGAAAAGGTAGGTTTATCTTCTAAAATGAATGCCTCGTGAGGTCCATCCCTGTGTTTCCCTCTGAGCAGCCTGTGCGGCTGGCAATAAATATTTCTATGGCAAAAACCTTCCCTTCTGAGGAGTCGCAGGGTGCGTTAGCTCGTTCAGTGGTTTGCTAATGCAGCTTTCAGGCTGGAAACAGCTCGTCTGGCCAAGTCTGAGCACCAGTGCAGCAGTCTGGAAGCACTCAGGCATCATCCTTTTTAGCAGACACCACAGCCTGTTATCTGGTTAGCAGTTACATCTGCGCTGTAGCCAGGATCTTTTACTGGATGCTGGGAATTTTGGAGGTACAGGCTGTCTGTGCCTTGAGTGTAGAGCAGAGGAAGACATGAGTTCTTGGGAATGCAATTCAAACCCCTCATCCTTCTGGCTGGAAGGATGAAACCCATGCTGTGGGTGTTGTAAAAATCATCCTTGGAAGGTGCATCTTCTTGTGGCTTAGTGTGGTCCAGAAGGGAGAGTTTTACAGGATTGTTCATTATGATTTATATGATTTGTATCATTGATATGACTTATTCCCCATCTCTCCTCTGTAAAAAACAAAAAAAGTGAAAGAAGTCTAATATAAAGGGAAATGGTACTAAAAATAAACTGCAAGCCTTTAATGCTGTATGCTTTGCAGATCAATGCAATAAAGTAGGAGGCAGTCCCATAGAGTGGGTACCTGAAGTCCTGCTGTACATCTGTTTTTCAGCCTGAGTTTTACTGCCGGCAGCTGTGAGAGTGAATTTAGACTGGTGAAGGCTTTGGAAGAAAATCTTTCATACTGTTGGTGTAAAGAGACAACTGCGATTCGCTGTAGATACCCCTGCCAAGGGCTCACGCTGTACATATTCTAAGGGAGTAAGGGCAGGCACCCAGTTCATCAACTTGTTTTATCAGTGGGCACATTTCTCCATCTCCCCCCTGTCATGACAGGCTCCAGCCACCTTCAGCATCCCCTCAGATGACTTCAAGCTCTTTCCTGGTCACTGTCTGCAGCAAACAGAGTCACTTCAGTGGGCAAACCTGCTCTGCATCCAGATTGTAATTGAGAGGGACCATTTCTCCCGTGTTTTGACAATGTCACACCCTTGTTTAAGTCTGTCTCTTAGCAACACAGTGCTCTCAAGTATTTCAAGCCTGCCAGCTTCATGGAGGGGAAGAAAGAAGAAGTTAGGCCATGGGTTTTGTCTAATTGTATATGGGAAATGATGCAAAATCCCAACCCACACATCCTCTGTTGCTCGTGCATGTAACCCCTTGTGCAGTGAAAATTTTTAGCTTCAAAAACTTCCTTAATCAACATTTTTCAATTTCAGGCATTCTTTGTAGGTCCTGGCAACAAGTATGGGGAGCCAATTCCTATCAGCAGAGCACAGGAGCACATCTTTGGGATGGTCCTGATGAACGATTGGAGCGGTAATCTGTGCCGCGGGACTCTGCCTGGAGAGGGGGTTACAGCATCACAGGAAACCTCACACAGGGACAAATGATATATTTTAATAGTAGAATAGTCATGATTGAAACCACTGGGTATGATTGAAAGGGATGAAAATGAAATGCTGTCTGCGTTTCTCTGGCTCTATCTCAATCCGTCTTCGATCAATCAGTAGAACCAGAAATTGCTGCCTAATGAAGATTTATTTACTCATGAACGAGCTAATATCAGTCTAAGTTCTTCTGGGCAGGGATTGAGCAGCGCTAAAGATGGTGATTCCAACAGAGGATTGATTTCAGTATCAGGAGTAGGAAAAGGGTTTGGCAATCACAAAACCCTCAGTATATGCATAGATTTCACTGGCTGAAATTGGCCCTGCAACTGGCATGGACCATTAGCAGGGTGTAAAAACATTGAATAAAGTGGGGATAAAACTACTGGTCATATAGGGGTGACCTGACCTGTTTTAATTATAGCTGACTTTCCTTCCTAATCTTGCTGGTCTAAGAAAACTGGTTTGAGGATCTGAAAGGGATGGATTGAAATCAGGATTTGGGCACAATGGCTAGAAAAGGGTGGTGATAACTTGTCCAGTCCATATTGCTCTTTAAACAGGTGTGAAAGCTGTGTAATTCCTGGGATATATTTAACAGTATTGCTTTGAATTTTCTCTTCCTAGCCCGTGACATCCAGAAATGGGAATATGTTCCTCTGGGTCCGTTCCTGGGCAAGAGCTTTGGCACAACCATCTCTCCTTGGGTGGTCACGATGGAAGCTCTTATGCCATTCGTGCTGCCAAACCCTGTCCAGGTTAGCAAGGGAAGGGGTAGAAACAAAGGGAAAGTAGGGCTAGAAAAATCTCAGCAGGGCTGGTAGGTCCCATCAGTAGAAATCACTGAGCTGTACCAGATCTTTATAGAGTTTTCAAGTGTGATCCTGCTTCTAAATGTGTGAAGGCATCCTGGGACATCTGAGTTCAAATGCTCATTGATGTCACTGGTGCTGCCACACGGTGCCCTGAGCTGCCATCCTGCATGCTTGAGCAGGGCAGAAAAATGCTCTCCTTAAAAACATCTGGAAAACAAACTGATCAGAGAGCTGCTGCTTAGTGTCTGGAAGCCCTTGGCATCCAGCAAGCAGTGGAGAGAGTGAACTTGAGCCAAACCACTTTGTTCAAGCATTTCCAGTTGTCTGCATTATGTAGAGATTTAGTTAAAATGGAAGAAGACAATAAAGAGTCCCACAGAGAGCTCACAACTGCCTTCTCTGTGCAGACACAGAGCAAAGGTGTGCGAGCCCTGTGTTTGTTTTGGGTTGACATCCACACCGTAATGATGGAGACGGCTTTTGGAGCCCATGTGCAGACCAAGGACTCAGATTATATGGATATCACATCTGCTCAGAAAGATCTTTCAAAGCATGTGCATGAGAGCAAGCAAAGCAATGATCTGAGCAGTAGCAATGGTGGAGTAAATGGGGTGTGCAGCACAGCCTGATTAAACAAAAAGTCACCGGGATGGCTTGTGGAATTTTTCCTTTCTGTTTGTTTAGACTGTGGTGCCTTTTGTATGCTTTCAGGATCCCAAACCACTGCCCTACCTTCAGGATAAAGAGCCCTACACTTTTGACATCAAGCTCTTCGTTGCTATTAAGGGTATGATACTGCTGAGTGGGTTATAAAGCTGAAATTGCCAATTAAGGGATGCAGAGCCACCATGTATTTCAGACAGCTTACCCTTGGCTCTGCAATCCTACTTTCCTTTCTTTGCCCATATTATCTCCGTCAGAGAAAGAGGCAAAGCTCTTCATGCTCCCCACTGGCCACGCAGCAATTTGTTGAGGAGGGAATGTCTCCCAGGTGATCAGCTCGTGATGAAGAGGATCCCTGTGGGGTCTGCCTGCCTGGGTATGGAAAGATGAGATCAACAGGAGATGCAGATGTTAACCCAGCTCATGGCCCTGCTGCCCAGTAGGTCCAGGTGCTGCTCCTTTAGGAGAGCAGAGAGTAGGAAATGGGCACCTTGATACTACCCCAGTGCCACCCACACACTTGTTTTCTATGAAATGCTGGCCTCCATATCGATATAGAAAATGTTGTTGCTTGTTTCCTGCTAGAGATTACAACGATAAAAGAAGTCTCCATTCATCTGTAAAATCAAAAGACTCCAAAATTATTCATCCAACACAAACAATTTGCTTCCCTGTTTCTTGTTCTTTATTTTCCGCAGGAGAAGGAATGAGCATGCCAGCGACCATATGCAGATCCAATTTCAAGGTAAAGCTCCACTATCTTTCATTTGTTTGAAATCTTGCTGATGCCATCAGCTCCAGCCTTAGGCGATTTCGAACGCTGACTTTTGCATCAGCTGGAGATCAAGCCTGGCATGTGTTTGTGTAGGGGACAGAGAGAGAAGAGTGGAGGGTGGTGATAATTCATCCCTCTGCAGAGATGGAAATACCTGAAAGCTCGAGCACTGAAGAAGGTGGCAGCCCTTCCCACTACTCAGAGCATTGTAAATCATGTGCTAATTCTGCAGAGAGCAATGAGAGCAGATGACTCGCAAGCAGAGGAATTGCCTCTCGATGTGCTGAGGTGCAAGCCCCAGTCTGTCCCCAGCCCCTGTCTGTCCCTCTGTCCCTGCAGGCTGACCGAAGGGATCATAAGGCAGGAGGTATATGTACCAGCTGCAGAATTTCTCAATCAATTTCATATTCACATTTGGTTCTTTGCATAGTAATTACCTTAATCGGTAAATCAGTAGTCAGCAAATCAGTAATAAGGAGATTTTGCTATAAACTCATTAAAATACTGGACTTAATCATGGATCCTGGGTCAGCAGTGCTGGCTTTAAAGAGGAAGAATAAGATGAGGGATGACATCCAGCTGAAAGGAGAGAAATTTTACGTGACTAAATTGCATGTTAAAGTATGTGTTTTATATGCACATAACAGCTCTCGGTCATCATTGAGGAAGCAATCAGCCAGGACACAGTAAATACTGTGAATGCAGCACTAAGTAGCAGTGGTTCCTCATTAAATGAGGAAGCTTTTCTTTAGGGACAGTCTTATCAGCATCATCCCGAGAACGCAGTATGTTCTGCATAGGCTGATGACATGCCTGTGAGGATTGGCCTTCATTGCTTTAACCTGCTCTTCTCCTTCCTCCAGCACATGTACTGGACCATGAAACAGCAGCTGGCTCATCATTCCATCAACGGGTGCAACCTCAGACCTGGAGATCTCCTGGCTTCTGGCACCATCAGTGGACCCGTAAGTGTTCAAACAACGACAGTTGCTGAGAACTGATCACCGATCCAAAACCGACTGAGCAGGGCTTTGGGTCTAAGCCCTGTTTGATGTGAGCAGCCATGAAAATATCTGTACTTTGAGTTAATGCTTTTGTAGCCCCAAAATTGCACTGGGAAGTGGTGGGTATATTGTTGTTCATAGAATCATAGAATGCTGGGGATGGGAAGGGACTGGTTTCTGTTTTTTTTGATCCCTCCTGTGTCCTTTTCCTAAGAACTATTTTACTACAGATACAAATTAATTTCTGCACACAAGAATCCATACAGCCCATTTATACTCTGTGAAATGCAGGTTCTTTCTTTCTGAGGAGCATGTAAAAGGTGCATGGGTATAACTTTTCATTTCTCTAATGCTACATACTTGGAGCTAATTTCACAAGCTGTTATTCTGCCTGTACTGCCATATGCACAGTGGTTGCAATATGTGGGTAAGGTACCAGCACTTTCCGAAGTGCTCTGGAAGACAGTAAGTTGTTTCCAAGTTGAGACACCTATACTTCAATTTTAAGCATTTCTAAAGTGTTTTTTGCTGCTTCTAAACTATTGTACTGCAGATTGACGTTAAAGACTTACAAACATTTGCCAGCTTTGCTCTTCTGAAGAACCAAATGTAAATAAAACTGCGAAACGTGACAACATAAAAGCACCGCGTTTGCAGAAGTGCCCTTGATTTGTTTCCATTCTTTCTGTAGCAGACTAAACTGCTTTTCAGGTTCTAGCACTATGTTAAACACACCAGATAATGGCTGGAAGCACGGCTCCTGACAGCGAACAAGCAAGTGGCAGGAAAATAAGTTAATGTATCAGTGAATTCAAGCAGCAGCAAAACTGTGTTCTCTAGGGTTAACATACTTGTGCCTGTACTTCCAGCAGAAAGTAGCTTAATGGTAGGACAGGTACTAAACAGCTATTTGTTTATGAACTGTTGCTGCAGGAGCCGGAGAGCTTCGGCTCCATGCTGGAGCTGTCCTGGAACGGAACCAAAGAAATCCCTCTCGGCAGGGGACAGTCTCGTAAATTCCTGCAGGACGGAGACGAAATCATTTTGACAGGTAATGGCCAAAAATCCGCTCTTACACGGCAGCGAGGATGTGTTTCCATAGATTGATCCCAGTGCGAGCGCCTGGCGGGGAGATGGGCTGTTCTGTACGTACCTGCACGGTTGTTTCCATCCTACCTGTCAGGAGGCAGAAGCAGCTGGATAGAAGTTTCCCTGCAATAAATGCTTTCTGAATTAGATTGCTTGCTTTGCTAAGTAATTGATGATCTCACTATGACTGGGCGTGAATGCTAAGGGAATGGAGAGGTTTTCGCTTTTACGGACACGAAATACATTGGGACTAAAATTAGTTGATTTGTTGCCACCACAGTCCAAGTCTGCATTTGGAACAGAGCTTGGCGAATGCTGCAAAACGTTATTTTGAAAAAAAAAAAAGAGCAAAATGTGCATATTGAGTGAAGCGTGTTGCAAATCAAATATGTAGGAACCAGCACGAAGCCCGCTAACACAGCTAACAAGCTCCCCTCTGCAAAGGGCTGTGCTTCAGAGCTGCTTCATGCTGGGTCATGGTTTGAATTTTCACCTTGAGAAACTAAATATTTTATTAATTAAAATCTACTGTCGTGTTTTGCAATCTAAATCCTACTCCTACTTCTTTTTAATCCGAAAACCAGTGCAAAAAGATCTATTATTTCCTTTCCTCTCATCCTGACAACCCCTTATGCCCTTAAGGTGACAAATATTTGGCAAAACATCCATGAGAAACTTTTGATCCAATCTTTGCTGGGTCAATTACTGCATTTTTAGAGAACACCTTGTGGGATGTTGTACACCATCAGTTGAGACCCAGCCAGTGCCACACCTGGCTCTGAGCACCTCCATTGTGCTGTTGTGATCAGAGATAGTCTGCACAAGAGCAAAATGGTTCAAGCAATGAGAAAACGCTTCAAAACATGACTTAAGGCAGAGAAAATGTGACTGATGCCTACGCAGCAACCTGAAGGACATGACAGTATGATGCTAGTGTGTGTTCACATACCTGTGCCTGCTCAGTCCAACCAGGACTTTTAGGACTTTTGCCAAAACATTCTAAAAATTCTCATTTTTTTTTTTTCAGAAAGCTTTTAAACAAAACCCAAGAACTTGCCCATGATGAAAAATATATTACGCATATGCAGATATATTTCCATCTCCAAGTGATGGCTCTATAAGTAGTTTTGGTAGTGCTGCAGCCAGAGCCTTGGTGCCTCCCATCTGGCAGTGCGTGCAATAGCTTTGAAAATCACGTTTCTGTGAGATGCTGCCAGTTTTGCAGAGGAAGATGCTGAGACAACTGGAGATGTAGATGTACTGGAGGGAATGGTGGATGATGAAACCAAGGAGTCCCCTTCCAACAGCCCAGCAACAACTCATGCTGCAACATGTAGGCATCTGACGCTGTTCTCCATAGGATCCCATACATTCCGTGCAGAGAGACACTCCTCCAGCAATTCATTGCCCTCCAGAGGTGCAGATGTCCCTCCAGTAACTATGCCAGGAGCCCTAACTTAGGGTACAGTCAGGTATTCTGAATGTCCCTTTGGAGTTACATGCTGACATCCTTACTGGCAATGAGCACCTTGCAGTCTGGCAACCTGGCACAAGGTGACCAGCTGGGTGACAAATGAGACCAGATTGTGACCCATGTTGTTCTTCATGCCCAGAACAAGCTGCCTTTAAATAAATACTTTAAATCTTTGATGTCTTTTATCCTTAAAGATGGCACGATGGTGGTGGTGTTAACCTGGATGAAGGCACTGTTGCCCCAGTGGGACAGTCTCATGTTAATCACTCTGCTGTGCTATTTTACACCAGTAACAGTTTGTGGTTGTAGTGATCAGGGCACAACACTGTTTGTTAGAGGCAGATGCTGCTGGGGCTGTCTGCTGGGACAGTTTGGGACCTGCTCCTATTTAGTGATACATAGCAAGTCCAGTGCCTTAAGACACCCTTGAGGCAGGGCTGCTGCTATTGCATCCTCCCCTGAGGCTGTGCTGTTAGCTCTTCCGAAGCACCCAACCCATAATAGCTAGTCTCCTATTTCAACATTTTGTTCTCACTCCCCTCATGGGAACTATTTCAGGGCCCAAACACAATAAAATGAGAGAAATATATCTTTCCCAAGAAGTGCATCTCAGGGAGGGAGCCTTGCAAGGGAAGGTTTGCTGCAGCCATTGTAAAATCCTCTCTGTTGCTCCTTGGCACTCTGCTCAGGCCGCTGCTCTGGCAGCACAGAGCTCGCTTTGTTAAACGTGCTGCTGCTTGGTACTGCTCTAAATTGTAGTTGACAGCAGGGATAACTAAACTGGACTGAAATAATAAGCCAGCGCTCAAAGGAGAGCTGGCGATGAAGCCTAATGAGACAAGTGGAAACTGAGCTGAACCTCAAAGCAAGTGCCTTACTCAAGTAAAGCTTAGGAATGGGGATTACCCCGCAGATACTGGGGTGGTGGCTGTGGGCAGGCTGTTAGCACTTACAGACACTGCTGGTCTTGGAAAAATGTCATTTCAGCCTGGCTGTGCGAGCTGCCCCATGGGTTGGAGCTGGTAAGGTCCGTCCTCATGCTACAGTAATTTTGGCTGCCTGAACCCATCCGTTCTCCTCTTGCTCAGCAAAGGTTGCCACTGATCCCTGCTAAGGGTGGGAGTTGAGGCTAAAGTCTGTTCTGTTCAGCTCCCTCTAGGCTTCTCAAAGGCAGCTGGGTTTTATCACATGCAGCAAAGGTGATGTATTCCATTATTTTAAGAAAATCCATCTCTAACTATGAAATCTGTCCTTAAAATACAGCATGTGCCACTCGTGTCCTTCCTTTGATCAGCTGTTGTTGGCGGAGAGCTACAGTAGGTCTCCTCAGCTGTTTCTCTCCAGAAAAGTCTTCCCATATGGGCCTGAAGCCCCTGGCTGTGTCCCCTCTCCTCCATCCACAGCTTCGCTCAGGGATGCTGTTTCTGGAGCAGCTCGGCTGGTCCATGGCAGCAAGAGGCTCTGCAGCATCTCCATCCTAATGTCATTTGTCCCACCATGCAGGAGCAGGGACAGATTGGATCGTCCTGCAGCTAGAGATGTTGTCACAGGCCGGTAACTTCAGCAGCAGTCAGCAGACTTGCAATGCCTCTTTATATAACAGAGGATAAATGAATATTTTGAGTCAGATGCTGAGTTTCTCATGGAAATAAACTACTTGATTTTAGCGAGAGAAACAGGCTCTGCAAGGGTAGGTCCTGCTCTTTGAAGAGGTTTAATGATCATCTTTCTGGCTATAAGAGTCCCGATGTCCCAAGAGCAGTCCTAATGCTGCAGAAAGAGAGTTCAGATTTACTTTATTAATTGCAAGGCTGGGCCAGGCAGCGAATCAGCTTGCCAGTTAGATTGATGATGCTGCAGATTAGGTTTGAAAACAGAAATATTGCACATCTTGTTTGCTCTTTGATCAATTCACTGAACTCGCATATTGCTGTGTTTAGCATTTTGTGCTTCTTTTTTCTACTTTTCTATTCCTGGGCTACTTGAACTCTTCCAGGTGTTCTGGTTTTTTACCCCTCATTTCGTTTCTGAAACGTTTCCACTACTTTTTGGTCTCTTTACGCCTTTATTCGCTTTGACCCCTGGTAAAATCCTGCTGTCCTTACAGAACAAGCTGTCTGTTGTTTTCTGGGCACAGGTTACTGCCAGGGCAATGGATTCCGCGTGGGATTCGGCCAATGCTCCGGAAAAATCCTTCCAGCCCTGTCAGATCCATGATGACCGGAGTAAGGCGACATCTGAGGATCTCTCCCCCCACCTCTCACAGTCATGCTCCTTTATTCAGATTTATTATTTTTTATATGAGTGATTGGAATCTTATTATTTTTAACGATCAATAAATATCTTAAAGATGAATGTGGCTCTCTGGTGTGATGAGAAAAGGATTTCAATGCTAGCTTAAAATTCTCAAAATAAGATTACCGAAATGGAAAGTGAGAATCTTAACTCTTCTGTTTTATTAATATTTTTTTCATAATGATGAAAAGAGGCTTTCAAGTAAAGTTGCACATTCAGAGCGCTATGTTGATGGTAACAGCTGAGGCTGCATGCTGACCTCCTTTTTTTCAGTGTTAATACACTGAAGGTAAAACCCTGAAGGCGAATTGCATATGGATGGTAAAATCTTGTAGACCATCCTGAGTAAAAGAGAGTTACATGATTACGCCCTAAACTAATCTGTAACAAAGCAATTTGCAAATGTGATAGTACGGCTGAAAGGAACAGAAAAGCAAAACGAAAAAGTACTAGACCAACTAACAACCCTTTAAAATAGTGAGAACAAAAATTGTACTGTGCAAAAGCACCCAACCCACCAACAAATAACTAATGATGATGATGAAGAGTCAGCACTAAACTCCTGTATCTTGGAAAGAAAATCTGTGCACGATTTGGAGTTCAGCCCTTAGAGCGCAGCACCGATGAGCTCCTGGAAACCAACCCCAACAGGGTGCAGCCCAAATCTGCCACCGTCTCCTTGCCCTGGGAATAAGTGGGTTGTCCCTGCTCCTCCTGCCCCAACACTGGCAGAGGCAGTGACCCAGGACAGAGATCGATGCCAGACCTGATGCTGGGACCCCCCTCAGAAGAGAGAGTGGAGATACCCTGTGACCTTGCCCTGCTTTTAGAGAAGGGTTTCCCAATTGTAGCATGGAAGGTGTTGGTCTCTTCTCCCAAATATCCAGTGATAAGACAAGAGGAAATGTCTTCAAGTTGTGCCAGGGAAAGTTTAGATTGGATGTTAGGAAAAAATTCTTCATGGAAATGGTTGTCAGGCATTGAAATTGACTGCCCAGGGAAGTGGTGGAGTCACCATCCCTGGAGGTGTTTAAAAGACATACAGATGAGGTTCTTAGGGACATGGTTTAGTGCCAGAGTTAGGTTATGGTTGGACTCGATGATCTTAAGGGCCCCTTCCAACCCAAATAATTCTATGATTTCTCTCACCCTGTGCAGCAGCTTTGCTGGGGTCAAGGAGGGAGGGTGAACTGCATGGCTGGAGTGATCTGCAGGCAGTCACACCTGGTCACCTCACAGGGGCCGCGGGAAGAGCACCGGGAGGAGGCAGCCCCCCCTTCCCACACTCCTACAAGGCACTTCTTGCCTTGGCATCCCCTTGCAGCCAGCGGTAAACAAAGCCACATGCCACTTTCCTCAAGTGTAAAGGGCATCTGCCATCTCCCGCTGGCCTACAAATCAATTAAACTCTATGGCCAAGAGCCAAATCACGTCAATTAGAGGGATATTACTGACTGAAGGAGCTCAGGAGACTGAATAATGAACTCTGGTACAATGCAAAGGGAACTTGTTAAATATTTGCTTGGCCCTCAAAGTGAAGAGCCTGATGAGGCTGCCGGCTCCGTGCAGCGACAGCAGGATGAGCGCAGGTGGCTGCTTTTCCGTGGCTGTCCTGTTGTTCCTCTCGAGGTCTGCTGGGTAGTTTTGCTGGTGTGAGCCACGTGGGTGTTTCATGTCATCACCGGGAGCCTGAACCTCTTGGCCACACAGGAGAGAAAAATGTATTTGAAATGAAGATTAATGAAAAAATATGGCAATGCAGATAAATCACTGCTAATGGGGCATGTTAACTGAAACGGGCTCTATTCCAGTGTGCAGTAATAATAGTCCCTTTAAAGAATTATGCTTGGAGGATCATCCCCAAATCAATTTAAATTTTCAGCCTAAGACATTCCACTCTCACCAGGAGGGATGACCTGGCCAGGAAAACAGTGGCTCATTGTTGTTTATCAAGGAAAAGCTATTTCCCCTTCAGGCTCTTGTGGAAACTCAGAGCTGAGCTAATAGGCAGGTATTTATTTAATGTACTCTGACTTGGTTGTCAATTTATAGGATGCTTTGTGCTCTCTTCTGACCTCAAAGCACAACCACAGTTGACACCTTCCCTCTTGGATTTCGAAATAACTCATGCGGTTCCTCTGAGCACAGCCTGGCTTTTCTCCTGATAGCAGCAGGAACACACAGAAAGCATTTATCCAGTGGAGGAATTTCTCTGCAGAAGCAACACCCGTATTGCACCTCGCTGTATCTGATGTGTTGGAAATGCAATGTCTGAGGATAAGGGTGCAACTACAGAGAGACAAGAGCTGATGTTGGGGCAGCATGTCATTAGCCGCGGGGTTTGACCTTGATGCAAGATATTTTGCAGGGAGGAAGGACCACGGTGTCAACGTTTTCTGGGTGCAGGAATACTTATAGGAATTGTCCAGTTCATGGTGCTCTCCCCTCTCTTTGTGCAAAGGGAAGGTGAGTCCTGTACATGGGCAACGAGTTCCTCTCCCAAAGAGACAACCTGACGCTGCAGTTGCTGCCAACAAGTGGAAATTGGGCTCCTTGCTTGGACAGGCAGGAAGGTCAGTGGTGCTGAGAGCCCTGCTGCAAACCAAACCCTGCCATGACAGAGAAACCCAAGCACAAATCCTGACCAGAGCCAGGCTGACAGCCACAGCCCCAGCCCCTTTCCATCTGCTGTGGCCAAATGTCCCATTGCGGGGCCACAACCCCCAGTGTCTGGCCAAGCACCTCTGCATTGTACTGTGCATGGGTGGGAGGTGGAAAGGTCCCCCCTGTGACTCCAAGGTGACAGAGCCGAGCTACTCCAGCCTGGGGACATATGGAGAAGTCCCAGGTTCCCAAAAGGTGGAGATTTTCTGGAAAAGAGCTCAGCTACAGCTCTGAGCGCAGGTTTCAGAGGTGAGCTGGACAAAGTCCAAAACCTTGCTCAGGACAGAGCTCAGAGACATCTGCTGCCTGCTGCATGGATGGGGGCCAAAAAGCTGTGAGATGCTAAAAAAGGAGAGAAACTTTTTTTTTTTATTCCCAAGGCCACTTCCTTTTCACCCTCAGGACAAGGTCATGGGCTTTGTTTGGGTGGGTCCCATAGCTGGGCACAGCAAGCTCAGAGCCACCAGCACTCCTGATCCTCACCCCTGCCAGGGTATCCTGTGTCAAGGGGAAAATGAAGGATACATCTATACTGCAACCTGCAGTGCTGTCCTAAATTAGCGTTGCTTTTTCCTAGGACTTGCAGCAGTACAGCTGCACCCACTGCCTGGGGAGGGAACAGCCTCCAATGCAAGTTTTGGGAAACACCCAGGTGTTTTGGGCACCTCCTGCTTGCTCCACCTTCACTGGGACAGCTGGGGCCACTTTGCACCCTTGGCCTTTAAATTGAAAGTCATTGAGCTTTTTCCCTGTTTTGGGGGTAGGTGTCTGCAGAACAGAAATGAAGGTGACCAGGGATGAGAAGAAGAGGTTCTTGGAGCAGGAGGGTGCTTTGGTTTGGGTGCTCTTAGTTCAGCATGTGTGCTTGGTGCTTAGAAAAGTGTATTTTTGAAGTGCTATTTCAATTGGGTTGATCCTCTTTGTAAAGAGCTTACCCTCTGCCTTTGGAGGTTTTTGCTGCAATTAAGTTTGAGCATTGCTCTCTCTGCTTCTAGAGATTATCAATGTTAATTTGATTTAAATGTCTTCCTTAGTTTCCGTATAACCTGGGTTCCAGCAAAAATGAAAAAGGAACAAAAGTCAATCCCAGAGCTCCTTTTCCTCTGCCCTGTCATAGCACCTTATTTGTGACCTGGGTGTAGGAGAAGAAATTCCTCATTAGATCTTCAGAAGCCTGGAGGAAAAATAAAACCCTTCTGCTGGGTCAGCCACCAGGGAGACCTTGTTCAGAGCCATGGAAAGTTGTGTTGTAAGAGAGACCTTTCTTTCCGGACCAGAGGAAAGGAAAATGTGTGTCTAAATAGAAACCACAGCTCTTAAGCTTGCTTGGAGCACCCTTCATGCTGACTGGGTGTTTCATGTTCAATGGAGTTCAGCAGTTCCCAGTGGTGACCCATGTTGGAGCGCAGCAATCCTGGGGTGAGTAATGCTGAAATATTGGATGGAAGGTCTTGGAGGGATGCAGGAGATACTTCTGTGTTGTGCTGCCTTATTGGGAGGGTCATACCTGCAGTGACTCACGCTGCCTGATAATATTTCATCTGTTTTTGTTATTTTGTTAGTAAGGAAACTAAGGGTGGCCTCTGTTTGAGGTCTGTTTTCTTACAGATCAAGGCATCATCTGGTTGGTATGCGATGAAAAAGCTGGCTATAATTTATAATAGCACTGTTGGTATAATTAAGTGTCAAAAGAAAAGGACGGAATAAAGCCCTTAAAGCATATTTCAGCATTTAAGGGAAACAATAGATTTTCTGTGTGAAATGCTGGCATCTTTCACCAAAAATAGTTTTCTGCAGTGATTCTAATTAGAAATGGATGTGATATCATGGAAAAAAAAAAATCAGTTTTGATGAAAGTGTTTCGGTCAGCAATATTCATTATTCTTTCATTAACCAGGTGGTAATAACTCAAAGTAAAACACTTTTCTCAGTAGCTATCCATGGTCAAGGTAGTGACTTTAAGGGGGACAGAGCTGGCAGGTGATATTCATACTGGTTTTGGCTTTAGGCAGGAGGTCATTTCTCAAGCTTGATTGGTGCCTCTGTTTAGGATGCTCACATAGTTACTGCTTAGGGAGAAAGAAAGACATAATTTCTGGAATTTAAAAATATATTGAAGGCTTTGGAAGTCGCTGAGGACACACTGAAGTGCTGACACCATGCTGCCCCACACCAGTCTGCTGTGAGCTGTTCCTCCTCATGTCCCCTCGTCTCCAAGAACACCTTCACCTCAATGCTTTCTCTGCTGCATGTCTATGGTTTTCGGTGAAGCTTTAATTACAGACCTGTGCTTTCTAATTTTTACTCCATTTGCTCTATATTGTCTAATTGGCAGCTGTAACAGGGCTGGGGTAGATATGGTTAATGTTTAAGGGAAATACTGCAGGAGCAGAAGTCCCTGGAGGCAGCTGAGCACCTGTTGGGTTGGCTTGTAGGATCAACACCTTTGCCAGTGAATATTAAGGAACTGGTTGGGAGCTGCAAGTGCAAGCAGGGGTTTTTGGCCCCCTCTTTGCTGTTGCTGGAGCCAGGGCAGATGTGCTTCAAGGCTGAGGACCTGGGTGGCTCTGCAGTTGTCTTTGGGGGCTGGTGGGCTGCCCAGCTCTGCTGCCTGCTTGCCCATACCAGGTACTTTGTTTGTTCTGCAGAGGCAATGCAGCTGCTGCCTGAGAAATCCAATTCATCTGAAATATAAAATAAGTTTCACAAAACTTTGCTTTTCTTACGGTTTCAGCACACTGAATGCAATTTTAATACACTTTTGATTGATTTCTGGTTTCCTTCTGGGAGCTGCCTGGCCAAGTCCCAGTACAAAACATGGAGTTTTGTAACGAAGAAGTGTATCATTCAACATATCTTAATGCCATTGTTCATTTAATTGAACCCTGAGAATAAATGCAAACAGAATCTTAGACGGTGTATTGCTTTAAAAATGTATGTATGAGCAGTGTTTTCCTCCTGGTTAGC
Source organism: Patagioenas fasciata (assembly GCF_037038585.1). Classification (NCBI taxonomy): domain Eukaryota; kingdom Metazoa; phylum Chordata; class Aves; order Columbiformes; family Columbidae; genus Patagioenas; species Patagioenas fasciata. Next base: position 21,753,092 of record NC_092531.1, read on the forward strand.
AAGAAGGAGTAGTGGTCAAAGGGTGTCAACCATTTTTAACACAAACAGTTTTTTAAAAAAATGTAAATACAAAAGAATGTTGACTGAAAGAAAGAATTCCCATTGCAATGTTAAGATATGGTTAAAATTAGGCATTTAATATCCTTTATTTAAATCAAGTCACCTGAGATGCAAAACCATGAGACAGCCAAGACAAGTGGTTTGAAGCCTGGCAAATATGGGTTGACGAGGTCAGAGACAGAAAGGGTAAGGAAGGGGAGAAGGTGAAATTAAATTTTCCAGCTTGAGTTTAATTTTGCCATCATGAGCAGCTCAGCCAAAGCCATTGCAATAGTGCTGCTGTGCTGATGGTTGGGGTGTCTGGTGTTGGCACATGGATGTCACTCCATGCATTGCCATGTTGATCTGCAGGGGTGGCTGCTCCTTTGGGCTGTATCCTTGCCCCCCAGCAGTAATGCTCAGTCCACATGCAGGTTGTGGTGTCACTGCTGTCCTTGGGTATCTCCAGATGGAGAAGCTCAAGGCTTTGTAGGCTCAATTATCACTGAGAGCTAAGCTGCAGGTGACTGCCATTAGTCTGGCTCCATGGAAGTTTAATTTGGAGCTGTCTTCAAGTCACTGCCATAATCTCTTATGCACTCTTTTCTCTGGGGTACCTGCTGCTGAAGTGAGCCCGTTAGAAACATGAAGTCTGTCCTCACCACCCTCCCTGTGTGTGCCATGGAGATTGCTGGAGCCTGAGCACAGCATTTTCCCCATCAAAGTCCTGAGCTGACTTGACTTCTGAGCTCTGGTAACATGGACTGGGGTTACCCACTGAGACCGGTAATGACCCAACAAGCCAGGGACACCTTTGGGCAGCCCAGGCTGCAGCAGCATTGCTCATGCAGTTCCCTGGCTGGCATTAGTTCATGTTTTTTTTTTTTCAGAGAAAAACCTTGATGTTTGCAGTTCTCTAGGGTGTCTACCTGAGCTCAGGCACTGCTGGCTTCAGTTCAGGTGTACTTACATTAACCATAGTAGCTGCATAAAGACTGCAGTCTCTGCTTCTGACTAGGGCATAGTTAATGATTTATCAGTGGGGTTTTGTCTTTATGGCAAACTCAGTTTCAGGCAAAAAGGTCCTCGTGCCAGAAGACTCACTGCAGGGACAAGCACATATATAAAGTGCCCAGCTTTCAGGTAACAGAGTTTTCTTACAAGATGAAAGAATTAGCAATTTTTCTCTTCATCTTTTTCAAGAGGAGTGGTTCCCTGGGCGCTTGTTACTCAGCACATCCCATACCCTGTGGCTTCTTCAAAGAGACCCCACAGCCACTCCACACTCTTCATTTTCATTTGCTAGCGGGAGGGATTTTGGTCTCGGTATTTCTCTTGGTATGCAATTCGTTACTGATAAGGAATTGCTGAAGCACAGCATGCTGCAGCCTCCTGCTGAACTGTAGCTCTGCTCAGCTCTGTGCTCTTCCTGATTGAGGGAATAACCTGAAACAGCCCCTTAGGAGGACCCGACCTCCCAGCAGAGCCCCAGGAACCTCAGAGCTCCATCAGCTCTGTCCTGAGCTCCTGAGAGTCCATGGTGGTGTTGCTACACAGGGAGCAATTCTCTGCTGTCACCCTCCAAGGAGAGCTCTCAGGAATCTATATCTTTCTTGAAAATCATGTTCTTGTGTTGTGGGTGGCTTTTAAGAGAACCTGGCAACTAGAAGTGAACCACAAGAGACAAGAAGAAGGCTTCTCATGTTGAAGCTGTTTATTGCATTAGATAAATATATTTGCTGCAAGTTTGAATTATTTCCTCTGAGTGCAATCGCTGGTAGTATGGCATAATGATTAAAAGAAACAAACTAGCAGAGGCACTTGTTGCATGCAGCTGAAGTTACTTGCAAGCCCAGCAATGCAGCCCCTGCTAAAATGGGCCATCCATGGGCTGTGAGGGTGGCTTTGCTGCCAGGGCTTGCAGGGTTGGCATTGGGATGCTGCAGTGATGCACCTTGGGTGGGCAAGTCCCAACTCTGAATGCAAGGACGATAAAATTTCTGCTTCTGGCATGATGTTCAGTATTGCTTTTGGTTAAAGAGTGCTGACTTTGTGTGATTGTAACCAGTGGGAGAAGGCAGAAATTAGAATGCATTTACAATATCTATATAAAAATGATTGCATTGACTTTTACACAGTCATCTGAAAAGGTTTGACATGAATATGTAGATGCTTATAGAGACCCTTTTTGTCAACAGCAGGATGGACTTGACAGGCTATGCCAGAAAGTTAAGTACTTTTTCATTATAAAATAGAGCTACCCATAGGGATCTTTCCTTTAGCATCTTTAGGAAAATCCACAAGATGGTTTGTACAGTTGGACAGAGAAAAAAGTAGTGGCAAACAATCCTGCAAAGAAAAATTGTTCACTTGCTTCCCCAGCATTTGTAACCCTTTGTTCTCACACAGACTTTGCTCTTGCAAGGGTTGTGCTCTGCTCATCCTGCCGAGGACAGGCACACGACTGGCCCTGATCTCTGTGTAGTCAGGCAGGATGCTCTGAGGCTTAAACTTAAGCATGTGCATAAGTCCTTAGCTGAACGGGGCTTATCAGCGACACATAACAAAGGGTTCTGCATGCAGATAAACACTGAGTGCGGTATTGGCATTGGGAAAGTGATGACAGGCTCTGGTCTTGCTCTGCAATCAGCTGTGAATACAGCCAGGTAATCTGCAAAGTGAAAGCATCTCAAGTTTGGAAATAGGTTTATTTGGGATTTTCTTTGTTTATTCTGTAAGTAGCCCCACTAGTATCAAGGTGGGATATGAGACATGGTGATAAAAAATGGGAACAGAGCAATATCCTTTGAGCTAGGGCACCCATTTGTGTGGTACAGATACACATTACTCTCTCTTATTCATGAGTGTGTCTTTGCTCAAAGTATGGTGAACATTAACATTCACGCTTGAAAAAGTCCTGTTACTGGTGATTAGCTGGCTAGCAGGAACTGAGGCTAAATAATAGCCTGATGAGCAATCCGTAGTGGGTAATTGAAGCAGTGGAGGTCTCTTGGTAGAGAAAAGCAGGATTAAAGCCAGTCCTCAAATCTCCTGCCTCCTGAATGAGGTCTCCTACAACAGAGATTAGCGAAATTTGTGCAGTGCAAAAGATTTATGCAAAAATCTCCACATGCCTCATAGCCTGCTATTTTGGGAACTCTGTATTCACAGTGTCGAGCACCTTACATCCAGAATGTCCTCAGAAATCAGTGGAATATGTAGCAAAGCCAGGAGCTATTTGGCATGAATCAAAATGCTACAATCTTAGTGAGAGAGTAAATGGAGGTCTGGACAAGTCCTCTGCCTGGAGAGAACTTCCCTGGCTGTATACTAAGATTCAGACCTTCCCTATTAGTTTCACAGGAAGAGTTGTGAATCAATACCTTATTTCTGTATCTCTATGTAAAGCTCTCCAAGTACTTTCTGGTATTATGAGACAGAAAAAACACTGTGTGACAACTTAATATTGTTGTACCCATTTCACCAATGAGCAGACTGGGGCACATAAAGTGACTCGTGTGATCGTCAAACAAATCTGTCAGAACTGGGAATGGTAACCTTCAACGTCTATGTCCTGATTCCTTCCCAGACCTGTGGGAATGGATGGTAGGATGTTGACAAAGAGGGGAATTAGTGAAATGCCCTTCTTGCAGATTTGTGCTTTTAAGTTTTGTCTGCATGTGATGCTTGTGATTGCAGTACTTATTCCATATTGCTTCAGCAACTCCTTAAAATCCCTTAAACCAAACATGTAGTCACTAAAAAAGGCAGCTGTGAGCAAACCTTGGGGGGAATAGAGGACATGGGAATCCCTCAATCCCCACTGTTCAGATGGAAAATAATACGTTTCTGAAGATCCCATGTTCACAAAAGCTTTCTTGCAAAATGGTTATCTTCATGAACTCAGAGAAGGAAATGTACAGCTCTTCACCTTACACATTTGTGGGAAAATTCTTTTAAAGGTGCTGAATATCTCTGAGGTAGAATGCATATTATTGTATGTTACTGTAACTGTTATGCTTAGGAATCTGAGGGACAAAACTAGGAGCAATGTCTCCTTGCTTATTGTATTTCTCATTCTATTTGTCTCACCCCACCGAAGTGAACCCGAAACAAAAGATGGATGAAGTTGCATGTGGAATCACTCTTTGAAAATCACAGCAAGTTCTATATACTTGAAACCAGTGCTGTCCAAGATCTTCTCCTTGGACTTCTGGTGGTTACCAAGCTCATTGTAGATGGTCTGATGCTTCTGGCTAACCCATGGAACTGTGGCAGATGATAAAATGCCTGGTGTTTGCATGAGTAGGATAGAGTGAGGTGGTGCCACAGGGTCATCAGTAGTGCGTGACACCCTCGGGAACCACCGTCTGACAGCTTCTGTATCCTGATCATGGGAAATATGACTGTGTTGTGGTAGGAAGTGTGTATCCAAAAACAAGGGAGTCAGGAATTAATCTGCTCATATTACCCTATTTAACCAGGGTACTTTAGAGCTTCTACTTAGTGATGCTCTGGGATACGAAACTATAAAACCTGGGCCTTTTTCAAAACAGAAATATAATATCTGAGGAAAATATTTGGAGCAATCAATTTCCAGAAAGGACAAAATGTTCTTGTTGCTTTACCAAATTCTGATGGTTACCCTGATTTTGTGGGAGACAGTAAAAGGAGGGCAAAATGTGCTAGACCAAGAGTTATAATGTGAAAAGTCTGGGAAGTCTTGTGCTACTTGAGTTAATGATAACTGCTTTCGGTGAAATAAGGGTTGCTGCATAGTATTAAACTGGGCTGCCTGAATGGCTTGCTGATATCCTGATCTGTTGAGCAAGAATCACTCACACTGTGTGCTATAGAGATATTGCCATGACCCTGCATATCTGAAAATGGCTTTTTGTGTGTTTGCTTTCCCGGTGGGAAGAGGCCTCTTGGATTGCAGCATTTTGTGGCTCCGCCTAGTAAAGTCCTCTCAGTCATCTAGATGCTGCTCCTCCCATGTAGACGTAGGGATGGCACTGTAAGGGTCCATGATGACTTTTGCACAGCGAATAATCATCACAATCAAGAAGAGGCAGAGGAAGACGAAACATGCCAATGTCAGTCCCTTGTCCACATCAACGTACACAGGCTCGGGGGTTGGTACCTCCATTGCTTATGCCACTCTTCATCTGGGTTTCTCTTTACTCCTAACATCATCAACCACCTGCAAAACAAACATGGTGCCAGTGTCAGAAAAGTGATTGCTGCTCCTGATTATGGGGAAACCGGAGGGTAGAACTGGAAACAGAAAGATCTATGTGATATATTCTCGTAGGGAAATAAACCTGCTGGAAATGTCACAGCTAAGGTAACAGGGAGAGCTGTGAATAGGAGAAACCTCATCTCCACCTTAATTCAGCCCATGAATGCTTCTTTCTAAAACATTAGATAATAAAAAGAGATGCTAACAAAGAAAAGAGAAGCAGTGGTGAATGAACACAGTCCACTTGAAATATAATCTCTTAAGAGGTACAGACGCTGTTCTTGTCTCTGCATTTCCTAATCATAAAAATATTTCCTCTCCTCTGCTAGTGTGAAAGAGCAGACAAATGGCAGAGCAGACTGTTTCCATCCCAATTTTCTTCGCTGTCCAAACATTCCCTGTCTCCTGCTGGCACAAAGCAAAGTGAAAATTATGTGTACTTATTTTCCATAACATTTAATCTCTGGTACTCATAGGTTCTTCAGGCAAAAGAAGATTTTAAGAGCAATATCATTTTTAAGTGGATGTTTCATCACCCAGAGAGGTACAGGTGATTATGTGCTTAGTACAAGGATTATCTCATTTGATGCAGATGTCTGCATAGCTAAAAGTCTCTTCTGACCTCATCATCTGAATCCATAACCAAAATGGCTTCAGTAGATATTGTCTCTCTTCTGCCACTGCGAGTTTTCCTCTGGATAGTTCCTTAGCTGCTTTGTGTGATGATGTTGGAGAGGAACTGACCTGACTCATGGAATCAAGTCTCTGCCCAGGGGCAGGGGAAGCTTTTCCCAATATCCACCATTGGTCAGGGTAAGAGGTAGAAGTGTTCAGGGTTACTACTGTACAAGAGCAGGAATGTGCCTCTTTAAAACAAAGAACAACAACAAGAAGTCATTTCCATCAAATGCAATAATCAATCAGAGAATCAATCCCTGCTTTATTTGGAGAAGAGAGAGATAGGGAAAAAGAAGAACTTGAACCATAGGGAGAACCGGGTTAAACATGGGTATTAAATGGCCCAGTTGCTCCCTATAACTGCATTAATGCAGTGAGGAGATCTGAGGAGCAGTTTTTATCTACACAGCTAGGTTTGTCTGGTTACACTTCCAGTGAGCGGATGCTGCTGGCAGTGCTGGTTCAGCAGCAGTTCGCATCAGGACAGAGCATCGTGTTGAGCCAGTGAGTGGGTGTCCCAGTGACTCCTGAACTCTTATGCCCTGGGAATTTTTCTGAGAGTGAACTGAGGACCTTTTATTTTAAAAGGTTACACTTCTGCATCTCATAATTTACTCCTTTTCAAATGGTTTTCCAGTTCTGCCACCTCTTAGGTCCTACAAGGCAAGTATAAATCAGCTGCGCCCTCTAGTCTATTTTAAGCACAAGGACAGCAGATTTTTTTTAATTTCCTGAAAGCACAGAAATTACTCCAACAGCCAGTCCTGCAATAGGGAGATGAAAGAGAAGCTGATGACACAAAGTGAATGAAACAAAGCAGACAACGTGTATTTAACAGTCAGATCCTCAGGGTGGACCAGTGAGTTCGGGCCCATGAAGAAATCGCTGAGAAGTGGGGTCAGGCTTGTAATGCTCACCCAGCCTGATCAAAGGTCTTTTATTCCCAGAAGACTCTTACCATTCTATTTCACAAACCACAAGATCTTACATTACAGTTTATAACTTCATTTGGTGAAAGAGTCAAGACCATGTGAGCAAGGTTGAGTATGAAGGGTAGATAGTTGGTTTTGGGGTTTTTATTTTGTGGAGTAGAATTTTAAAAAATGCTATCAAAACTACTAAAGTAGCACAGTCCCTCCTGAAGTACTCTTGTGAACATCCAACAAAGATGGATTCGATATTTCCCTCCTGACATTCTGGCTATTGTACCATGTGGTGTTGTTTCACACTGCTGCCTCCTACAGAATATCAGAACTACCTGGTAATTTCCATCAGTACTGATCTTTGATGAAAAACTGCATTTTCAATCAAATGTACTTTCTTCTGAAGGACAAATCATTTATTCAGCAAGTGATGTGAGTTTTAAAGTAGAGCTCCATTCTTTGGAGACTTTTCTCTTCAAAATGCCATCACACAATTCCACGGGTGTTGTGGTTCAAGCGCTGCATCCTCCTGGTTGCCTCTGCCTGCAGGACTGTGGCTGGATGATGTTTCCTATGAAACACCTGAGCTGTCATGCAGCCCCTTCTCCTACTAGAAGGGAAAAACATTATGGAATGATGCGTCGGACAGAAAGCTTTACCCAGCAAGCAGAGTGAAAGAGCGTGCCATCTGAGCTGGAGTTTGCACAGGAAATTACAGTGACAGCTTGAATCTAATGGTTTCAGGTTTAAGCTGATCCATTTTCCCAAAAAGTCAGCATTTTCAGTGGGAATATAATTATTTTTTCCAAAAAGCATATTGAGGCTGAATAATTCACAGGCCTTACCTCCTTCTGCTCTTTTCATGAACGTGATAGTGTTTCTATGCTATGACTACTATCCTGCATTAAGTAATTAATGATGGAGAATATATCTCTTGGGGCTGGCCAGAAAGGCCAGACTCTCCCAGTTGCTCTCATTGCTCACAGCTTGACTGCTCACCTGAATCTGATTGTACACCAGCACTGTCAGAGAGGGAATCCTCCTCCGTGGTTCCAGCTGGTCAGAACAGCACCAACATAATGCTTATGCTCATCCGAGTTGCATGGTGGATTAGACGTCAAAACACATTTGTTCGTTTTCTGCACTGTTAGTTATTGCAATTGCCTTTCAGCCAGCTCGGCAGTGTAGAGACAGTTATTAGTGCTGAATGGGTCTTGGTGTTGGAATGGGGTTGTCTCTGAGGCAGTTGTCTCCAGGTGAATTTATTATTGTTGGAACATACCACTGTTCTAGAACAGGCATCTGGGGATCAGCAAGAGATGGTACCCAAATGTGAAAGGAGTTATTTGCATGCATTCACCAGGGCTGATTCCTCTTGAGAAAGTCCAGCTCCCGGCTTTTACCATGAATATGCTGTTTGATTATCTAAAAACCCTTTAGCACTGCTGCAGATGGGGATCTGCTTGCAGATACAGCAGTGCACAGGCAGGGAACAAGCTTGTTCCCGTATGAATATCCAACATGTCTCGTGTCTCCCCGCACAGCAATGATGTGCTTACATGAGTGAGGGTACAACAGCTGCATGTCACTCACCCCTATCTGCAAGGTACCTGTGGTCTTCCACAGCTGAAGAACTTGTTCCACTTATTTACTGATTCTTTGGCCAGTGTGTCAACCTCCCTGTTCGTTTCCTTGGAGCCCATTGGCGCAGCCAGGCTTGGGGGGAGTGTGGAAGCATCATATAGGTTGAAGCAGAGTTGGTCCATGCTGGAGGAGACCCTACCTGCACATCCTACCATCTATCTCAGCCAATGGGGATGTGCTGTGTGCCTTAGCAGAATGGTTTTGGAAATCCCAGTCTGGCTTGTGAAATCCATCGGCGATACTGAAACAAAGTCTTGCTCCGGCTCCAGACTGGTTGGATTTGCTTTGCTCTAATTTACCAGCATAGCTGATGTTGACAGCATATGGGTGCCTGGGCCAGGGGGGAAAGATTAGCAGAAACAATTATAAAGGTTCACACTTGAATGATCAAGTTTTCTCTGAGTAGCTGAATTGTACAAAAATTACTTTTTTCCAGCTTGTCAGCACCCAGCTGTAGAATTGTATTTTTTTAATTTGTTCAGATTTGTTGAAAAGGTAATTTGGTTTAAACAAAGCCAAATGATGAAAGGCAATCCCTGGTTCGGATTATTAAATTTAGCAGTCTTGAGTGTACACTTTTCTGTAAATCTCCAGGTGTTTCAATACAATCTCTCCCTCTCTAACTGCTCTGAGAATAGATGGGTGCCACAGGCAGCCTCAGGATCCTGGGGATGGATCTGAGCTGGTTTGTGATGGGCAGTGTATTTCAGTACCAAAAACGACTGTGTGTGCTGGGCAGCAGCTGTGTCTCAGCAGCTGAAGGATCAGCATCATCTGGTTTTGATGCCCTGGTCTCCCTGGGCTGTTCTTGTCCAACCATTCTTGCAGTTGGGAAAATCTGCAGCCTGACCGTGATGTGCAAAACAGTCATGGACCATGGTCTGGGGATAAAGAACTTTGGTACCTCAACAAATAATCTGTCCTGAGCATCTGGTCTTTGCTCTGAGGTTTGTTTTGTGTTTCGCAGTGCTCTTTTCACGAAAGGTTGCCACAGAAGAGAGGATATATTCATTTTTCTTATGATGAACACAAGCAGGTGGAGATACGTCAGCACCCTCTTTACTATACCAGCTCTGTTACAGACTCCATATAGTGCTTGTGCTCATCAGTGCAGCTAAACTTCATCATTCTTACCTACACAACATACTTTAAAATACGTAGATTTTTTTTCCAAACCTGACAATTTTGGCACTGTCACTTTAAATATAAAATAGTAATGCACTACATATATTGCAGAGAGCTGGTCTAAACCTTACTAGTTCCTATACTGGTTAATCATGTTTCCACTCATCTCAACCCATGCAATACATTTAAAATCGTATTTTTTTCCTTCTGTACTCTTTTTTCCCAAAACAACAGATGTGCAGGGAGGGGAGGGATGGGAAACTATGCCATTCCATATATACAAGCAGATCCCTACCTTCCAGACCTGGACAGGAAGCCTGTCACATCCCGGCATAGCAGCATTGTGGAGTCGAAATCCTGACTGTAATCATATTTTTAGATTTTTGTTAGTCAGCGTGGCTTTAATGGTGTTCAGGCTCCACTCAGGTTCACGTCCACCCAGACCTGGAAGCAGTTCTCCTCACCCCTGTGTCCTGCAAAAACAGAAGAAAATTCACCATTGCTCATCAGGCAGGATGTGGGCGTTACAGATTCATTAAGCGGGTGGGAATTGCTCCAGTGACAGCCTGAGGCAATCGAATACAGTCCTATGCAAGATGGATTTGTTAGACAATTATTATACAAAGAGCGATGTTAAAGCTCAAAGTCATCATGCCATTATTTCTCCTTAAACAAGGAAAACCCCCATTTTTTTAACACATAGTGAAAGATCAGCCAGGTCTGAAATGATGCTCCTCAGGAGTCTCTCTTTACCTAGTTTGTGTTGTGGATTGGGCTTGGTTTGTTTGTTTTTTCCTTTCTCCTTTTTTCCACAAAAAATGGCCAGAATTGAAGTGAAATATTTCAGTTGCTTAAACAAACCTATTGAATTGATCTGAACTGATACACTAGGACTTTAAAACTACTTATTATCTGGATGCTTTCCAGTCTGATTTGGGATGACTTTTTAACACTCACACACAATAATTTCAACCAGACAAACCCTTAAATCTTGCTGGATGACAAACCTATTTCCCTATTCAATTTAGAAAAAGAGCAGGAGCTGAGCTCTGCAGTGGTGGTGGGAGATGCTTGTCCAGGCTGGAGGAGAGGAGGTTGTGGTAGTTGAAGCTGTGAGTTGGTAAGAACCTGCCTGGTTGTTTTCAGGATGCCTGCAGAGATGGTTACTCCCAGGTGTGGGTACAGAAAGGAGTTTCAAGATGTAGGTTGTGAAGGCTGGAGAGAGGAACCAGCCACAGGTGACCTCAAGTCCAGGTCGGGGGATGTGGCAGGACAGGGTGTTGCTGGGGTGAGTGAATGGAGGTGAAGGTGAAGGAAGGTCAAGCGCTGCTTCGGGAATGTATTTTGTGTGTGTGTCAGATGAACTCGCCTTCAATTTGAAGTTCAAATCTATAAAAGACAAGTCTGGACACTTAATCATACTGTAATATTCTTAACAATCTAGTTTTGATTAAAAACTCACTGCCTCTGTGCACAGAGTCAAATGCTGTAGATAGATGTAGACAGATGAGCTTCTTTCTACATCCAGAGAGCAATAATATGACCGCTACCTTCATCTAAAAATTAATTGTCCTTTATGCTTACGGTTTGTTCAGAAGAAAATCAATACTGTATTTCAGTAACTCCGGCTTCCTATGAGCGTTATTTCTTCTATGTACCTGTACCACACAGGCAGGTTTAATCTTTGTTTTTAACCCGCTGTTTGGCCTATCAGTTTGGGGTTTTTTGCTTGCTTTACATATTGACTTCAATCTTTATGCTCAGCTTAGTTTATGAAAACTCATTCGTTCAATCCAGCCCCCTCAGTTATGGTCAAGAGACAAATAATCTTTCCTCAACACACTTGCCTTTAGCCAGTCATAAATTACTGGATGTCAGTATTTCCTCTGAAGAATAAAGACATCATTTATAGGTTCCCAAAAAGCCAAACCCAAATAAACACATAAATCAATCCAGAGAAAGTGCTAAAAATTGCTGTTGCAAAAATGTTTCCTTCTTACATAACCCCATGGCAAGAATAACATCAATCTCCATTGAGAAAAAGATGCGAGATACGCTTAAAATAACTGTGGGCTGCTTGTAATTTGAGAGCATCCTAAATCAAATAATCATTTCTCACTCACTTGAGGAGCATGTGGTATTACTTGTTAACAAAACGGGGTGGGAGGAGGAAAAAGGAGGTTATGCTTGGGAGAAGGTTGCTGTTTAGAGCTGTGGAGTGAACAGATGGACAGTTGGGTTCTGGAGAGAAAAGTGCCTCCAGCCTCCCAAAGTTCAACTTGCATGGATAATCTTTGATTAAACTTCACTGAAGCAAGAGCCTGAGAACATCTAGAGAACTTTTTCAGAGACTGGAAATGGTAGTTTAGAGGTAAAAAAGCAGAGCAGAATCGGTGATGGACCTTATGAGTTGCTGGCTACTGGGCAAGGGCAAGTAAGTCACGAACTTCCTGCAGTCAATACTTACTTTGATAAGGAGTCTGAAGCTGCTTCTCTTATCACTCAGTGCTATGATGCACAGCATGTGCATCCCCCTTCATCGTGGTGTGTGGCAAACACCAAGGAGTCTTAAATAAACAAATGGATTTGGCATTTAAGCCAAGGCTTGTAAGGTCTGAATAGATATGATATGAACTCAATTTAACAGAATATGTGCTGTTTAAGCTCTCTGCTGTTTAAATCCAATGGAAGAAGACAAACAAGCCTGTTGGTCCTGTCAGTTATTCTATAAATTAAGCTGTGGCTGTTAGCCAGGAGCACTGTAAGCAAATCAATGTGGAAGTTTTTCACTGCAGCAAAGCTGATAGGGAGGCAAAAAGAAAAACATAATTTTTTCCGTGGCTGCTCTGAAATGTTTTGGTTTTGTTTTGTTTGCTTTTGGTTTGGTTTCGTTTGTTTGTGGTGGGTTTTTTGTTTGGTTTTAATACAAAAACTAAAGATGGACTTCAAGGTAAAACAACAACTCCTTTTTACATTAACACCTGCCTTCTGGTGGTGGTGTCCAGTATTTTCTAACTTGCAGGATACTTCTCATCTTTTTCCCTTCCCTCTCGAAAAGCTACAAAGGCCTGGATCAGGTTGAGGTGGTGTCAAAATTTTGACATTCGAGGAAAACTATTGTGGAGGCACGCTTACCAAAACAGCTGGGTTACACCTATAGAACTGCCACAGACATTGGCATGGAGATGTTGTGTGTCCCTGTGTCATTTCTGAACTGCTTATTTAAAATGAGAAGTCAGATTCTCACTAATGAAGGAAACTCCTAGTCAAGAAAGTATTGATTTAATAAGACAGATGCAAAAGAGAAAAAAAATAGTTACAGGTAGCTTTGCTATAATAGAAGATGTAGGTTTTGTGTATGCAAGTACTCATGAAGCCATATTGATAATTAGTTAATAAGCTTTTTAAATATAAACTTTTCTCAGGTACTTGTGGGAAGAGGGATTTGATCAAATAAATATAAAGCAAAAATAAAGCTCGAAGTCCAGCGTGTGACTTGGTTCAAAACAAAATGATACAAGGTTCACACTGGGCTCCCATCAAAGACACTGGACTGGTCATGCCTGTTCCTTTTCAGAACTGGTTTAGTTCACAGAGGGCTGTAAAGCTGGAAATTTGTAGCTTGAGCTCATGCATGGAATTTATAGTGCTATTTCTCTATTTCTTTATGATTATCTAAATCAGAGGTGTGATGCTGGCTGGACTATGTTGTATCTCTATACTGAAAAAATCTTGCAAAAGAATCTTAAAGACGGACTGAATAAGCCGTGGGATATAGAGGTGTTCCTGCGTAGAAGTATGGATATGACTGCAAAGCGGGACATGACATTAGGTACTCTTCAGCATCTGTTACCAGGTCACTGGGCAAAAATGGAAATACAGGAGGAACAGCCCTAAAGCCCTGAGATGACGTTGGATAAGGGTGAGAAACCCTTAGAAAACGTTGGCAAAAACAACCCTACTTAAACAGATTTCTCTCTCTTCACTGGTATGAGGACTTGGAGGAAAAAAAAAAGTGAAACTCTGGAATGAGAAGTTGGAGGCCTCGGGTGATCTGAAATGCCTTTGGGTGAGGGCTGTTTGAGGGAGCAGCGCTTTGTGCTGTGTGAGACATCTGGAGGAGCTCACTGCTCCTCACCCTCTCAGCTGGAAAACCCGAATTGTTGCAGCAGCATGTTAGCTCGTTTTGGTTATAATTTGCTAAAAGGAAAAGTGGAAATATCATTACTAGTTTTTCCCTGTTTTCTCGAGACAATAGTTTTTCTATTACAACTATAAGAACTGGGAGAATGAAAATTGGCCGTGTTCAGTGATGCTGAGTGCCTGGAGCACCATCTGGAGTAACTGCAACCAGGCAAACAATTCAACATTACAGAAAACCTTCCCCTTTTTCAGACCCCCCTTCTTTGTGCAGTACTCATGTACAGAACTGTACAAAAGCTTCTTTATGATGAGGATCCAGTTGGCATCCAGATAAACTATATTTTCAACTGTCTCCCAGTGGGGATGGATTGCATTTTCCTTCAGAGAGAGGCCAGACAATTTTTATTACAAATGAACCAAAACCTTGAGGCAGGACATGCATTATATTTCCATGACAGCACTGGCAAGACTGAAGGATCCTGATAAGAATTTAAGGATAATTGAACTCCAGTCTCCAGCTCTGCAGGTAGATAACAAATAGAGCAGCCTCTAAATTCTGTGTATCATCGAGCAAGGCTGGGTGAAAGGATAAATGGCCCATTGCTTAGAAGAGCAAGAATCAGTCATGATCCTAAGTCCCAGCTGTTCATGGTCTCTGCCTCTTGTCCTTCACAGAACATGTGGGCTGTATCTGTACTAGTAAATCACATGTGCCCAAGACTATTTTTTTGGTATAGAGTCTAGCTGGCAAACACTGTTAAAGTTGCTTGACCTTTGTGGCAGGTCGTTAAGCTGTAATGTGGTTATATAGAGGGATGACAAAATGAACTTGTAAACTTCTGATATCTCTTAATTGCAGAATGTTTTTGAGAAGTTCCAGATGGATGGGTGTAAAATACAGTTTGGGTTTAATTAAAGACAGAGAACAGCCATCTCTGAGATCGGTAATTCACTTTCTGAATGGGCTTTGATGGTGCCCAATGGGCAGAATACTTATTTAGTGATCACCAGCACAGCCTGACACTGAAGACTGACTGAGTGGTGAAAAGCCACCCAGTGGCTCTTACCCTGGCCATCATTCCTGTTCCTGGGGTGTGCTCCCTGGATCACCTCCAGTTTTGTGGTCCTCAGGCACCCCAGCCCTGGGGGGCTGCTGCCAGCTTGGCTCTAATGCAGCATCCCTGAAACAGCTGTGATCTGTGCGAGCGAAGGCTTTGTCCAGAGCTTTGTTTGGGGTTGGGGTTTTGAGGGTGATTAATGCCTTTTCATTCCCTCCTTCCCTCTCATCCCTGTCTGTATTGATGGTATTACCAAGTACAGCCCATGGCCTGAGTTCTACCTGTGTTTGTACATGCTTGATTCTGATTATGCTTGAAGTACATGTGCAGCCATTCCATCACATCAAGAAGGGTCCATTCCTCAGCTGAAAGCTCATTGAGTATTCTGTAAAACTTGTACTCAGAGCCACTCCTTAATTAAGACTGTATTGAAGGGAGCTTTGGTTCCAGACATGTGTTACAGCCTGATGTTGTTTTCTTTGTTGCTGCAGCAGGTTATTGGAAGTGTAGTCCTTGATTAAAAAGATTGTGTGCAATTACATTCCATCTCCACATCTTCAGCTAGATCAGTAGCTTGTCAGTGGGTCACTGGGTATCAGACTGCCAGAGCCTTTGTACGTGTTCAATTTATAACAGACCGTGTTTCTGGCACAGCACCCAACACTCCTATACAGCCAATACCTTATTAATGCACCATTAGCCACAAGGAACATTTTTAAGTGAATCTAATGTACAGGGAGTGATGAGGGCTTGCCTGAACTGACTCAGCAGTTTGGAAGGTCTTTTCTCCTTTGCAAGGACCACACCAATTACTGAATGTGCTCAAATGTCCCAAGCATAAATGCTGGTTTTCTCCTTCTAGCCATCTATATTATTTTGGTTTCCAGTGGACTAGGATCACTGCAATTTGAAAGCAGTTCAGTGTGCTGAGGAATAGGTACCTTCTATTAGAGAGTTCTCTTCAGAACAATTAAAAATGTCAAAGGAATGATTAGTTGCTTTACAAGTGCCTGAGGAAGAGGGGACTGTTCAGTTTGGGAAAATGTGGCTGAGGAATAACATGAGCTGTACAAAATCACAGATCAGGTGGGTGGGGAAATGGTTTTCTCCTAATTAGAAAAAAAAAAAAATCACCAGTTTCCAAAATAGGGAAACTTGGGTGCAGTCAATGGAACTAGTAGGAAATCAGCTTGAAACAGATAAAAGTACTTCTTTATTCAGCAGGTCGTGACTTGAAGAAACTTGCTGCCACCAGGGACTGTGAAGTACCAGCAGGCTCAGAAGGGGTTGGATGGGTTATGGGCAACAGGACACTAAAGGCACTAAGCAAAGTCTTCCAGAAAACATCCCTGAGACAGCAGATGTGGATGTTGGAGGGCAGACTGGCAAGCGTGGCCAAGCCTACATGATATCCCTAATGGGCATCAATTCTCGACACTGCCAGAGACAGAGCACTGGGCTGGAGGGACCTTTGATCTGACCCAGCCAACAGGTTTCTTATTTTCTAATTTCTTTGATTGCTAAGGATTTCAGGCTGACTGCTGGAAACTCCCCATTGAAAACTAAAGAGCAAAAATTAAAGGTCTGATCCTATTTCAGATTCAATCTCTATTTCTATCTCAAAGTAATGTAGCTCTAATGCTTTTAAAACCAGGCACTGGTCTTTGCTTCTTGGTTAATTCTGTCTCTTTACATTTACACATTCAGCATGATAATGACATTCCTCAAAAGCTTTTCATGCATGAAAGGAAGCTAAGCTCCAACAGCTCAGTCCTATGAATAATAAGGTGAGATGTGTCCCTGTGGGTCTCTGCCTGTCCCCTGACGGGTAGTTGTTTGTTTATTATCACAGGCTCATTTTACATCTGTGTTCTTCGAGACTGAGTTAATTGCAAGTGCAGGCAATGGAGACCAGTTGTCTTACAGAACACTTGACTTTGGGCCAGAAACAAGTACACATCTAACAGATAGAAATTACATCCCCGAATCTGTGTGTCCTGAAAATGACAGAGTTACCTTTGAGCATCATCTCTACACACATGTAACCTGGTACAGAGCATCCAGCCAATCATCGTTAAAACAATGAGCAAGATATGAGGATGCCATTAGGATTAACGAATTTTTCCTGCCTTGTTTGGTGTACTTTTATGTTAAGATTTATCCTAGGATAGGAACTAGCTGGACTGCATTCATACCTCATTACAGAACTAGACTTTTTTAAGGTAAATTTTTATATATGTGCCAATGCAGATCTGAAATATTTTGTGTATTTTTGTTTGGTTTGTTGGGTTTTTTTGACTGTTCTTTCCTTCCCCCCGGATTGTTTGCTCTGCAAGGTCTTCTAGCTGTCCTATTGCTGTGCATTATGGTAAGGAATGACTCCAGATCTCCCACAGGTTCAATGTGCTACAGCTGAGTCTGGGAGCATCTGGAAGGACAAGACATTCAGCTCAAAACCAGCACTTGATTTTCTGTTGCTCTGCTGCAGTTCTGCCTGGTGCCGTTCCATCAACGTTGGGTTCAGAAGCTGTTCCTGCTCTTGTGCCAATAACAGTCAGGTTTCTTAAAACGGGATTTTGATTGAGAAGAGGGAGAAAGCGAAGTGGCAGAAAGAGCATTTATAATTCCATCGTGGCTCAGCATAGGTCTTTCTTTAGAAGATGAATAAGGGCAAATGGTTTTCATCAGCTTTGCAGTAGTTGCATTAGCTTATTCACAGAAATAACAAATCTCATTATCATCTTCCCTGTCATTGCAGATTAATACAAAGAATTATCTGTCTGCAGTGGCTGAGGGAAAAATCGTTTCCTATTTATTAAAAAATCCTGTATTTTTGTATCGAGGCAAAAATGAGACCTCTGTGTGCACAGCCTGGGATGCAAAGGTGTGCGAGATGCTCAGATTTCTGTGGTGGGAACCAACACAGGCAACTGGCATTTCCTACAGTAGGATAAGGCAAGGAGCCTTGTTTTGCTTCAGGTTGGCTATCCAGAGCAGGATTGAGTCACCTGTAGTGGGGAAACACAGACCTCAAGTTTAGCAGAGTATAAAAGTTAACACTTCTAAAAGAAGGCAAATAAAACCATATGACCTCTTCTGTTCTTTTGAATAAACTGAAAGTAACTATTAAGAACTAAGGGGAATATATTAGGCAAAGAGACAAGGAAGCTCCTTTAATAACTGGAGCCTCCAACATGGCCCCACAGTCTGTAGGTCAGACCAGTACCTGACAGTGCTGTGCTTTCTGTTCAAGCCTACTTTGCAAATTGTGATTCAGTCCAGCACCTCTATCCATTTACCTGGCTACCAAAACTGCACCTGCAGCTTTGAGGAGGGACAACAATAGAAAATAGCCTGAAACTGCCATAAAATTTAGTTCTTATAAATACACCAAGACTCAAAGTAGGAAAGACATGTATTATCTGGTTGATAAAGAGGACAGAGTGTGGGAAGGAGGTTGGAGAGGCTGCTCCCAAACAGCCTGATGTATGTAATGTTACCAAGGTCATAACCCTGTGGTGATGCCCCATGTAAATAATGGGGCTCACATGGCAGAGCTGCCCAGGACAGCTTTCCTGGGTTGAATGAACAGTGCAACTGCAAACCATACAAAAGCAGAGAGGTATGCAGTGCTAAGCTAGAAAATAGCACTGTATGGGCATGATAAAATACGATCTGCACACTACTAGGTACCTCTCTTCGAATGACTTTTCCCTAACAGAGAATAATGTTTGCCTTGCATATACCTGACTGCGAGCACCCTTGAATTAAATTAGTTTTGTAAACATTGGGCTGGCAGTAGGCAGGTTGACTTTTCTAGAAAAATTCTATTAGTAATAAAATGCCTCATAAAAACTGCATTGACTCAACCAGGCAGACTGTGTGCAGCTAGAAACTTCCGATTGCTTCACTTTAACCCAGTATGTTTTGGCTAAACAAAACACAAATGCCTGACGAATGTCACCATCTTTCTGGCAAATGTCCCCAATGAGCATGAAAAGAAAGGGCAACGATGTCCTGAGATACAGGGTGTATTATTCACATGGACATCAGGTTGGTCAGGTCAGTGGAGAGGAAAGGCCCCATGTGAGGTTCACACTGAGTAGAGTCTGTGTCTCCAAGCTACCTATATGAAACTAGGGGGCCACATAGGCTGACAGCCTACACTTGGCATTTCCCATATGATGCAGCAATATGACAAGCACAAACTTTAGCCCTTCTCCCCCTCAACTTTGTTTCCTCCTGCAAGTGCCACACTGACTCACCACTGACTATGCAGTGAGCAAGATGGTGGGTTTTTTGCACTGGTGGTGAGTCCATCTGTCTGAAAGCGCCATCACGATATCTTCTGAGGCCTCGCTAAAATCAGGTCTGAGAGCTGAGCAGTCTCAGGAAACTCCGCTGAACTTTGTCTGAGGGAATCCTTTCTGCCAAAAAGGATGCTCGAACTGGAACTCTGGATTCCCAAGCCAAATTCCCCTTGGTATCACCTCCCCTTCTCTGCCAACTAATAAAAAGCCTCATATTCTCAAAGGGAAGTCCAAGCAGAAGTTTGACTTTGAAAAATAAATGCCAGCAATTATCTGATATTTGATATGGCCGTTTCTATTTATATGCAACTTCTAGTAGGAAGTATTTGCAAATTACAATAGCAGCATAAAAACTTAAACTTGACCACAAAGAATGGTGTCCAAATTACTCCTTTGGCATCTAATGAAGGTATAGTTTAAAGCAACAAGTTCCAACTTAAAACTTCTCTAAGCTTATGAAGTAGTTTCCTGAATGCTATACTGGGGTGGTGGGTTTGGTTTATGTGTGTTTGTTTGGGCTGGGTTGTTTGGTTGTTTTTGTGGGTGTGAGTTTTGTTGTTGTTGTTTTTTTCCTTGGTGACCTACTGCAGTGGACACCAACTAAAGCGTTTGCCAGGTTTCTTATATTTATAACCTTGAAACTGTATTAGCAATCTAACGGTGAAACGTAGCTAGCCTATGCATATCTGTGCATCAACTGAGCAGTGTTTAGCAATGAATGCAGATCTGCTTTTAAGAAATTAGGGACATCCTTACCACACACCACTCTGGTACATGTATCAGCTGGTTTGTGCTGCAGGGACTCCCCTCCATTCCTTTCTATTTAAGGTCTTCTGACAAAACTCATTAGGGTAGCAACCAACTTGCATCAATATAATTTAAGAAATATGAGCATTTGCGTTTTCTGGAGTTCTCCCATGTTGTCCTGAATTTCAGCTGTGCTTTCTCAGTTGTTGAAACCACGTGTGAAGCCATTTCAAAGTGTAGTTACTTGTTCCTCCTGCAAATTTTCTTCTTCCAGGGAAAGTGTGATAGTTTGCTATTTTTATATATTTAAGAAAACTCCTTTACTATGCATTCACAGTTTTCACTTTACCCTTTGTCTGTTGGGAAACTAATAATTTCAAAGATCTACTCTATTACAGAAAGTGACACTTAAAACTGTTTTCTTTTAAAGCTTGAGAAGCGAGATTGCTTCTCTAACTCTGAAAGCTCAGCTTGGGAACTGGATCTATGTCCTTTCCTACCTCATGAATCACCATTCTGGGAATGATTCTGCAATGGGACTTGGAACAGCCTGATAATTCAGGAGCCAGGAGACATCCCAGCTCCCCCACAAACCCTTCCCTTACATATGGCATCGCTGCATCGCTACTGGGTATAAAAAGCCTACAGGATCTGTTTCAGTCAGGAAGCAGCTGGGACTTTGAATGCAGATGAGCAAGTAGATTTAATTCACTTGAGTAAAAAGAGGTCAAGAGGAAATGAACATTAGTTTTCTTGTCCATAATTGCATTTTAAATGCATAATAAGTAGACAATAGTAACCATGTACTAAAGGGTCCAACTGTTCTTAATTGATTAAAATAGCTTCTGAAGACTGTTTCTACTAAGGATTTAACACAACATAGTGTTATACCAATGCACCAGGATGGGTTTGCAGTTATCTACATCTCTCTTCTTTGGGTCAGGCAGCTTTCAATTAATATGGTTTTCCACAGTTCAGATACTGTCACTCAGTGCTGACAGTCACAGGCCTCTGCCCACTGGCCCTAATGGTGGGGAAACAGCAATATACTGGGGGCCTTTAGCACCAGAATCCCAGCTGTCTCCCATGAGAGCTGAACTTCATCCAACCTGTTCCAGTGGTTGGATGAAGTTCAGCTGCAAGAACAAGGTAGAGGTTGGTGGGCAGACATGCTGAGCTGAGGGTATTGTGTCCAGCTGCTCTTTACTTTTTCTTTCCTTTCCCTCTACTCCAATGCCAAATCTCTGGTATAAAATTCTGTGTTGTTTCACCTCTGTCAAAGGTGTTAAAAAACTTCCCCTTTAATAATGCAGAGTAGGTCTGGGAGTGATCACGAGGGCAGTTGTGCTGGTAAACTACAGCAGGTCTGTCAGGAACGGAAGAGTGATGGGTGGTTTTGGAGAGACAGGTGGAAATCATCATTTATCCCAGGTCAGCAGGGTGAGGGAGGCCATGTCTGGCTTTATCCTGGTGAACAGTGCGTTGAGTTACAGAAGCGTGGAGGTAGGAATTGAGTTTCTCTCTGGGATCTTCAGACCTAGGACTCCACCCGCTCTGATGCAAGGTTGGCTTATATTTAATTTTTCAGAGAGGGGAAAAAAATAGTTAATATCTCCCCTCTTTAGGTGAGACAATAAAATCAAGGGCCTGTTTTCTCTGCCTGTGCATGGAAGATTCTAGGAAAAGTGGTTTTCTGTAGGCTCCTGGAATGACAATATTATTTACCTTACCCTTGTCTAGAATGAAGGCTTTTGTTCTCCAGCCAGAGAATGAGAAGTGCACTTCTGAAGTGTCTTGAAGTTGGCTGCAGTACAGGTTGTTCAATATTAATTACAAAAAAGAAATAATAATAGCATAATCATCATGGAAGTATGACCCAAGTGTTTTATTCCACCTTCTGCAAACAGACTTAATAAATCTTTGACTTACTAAATAATTTTCCATGAAATAGCATGGTGACTGCTCCAGGTCCCTGGCATGCAGGCAGACAACAGAATCCTGGCAGAACTTTAATGCGCACATTTGAAAGGCAGCATCTCAGGGCTTTATTTTTTAATTGCAGAGCATTAAATCATACAATCCCTCTAGCTCTAGGCTATGTCTCCACTGTGTCTTATGTTAACTTGTTGTCAAAATAAATTTGATTTGCAAGTATACAACAGTTCAGGCTGACATTTTAATTTTAGATCGCTTATCTGAATGCAATTTTCACATAAGGGCTTAAGCACGTGCCTAACTTTAAATATGTGCTTAGGGCAGCCCTGAAAAGTAAAGCAGTAAGACCAAGATACCTAATTGTGTTTGGGCTCTTAAATTTTCATAGACTTTAATGAGAACAGGGGTTCCTAGGCAGGATTTGGGAGCCGATCTGTTCCTATGCCTTTGACTTTTAACTTAAGTCCAACTAATACCGCCGGGCTTGAATTCACGCTGTAAGTATTTGCATAGTTTGCTGGATAGCACCTGTTATAGAACACCCTGTACGCTGCAGTCCTTGTATTGATGTGGTACTTCTCTTTCCAATCTCCACCTCTACTATTGAATGTTAAGGCAGAAAATTGAAGCATTGCTCATTACAAGTAGAGAAGACCTTTCTGACTGTAAAAATTAATACATTTCTCTGAAATCTTCCCTAGAATTCAGGTTATTTTCTCATATTTCAAGAAACAGTAACTATCTCTTTCCTGTAGGTCAATATGTTTGCATTAATTCAAGTCCATGTGGCAAATGATATCAGATTGAGCTGAAAGAAAATCATAGGTCTATGCTGACTAGGCATATATGCAAAAAAAAAAAGGCTGGAAATAACTTGTTTAATAAATTAATACAAAGCCTTTGACATCATAAGTGCTTCGTACTAACATCCACACAGCTGGTAAAATGGAAGTTTGTCATCCTGAGTATTAACTGGAAGGAAGGTCGGAGAAATTCAGTAAATATACAGCAAGCCTGACCTAGCAGTCATTAGAAACTCAAATCAATGGGTGTTTGTCTTGCAGGACAACATTGCTGCTTACAGACATGTTGAAAAGCTGCAGACTTGGACCAAGTAGATAGAAATCTATATTGGAAGGCTTTTCTTCCTGCACAGAATCTTTCCAGAGCTTTTAATTTACAAATGTTGGACTTTTCCGTTTTAGAACTAAATCCTATCCCACATTTCCTGAGACCTCAACCTCCTATAACCACTTTAGCTGGTGTTTGGGGCAAATGCTGCTGGTTTTTTCAACACCTGATCTTACTACACAACCATGAAAACAGGAGTTCATATACCAAAAAGAGAACTCCTTGCAATAAGGCTTTGGCCAGAGTTACAAGTAGATTTGTGTTCCATTTTAAGTTTCAAACTGCAGTGATATTAACACATGATAAAACCAGCCGTAGCTCCTGGGATGTGCTGAAATTCATGAATGGCAGCTCTGTCACTGCCAGGGCTCAGAAGACAGTGCAAGCTGGGAATCATCCTTTAAAAACATGGAGTTTCTTATTCTTATTTGCCAGGCATGCAGTGAACAGCATCAATACCAATGGACTTGCATATTCACTTTCAGCCTTATTTTGCACCTCGGTGAGATGTTACTGCCAGCTTCAGTCACATAGGATCATATCTATAGTGCCTCTAATGCTCTGCAGGAATGGCAGCAATCATCTCCCTGCTACTTAAAGAGTATCCCACTCTTATTGTCCACTGTATTTCAGCCTGCTTTTAGATCAATTAATTATTTCTCTGTTTCTATTTAACAGGACACAATATTGGTAACTGATGTTAGATGTTTCAAGTGCTGACCTTTTAAGAAGAAAAGCTATTTAGCTTTCAGATTCATTTGCCTATGCCCTAAGCATTGCAGAACTCTATTTGTACATACAGTTTGCCAAATGCTGAACTTACTGACAATAATAGCGAGTGTTTCACTGGAAGCACTGAGCATTAACTGGGAATAAAACTTGGTGCTTCTCCACGGCTGATATGGTTCAGTTCTAGATAAATTCATGTGCTTCGCTATGTTCCCTATGCATTCTGCTTCAGCAGTTTACTTCCTGTTATTTTGATTTTTATGCTGGCTTAAACCTATGGTAAGACAGCGCTGTGCAGACTTTATAACCTCAAGGAATTATTTGTGACACAGTGAACTAGGCATAATTCTGTCCTCATTTAACCCCATAAACAATGAAATCCATAAGTCATCTTCCATCTACTCTGGCATGCAGTGGCACTCAGGGAAATGTTATGCAGAGCTCTCGGTCATGTAAATGTAGGCTGGGACCCTGTGGCTAGTTAAGTCAGCAATGGGAGGACTTGCTTCTGAACAGCAAGCAGAGGAAGCCACAACAGTAAGTCTTCTTCATTTCTCCTTCCCTTCTTATTTTTTCTCCGTATATATTAAAAAAACCCACAACCCCTCACAAAAAACAAGCACCTTTCTCTTAATAAAAAAAAAAAGGGGGCATTTTTCAAGGTTTTGACTCTGGATACCTAAGAGATTCCCCATGCTGCCTGGAAATGTTTGGTCTTATGCTTCAGCAAGATGAGCTCCTGTTCTCCTGCCAACACCAGCCCTCCTGTCCTACCTCACCTGCAACACATGCTGAAGAAAATTAACCCCCCCCCTTCCAGCATTCAGAAAGTTTACACTGCAAACTTTAATATTTGGCTGTTAATACAGTAAATTAGGAGAGAAGGGGGTTGTATTGCTGAGATTTGATTGCTGTTCAGAAATGCTGAGGCATTTAAAGTACTTTGTCATTTAATGAATAATAAATGCATTGATTATTGCCATGCCACTTAAATAGGGAAAACAACACTGGCTTGCATGGAAATATGTCAGAAACAGCTATTTGGCAAAAAGAAGTTGATTATATACAAATCTTTCCTCACATAGAGGTATTTTCTTGAGTGCCTTCTGCTCATCATTCCTTTCTCTTGCAAAGGAGAATTCTGTGGGGGTTTTCTTGTAATCTATTGAAAAAGTGCTTCTATTCTTTTTTGAAACAGTAACCAGCAAGTAATTTATGGAGCAGTGATTTTCCAGCACCCCTTCAGAGTCCCCGTAGCTGTTCTGCTGTAAAAGCAAATACTGCATATTTGCAAAGGAATGAAAGTACATGACCCCAGATTTTATGTTCTGTGCTCATGCTACTGTCCTGTTTTTAAACAGCAGCTTCTCAGAAAGTTACTGAGATCTAAAAAAGAGATTTGCATAATTTTCCTTGCTGTCTTGAAGATGTGGATACTATTCATTCAAGTGCATTCTCACTTGCTAAAAGTGTTTTCACAAGAGCTTTACTAGTTATTTAATACTCTACATGACAATTTGTTTATGGGCTCACTGAATGACAGGTTGCATTAGCCAGAGCTGTGCGGAAAAAGGAAAAGAAAAGCTAATACAACCAGAAGAAACTAAAAGAATAGAAATCAGAAAAATTTGCCCATAAACTCTGTTTAGCAATGGAGTTCAATCTTCGTAGTCAGTTCTTCCTATAACGGGGGGAAAACTCATTAAGATAATATTACGAAGAGATTAAGTGGGGAAAAAAGAAATAGCCCCTATGTCATATGACAAAAGCCAAAGAATTGTAGAAACTTGACTGTCCGTCTTCTTTTTCCTCTGACATGAGGTTGTAGTTGGAGCATTTACTGATTTTTATTTCATGGCAATACAAATAGAGGAAAAACCTTGAAAAAAGAGCTTAATTCTTATTTCGCTTATCCAAGCCAGCGCTGGATCTGATCTGCCTTTCCTCACCCTGACATATTTGGTCTTCTAATCTTATTCCTTGCTTTAAAATTCCCTTTGATTTGGATTCCAAGGTGAGAAAAATGCTCAATAGCAGTGGTGACACGGCACAGCCACCTGAAGCCTTGTTTGCAGCTGCTCCTGGTTCCTGAACTCTCTTACAGCAGCGTTTTGCAAGAATCTCTTATTTTGCAAAGAAAAGCATCAATAATGGAGGAAAAACAAAAATTTAGAATTGAAAGATGTTGTTTGCTGTTATGAAGTAAGGTGGGATATTAAATAATAGATCACACAGAGGAAAGGTTGAAAATTAGTCTAATCACTCAAATTTTGAAGGAACAGCTATTCTTATTTTCCCCTGACAGTTACTACTATGTTTTATGGCTTAAACTGCTCTAAAAAATGCTGACTTTCTCTGTGCAGTCGAACTTCCAGATATTTCAGAAAAGTGCTATTGGGCAGTTGTGTGATAAAATTGTCTGCCTGCAACCATATACATCTATACTGTGCACTCTTCTCTCAGGAAAACTAGTGAATTTAATAGAGCTGGTGGAGAAACTTTTCTTAACCAAAATAAATTTTCTGGACATTAGATGTGCAAGAAACTACGTAGGATCAGGTGATGAAGAGGAGGGGAAAAAGTGGGGAAGATGTAAGGGCAGAGGTTTGGTGCTTCGGAAGAGTTCCTGCCAACGCAGCCCCTTCCTCTCTGCAGAACAGGGTGAGGCAATCCTGGCTTTGCTCTGCTAGAAGGAGACAAGGTTTAAAACCGAAAAGCTCTAGTGATTGGCATCTATTAAGAAAAGATATTTTGTTCCCAGAAAAAGACAAAATATTTACTGTTTTTAACCTTTTTTTTAAAAAAAACCCCACAGACTTCTTTGTCTTTGTTCTCCATACTATCTGTTTAGAGGCAAAGGTTCTTGCAGAAAACAGGTTTGAAATGCCGTACTAATCGCATTGGTTCCTGTCCATGGTCTTTGCCCAGAAAAACAGTGATGGCAAAGTCCTTCGAGAGGTTCCCAGAGTTTCTCTGCCTGTGGGATCACAACTCTGACTGAAACAGGAGTTTGGGGTGGTGATTATTTCCTCAGGGTTCTAATCTGGTGCGATAGTAATGCTATAGTAGAACAATTTGTGCTGAATGTCCCTTGTAAGAAGAGAGAACAATTCTGCAACAGTTCTTTGGGATGATCAGGCACTCATGTTGCGTGACAGTCTTTGGGAAATTATTCCATAGTTGGCTTTCCTGGAGTGAAAACAGCTGGACTCTATGGACTGCATTGCCTCAGTTGTCATAAAGAATCATTTATTGACTCTTTTTTCCCTGTAGCTGAACCCTATTTCCAGCGGTTTCTCCATCCCCTCACAGCTGTCTGTGCCCCAAGGTGAGCTCCTGGCAGGACCTGCTGCTTCTTGGGTGTCTGAGGGTGCCCAGGACACCCTCGCTGGTCAGTGCTTCAGACGAGCCACTGCTGTCACCCACAGTCACTTCTGTCCCATCTAAACAGCGACCCCATCTTGTGTGTGTCCCCATTTCTGAGGAGTTACCTAGAATTACCTGCTGTGTGGTTTCTCAGTTAAGGTTTTGTAAGATCATCTGCCTTGCACTTGAAAAGATGTTTTGAGTCAAGTAGGATTCCCCAAAATAAACTGCAAACAAGGTCACTTGGCCCATCTGAAATCTCTGCCTTGGTGCTTTGCTATCCTGGGTGTGCTCAGACTCTCAGCACCCTCTGGTCGTGCAGTTCTGCATGGGGTTCACATCCTCGCCACTGTTAAATATTAATATCTCCTCAGAAGAGACCTAACGGTAGTGTAAACTGCTTTACATTTCATGAACTCAGTATAAGCAGATGTAATCTCCAAGGGGAGGAGGGAAGCAAGCGAGCATAGCAAGAAACAGAATTTTTGTTTTAAAAAAAGGAATGAAAAGTAGTACGTGAGGTTAGTACAGTTTCCTGTTGTTTGTTTTTCTTTCTTTTTTTATGACCTGCTCCATTGCCTCCTGTTATGTATCCTAATTATTAACTATTAAGCTGTCAGTTAAGTGACCTCTCAATTTAGCCAAAGGTTTTAATGTGGGAGCATAAGGAGATTACAGGAATGAATTGTCAGGAGAGAAGAGAGCTAAAGGCAACTCTTCTGATCCCTAGGCAAATAAGGAAAGAAGACTCTGTTTATACAGAGTATCCCGTTCTTATCAAACCCCAGAGATAAAATTCTGCTAAAAGTGCCAGTGTTATTTCCTTCTCTGTTATTCATTTTTAAAAACTGCTATAGGCATTAATGTTTTGCAGATGCTTGCTTAAGCTACAAATAATATAAATAAGAAAATGCAATTTTTTTCTTGCTGTGAGATGGAAAACAACTTGGAAAATTCTTTTGCACTCTGTCCAAAATATCAGCAAAGCATTTCTGCACTTCAGTGTCCCAAGGCAACGTTCTGAGTATGATGCCAACCATCATTGATTTCCATTTTTTAATGATTCCTTTAGAAAAGTGTTTCAATTTGAACAACCTAAAGCAGGCACAATTATTCCCTTTCTCAACACTCCCATGCTAATTCTCTGACAACTGTCCACCTAAAAGCTTTATCTTTGGTGGTAGGTAGGAGGGAAAGTAGAAAATCCCATGTTAGTGCAAAACCAGGTGGGTGGTTGTGGGGTGGTTTTTTGGTTGTGTTGTTTGTTTGGGGTTTTTTTGGGGGGTGTTGCTGGTTGGTTTGGTTTGGAGTTGTTTTGTTGTTGTTTGTTTTGGGGTTTGTTGTTGGTGTTTGTTTTTGTTTGGGGTTTTTTTGTATGTGTTTTCTGACAGTCTCAGCAGCATTGCTAAGTCACACACCTGAGAAGGGTGGGCTTCAAGACCACTGCAAACCCAGCTGGCTTAGAGTTAGGTCTTGGATTACCCCTTTGTGGCACAAAATGTCAATAATATATGCATCAACCTTGCCAAGTCTCTCTCTGTCCTCTGCTTAGAAAGTGTTGACTCCAAAAAAACCTCCTTTTAGATGCCAAATTTATTTCTTTAGATTCCTGTGCTACAGTCAGCTTCCAAATGGACTCTACAGCAGTTTCCTATAGCGTTTGCTTCCAGTTGGCCAAGGCTTGGAAGTGCACTAGAAAGTCTTATGTTTCCTGGAGATGAAAAGTTTCTCCTTACCTCATTCACCTGAAAAAGTGGCTCTCAAAGCTGTGGTAGAGCTATATCTAGCAAAGTTCATGTTGATGTCTTTCAGTTATTGCTGTCACATAACACATAAACCAGCAATAACTGCAGGTAGGGTAGCAAACATTTTATTAGCATAATACTTGGAACATGGTAGGATTATATTTTCAAGACAGTAAGCAAGTGAGGTAATGTGTCTTTAGAAGTTACCTCTTGTCAGCTGAGTCAGAGTAATAGACTGTCCATGTGCTTTTAGCCCATCTCAGAAAACCAAGTAAATTTAAACCACTAAATCACAGACTTCATAAAAAAGCTCAGCCTGGCTGATTGCATCTGTGGTTCCCTTATATGAACAACTTCACAAATTCTGTTTTAAACTGTAACCTCTGTGAATTTTAACTAAGAAGAGTTCATCTGTAACCAAACTGCCCAGTGAAGTCGCTGGAGCATATATAAATGGTTTTGAGGGCAGCGTGTATACATACACGTTTCAATTTTGAATTTGTGGGATCAGATTGCTACAATAGTAATGGTACTTCTCTTGTATTTATATGGTGTGATGTGGAGGCTGATAGGTTTCAGCTGCTACACATATATCAGATCCAGATACTTGGAACCCAGGGAAATATCACCGAAGAGTTTGTTCCATGCTTGGTACATTTATGCTTTAGCACTAACCCAAAATAGCAGTCAGTTCAGGTGTTTTCTTACGAACAAGTGTCTGATTAAATATCACCTCAAAACATAACTTCACTTTTAGAGCAAGATCATAGCTGCAGGGGAACGAAAACAAAGCTGTTCTGGTGACTCAGATGACATGTTATAGCCCAATCTCTGTTGTATTTAATCTGTGCTTCCCTCACCTGCAGGCAGGGGTAGGGAGCAGTGCTCCTAATGTGCTGTTTCTCCAGGTCTAACAGCCCAAGGAAGG
Organism: Patagioenas fasciata; assembly: GCF_037038585.1. Taxonomy (NCBI): domain Eukaryota; kingdom Metazoa; phylum Chordata; class Aves; order Columbiformes; family Columbidae; genus Patagioenas; species Patagioenas fasciata. The sequence continues at coordinate 21,782,835 of NC_092531.1, forward strand.
AATCCCCAAGAGGGAAGAGAAAAAAAAAGAATGGCAAAGCTTTGTGTTCTTTGTTTGATTAAAAATCTTAGTATATTTCTTTCATATTGTGGATAAAAGCTACAAAAATTCTGTTGTGGTTGTGGGCTGCAGGGGGTCTCAAGTCCTTCATAGCAGCCCTTTTAACGGGCAGCTGGTGGAAACCCCAAAGATGAACCCTAAGGTTTGCATGTGTGTGTGCACAGCTATACATAAAATGCCCTCTCTGCATTTTACTGTTATTCAACCTCTTGCTCTCATGGACGGGGTTGGTTTCTGCATGGATTGTGCTTCCTAACAGTTAGACATTATCCTTTCGAATCAGTCGTGGTGTCAGAGGGTAGTTTTGGAAACAAATACTAATATCAGCCATTTTGGTGAGTGTGGGCTGTGCAAGTCCTGTCCAGTAAGCTGGAAATGAAGCTGCTTTGGTCAAAAGAGAGAGGTGTATGCAGCTGGCACCCGTTCAGGTGACACATTGCGTTTTATTTTAAAGACAGCAAATACTTCGTGCTACATACTGCTTAAGGAAACTTTCCCATAGAATATATGCTGCTTTGATTTCCTTTCCAGATCTTGATCCATTGGGGGGTTTTGTTTTTATTTTTTTCAGACATATTGCTTTATTTGTATGCACTTACTATACTATTTTTTGCGAAAATCTCAGTTTTATGAGGATCATATTAAGTAAATGCTTAAAAAAAGAAAGGACACTCCCTTGCTGGTTTTGGTTTTGTCTAGTGGGCTACATTTTGAGATCTGAGGATGTCTAAAGGGCAGTTTAAATCAAATCCCAGGCTATGGAGCGCTGCACAAAACACTTTCCCTAGGTGCAGTATTTCTTCATAAGAAAAGATGTTCCACCTGTAACCAAATTTTATTTGTGCTTGTATTATGCTTTCATTCCTCTTTTAAAATGTTATTTCCTTTGTTTCACATCTAATTTAAATCAAGCCACTATTAGAAAACAAGAGGATGGTACATAACTTCATTGTCTATAATGGTCCCACTATAAATCTTTAATGTATGTGCAAGGGCTTAGGCAAATAGAGCCAGTGATGAAAGGCTGCCTGTTTACTCAGGAGAGGGTTGCTCACAAAGGTGAGTGTTTGCAAGGTCAGGATCTCTTGCACTTCTTTTGTTTTTCTGCACCACAAGCAGAGTAACTTTTGCAAATGCAAGAAGCTGTAGATTACCAAAATATTCTTGATACACCTTTCACAGAAATCTCTTAGGTTCTGATCCAAAGTCAGTGGGAGTCTCCTTATTGACTTCCACAGATTTCAGATCAAGACCCAAAGCAGAAGGCGGCTGGGGAGAAGCTCCTTTACAGATGCAATTATGGGTTACGCTTGGTGTTTTTTCCTTGCTATTACCAACCTGTTTCCATTCTCCAGGCAGCTCTTAAAAGATCTCATTACTAACATCTGGCAGAAGGAGAATGATATGAAGTGACAGCAGGTGTTTTCTGAACAGGAGAATCTGCTTCTTTCCAGAAAATACCCACAGTGAACATGAAGATGAGAACTGTAAATGCTGCAGTGGTGTGACAGAGTCTGAATGGGAGAGAATATAATGCCAGTCATCTTCGGTGTGCTGAGCAAACACAGCACCTGGAAAGAGAAAGGAGAGATCTTTCTGAATACTTTTGCAGCGGAGCAAGGATTGGATCAGCTTTATGTATGCATACGATCCAGAAAACAATATTTTCTGGTGTTTCGCAGATGCAGTCAGTAGAAAATCCTTCCATTTCTCTTCCTAGGGAGCATTTGCAATGTCTGTAAGGCACCAAGACAAGCATGTAAAACTGGAAAAAACAAAAGAAATTAAAAAAATCAATATTTTGTAAAATTATGCTTCTAAATATAGGGGTTATTTAAGTCTTAAACTTGTATGATTTTCATATGCAGTGATGTTTTTTGAAGCTCTGAGGTTACTATGCAAGGATTTCAAGTTCTTTTTTTCTAAAATTCTCTCACATGCTCATAGATTAAAGTTTTAAAGAATGAATCCTAAAGAATCTGCAAAACAAAAAGAATGCAGCATTTATTTTTTCAGAGTTCATTCTTTTTGGCTTGGTTTATCCAAGTTTCATGACTTCAAGTAGTTGTGATTTTATCACTATTTGGACTTCTAGTAACGGGATACACTTTCCTAACAAAAATTGGCTCCTCCTGTGTTGAAAGCCAAGGCTTCCTCTTCAGTCCTGCTGCTTTTCATAGTGTCTGAGGCTTTTGGTTCATGGATCCCATCAGGCTCTTTAAAAATCACTGCTGAAAGTGGGCAAGGGCTGCAGAGCCACTCTATTGATATGACATGTTCTTTCCCAAAATTTTCCCCACCGAGAAAGCACAAGGATCACGGAATGACTTGGGCAGCCCCATGGAGCAGATGCTTCATTTTTATAGTGGAGGTACAGAAATCAATATGTCAAGACTCAATGTGACAAACAGTTAATGCCTCCAAGTGAGGCAGAAAAAATGATCTATTACTGTATCTCCTTCTAGCTGAATTATGCTCAGACTGAGGGCTGAATTTTAAACTAAGCTGGTGAAAATCCAGAACAATTCTGCAACATATGGTGTGGCACAGTTGTTTGGTAAGAACTCATAGATATATTGGTGATGCTGACAGAGGGAGTGGGAGCTTGAATTTGAATACGGAAACAAAAGTTGGATGGGTGACACGAGCTACTTTGGACCAGTTTATAATACAAACTGAATGTGTGATGCAGCAAATTCTCCAGTAATCATGAAATCAATCAGACAGGGCAAGGAGAGAATGGGGAGGCTTTTCCACCAGGTAATTTAGATTTGCTTGAGCATGTGGTTCTTTACAGCCATTGGTGCTGATTGAAAGCCTAAAGCAAAGCAATAAGGAAAACCTGTGATTTATGATAAAAAGAAAGGAATCCTTTGTTCTGTTTCCAGGGGAAGAAATGTGAGCATCTGTGTTTTCAGCAGCCTTCTGTCTTGTTTCCTCATCTTTCCCTCTGAACAAAGTACTGACTGACACTGGGGAGATGATGTTCTTCCTGTCTGGAATCTCTCTGGCTGACTACTATGAATTCTGAGTATCTGTGGATAGGACCCCCAGAGGCTTAGTTTTGCCAGAGCTAGGCAAAATAGATTTGAAATGTAAATGCTAAATTACTGCTAAGAAAAGGTGTGTGCCTCTGCAGCTATTGTTCAAGCAAACCCTTGTTCAGTTCGCATGCTATTGCCTTTGTAGTTATGTTCAAAAGGGATGAAAAGATCATTGAAGGTTCCACGAACTAAGTCATGAAGATTCAGAAGTGAGCACACAGCATTTGGAGTTTCCTTCAGATGTTTCAGTGAAAATCAGATATTTGAATTTCAGCCTGACACTGATCATCGGGTTTATTAGGATGTGTGTTTTCACAGCCTTAAAGTTCAGTGTATTGAATTATCTTCCAAAAAGCCAGATGCCAGGATTCTGGCCTAAAGCTTTAAGGAGGGAGGTTGAGGAATCATGGATCAGTTCTTCTGCACCTTCTGTAGGTCAAACTGCCTTACAGGTGCACTTTAAAAGTACTGTGCAAAGTGTAGAGCGTGGTCTTTCTAACTCTGGATGGGTTTTGGATGCGTAACTATACCTTTTGAACAGCACTTGGAAAAGGCGAGTTCATTATTTTTGCTCTGTTAAAACCAGAGTTCTGGCAGCAGTAGTTAGGAAGCACTCAATCTTAGTCCTTTAATCCTCCTTGAATACTACTGCACTGCTGCTTTATTCTGGGGGCTGGTGTGGGTGTGGAAAACGAAGAGAGTCACTGTGGCAAGGAAAATATTCTGAATTGTAGCTATTGCACAGTATTGAGCAATTGCCCTCGGTAAGAAGTGATAGTAGCAAATAAAGGCATATTCATTTTGTTGTTGGATTGTCTAAGAATATGTCTGAAAATCCCAATTAAATTCAATCTTAATGTTCAAAGCAGATATGTATAATGAAGATTCTAAGGGATCTTCTTTCATACATATGAATAAAATAATTATTATGCAGCATATCTGAGTAGTTGACACTGTCAGAAAGTCTACCGTTGAATAATGGGAAAGGAAGAAAATGTCCTTTCTTTTGTAGCTGGAAAGAATTGACTCTGTATGTGGCACATTTTGGACATCACTTACTATAAGATATTTTTCTTTATAAACATGACAGCTCTACTAAGCATGGTACAAAATTTCTCTATTATTAAATGAACACAGCTAAGCTTATCTCTGAGAACATGCTGAATATCATATCTTTCAATGTAGCGTACGCACCATGGGTTCCTGGTGCAACTACGACACATTTTCACTGTGCTTTGAAATTATGGAGCATGTTTATCCACCCACTGTCCATTCTTTTATACTGTTTTGTACTGGAAGTTTTGCCTCTGATACTTAAATGACAAGAGAATGCGATAATAATTCATATTGTAAGGAAACATTGTCAGTGTTTCTACAAAAGGAAAAAGTCATAGGAATATAGTGGTGTGAATTAAAGTAGTTTAGGTGACTACCAATGTTGAGCAGCTATTGTTAATTAAATCGACTTGCAACTCATTACTGGCAACATATGTTAAAAATCAGTAAACTTCCCTTTGCATGGATCTCTCTAAGATTGCAATGCAATAATGTGACTTATGAAGCCAGGCTCTTCCCAGGGTTACTTAAAAGACAAGATGAAGAAGTGAAAACATTGGTTTACTAATTTATTCTAGACTGTTGAGAAATTAGATTTTACACCTAATGTTTTCCATTTTAATTTTGACACGAACAATAATATCTGGCAAACGATTCTAAGGTTCCAGTTCAGGAAACACGTTTTGATTAGAGACTCAGAATTGCATGAAGGCATAAAACAAGCTGTAATGTTAGTTTTTGTCTCATGATTCTCATTATGAATCCAGTATCTTTCCAACACTCTTATTTGCATTTGTTTTCCTCCCCCCACTTGGTTCCTCAGAGAAAATAATTTGAAAATAGTAGCTTGTTAAATTATCAGAATTAGTTTCCCTGAAAATGCCTGATGATAATGTCATCAAAACAGCGTGTTCGGAGCACGTTATAGTTACAGGTAAAATCACTGCTATTTCCTCATGATAGGTAAATCAATACTAGGTTTATAACTCTTATTCAGAGCTATTTTATAATAAATCCTCATGTTCCAAGTTCATTATCAGCTTTGCTGGATATCTAGATGAAGAAAACAGGGACAGATGACATTAACATTGATTGGGAACCCATCGCTGGAAAAATTACACCAATCTTGGGTTCAGGTCTTTAAATGGGAGTGACTGTAACACCCCCCAAGTGCTCACAAACAGAAAGGGAGAAGTCGGGATAGGAGAGAAAGGGAAGTGGGATCAGATCGGATTCAGATGCGATTCATCCTCCTCATAGATCTGTCCATCTTCAAAGTTGTACAGCTAATGAATAATTATTGTTTATTAATTGTTCGTTATCTGAACGATGGCAACTCAATAGCACAATGTGTCATAAGGGTTTTTTTAGGCTAAAAAGAGAAGATTTTTTCTGGACTGCAGTGTCAGAAGGAATCGCCCTTATCAGCACCTGGGTCTCAGTCTCAAGGAGGAAAGTCTCTAAGACATGCATGTTGCATGGGACTGGAAAACTGCTGTAACTTCCAGAGTATCTCCCAGTGTCACGAACTGTGCCTGGGAATAAACATTATACACATCTTTAGCAGCATCCATGCAAAAACTCTTTCAACAGGAACTGAACTTCATTTATCTAATTTCTGAGAATTATCCCTTCTAATAAAGTGACACTACAAATATTGCCCAAAACTAAAATGACAAAGATAGAGGAAATGTTTTCTTCGTAATGCAAAGGCTTCCTAGATGTTTCCCAGCTGTTTAAAGTAACTAAATAAACCCCAACTTTTAAACAAAAATAGTTGGAAAATTAAAGACTGCTTTCATTAGTGCTTCTTTACAAGAGATCAATACCTATTTAATATTGACATTTGAGTGAACAGCAAGAAAAGAACCCCTCACTTTTGGCACTTGTGTGTACTGCTACCTAAATAATGTAGCATGCATTACCTTCAAGAGTTAAACATGCCTGAAGCCCGAAATGGCAGTGATACCTACACCAGACCCTCGTAAGTCACTGAGAAAGCTGTATCAAGAAACCAGAGGAATACAGCTTAATATTAGCCCCTAAATTAACAGAATGAAAACTGCATAGTCAAATTTGCTTTAAATGCCGCAGAGTTTCTTCCAAAGGCCTGCAATTATTGTGCAAACTCTAATTTTGCAAACAGTTTCGAACTATGTAAAAATCTCCCTTCTTATGAAACTTTAAATCGTGCTTTCCCTCTCCTACCCAGTACAAATTGAAAGCTGTTACTGCAGAGTACACAAAGAGAACATTTGAATCGGAAGAAAACCATAGGTATGCTATGATAAAGTACTGCTTATGAACATTTATCTACAAAAAAGCATCTGTAATTTCAGACCACATTGAAGTATTTACCTCAAACTAGAAATCAGCTGGATCTGCTGAAGTCAAATAGTATTATTCATCATCAAGGTGCTCATTCACACAGTTGCAATCTACAATTTATTATTATCCCATGGCACAGTCCCTGTAAATCTAGTGTTAGAATATTAGTACAGAAAATAGTTTGCACCCAAGCAGAGGAAGCATGCTGTATAATTAAGAAACAGCACACACATGTATGCTGACGTTGTTATTAAGCACCATCTCTGTTTAAATGCTGTCAAACATGACTACAGAGAAAAGCCACAAACCCAACTAGTTCAGCACAGGACCAGACAGCGAGCGCTCCCCTGCAATACACACACATCCACACAATGCCAAACCACAGTGTCCCTGCATATCGGCTCCATCCCCTCACTTCATTTAGGAAAACAACAACAAAATCATGCAGTTCTGACTCTGCTCCCGGACTGGAGGTTGTTTTTCTCTCTCCCAGCAAAACCTGCAAAGCTTCAGCTCCTGATTAACCCTGGGAACCGGTGCTGCTGCAATATCCCAGTCACTTACTGCATTGCTTTTTCAGCGGAGCAGAAGTGGCTGCTCCTCCCGGGCACACATGGCTCTGGCAGCCGGAGGGGTTCTCTATTCAGCACAATTCAGCTCCCAAGTCTCTGCGTGTGGAGGGTAATTGCCTGTGCTCTTTACTGGGGTTTTCTGGTTGCAGCGACTGCTCACCCTATCCATTGCCTCTGGTGTATGCTAAGTAAGCAATCCCCTGGGTCTTCATAAGGAAAGGATGAAGAGTCACAGCTTTGGAGAGCAGATAAGGTGTTCTGCCGAAAGCCTCTGTGCTTCCATGGCATTTTAAAGGCGAAGGGGCTGGGGATGCCTTCATCTCGCCTGACAGTTCTTTATAGTGTAAGTTGTTGTGTTCTGTAACTTGCAGTCGAATTTGCAGCCAAGCGCAATTTTTTATGTTTCAGAGAGACCCTGAGTTTACAATTTCGAGTCAATGCATTTTTACATGTTGAGGAACAAACAAACACATTTCAACTGAACTTAATCTCCTATTTTTCAGAAGTACCAATGAAAGGGAGGGGTTTCCTAGCTCTGAAACAGACTGTGACAGCCCTGCTTACATAAAGGGTACAGTCAAAAAGTAGCAGCCTAAAACTTCATGGATTAACATCCCGGATCTAACGCGCTCCAAGCACTGCTCTGATCTGCGAGAAGGGACTGTCACCCTTGCGTGCTGTTGGGTGTTTGTTACTGTGTGGTAGGGTAGAATGCTGCTGGGGTAGAAGTAATGAGCAGCAATAGTAAAGAGGCAGAAAGAGCAAGAGCTGCAGCAAATGATTTCTCATTAGGGATCCTAATTTTTTCACTGTGGTGACTATTTGGCCCTTCGGGAAGCTGTGAAGGAATTAGCCTCACATCTCCTGTTACCAGCTCAAGGTGAGGGGTACGGACCAGCAGTTTTGTGAAGCCGGACTGCCACCCGCTCCAGCCCTGACCTTCAGAGCAATCATCAGGAGAACAGACCCATTCTGGCGCTGTGCTTGCCTGTCACCAGCCTTCCTGTGACCTGCTGCTGGTAATTGTGCCTAACCAGCTGTGGTAAATTGGTGAAAACAAATACGCTGCAGTCCTGGAGGTAAAGACGTGATGCTTGCTCCATGAAGGTGCCCCAATATGTAACACAGCGATAATTAATTAAGATTTCTAAATGTTGTGTAAGGTGTCGATTTGCTCATCCCCCTGAAGCTTTTGGGCAGGGGAGATTCTCTTTGCCACTGATCGGAGGGTTAAGACCTCCTGAGGACAGCAGAAGCTTGGTGTTGGTGAGAGGGGGCTTTAACCCCTTTAGTAATGGCTTTAAGAATTCCCCGGGGTGTGGGGAAATCCCAGCCGCCAAAACAGCGTGGTTAATGAATTTTGCAGGAACGTTAATCAGATGCTTTAGAAAAAGGGCAGTCAAGGACAGGCATCTAGAAGGAGGGTGTCACATTTCCCTTTGGGAAGTGTTTTATTAGCCAAAGTTCAGCTTTTTCTGGAATTTCTGTGTCAGTGAAGCTTTCTATGATACCCCTCAGCATCCTTGGTGCTGTATGTATTGTTTTCCATGCTGTAATTTCTGCCTGTGAAAATGACAAAAATACTCAATCTGCTTGGCTGACAGATAATGCTGGAAAGGTGCTGGTTTGCACTTTCACAAAAATAACATTTCAGAGTAGAGGGGAAACCAGCACATGATATATCACTGTCAGCATCAGTGGGTTTCTATGAAATAAGAAATCCTGACCTTTTTTTCTCTCTTGTACTTACAGCTGTGTTTAGCGCCTCAAGGTAACAAATTTGTTGAGTCATAGAAAGTAAGAACCACAAAGGTGCCTTGAATTTTAAGTTTGATGAATGTAGTCACTTATGTCTTAACTGTTAATATGCAGAGAAGACACAGTCCCTGTCGCAAGTAGTAACCAGTACAAATCAGACAAAATGATGCAGACGTGTAACAACCAGGATTGCCGGGGGACAGCTTTATTGCAAGAGGAGCAGGAAAATCTGTCCAGATTTGGGAGCTGCAGTGTTCATAGCTGAAACAACTCCCACTGAAGGACCTCAGCTTTTATAGGACCCTTTAAAAAGGCACTCAAATTTTCCTCATTATTCCTCTGTCACCCTTTTGGAGCACATTGATCTTTCCATTTACTTTCCTTGGTTGGGAGATAAGATGCAATGGATTTCTTTGAAGCTTGAGTTGGACAAAAATAATTGAGTTAGCACGGTAATTAGGTGTGGACTTTTTTAACATTCCAGTAGCCATTGGCCCTGGGCATGGGTAGATAAGTAGTTATTCTAATGAGTATCATAATCTCATGTTCAGGAGCTGTGGTGTGGGCAGAGGGAAGGATTATAGACTTCAGTGGATCATTTTCTTCTAGTTTTCTGGGCTCCTTGCCTCAGCTCAATAACACAGCAAACTCTGCTATGCTAACGCATCACTTTACTTTCTGCTAGTATAACAGTATTTTAAACGCTGAAAACAAAAAGGACTGAGCAACTGATTTACTGGAGAGGAGAGGCACAAAGGACAACAGTGTTGACTTAAAGCCTTTAGGAGACATTTTAAATTTAAAAGCACAGTTGTGTCCCCAGTTAAAAAACAAAAACGCAAACCCAAAGCTGTCTATGCAGTCATTTCAATGAAAAATATATATGTTGTAAAATAACTGTCACATTTAAGGAACAGACCCTGGAAGTGTGGGGTTGTCAGTTTGTTGTTGAGTAGGAAGGTACCAGTGACTAAGAAGCAGTGTTGCACAAGATGATTTAATTGAAGAGCTTTTCCAAGCCAGCTGGAGAGTATATTATATTTGCAAACTGCAATAAAAGAGAATTGAATTTTAACCTTCCTGCTAGGGAAACATAAAGGGCTCATAATTGACTCTGGACATGTAATATTGAAGAGAGCCGTAGAGTGCAGAGTGTTCACATTTGAATCTATGTTTATTGTAAGCTTATTTATTTGATGGTCATAAATATAAAAAGATTTATATAGAAGCAATATAGTTGTGTTGAGAAGAGACTCCATAAGCTTCAAAGAGACTCCATAGCTGTGATATGCCTTTATCAAAGTGTTACGGTGGTACAATATACCAAACAGGTTTGTTGTGGCTGCATTTAACAACCCAAGCGATAGACTGAGATAACTGGTGGTAGGTGCTGTACGGCAAAGCGAGGAGCATGGGCTGCACAGTGGGCTGCTGAGCTGGAGGACAGTGTGTGCGGGAAGGTCACACTGTCGCTCCTGCTTCAGGTGGGGAACAAAAAGCCAACCTTGCTCAGGTCACTTTGAATCTTCAGAGAACTTGGAGAGCGCAACTCCAGGTCATCAAGAGACAAGGAAGTTCTGTGCCGCCTTCCGAAGAGTTAGGCAAAAGATCACCTTTTTGCTTAATTTTAAAAATATTTAATTCCAATTTGAAATATTGCTTCATCATCTCTCATCTGGTTTTGTGCTCAACCGTGCTGCGACCCACAGAAATCAAGCCCTGGAAAAAGGACTTCATTACTACACATCATATTATGACAGCAGTTAGAGGAAAATCTGCCTGATATTGTGTCCTAGAAGAAAAATCATTATAAAAATTAGATGTTTGCACATTAAGAAGTAGGACAATAATACTTGATTTGATGTGAGATCGTATTTGTGTGCACACTGAATGAAACTTACCGCAGTTAAACTGTGTTTAATGTGTGAGATGGGCACCCATTTGTAACTATAACACTGACATGCTGTTATTCCAGAATTATTTAAACTGAATTGAATTATGATTTTCAACATAAGCATATAACTACAAACTAAACAGGACTGCAGTTTTTAGGAATCTGCTTTAAATACACATCTTTACTTATTTCAGGTGAATTTTCCTGAATATGCCAACAGAGGCAGACCCAGTAAAAGCGAATGCACAGGAGTAGTGCCTGTCCCGTCTAGGAGGACATTCCTTAAACTGATTCCATCCTATTTCATTTGAGATACTACAGCTTGTGGAGAGGAGCAAAAGGAACTGAATATTTACTCAGCAAAGCATCCCATTTGAATTAGAGACACACTTTGTAATTTCTTGGGGTAATTAACTGTGGGATCAATATCTTAATTAGCTTGTGTTTTCCTCTTAAGTTATCAGATTTTGTACTCTTTTATACCGTGCTTCGGCTTTTCTTCTTTTGTTACTTTCAGTACCGTTACTCTTACTGACTTGCTACAAATAAAACACATTATTTGATCCACAACTTTTCGTCTATAACGTTTTCCATGTAAAGCTGTAAGTTCAGCCTTACTTTTTTAACCCTTCCTATATGATTGTTCTCTCTCAGGTCAAGACTAAATGGAAATCCTCTTGCTGCATGGGCAACTTGAGGTATGGCCCCAGTAAAACTCTAAGTGGGATCATGGTACTTGAACTTGGTCTAACTTAGAATATTCAAGAACATTTTACAACAATGTTTTGTGCCCAAAAATACATTTGGCCCTTCACAGGTGACAAAAAGGGAGGTCCAGCCCTAACGATCCTTGTTTGGCAAAGACATGTGCCCTGGGAGATGCACTATGGAGGTGTGGGAAGTTTATATTTCAGCACAAGGGGGTTTATATTTCAGCACAAGGGAAAGATGAGCAGAATGCTACTGAGGAAAGCAGATGATGTGAACTGAAAGGTATGCAGACAGCTTGGGTTGTCCATGAGATCAGACAATGTCTCTTCAAACACATTTTGCATTTGCATCTTGCCACTGGACTTTTTTTGGAAATTATTGATATTAAACTCTGAAGGTTTCTGTGTTCATTTTGGTGGTGTTTTTAACTTCGTCAGAGATAATCAGAGGGCGAAGGATGGTTTAAGTGGTACAGTCTTGATTTTGCCAGCATAGGATTGAGAACTTGAGGTGGTTGCCACAATAGGTAGAAGCTTCTGAGAGTCCGGAACAGCAACTGAGGAGAGTGCTGTGACATTTCAGAAAAGAGCATTTTAGTTGCCTCTTAGATATGCTGAACTAAAATAGAAAGTGAGACCTGGGGGCCGTGAACAAACCACAGTCCCAGAGATCACATATTGTGCCAGGACAGAGGCTAGAAATTCATAATTCTGATACAGATCATGGGATTAAGCTGGGATGGGTGACCAGTCTCTTACTGCTTTTCTGTGACAGTTATTTATTGCACAGCAGTGAGAGGTAATGAACTTCCTTTCCCATTCGAACAGAGTTAATTCTACCTATCAAACTTCCTTTGGTATTGAAAATTCAGAGGTATAAACCAAATTATGTTTATGTAGCCAGTTGCCAAAAGCCTCCAAGAGAACAAAAATTGAATGAGTTCTGAGAAATATTTTCTTCTCCTCCTGTGTCTTTGGGAAAGTGTATGATCTGATGAGCTCCTTATCTGCACATCTTTATTCTTATTCTTCTCAGAGTTGAGGTCAAACACTCAAAAATCTGGGTGAAGAGAAGAGCAATAGCAGAGTAAACAATCTGGCTGCAAATGGAGGATTTAGGAAATCCTGCAGCCAGCTTCTACAAAGAGAAAGGTAAGTGCACAGTGCCCATGCTGTCCCATTGATGTTCTTCTAACTTAATCTAGAGGAGTTGGGATGAGAGAGCAATTCAGGTCTGAAGGTCCATGATTCTCTCTGAGACTGACACAGGCAATGGTGGGTTTGTGCAAGCAATGCTTTAAAGAACCTACTATCAAATGTTAAAAAACAACACCTGTGAGTTATCGTAGTAGCCAAGTGTTTCTCCAGGAGAGAACTGGATTGCGCCATGTCTTGATGGGTTTGCATGACGGGACAGAGAGCCAATGAGCCCTCATGAAAGCAGATTCCTTTGGTTGCTTTGTGGAAACTGATGTGCTCGGTCCCTCCATGGAATTGAGTCAAAATGACTGTTGTTCCTACTCTGTGAGGTGGGTGACCTGGAACTTACTTTAAGTGACAGTGAGGGGACAGACTCTTGTGTTCATTTCAGATGGTCTCTGAAGGCAGACCCAGACTATTGGAATTTGTTTCAACACATGAATTTCAGCTTATTAGCTAATGTCTGGATACATCAAGTGGTTAATAGTTGGGTGTGAATCTGCTTTTAATGCTTTGTATTAAGCAACAACTAAAAATCTGTGTATTAAGATGTCTAGGAAACAAAACTAAATCAAGAAATAATTACAGTGAGACCTTCTTAAGAGATGGAGACTATCTCATGACAAAAATGGGTTATTACCGGATGGATCATAAGGCCTGTTGATTATAGGGTCATACATTACACCAGGCTCCTTTCAAAAATTTACCATGGTGCATAGCATGTATCCCTTGGAACAGTATGCAGGTAAAAAATGCATCATATGTGGAATGTGTAAGTCAGATGAGGAATAACAGCTATGAATGATCTCATTCATCTGTGCATAATTTTCAGATTATGTTGTTGTTACTCAGTATCACAAGACATTTATGACTGGGGGAACCAAAATGAAAATATGGACTTGGAACAAAAAATGGTTCATTGTGCCAAGTGGAAGGGTTTGTGGTGTGTGGATTTTTCCTTCCTTTTTGTTTTTTCTAGGGAGCAAACAGTGCCTTTCTGCCATATAGATGCTTTGACATTTCTGTGCAAGAAGCAGACATCTCGCTGTAGTTCACAGAACTGCAGGAAAAACACCTTAAAAGAACATAAACCTTGGTTTATGTTGAAAAGGTTGAAGGTTGAAAATGTCTAAGAAGTTCTGATTCTCTTTTGTACAAAGACAACTTCATTCTGTTGAGTAGTGGTGAAAATATTAAATGAGTTGTATAAATTGATGTCTATTGGAAAATCTTCTTCTCTTTTCAAACTTTCCTTCAAAATAGAATTGTGTTCGGAGGGAAAATGTCATGGCTTTACACACCTGGTCTTCAGCAGGAATGCGAGAAGGAAGTTTCACCTGCACGAAGTTCCCTCCTGAGGTTTTGATCTGTGCTTAGAAGTAAACCACTGTCTAAATGGCAACCAGCCCCAAGTCCCAAGATTTTCTTTGCTGATGTAGAAAGCATGTATACAAAGCATCGAAATAGGAAAACCATAAACCCCAAACTCACTGGCTATTTTACAGTGCACTTCAGCAAAGCTGATGCTCCTCTGGAAGTGCAATTACACTTGGAATTGGCCTTTAGTTACTGAGTCCACAGGTGATGGGCTCTGGGTGGGACACATCTCTGTTTTGCTGTCACAGTCCTTTTCGTTCTGTAGGGAATTTTTTGGCCATATGAAAGGCAACACTTACATGCTCTCAATTTTTTACATTAGACAGAATAATCTTCCAGGCTTATCCTCTGTGATTTCCAAGGGGTGCTGTAAAACAGCATGCCAAGCCCAATTTAGAGAAGAACTATCATCTCTGAGGTTTTCTAGCTGATGTGCTTGGTAAGATGGTATTTAAATTGGACCAGTGGGCTTATTATCCAGCCACGCCACAAACCTCCCTATGGTCCTGAGATCAAGATGCATAAATAGGATTTTTATTTTGCTCTTGTACCTACTGTATATGACTCTGTTCTATCATCTAGTGCTTGATTTGGCACAAATGATCAGCTCTGATCAGAGCTGTAGATGTAGAGGGAAGAGCAAAGATAACCCCTCTATTTGCATTTACCTACTACATGTAGCTCCTTATAAAACACTACAGCCTTAAAAATTAACAGGCAATGGAGGGAAAGCCGGCATTCAGATAATGAGGTGTTTTCTGAGAGATACAGCTGGTGCTTTAGGATTTCATATATCGCACTGTCATAGCAAAAGATGCAAGAAAAGTTTCAGTTACTAGTTTCAATAAAATCGGCTCAGCTTTGTGACAAAATAAATCAACCTCAGGCCTCAGGCATATGACAAACAGCAATTCCAGTAGAGACTTCAATTTCTTCATGCTGAAACTGTCAAACACTATTAAAAAATCAAGAGCACATTTTTTTTTCTGTAAACAAAGAACAATTCATTATAATACCTGCCATCTGATCATCTATTCCCAGTGTATATTAACAACAAAGATTAAATGCCTTTTCTTGAGAAAGGAAATATACAATAAAAGTAACAGAATGTAATTTTTTTACACACACAGAAGGACCTGGTTGTATCACATGCATATTTATTCTGCTGCAAACATCTTTCAAAATCAGAACAAATGTCTATTTCTCAGCTCTTTAAGAAAAAAAGCCCTACTCCAGTAACGTTGAGCTCAATTAAACAGATCATTACAGCAAACAAAAAGCTCAGTTCCCTAGAGAAGAATAACATTAAGAATGATGAGTTGTTTGTTGTTTTATGACCAAATGTCTGTGAACGGTCCAGTACTGAACTAACTTCTTTTAATTTTTGCTCGTATTAGGATTATCCGTCCTTTACTAAAACAGTCTAAAAATCTCTATCACAAACTGAAAGACCAGGAAAAAAATCCTTCTAGACTTCAGGCTTATAATTGTAATATGATGGTGTTTTAGGGTTTTGAGCTTCTAATTTTCATAGCCACCTGCAACTTCTCTTCACATTTGGAAAAATAAGCAAGGTTTGCCATTTATTTAGCGCTTCTCGATATTTCAGTGTAATGAAAATGCATTCAAAAGATCTGAGTCCTATCTCAGTTGAGCATGAGCCTGTTCATGTCAGAGAAACCATCGCAGTGTGACTGATGGAAATCTTCATGGGAATCACTTTGCAGACTTTCTCATTCACTGTTCAGCTAAAAAGGGAATTAGAACTTGTTCTATTATTTTCTGAGAAGCCTTATACATCGATAATAACAACTTTTGCTCCTTTCTGCTGCTCAGACCACACTGATGGATTTTTTTCATCATGCGCCAGGGGAAAAAAGAATTCCTCTCAGTGAGCCCCATTGTCCAGGAGAATCCGAAGACATAGGACAGACCTTCTCATCATGGGCATCCCAAAATTTGTGTGAACCAGCCAACCCCAACAGTGGCTCAAGAGGAAGCCTTCAAAGGCTGGAAAATGACATTTTCGTGCCATAGGGACAGTGCACAAACAGAGTCCTGAAGCTGTTCCTTATGTCCTCTTTTGTATCAAGATAGCACAGTTCATCAAACGCACAAGGTTTTCAGCTCTGCTGGTGCCAGAGGTTTGAGGATCCAGCTGCTGGACGGCAGCTGGGGCAGGAGGTGAGCAATCCTCAGCTGAGCACAGAGCGATGCTCCGGTCCTCCTGCCGCATCCCTGCCAGCCACACCGCACCGCTCACACTCACCCACTCACTCTGCAGCGGACTAACATTGACATTCTTCTTGGAAAGAATGTGTCCTCCAGAAGCTCATGACTGTGATGATGTGTGGCTATTTATAAATACCAGCTTGTTGAATAGTTTTCCTGCATCGCAAAGGAACATTTCCTAATTCTGCAATGAGATGCTACATTTTATACAGCAGATGGGTGTTTTGTCTGGGTGGAATTTGCAGTGGCTCCAGCAGTTTCTCACAAAGTGCTGCAAAACTCCCGCTGTTCCAATTCCACCTTGATGCTGAATTAGGAGAAAGTTGTTCAGCCTGGCACTAAGTGTGTGCACTGGGTGTTGATAAGAGAAGATAACTCTAGGTGGATTCAGTCTTTCTCTCACTGCTTTTGCTGTAGCGTGCACCTTGTTAGCGGTGACTGGGGACACAGGCATATTCAAGGTATCAAGAGACACAAAAGATATTAATATAGTGTTATGTGGACCTGAACAGGGTAGAGGCAACAACAACAGTTGTAGCTTTATCTCCTCTTTCGTTCCCAGTGCAGCTTTTTGTAGCATCGTGTCAGAGGTGTTAACCAGATAACATTGCTGTTTGTACAATTTCAGCTGCTAAATCTGACACACATGCTGATTTAAGCTATGTTTTCCAAGAAAACTGGAAATGGATTTGCAAGTTCTTTTTTCTCTTCTAGGTATCTATGCTTGTCTCCTTGGGTTTTAAGTGTATCTCATTTTAATTGTAAGTACCAAAAGTGGGAAAGAAGCAGGATGCACAGTTTTCTGTTTGCAGTGCATTGTCCTACCCACAAATAGTATATTTTAAGAAGCCTTGACAAATATTTCCCATTTTATGCTGTAAGTGTTCTCTTGTATTTTGTTGCCCTTGCTTTTGACAAGAAATCCAAAATAGTAAGAAACATCAGGCTGTATTGGAAAATTATTCTCAGTATAAAATGGTTTGCAAAAAGCAGCAGTGTGAAAATATTATACATTGGAGAGGGAGGGGGGAAGAAAAAAGTAGGGAAACAGAAGTGCTGGAAAACTAGAAAATGTTAAACAAAGGGAAATATTTAGCAAGCGAATTTACAAAGCATGAAAGCTCTAGTTGCTAGGATTTTTTAGAAGGAAAATACCTAGTTACACAATGCCTCAGGTGATGACTCACAAAGACCTACAAAGGAAAGCAAATTCCAGAGTTAGAGACCCTGCAGCACAAAAGTCTTTTCCACCAATGATCTAACCTATAAATCTGGGAATTGTTAGTATAACGTTCTAGAAAGCTGATCTTAACTACTGTGGTTTGGAGAACCAGGGGAATTAAGTATGCTGCTTTCATGAAGAGTTTATATCTTTTAGCCTGTGCATGTGAAGATTATTTATAGAGTTAAGTCCAAGAAAGCTGTTTAGTCTGGGAGAAGACGGAAACCAACGGGCAACAAAACAGTCATCAAGACATGATACCTGGGGTTAGCAACTTCAAGGGAGTTAAAATAACAATAACTCAATAATCAGTTGGGAAAATGCTATTTTCCAGGCCCAGGGCAGTTACACAGCTGGTTTGCCAAGTCTGAGAGCCCAGAGATCAAAAAGAATATGAATCTTAAAAGGACTTTGTTGGAACAAGAAAGGAAGAAGTGGGTTGTGAACAGCTGCCTGGGGATGAGAGGAAGAGTCTGAAAAAGGAAGGGAATGGAGCAGAGCCCAAGGATGGAGATAACTGGACAGACTGGGAAAGTGTGGGCTGAAACTCCCTGCTGCTCAGGGCTTATTTCAGCAACAGGTGGAAGCAAATCCTAATGCACCTGGACATACGGCAACTAGAAATATCTGGTTCCTAAAAGGATTTGCACTGGTACGCAGGCATTTGATTGGGTTTGATTTTCAGTGGACAAAGAAGGTAAACTCTAAACCTGCGTTTTGGAGCTGAAATTTCCTCATAGTTTGTGATTTAGATTTATTTTTGTGCTCATGTTTTCCTGAATTAGCCAGACCGTTCTTTCTATGCAGTGAAAAAAAAAATCTTGTTAGCTTTACTCATAATGTTCTCTAAAGTGCCTTTGTTCATCAAGTAATGTTCATAAGCTACTTCATGTTGGCTGAGCTGCAATAATTGCTGGTGTTTCTGTACATTATTGGCCAGTGGCAAAGGAAAAGTGCTGAACTCTAAGTAAAAGAATATATTGCATTGAAATTGACTGGGAAGTAGGTCCCTTTAGGTTGAATTCCTCTGAAAAACACATTGTTTGAACATGATTATGACACATTTCCTTTCCCCCCTCTTTTTTTTCCCTTCTTTTCCTCTTTTTTCTCTTTTTCTCCTTTAGCGCTGATCCTAATGTTTACAGGCTAAACCAAGTCATACGCAGCCCTTCAGTAAATGAATTGTGATCGTCCACATGAAGCATTTCTTTGCAGTCAACATCTCATCTGCTAACTCAACTCGCAGCAAAAGGTTTTCCACTGACAGCAAAAAGCTCATTGGGACAACAGTATGTAAGTACAAGCATCACCTGTGTGGGATGAGTTTGTGTTTGGAATGACTCTTTTATCTTTGAAGTCTTGAAAACCTTACTAAATATTCTGGAAGCTGGTTCCCTGACTTTGTTTGGGGTGTTTTGGAATCCCATCGTGCCCGCCTCCCACCCCATCCCACAGATCTGTCTTGTCTGTCTGCTGTGGCCCATCCGTTGAGCTCAGGCGCCATAGAGCATGGGTTGTCACTATCCTCATGCCTCAATGAGTTGGCTACTACGTGCTGCATAAATATTTGCTACAAAATAATAACAGCAGCCCATCCAAGTGGGATTCATTTAAGCACTGAATTATTGCTTTTGAATTTGGAATTTCTTGTACAAATCATCAGGAAAACCCTAAGCTTTCTGAGATGAAATTCCTCTGCAGTGTAAAAGTCATAGACCACAGCAGAACAGAGATCATTCAATAGTGATCTCCATGTTGGAGTCTGCACAGTTGGAACACAAAGGCCTGAATACGCTTCTAAGCTGTGGCAAATGATCACCATTTTGGATTGACCCTTTGGTGGATATTGCAATAAATATTGCATTTTTATGGGTGCTCAAGATTCTCCCAGTGGGTTTCAACTATTATTCAGTTTGCTGAGCAATTGCTAACAAACTCTTGTGGTGTAGCTGAGCTTCTCCTCAATAAAACAAATGTGTGTCAGTTGTGCTATAGGCACACATCTGGCCCAGTTTGTGTCAATATGGGCTTAGATGTCCGGGTCCACCCACAGATTAATGCTAGCACAGAGTATTGAGCAATGCTACAGCTCATTTGTTTCCATCTCTGTAGAGAACTACCTCAATGTTTCACTGAAGGTAAAACTGTGCTAGCTCATGAAGCAGAGGATTATAAAGTCTACCAGAAATACTGTGCCACAGAGTTTTTGGAGTGACGTATTATCCTGGTTCATCTTCCTCTTCAGAATTAACATCCACCTAAGCAACTCTCGGCATCCTGGCTGAGGACCAACCCTGTTCTCAGCCCCCGGCAGGGACAAGGAAGGCTCAGCCATCACAAGGACCTGCCATCACAAGGGAGGCACTGACAGCTCTTAAATCATCACGCATGTACGGCTCCAATTTGTTACTCAACAGCATCCTTGCTGGAAGAAACATGTGGACTTGGAAAAAGTGAGTCTGGAAGGGTGATTGAAAAATAGATGACATTAATGTTTCCGGCTTGGCACAGGACTCATGGTCACCCTACTCTGACACCCTGCCAGGTATGTTCAGTGAGTGGGTAGGACTGAACAGCCATTTGTGAGCACAGTATTTTAATACTCAAATGCCCTGGACCAGCCATAACCCTCAGTGAACTTTCCCTATGAAGACTGATGGGCCTGACAAGAAAAAATAGAAATGTGTAGCATTCAGATATGTTTGTGCATGGGCTGCAAACATGGGGTGTGAGAACTGGGAGCAACACATCTGCTTTCAGGGAAGTTCATTATGTTCCATCAATAGTGATTTTCAGGATTCCTGCTGCATTTTTGCTTTGGTTCCATCTAAACTCTTGACCCTTTCCCATGAATTCTCTTCCTTCTTTCCTACTCTTATTCAACATAACAGGACCAAACATTGTGTTTGATTTTTCAAATGTAATGAATTCTTTGAATTCACCACCAACAAAAGCTTTTTCCTTGGGAAAAAAAAATATTACAAATAAATAATGAAACATTTTTAATGATCAAAAGCACTCAACATCTCTGGCTGATATTATTCGGAGTCTTCCCATTGGCACTGATGTCATTTATAGCTGGATAAAGGACAGAAACATATGCATAGAAATTAAACATATGAACAGAACTTTCTTAATTTTGATCTATAATTTTACTGCTTGACAGC
The DNA here is from genome assembly GCF_037038585.1 of Patagioenas fasciata. Lineage (NCBI taxonomy): Eukaryota > Metazoa > Chordata > Aves > Columbiformes > Columbidae > Patagioenas > Patagioenas fasciata. The sequence continues at coordinate 21,803,455 of NC_092531.1, forward strand.
GGGAAGGCTGCCTTAGCTCCAAGAAAACTGCAAAATATCTTTCTATGTAGCCATCTAATACTGCTAACACGCACTGAATGTCAAGGTATAAATGTATTTTCTCTGTCTTCTGAGACTCACTCCTAAAGAAGGCTCTCCACAGAAACAAATTACTTTCATGCCCTTCCATCATTTTGATGATCTGGTTCCCTGTTTTTTTTTTTTCCCCAAATGTTCATATGTGATCAACAGGATAGAAACAGTGTCTCTATATCTGTCCATGTATTTCCTTCTTCCAGCACGTGCTCCAACAGTAATCTAACTAAATAAACCCAACAACATATATCGTTACCTCTTGCTGCTCTGTGTCTGCTGTCCAAGATTACTTCATAGCCCACTGAGTTTATTAGGGGATTTAAAAAAGACATTTCTGGAAATGCTGGTCAGATGTAATTCCATTGGATTTAAATAAATATTTTTTGACTTTTTGCAGTTCTGGGTCAAAGCCAAATTCATGTCTGCATAGACACTCTTTCTTATTTTTGCCGAACGAGACAGTAATACAAAACACCGCTGTCTCTGCATTCCTCATATTTAGGGATCATTGGTTTAGCAAGCACTTACTAACAAACTCATATTTGTCTTTCAGAAGCATTTCAGAGATGACATAACCAACGCGAGAATTTCGTTTTGTGGATCCTAAGCTCTTTTTCATTACAAATATGAACTAGTGATCAGTCAAGAATCTTCACAGTGGGACTGTCTTTACCATTGCATCTTCAGTCTTTTATTTACCTTGTATTCATCCTTTGCATCAAGGGTGTATTTGCCTCAACATCTCAGGTTTATTTATTTCCACCCAAATGACAGTTTCCTGGAATTGGTTTTGAGCTCTTCGGTAGATCCAAAGTTTAACTTCTTATTTATCTAGATGGTAGTAAATAATGCATTCGTCTCAGGGGAACCGAATTAATGGACTGAATCTACTGAAAAATTACTATTGCTAATAAACTAACCTATTTCTGACCTGCAAATAAGGAAGAGATCTTAATAGTTAAGTAACGTTATGCTTCTTTAAATGTGTTGTTCATTTTTGGTGCTTTTTTCAGTGGCTCATGGAGCACAAGTCTTGCACGCTATCTAGAGTTGCTCTCTTGGTGATTTAAATGATATTCAGTACCTCAGTCTCATTTTACTGTTCATTAATACTCATTCCTCACAATGAGGTCTTGCATCTGCATACTTCCTTAAGCCACTTGCTCATTACGCAAGAACTGCAGAATTTCCTTTAATACTAACGTGAAGCAGAGAGGATATGTAAAGAAATGCAATGTGAAATCCTCCTCACTGTAAACCTATCTCTTTTTTAATAAAAGCAAGCTTGAATGGCAGGGTTTTCTACACAGTGCATGTCCCGCACCTTGCCTGTTCACCATGTCCTCTTTCAATTTAAAGCTTTGCAAGTAATTGAGCACTGTGTTGGCAGTAAGACATTGATGCTGTATTATTTGTGGGGTAATTTGGTTTCCTCAGAACTCTTGCAGGTCCAAGGGATCCTGCAGACCTACTCATTCAGGTGTGTGAGGAACTTGGAGTCCAGCACTTCTGGTTATTAAATCCGTGTCCATCCTGTTGCTGTCCACAAGTGAGTGTGAACCTGGGGAGACGAACCCCAACCTGTAATTCTGCGATATGGCATTTACTCCTTACACTTTAATGAAAATGTTTCGTGGCATGTGATCCTGCAAGTGCTTGCATTAACCTGCCAAAAACCTGGTCCATGAGGCTTAGTTAGCCCCTTAAAATGACAAACTCAAGAGATTTTCTGCGACCTTCTTTTACTTATGCAGTTAAACCTTGTGTTCAGAGTAATATCCTGAATTCCATTGGCTCAGCTGATAATTTAATACACAATCCAGCCTGCGCAATGAAGACAGAATCCGGGCATTTACTTACACCTCTATGACATTTGTATAATTTAAATAACCTCCTGCGACCCTCGTGTGAATGTTATTGTTTGTGTAATTACAGACAAAAATGATCTCGCCCATAAACCAGGAGAACCCTTTATTTTAGGGAGCAGGATTTTGAAATGTAAGTTACAGAAGGAATATAACGTGCAGAAGAAAATACTCTTGCCAGAAACAAACAAGCAAACATGTTGATTCACTGATCTTTATTTGGTTTTTAATTTATAACAAACTTGTCCAATCTCAGGTTCTGTGATTTTTGTTGAAATATTAGATAACATTGTATAAAATACATCCCTTGTGACATTAAAAGACATGGAAAGCCTAGGCATGCATTATTTGCACTCCAAAATGTGGCATGTCGCTTAATAAACCTAATTTAAAGAACCTTAGAAGAATGACATTTATGCTTTAATTAGAGCTGTGCTGCACATGTTCAGACCAAGTGTTTTTCTCGCGGGACAAGGCCTTTCTGCCAAGGTGTGTGTTCCCCTGCAGTGAGCCACGTGTCAGCCCTGGCACATCGGCAACACCGCCTTCCTGGAGACAGGCACTGGCAAATCAAAGTACAAGAATAAAAAGCATTATGGAAACCAAATAGAGAGTATAGGCAGCTTCAGAGCAAGGCTTTCTCAAGAACAGATTGGACTTTCCCAGGGAAATGAAGTCATTTATTTCTCTTTAAGGAGAACAAATTAAAGGGACCAGATATGCTCCAAAACCAACAATAACAGTTTAAGATGAAAAATGTTGTTATAATGATCGCTATCTACTCTGGTATTCTAATCACAGAACATATGTTTAAAGCAGAAAACATCAAAATCTGCAAAGAAATAATTGACATGAGATAAAAGCCCCATCAAAAATCAGAGATAGATTAATAGATCTAATTTACTTTAAAGGTATTCACAAACCGTTATAAAAAACAGATTGGTCATAAGATGTAAAGTTGTTACCATATGCATCTCGCAGATTCAGAGTTATGTTCCTTATGCTGGCAAACTGACTAATGATCTCAAGACTGTTCCCCAGACAAGAACATGACAACTTGTGCGTTATGTATTAAAGCTCTTTGTGCTCCGCAGCGGAATGAAACATAAAGTTTGCAGAAGAATTTAGATGTTCTTTCACAATCTGCTCTGGTAAAAAGAAAATTGTGTAGCAGCTTAATGTATATTTAAAACTGACAGTCTTAGTGAATGTAGATAAATGATGTAGTATGTATAATGCACATGCATTTTTTTAATCCTACAGACACAATCTCAGTATTTTATCGTCTTGTAGGCTTTTATATTGAGAACTTCTGCAGATCATTTGGCTGTTGAGTTAGGTATGTGTGGGGTTTATTTTGCAATTAGACAGAATTTGAAGGCACTTGGGACTGTAAGATAAGCACAGCAGCCAGGTAGATTTGTTGAAAATAACAGCAATTTAATTGTTTGCACTGAAACCTAATGGCATTAATTAAAAATATCAATATTGTCAACAATCCAATAACATCATCAATGCTAAACACAGGGATTTGGAAATACAGCCCAAATCCTTTTTTTTTAAAAAGTTGATAATGAAATTGAATTCCAGGTTTTCATGGATTTTTAGAATCTCAAGGACTTCATTGCCAGTCTAAACACCATAACTTTTAGCAGGGGCTGATGTGGCAAAAATGCATTTAAATCCAGAAAGCTGTGATGCCCTGTTTAGTTTAATAGGACAGAAGTATTTGATGCTGACTTTTGCAATTTATCCTACGTTGAATTTTATACTAAAGCATTATTAAAATATATTACGAAAGTCTAAACCAGATACATAAAGATGGTAGAGAAAACTAAATGTTTTTCTGGAAAAAACTGTTCCATTCAAGAAATGTCAGCAACCTCCATCAGGGGGATCATTCAAGCAATGTAAATAATACAAGAAGCTAACACTTCCCCACACCCCCATAATCAAGAAGGACTAGAGAGGAAGTTAATTTTGGAAAACACTCGAACTGTAGGATGTGTGTGGCATCAGGCCAAGTACTCGATATTAGCTGTTAATTGGAACTCCAATTCTTACCCCCTGTTGCAGGCTCCTCTGCACAAAAGGATGACGCTGATGGGTGCCGCAGATGATTTGGGAGAGCAGCTCCAACTCTGTGTGATGCGGTGGTGAGGGAAAGCCATGAATGTACTGAGTTTCATTTCTTCTGCCTGGCAGTGAAGATGGGAATAAATGAGCAGTTACCGCTAAAGAGTTCTCTATTTTAATCCTGAGACGTGGTGCCCTGCAGCATCACACTGAAGAATTAGAAAACATTGAATCACACCACTTAATTGGAGGTACTTGAACCTTTGTTTGACTGTGACAGAGTTTTGATTCTGAAGACACAATACAGAAAACCACAAAATTTAGAGTTAATCAGTTCTTAAAATTAAGGGGTAAAAATAGTGTCAACTCCAGAAAAATAATTGGTATTTTAAGGAATTATTTTCCTTCCCTGTTACCACCATCCCGTTGTAACACAGCCCAGTGGAGCGGGCTTTGCATGTGTGGTTGCACGCTGCCAAGCGATGGTTAGGTGATCAGTAATTCAACATGACCTTAAATTCTGTCACCTGCAAACTGGTAATCACACAACTTATGTCTGTTCGCTATTGCTTGAAGCAGGAGAAGATGGAAGGATTTACCTTCTCCATGAATATTTTAGCAGCAGGGCTAATCTGATTCCATATGGTATTACTAGAAGTTCATATTTTTTTCTTAAACAATTTGAAAATGTCTAAGAACAGCTATTTGATATTAGCCATGGTAGTGTGAAAATATTGTGTCAATATGTTTTCCATGAAAAAGTACTGCAAGAAAAGGTGTATTTTGCAGATGCTAGTCTTCAGGACACATTCCTACTATTTTGGTCACCTGTGCTCCTGGGGTAAGGCAGTGAGAGTTACAACAACTAATACCCCAAACATAGACCGAATAATTTGTTCATTGGGAGTGAGAAGAAGAGAATGTTTCCATCCCTGGAAACACCCCAGGCCAGGCTGGACAGGGCTCTGAGCAACCTGATCTGGTTGAAGATGTCTCTGCTCGTCGCATGGGGTTGGACTGGATGAGCTTTGAAGGTCCCTTCAACCCAAACTACTCTATGATTGGGAAAATGCAGAGGACTCAACCCTGGTTTTAATGACCATCTTTCATTTCAGGATGAGCTTCTCAAAGACCTGGTCTCCTCAGACCTTTCGAACATCCTAAATTCAGTGAGGTAGCTGACGGTAAATGGAGTGATGCAGAACTCACCCAATCCTCATTTTAGCACTGGACAATGTCAAAACTGTATACACATTTCTCATTACCAGGCCTTGTCTGTTCATGAGGTGAATCTGCCCTTGTGTCTCTGTAACATTCAGCAGCTTTTGGGCACTGTGATCGCTGTTTGGAAGTCTTACTGCTCTCTACAGACACCATCTGTTTCAAGCAAAGATAACACTATGCTGATGCTGAGCGTGACTAAAGGCAAATTTAGCCAAGGGTCAGCTGTGTCCAGCACCACCCCAGGAAGTGTTTGGGACAGTATTTTCCTGTGATCCCACATTATTACTTAGGCTCTGGTAAACCACATTTCACACAGCTCCCTCCTGCATTTGCTGTGGTCCATCTCCACCATGCACTGTCACTGCAACAGATGCTTGCAATGTAATTGTAACACGGGGGAAAACACACAGCCCTGTCCAGATAGACAGAGCTGCACAACCTTAATATCCTCCCACCTGGGGTTTGGGAATTAGCATAATCTCTGTGGTCTTCTATAGCTCCAATGCACCAAGGGCATGTCTTGAAAATCCTGTTCTCTGATTTTGCCTTCCATCACTGTTCAATACTCTAATTGATAGATCTTAACTTTGAGGTGAAGAACAACGTGCTTAGAATGGCAAATCCCTGACAAAACCTGTAAACGTGACATTATGAGTTGATAGCTCAGGCTCTGAAGAATCAGTCACCAATCTACCGTTCTTTTGGTCTCTCTGTCCTTCTGCCTCACACCAACAGACAGGATAAAATACATCATGAAACAGGCAATATGAAAAAACAATGTCCTGCATACATCCTACTGACACGGGTTAAAAAACATTTCTTTTCCAAGTTTGCTGTGAGTGTGCTGCTCTGGAGTGAATTCCATGCACACTCAGGGACAAGAGCTGCTCTGGAGTGGTAGTGTCTGTTCCAGGATTGTGGATTGGTCTGCTAGCGAACAGGAAAAGCCCCAAGTACCACCCGAGCCCACGTCACGCTGTGTTTTGTAACATGTTGATTGAATTGTGAAACAGCTAACTACTTTTTCATCTTCTTTTTTTTTTTTTCCCTCTCTTTTTTTCTCTCTCCTTAAATAGCGATGAGTGGGAAAAGGAAGATGCTGATTTTTCTGCTTCCAGCCCCCTAAAATGAGTTTGCCTGATATCGTCCAGGCGTCTTGTCCTCGGAAAACTTTGTGGATGTAAAACACGCAGGCAGGCATAGAGAATACAGATTAGATGAACACAGCAAAATGCATTTCGATCTCTGGATACCCAGGATATTTTGTGATAGATTTCCCTACTATTTTGTCCAGTTGGAAGCACACACCCTAGGCATTGCTATTCCACAGTCCTTTTCCTATAAGCATTCATCCCGGTGTGCCTTTCAGTGCTATTTGCACTGTAGTATTCACTCTTACCCCAAAAGATGCAGCTACGAAACAGGAATCCATGTGCCAACTCTATCACTTCACTGTTTAAACTCCTGATACTCAGCCTTCTATTTGAGGGGATCAATACACAACCCAGCCCAGCTGGATAGAAGTTAATCGATGTGACATTTTATGATTAATCCAGACCACTGGGCTAATGCTAAGAGGGGTTTTAATTATGCTGATGATACCTCCTACTTCACGATTTCCCTTAGTTGCAGTTTGCTGGAAGCTGCAAGAGTACAGCAGAGGGAAGTATAACTCAGGATTTGTCTTGTCTTCACCCTCTTTTCTCAGGCGTTGCCGAATCAGTGGACATTGTCAGAAACAAAATGTTTGGCCAGGTGGATCTTCTGGTTAGTTCTTCTATATTGGTAACTGTTTTTAACTCATCTATGCTAATACACTTTTATTTTTACATGCTAGCTGATACAGTAAAAGAATTACATTATATTATATTCAAGGTGATCTGATAGGATGGATTAGATAGAAAAATTATCTGTGCCTATATATCTCGCTATTAAAACATTCAGGATGGTTGTTCTTTCTTTGTAAATGCAAATGCAAGAACTATAAAGCATATGGTAAGGGATGCTCCATCACTTTTAAAGTACACTTTTGCTAATGTAGAAATGAATTATGCTGCATTTCATAATTCAGGGGTTAGATTTTTGAAGATGATTAAGCATGTACTGTCTGGTCATTGGGACTCAGGTACCCGTGTTCAGTTTGTCTATTTCAGAAATAAAATCAAGTGGGAAGCCACCAAAAGTATCTTGTGCGAGCTTTTAAATGAAAAGGCCTGCTGAGAATTTGCATAATATCTTACTTGTGAAATGCAAAACCTGTCATAAATTATAATTCAATTTATACGACAATTATAATGCATGTGTTTCTATTCTCTTTAATGGTTCATGGAAATTGTTATCTTGCATAGCTGGGAAAGAGGGGCTAAAGAAAGCAGAGAAGGAGCACATTAGAATAGAGGGCAAATATCAGACAGGCGCTTCCTCCATGTGTTTGTTTTTTCCAGCTGTCCTATGCTCAAATGAAATAGCACAGTGTGCTTCAGATTCCTCACAATTTCTTATTTTCCTTAGGATACAGATTGCTTTCTTTGTCTCATGGGACTCAGACAGTTTTGTTGCAATTAACGGTGAAAGATTTTCTGCCATTTTAGGCTTTTTGCAGCTTATGATCCTCAGTAAATCTCTCTGATGAGATAAAGGAAACTCTGTAAAGAGGATAAAATGTCGTTTATAATCCTTAGCAAAATACTCTTCATACATTCTCATTTCAAACAAGGCAAAGGATTCCACCAAGTTGGCAGCAGTATTTTTCTGATATACAACGTTCTTATACATTTCAAACCGCCTTGCCGTAAATGTAAATGTGTCCTAGTCCTACTGTTAGTTTTATTGTATGTCAGCAAGTGTCAGTCTTTTGTGGATTACAGATGGGTCAACTCCAGAGATATTGCTGTAAACCTAGAAATTGTGAACCAAGAAATGACATGCTTTTGTCAAGATGCGTGGATGTTGCATTACTTGAATCCTTCCATGTTATTGCATTCACAGGGTTTGTAATAGAGCAGATGGGGCAGCAGGAGCCTGGGAAACTGGCGGTTTGGTCCCACCATGAGCAGTGAGTGATAAAAGGCTCTTTTTCCACGCAAATGACCAGCTCTGTTTTTTATTAAACTGTCTAATTTTTCACTCCAGCTGGTATTATAGGGCTAACGAGTTGAAGGGATGCGGCACAGTGGCAGGATCATTAAAGGAAGCCTTTATCTCGCTGGAGGTGGTGGTAATGTGCACATTTGCTTCTGCAGAATTTAGCTCAGGCCCTTATTTCTAAAACTGGAAGGGGATAAAAATGTTCAGGAGTGTCTAGTGACTTGGAACTCCATTTCTATGTCTCCAACCCAACTGGCTCATTCACCTCCTGCTTTAAATCATAGTATCCTGATTTAAATACACCAGAAACACATCCATTCAAATGAGTAAACTTTTATTTTATTTCTAAGTGAGAAACACGGCATTTTGGAGGAAAAGGCTTTACTTGTGTAGTTCTGATCTCCATGCTGGTTTGCTGATTCAGCCCCCAGTGCTATTTCAAGGATGTGTCTTTTTGTTCATGGCTTGGGATTTTGGTAAGTAGACCAGTATGGTTTATAGCTTTTTGGTTTTTACCCAGTTGCTTCACAGAATGGTTTCAGGGTTATAATTAGGTATACGCTGTGAAAACTATGTTCCCATATGTTGTGTCCAGTTCTGCTTGAGATAACCACAAACAGCCCCTACCAGCTTACTGGTGCCTATTGGTGGCAGTGATTCTTCCAGTAAGTGACGTTAATACCAGGAAATAACCCAAAATCTGCTTAATAAACATTGTAAAGAAAATAAGTTATGCATTCATGTGTTTGCACCAGCTATTCCTCTCTTAAGCTTGATAATCAAGCTTTATTGTTGACATTTTGGTTGTTAGTCCATAGTTAATTTTATACAAACTCAGAAGAAGCTTGAAATGTTAGAGCTGAAGAGAGGAAAGATGCCTCTGTGCTTGGTTCCTAGTACAGACTTTCACTAACACACGATTATTGTCTGATCTCAGTTACGTTTCTTAGACAAGAGAACTTCTGTCACAACCGTTTCACCTTTAGGAGAGTTTCTCCAGTTTTCCCTGGAGGAAAAGCACTGCAGATTTTAACAGCAATAACTGTAGAGAACATCATAGAAATTACATTTCTACACCTCCAGGACTGAATAGAGATTAATGTAACTTCCACATTCCTATCAAGGTATTTTATTGCATTTTATAGGAAGAATACAATTTTCTTTTAAATTATATGGAATAGTTTAAAGAACAAGGTTGTAATTTCCTTAACAAATGCTTTTAAGACCTTCCCATGATAGTTCATATTTTAAATTTCATCATTTTCTTTATAGCTTATTTAGGCAAGTGTGGTCATCCATACATGACGAAACAAATTTTGAAAGGGCACGTAATGTTCCAGTTCCGAGTACTTGGGTGGATATGGTTGTTTAATATACATATATCATACTCGCTTCAAACTATCCGAGACTTTTGGATGAATTGGGTGCAATACATTAATTCAATTACAATGGAAACACAGATCAAAGAATGTAGCTGGGAGGTCTTATTAAAGTATGAGTCTTTATTGAAATGTCTCTGGGTTTGATTATACAGGATTAAAATGTCTGAAACTTCCCTTTGCTTCTTCATGTCCCCAGAAAAGAAAATTCTCCTGGGGAAGTGTAGCTTCAAGCTTTCAGACCTTGATTTTTGATTCTGTTAAAGCGGAATTGTCATAAATCAGTAAGAAAAAACAAACCCTTTTTTATATATTTTTGACACTGATTGTATACTATCATCTTATATCATCCAATTTATTATCTTTTTCTTTTGTTTTTGTTTCTGGACTTTACTCATTCACATGGAGTAAACCATTTCAGAAAGACGTCAGTTTTTCTAAAGGAAATATCAAAACTCCCCCAACTTTTCCACATTTCAACAAAATAAACATCTTTTAGAAATTGTTAGTGCCTGGCATGGGACGAAAACACATGGAAAGGTGCAAGTTCAGGTTTTCCAATTTCCAAGCCAGTGCTCAACTTCCAAAGGCAAAGTATTAAGGAAGAGCAGCTCCAGCAAGCTGCAGTGCTCAACTGATCTATTGCTGCGTCCAGTGCCAAGGTGCAGAGCACACGCGTGTGCTGAGCACCAGTGTCAGTGATAACAGCCCTCGAAACTGGGAACAATCATTGTAAAGACACCTAACAGATGTTCTCTGGTACATAAGATTGAGATAAAAATCGCCCTTCCTAGTTTATTTACTTTCCTGTTGCAACACATCATGCCAACACTTGTTGGTGAATATATTAATGTGGTAAGCGAAGCACCCGCAGGAACAGTAAAAATTGTGCATATTGTGATTTTGTGAATGCCCTCTGTTGTGCACTTTGTATTGATATAGTGCTGTTTAGCCTCTCAGAAAGGGCAGAGTCCAGCGCTGTCCCTGCTTTTCTTGTGAGGAACCCCATTCCATAGGAAATTGGCTTTCAAGGTACACAGCTTTGCATGAACTTAGAGAAACACGAATTCAGTCACTAGGTTGATTTCATGCTTTACTGTGTGTGGGTTTTTTGTATTACAGTAAAAGTAAAACACAGAGCATGCACTTCCACTACTAATAGGACAAACTTTTAAGAGTAGTGATGGTTTATTTCTTCTGCTACCTTTGTTACAGATCTCACAGCAGATATGGAATGAGATAGCAGGGAAGTAGTTTATTATAGATAAACAGAGAATAGTTCCATTCATTTATAGATTGTTTCAGGGATTCTGAAAGACCCTGCTAATACTGCCTACTAAGATAGAGAACATGTAGAGGAGAAAAAAAAAAAATCAATCTGATTTCTCAATCTATTTAAGTGAACAAAGAACTGCATGTGGAACTGAACAGAGCGAGTCAACAAAGCTCACACCAAACTGAAAAGCAGCTTTATTTTGCGTAATTGTCTGAATCACAGTAGATTTGACAGAACATGTTCCATCCTAAGCCGTAAGGTCTTGCTGAGGTGGAGCAAAATATCAAATATATCGGCTGTAATGTGCTCTTTCTGGGCTAACCTAATATCTCGTGGGATATTATGCAAGGGGACAGCACACACAGTTGAATGGTTTCATTGGTTTATATGCAATCATTATTTGTTTTATTCCATACATCTGTTGAAAGCTATGGTAGCGCACTGTCAGATCCCTCTGGGTTTGTTTCTTCTAGGGTGGCTTCCTTATCTCTAAAATAGAAATGAAATAAGAAATGTTAATGCTTTTCTGGTAAGAGAGAGATAAGACTTGACCTATGAATTTAACCTATGCTTTCAGAGGACACTTGAAAAGTGCCTAATGCTATAAATTATGGTTTTATAAGGTATTTACCTAGCATTATGGTATTAGGGGTTTGGCCCTTTAACTTCTATGCATGTATATATGACTTAACAGTGGCTTGTGGAACAGCTTTCATGAGCTGTATTACATGTGCAATTTGAACACAAGACTCTACAGAAACCTAAAGAAATTGAGCTATGACCTGTTTCCTGCAGCAGGGTAAGTTACTCTGAATGTTGCTTTCCTCGTTAAGGGTAAGAATATAGAAATACTGTGATCGAGGTTCTCTCAAATCAGGATGACGCTTTATCTGAATGGAAATAAGCTGTATTTATAAAATTGCTTATATTAATACAGTTTTATTATTAGCAAGGGTAAATGCCTTAAAATGAGAATTAAGATTGCCTGCTGAGCATCCAAAACTTCACAGCATCAGGAGGCACTAAAGCAGTAGATGCTTAGAAAAACAGCTCAACATCTGATAGGCAAAAGCACAATAAATCAAAGTAAACTTTCCAGATAAGCAGGAGCACTTTAACACTACTCTGTTTAACTTCATCTACAGGAAACAAGTAAACACAGACTCCATGCTTTCTCCATTTTTCTGCCACTTTAGTAGCTAAACTCTTTTCAGGTTACTTATTCAGCAAAGCAAGGGATTGAGTTGCAACTTTCCATTTTGAGCACTTCCATTAACTTCTGCAAGGCTGTTCAGAGCACCTGCGCACAGCCTTGGGGAGGTGCTTAAAGATTAACAGGCTTTTGCAGCATTCCAGGGTGTGAAAAAGCCCATTTTTTTTCCCCTCTAGTATAACATACACGCTACATGTGACTGCTGCAGTTATCACATCAGTGGCTTTCCACATATCTTGCAGTTCGTTAGTTCTGTGACATTGGTGTGGGGTTTTTTTGTCCCTCTAAAGATCTGAGCTATGAGGTTATGAGAAAAATCTCAGATTTCATTGCAAGTGTATTTCTAGTCCTTGTGTTTGTAATGTAAATACCTTAAAATGCCAGCTCAGTAAGTTACAAAGGATCATTTGTTCAGTTGCACTAGGCTTGAACACGAACATAGTGTGAGATAAACCATGGATTTTAGAGGGACATGATACAATTTCTGTGCTCCACCTGGAGGAGTGCAGAATGACCTGTCTCTGAATTCCTGGATATTTTTTTAAAGAACTACAAGAGTTTCACATTTTCCATTATAATTCCAGGAAATCAGTATTATTAGCAAAGGACTGAGATGCTTCTGTGTAGCACTATCCATTTGAAGCACCGAGTCCTCCATCCTGCAGACATATGCTGAGTGTATTTGTAATGCGAAGATGACACCAACGCTCCTTCTTTTTTTCCCCAAAAAAGCTCTAGGGTTCACTTCACACTTGACCGTGTTTAACGCCAGCCACACGTCAGCGTGTATGTTGACCCCAGGGACCCCCAGAACAGCATCCCTTGAACCCCAAGTGGAGGAAACGTTGAAAGTGGAAGAAGTCGGGGTGTTCCATCCCACTTCCATCTCGCAGAGGACGCCCATCGTGCCTGGGGATGACACACAGACGGGTAATGTTGTCTAACGGGTTTCCTCCTACACCCTCTCAGCAGGGCTCTCAGTTTCGGGGTGGTGGGCACGACCCCAACCACCCCCATCAATTTTGCGGATGGCGGGCAGGACCCAACTGCCACCCCGCGAGCCTCCACCGGAGCGCACTCCCTCAGGGGATTCCGCGCGCTCCGGATCCGCAGGTTCGAGTCCCGAGGGCGGCGGCTGGTTTGGGACCGGGGCGAAGGGCACGTTCACCCGAGCCCTTGCGGGACGAAACGCGGGGGGGGTCCCGCTCGGACAGCGGCGGGCGCGGGCCCAGCGCACATGTGCGGCCGCCCAGCACATGCTCACTGCGCGCAGCGCATGAGCAGACGCGGCGCGGGGGCCATCGGACATCTTGGGCCGCCCCGCAAGGAGCGGGGAGCGCCGCCGCCAGCCCCCGGGGCGGGAGCAGCCCGCCGCCCCCCGCGCCTCCCGGCCCGCCCGCCCCGGCGCTGGCTGCCTTCCCCTCCCCCGCCTCCCCTGGGCTGCTCAGAGCGTCCCTCCTCCCCTCTTGCATTTGTCTTAATTCTTCTCAGAGACAAGATGGCAACGCCGGCGGCGGTAAACCCTCCCGGTGAGTAGCTGCTGGTGCCGTCGCCCCCTGCGCCGCAGGGAGTGCGTCTCGCCCCATGTGGCCCCGCCGCACAACACGTCCCTCCCCGCCCCAGGCACACACCCGCACCCGGGGCGGTGCGGTCTCTGCAGCCATGAGGCCGGGCAGCCCCCGCCGCTCTCCCCTGCGCCCCCGGGCTCGTCCCCGGTCGGCGGGGGCCGCCGGCTGCGGGCCGGAGGGGGCGCGACATCGGCGGTAGGAGATCCGGGCCGGCCCGGGTGAGAAGCCGCCCGCTCGCTCCGGCACCGCGGCGGGTTCCTCGGGCTGCGGGAGTCCGGCTGCCTCCTCTCACCCCGGGTTGTTGCCGTGGGGTGTTGGCACCCCAGAAATGAACAGTTTTGCATAAGCATCCGCGGTCATATGGCAGGAGAACGAGAGGAACGTGTTCCCCAGGCGAAGGCGGGTGGGAAGGGCGGCAGCGGGTTTGGGCTGCACCCTGCAGACCTGCGTCTGCCCTGGGAACTGGTGGGAGTGTTTGGTTTTCCTGCCAGTACATGGGGCCAAGTTCATTGCCAGGAAGTAAAATCGGGTTGCGAAGCAAAACAAGGCGTCGAAACTGACCAAGGGCACCTCGGTGCCTGTGGGGTCTTTGCCACCTGTTTATGTTCTTGCCAAAGGATGAAATAAACATGTTGTGTTAATGGCCTATTTGTTGAGAGATGAAACTTACATGAACTTTCTCTTCGAAGTTTTGGTGAGGGAAGACTTTCCCCTGATGTTGTGTTACATGCCTGAGATGCAATATCTATTTTGTTGAATGCATGGTGGAGTAAAATGGATTTGGGTGAAATGCTGTAGTATGTATTTTGGAGATGTATGTGGGTCAACCGAGTGTTGGATCATCAAGTATCTCACACTAAAAATAAGTGGAACTATGGATCTTGCGCTGGGCTTAATACTAATGAAGAATGTTTTTATCAAAAGTGGATTCCAGTTTTACTTGTTTTGATGTGTGATCGTGTTTTGTCGTTTTTCAGATGCGAGTTCAGTTCTCTGACAATTAAGGGCTTACTTGAGTAAATGCCAACTAATGTTTAAAGGCTGTTCTTTAGATTAAATCCTGCTGTAGTTGGTCATGTGGTTGTCATACTAAACGTAAATATTATGATATAAACAATTAATTTGTTTCAGTAAGCGTCAATAAAGTAAGAAGGTACACATCTTTGCCAGCCAGATTAAGTTGTAATATTGGAATTCTACATACTAAATGAAAATCGATCGTTAATGAAAGGTTATTAAATGAATATTATTTAGCTTCCAGGATACCATGCTGTGCATGATAACAGAGTTTCATAGCTTGCACACATATTTGGAATCAGAGAGCTGTTTTGCAGACAAAAAACAAACAGCCTTTTTTGGCTTAGGTTTGGTTTGCCCTTGTTCTGTCAGCTCCTACAAGATCAGCCCAGAGACAGGGAATACTCACTTTGTGAATTTAGAGAGCATTGTGGGATTTTTTTTAAGAAACATAAAAATATATGAGGGAAACGAGAGCTAAGTGTGTTGGCTGTATGCATCTCTGTGCAGTGATATGATACAGCTGAAGTCAACTTGCAGTGTGGTCCTCAAACTTTCAGACACAGATTGCCGGTCCATGGGAAGGATGAGCGGACATGTTGGTTTCTTGAAGTGAACCAATGCCTACTTCAGGGTTGAGGTTACAGAGGTTTCATTCCTCATCTAGGCAGCTGGAACAGATCTGAGCTGAAAGACGAATTCAGTGGCTGTTAATGATCCACCCACGTTTTCAGACAAATGTAGCTGTGCGTGGTCAACGTTAAAATGAGGAGTTTTTCAGCTGTGAAGGGGTGAGGAGAGGGGACCTCCCATCTGTAGTGCGGTGCTGTGTTTCCTCTACCATGGACAGCAAAAGACAGAGCTGCATGAAATACCTTGATTTATGCCGTGTTTTTGTTAATGTCACAATCTGCTGCTTTTGTTGGATTAACTGGGAAGCAGTGCAGAGAAACAATAAAAAACTGTAGCAAGAGGATTTTGGTACTGTTATTTTCTCTTGGGACCAGACTCTCAGCTGAAGCAACATGAAAGTAGCCCTATAATATTGGTGAAGCTGTGCTGCCTGATGCCAGTTGACTTTCTCATCTGCAATGTGAGGGGAGGACAATAGAGAGATTAACTTGTTAAGCATCTTTAATGATGATTAGAAATTATAATATAATTAAATTTTTATTAAGCAATTGTCTGGGGTTCTAATAACAGTCGATAATTTAGGCAGGACATTAACTTGCAGCTACCACAATACAAATACGTGTCATTTTAGTTATATTTTACATAGCGGAACGGGGATTAGTGGACACAGAAAAGCTGGGTGTTCTGTAACTCTGGCTGTGAAAGTCTTCGTGTGGGATCTCTTGGTACAGAACCGTGCACTGCTCTGCAGCATCATCGTCTTTCTCACGTTAGATGCCGATTTATCCATTTTCCCACTGATCTTTTTTTTAATGGAGAGTTTGAGTTACAAAAAATTCATAGGAGTGGGAGCAGTTTGCATCCTGTCCTGGCTGTGGCTCATGGGAATTTCAGTATCAGGGACTGAATTGTAGTGGGGCTAACACCACCTCTGTGGGGCTCCTGGGCTCTGTTAGGTCTAAACTGATGGTTCCTTTTGGTGAAGTTCATCCATAGTTGCAACTGCACCTTGCACTGACGAAACTGGGTGCCTTCTTTCTTTCTCTTCCCACATGCTTAACCTTGGGAATGGGATCTGGTTAGAAGCACTTTGTTCGTTTGTCGTAATCCGGATGACTAACTGAAGTGTGAAACACAATACAGGTGTGTGGGAAGCTCATCTGCATTGGCACAAAGCATCAGAGTTAATTTATTTCCTCCTGAAATAAGATTGGCATATTAAATGGGATTTAAGAACAAAAAAACTGTGGAGGTGTAACAAGCATCTCATAAATTACTGCTTGCAGCGAAATAACTTAGTGCCATGCCTGTTTTAAATGAGTATATTTTTGGAAGGCAAACTTGTCCATAACTGTTGCTACTTTGAGGTCAAGTTTAGCTTAACTTGTGGTGCAGTACACAACATGGTGATTCGTGTATCGGCCAAGTTGGGATGAAAACGTCAAACTCTTAATGAATTCAGCATTTCTTTTCCCAAGATGTTACTTGGTCTTGGGTGACAAGTTCCAATCTGCCTCAGTTGGATGGGTGGTCCCACAGCAGCAATTGTCTGCTGTGACCAGGTGGTGTGAAATGAACTGGTTATATCTTCCCGGTTCTTCCTGGTGAGATATCCCTTGATGGAAGGGCCGCCCTGGGTGGTACCCACAGATGCGTTGCCAAAAGCCACAAAGTGAGTCAAGTCAGAGTAAAACATGAGATTTCAGAGTTTATCTAGACCTGCGCTATAGGGCAGATCCATTAGGATGTATTTTTGGCTATATTTTAAGATTTTGTGAATCACAGAATGTCAGGGGTTGGAAGAGACCTCAAAAGCTCATCCAGTGCAATCCCCCCATGGAGCAGGAACATCCAGATAAGGTTACACGGGAAGGTGTCCAGGCGGGTTTGAATGTCTGCAGAGAAGGAGACTCCACAACCCCCCTGGGCAGCCTGGGCCGGGCTTTGGCACCCTCATCATGAAGAAGTTCTTTCTCAAATTTAAGTGGAACCTCTTGTGTTCCAGTTTGAACCCATTACCCCTTTTCCTTTTGTTGGTTGTCACTGAGAAGAGCCTGGCTCCATCCTCCTGACACTCACCCTTTATATATCTGTAGGTCACCCCTCGGTCTCCTCTTCTCCAAGCTGTTATATTTAACTGTAAATGAGTTTTGTACATAATTACTAACTCTCCTTTAAAGATTTCTTACTAAACAGAGAACCAAGGTGTAAAGTATGGAGGACAATGTGTCATAGGGGTGTCTACTAGAGATGGGTTGAGACTGAGAGATGTGGTGGCCAGGAGAGAAAGCAGTTGCTGTGGCTTAAGACATCACTGTTACAACCACAGTAGCTGATGGTGGGTACTTTTAGCTTATGGCTAATCCAAGATATAAGAATAATTGGTGTTGAACCTTGAAGAAAGATGATTAAATAAGCTCTCTTTCAGTTTGTAATGAGTTAACAGCAAATTTTATGTCCTATCAGCAGAAACTTGTAACTCAGCTCTGTGTCTGGGCTCTTGTCTTAAGCAAGTGTCTTAGGTTCTGGGTGCATTGGTTGTGTTTGTATGGTTTTTTTTACCTTGGGAGTTAAATGTTGAGATAAATCATTCTCCTGTTTCTGCTGGACAATCTGAGAACAAAGTCATCTGTTAGCCAATCTTATGTTTGCACTCAAGGTACTAAGATATTAGGTGCTGTGGGTGAATTTTCTTCACGATGCCTATTCCGTATTCCTGAAACGAGTTGTATTTCTGAAGTTGACAATTTGACCATTCTTTTATGTTTTCTTTTAAGTTTTCAAAGAACTTTGAAATTGATGACCAAAAAAAACCCAACTACTTTAGTGTTTTATATTTCGAAATTGTCTATTCAACTCAGAGCCCAAGAGTAGTTGTGTTTTATTGCTACAGTAGTAACAGCTTTGCCCTACATTACAATATAGACTATCCAGTAAACTCCAAAATCAATTTAACAGCATCTTGGGAAGTAAATGGAGTGTTGTAGTGATGGAGGTCGTAATGGGCTCTGATGTTGCTGGGATGCAAAAAGGTGGTATTCTTTCTAAGATAACATTAAACCAAAGGTCTCAAAACCAGAAAACTTATTAGCTAATGTGAGGTTTAAATTGCAGATCTTTTTCTTCTCATATTTTCATATCTTTCTTACTGCAGAATTGGTCCTCGTTTCAGTAAAACTGTGGTATGAGATGATAGCGCCTCTTAAATTGTTCTGCGATGTTTAGTCCTTCAGGACTGTGTACCACACAGTAACTTGCATAAAAGAAATGTCAATTTTTGGTATTTCTAATATATAGGGTGTACAACAGATTTGACTTCAGGTTATCCCTTCTATCACAGAATATTTATTTAAAATTTGGGTATGTAGCTCATGGTTAGTTCCAAATATTTTTTCAAATACAATAATGTTTCCCATACCTCTTAATAAAAATGCAAACCAAAACAAATATTGCATTTTTCTGTAATACCAGATGGTATTTTATTTCCAGTAAGAAAAATTGCTATAGAGATTAGATAGGAAAGGAAAAAAAAATGGCCTTTTCAAAAAGACAAGGCAAAATAATACTGTTGGCGTAGTGCTTATTGTTATTAAGAGGACCAAAATGGGACTGTCATTATGAAGATGTATTCAGAGATTATGCTTAAATGGCTTGTGAAGATCAGATATGTGTATCATTTAGGGTAATTTTTTGGGCCATACTTCTTGATAACTAGCAAATAAGAATGGAAAGTGCATTAACTCAGTGCTACCTGCAGAAAGTACAATGTCATTAAAATTTGCAATAGAAAAGGGAAAGAAGGGTCTAGAGCAGGGGTGTCAAACTCATTTTCACCAGGGGCCACTTCAGCCTCATGGTTGCGTGCAAAGGGCCAATTGTAATTTTAGGACTGTATGAATGTAACTATTCCTACATTTATACAGTCCCAAAATTATATTTGGCCCTTTGAAGACATCCGCGAGGCTGAAGTGGTAAAAAACAAGTTTGACACCCCTGCTCTAGAGTTTAAGACATGGGAATTTAGATCTTTTTGTAGATCTTTGGCAGATTTTCCAGTCTATCTATAGCAAAGTGTCTTTGGGTGGCCGGCTGAGTTTAGAGATGGATGAATCAGCCCTGGATGTGCTGTTCTATCCACCCAACACTGCCTTGGCTGCAGAAGCATGTGGATACCAACCCAAGCGACAATATCTTCTTGACTGTAAGAGCGTGCTTAATAAATGTTACGTAGGAAGGAAATCTACAAAGATAGAGGGGCTCCTCCACCCAGTCTGTAAGATAATTTGTGCAAAAAATCAGATTTGCTGGACAAGACAGGCAAAAAATTTGAAATTTCATTGCTCTATGAACAAATTGTAGAGTTGACTTCTTGCTAACAGTATTTCCTTTGTTCAGATATAAAGTATTTCCTGGCAGCCCTTCTGTATCAATCATCCTGTCAAATGAGGACAAATTTTATAAGGCTGCAATTGTACATTTTCTCTGTGTTCTGATTATGATCCAGATAAGATAGATGCGCATTGTTAGCAAAGAAACACATCAAAAATTAATCGTGCATCATCTTCCATTGTTTAAAATAAAACTCCAAGTGAAAATCAGTTGATTTTCCCACACAGACCAAATACCCATATTTCGGTTACTCCCGTGAATGAACTGTTTTATCACAAAAAGTTATAGGATTTCAGCAAAATATGGCCTTTAAATTGCATAAGTTACATCGTTTGGAACTTCAGTATCAAACACAGAATGCCTGTGTTTTAATGAGAGCTGGTTCAAACTTGTATTTGGATAGTCAAAATTTCAAATAGATCTTGGTTTTATTGTTTACGTAGATTAATGACTGTAGTCATGCAATGGGTAATGAATTAGAAGCTGTTTTCAAGATAGATGTAATTTCCTTTTTTGTACCCAAAGCACGCTAGTCTTCCTTGGGCAAAGCCATCTGCACAGGGAGAAAGAGAAATCCTTTGTTTTGTATACTCTACATATTGATGAATGTTTCTAAACTTTCTGCTTCCTCTCTTTTGTCAGCTGTTGTTTCTATTTTGTCTGTCTTTAGTATTTCTATCCTGTGGTTTCAATCCTGCTTTCCATTCCCGTGCCTCTACCTTTCTTACAGCTCCTATAACTACCCTGTTTTAACCGTGGTGCTATGCTGAGCTGGGCATTGACTTCCCAGTTACTGTTGTTTAAATGTAAATTAATCCTGGCATTGTACTGGGCCTATCCCCAAGTCTTTCAACAGCTTATAAATTCAGACTCCATTCTATAGGTAGCATCTAAAGTCCTCCTTAAAGAAAAGTGGTACTTTTTCTGCTGTAGTAGCAACTGTGCTGCCTTCCTTGTGACCCAGCAGGTACTGTAAGATAGAATCAGTTGGCGCCAATCAGCAATGTGTATTAGCTTACATCTACCCTAGATGTATACATGTTGCTGTTTTGTTCAGGGACAGCTCATTACATTTGTTTCAAATGTTTAGATTTGGGCTGCTGCCGATTCTCTCATCTAAATGTCAACCACATGTGACAAATAGAATAACATAAAATAATTATGATTTTTGTTCTAATCAAGCAAAAGGGATGTTGAATTGTTTAATCGCTGGCTTTGCCAGCATGCAGATGGGAAGGCTTTTCAGGTAAGTTGCTCACACAAAATGCCTGAAATGGATAGTAATTAACAACTGGCTCTTCATTGGTATGTTAATTACGCTGCCATTTGTCCTGGTGCCTGTCCTTGTTTAAAAGTGCAGTTACACTGAACTGAAGCGTTCACTTCCTGGCAAACACAGAATGTATCAGAACAGTTTGACTCTCAGATATATGCAAATATTGTATGGGAAGAGGCATGCCAGTAAATCACTGAGCTGCAAAGAACAAAAACACTGCATATTTGTATTCCTCGGAGGTAAAAGCAAAACCTGTTTCTGTGGGATACACAGGCCTGATTTTGAGAAATGGTCTTTGGTACTTTCCCAGTTATAATCGACAACAGAATTTCATGCAAGCAAAAAATTGTAGGGACTTGTTACTGCTGGCTCTTTTGGTTAGTAAAGGTAGGTGGACATCTGGGTGCTGTGAAATGCCTTTGCAATGCATGTGTTTTTAAAACTGTATTGCCTGTAATATCTGGATGGAAAACCAAACTGAACTGGATATGCTGTTAAAATTCAGGATAAAACTGATTGAGTGCAAGGAGAGCTAAAGTAACATCTTACGAATAGATCACATCAGTAGTCTCAGGTCTTATTTAACTTACAGTTTAATTCTTTGGAGAATGCAGATTGTCTTCTGTTGTGTGGATGGTGCTTTGCGGAGTGCATCCCCATCCTCCAGAAACACTGCAGTGGGTAAAACCAGACTGCATCTGGCACAGCTCTCAAAGCTATTTGGTCATGTCCTAAAGAGGGGCAGGCTGGTAAAGTTACGTGGCTCACCAGTGTGTCACTATGAGGCCGGTATTTTAATTTGCTAAGCTGCTGTTACATGGAAAGCGGTTGATCTGCCCAATGCACAGTGACCCGCAACACGTGGCAGAAGTCAACCACTGAAATTAGGTGCCGTTCGTAACAGTAGCTGTGGGAAGTGGATTACAGTCATAAAATTAGCTGTAAAATGGCACTAGCTACTGTGTGTCACTGCCCTCTGAGTCATGTTTGATCTGTTTATTGACAAAATTTTATTGCTGTTGGTACTGCAGAGCCAGTACCGCCATGGGCGAGCTGGATTTCAACTGCTTCGCGTCCAAAAAGCAAAGTTGCTCCCTCGGTTTTGAGTCCAACTTTAAAGACTTAAAATAGTGCTATCTAGAAAGGCTTGGTTTTGAAATGCTTAATAAAGCACATGCTCAGTAAATGAACTCCTATGTTCCCAGCCACTGAGAGGCAGCTCATTTACCAGCAGTCTGTGGAGGCTGGTCCTGCCAGGGGGTTTGGGAAGATAGAGGTCAATCTGATGACGGCTGCTGTGAGTCATGTTCATGTCGTAGTAAATGGGGACACCAATGGTTTCCTTAGATTTAATTTTGTTTTGAAGCATTCTTAAGAAATGGCTTGGCCTCTTGTGCATAGCTCTGTCACCCCTGAAAACGCTCTGTGCTTTCTGTATTGAGTAGTGGTTTGATCAGTAGAAAACAAGGCTGTCTAATGAAAACTTCCCTTTACTTTTATGAGATTTTCAGTGGCCTCAGCAATACAGTGGCAAATTACTGGAGCTATATAAAAGTTCCAGTGTTTCTGAGATGAATGTTCCTCTGCTAATTTGTTTTGTTGATGCTTTCACATAAACCAGAATTTTTTTCTGTTTTATGTAAAAAAGAAACAAAAAAAAAAGTTGAATTTGCTGTGCAATCAAGTTTCTGGGAACAGCAATTGCATCTTAGCTGCATTGCATTTTTGCTTACCAGTGAAGGTCTGAATTATGCATTTTCATTGTTGAAATTAAAGTAGATGAACCATCACTAAGAAAAATACAGGAGCATTTTCAAGCTCTCATACAAAAATTGGACAGTAAGACTTTCTGAATGTATGAACATATTTAAAAGCTGGACTGAAGTCCTGATATTCCTCAGCTCCTTTCTTGTAGACTTCGTATCAGACCAAACATTTTGTTTGGGGGTGTTCAGACCTTCTGCTCTTGTCACCCTCTCATCACGATGTTGGATCTCCAGCAAAGGGTACAGTGAATTAATGGAATTAAGGATGTCTTAAATGAGCATTAAAATCTTCCCCAAATGCCACGTGTTGAGGCTTCCAGAGTCCAAATTTCGCAGCTCCTACACAAGTCCTTAAGAACTGTGTAATGTCTGTGTAGATTCTCTGCCAGAAGCTCTTTGCATCTATGAGTTAAGGTTGTTCCAAGTGAAACTGTTTCTTTATTGGGGAGATAAGGCTGAACTGGATTCTCACTAAGAACAAAATGTGCTAGATCAGACTTGTGCTACTGGAACCTCTATCTAAAAATAGCCTGTCACAGGCATTTTACAATAAAGTATACATTTTTCATTGTGGATACTTGGAGAATAGGACAGCAATCGAGAATTTTTTTCCTTTTTTGTTGTTAATGGGCATTGTGAAGTACTTGGGTTTATATGAGTCTTTGGGGCTCCTTGTAGTTTATTCAAACTTGAGACTTGGTTCTTGAATGATCACAGCTGTTGTTTTTATTCTAAATTAAACCATGTGTTTCTGTACTTGCTGTACTCTGTGATATCTTCTTCATACACCAAATGAACCTGTGCCTTCCTGAGATGTAATACTTCTCTGGCTAAATACATCTTGATACTCTTTCACTCTTCAAACAAGCTAATATCATATGTTTACAAATTGTTTCCTGACTCAAGACTTAATCTGATTTTTTTAAATGGTGTCCTCCTTCTGCTTCGTAAGCCCTTTGGTTCTGAACTGTAAAGAAGACTCAGGTTTATTATGGTTTTTAGCAGTTTAGTGAAATCCTCCAGGTTCCATGCATGCTTTAAGAGAGGAAGCCATGTAAATATAATATGTAAGTAATGTTTGAGGTTAGGCAGCTGCAAGATGGCACTGTAAAACGAAGTCTCAATGCTGCAGCACAATAGCCGAATTAAAAGATGGGTGGTTTTACTTGTTGGCATTTTGGTTGAGTAGAATCAGTTGGAGATGTGTGAGTGGGTGGAAGGAACATTAACATGAAGTTCATGCTGAATTATGTTTTGCTTGAGGAAAACTATTCATTAGTCTCATAGCTGGCACATGCCTCTTTATTCCCTCTCTAAAGTAGTATCTGACTACTTTGATGAAAAGGTTGATATGACATTAAGGAATTGGTTCTGCCTCATCTACTGATGATGTGCAGAAGCCTTTCTGCCCTTGGCAGAACGAGGACACAGGCAGCATGCCAGTCCTCGCCTCGCTCGAGGAAGGGCGCGCACGGGGGACACGCTCCGTCTCTCCGGGTGTTGTGTGTGCAGGTTAATAACGTTGTCCCTGAGCCCAGCTCCAGACCTCACTGTGTCTCCGCCTCAGCGCCTTTGTTGGTATTGGTTTTTCAAGATGGTCTTAAGGACAAAATGTTCTTTCATCATTGCTAAATTTAAGATGACTGTGGTAATTATGAGTAAGAATTTCAGAGACCAATAAATTCTCACTTTGCAGGAAAATTCTTGGCTGTTACCAGCTGCCTACATCCTTCACTTTTATTGCTGGCTGGCTCTCATGTCTGAGAACTGACCAGGCAGAGGAGAGAGTTTTGTGGTACAGGCACTGGGCAGGGTTCAGATTTCCCATAGACTTCCTACTTAACCTCTGACAAGTCATATTCCCATGCCACAGTTAAGTCATCTGATTCTTGTTTCCACTTCTCTTGCCTCCAGTTTGCATGTCCTGTTTATAAGACTGTGTATTCTGAGATGCTTTTATCATGTGTGTCTGTGAAATTACATCAATTACAAGGGGGCTTATAAAATGTCATATTTGTAGGAGAGTGTGGAGTGCAAGTAGAGAATTTTTTTTTCATTGTGATGTACTGATTGATAATGTTTTAATAACAGGCTTTTATTGCAACCACATTTATGTTGGATTAGCAGAGATTTTTTTCTCCCTTTGGGAAGAAGGGGACATAAAAAAAAAGCAGAACAAAGAGCTTCTTTCTCCTTGGAAACAGCAGATATTATTTATTCCAGGCACATGAATAATCACTGATTTGTATTTTCTTTCTACAGTAGGTATGCTGTGGGATAATGTGCTTTTTAAGTGTCTTGGCAAAATCTACACAAGCATAGGTGGGTAGCTATTTCAGTGCTGAACTACCAACCATCCACCTAGCTTTACAGTATTAATATAGGTTTTACAATTTATTTCTTGCTATCTTGACTTATGGTTGCTTTTGTGACTTTGAAGACACATGAGTTTGTTCTCAGTTACAGTTTGAATTAATATAGAGAACAAAATATTAATTGCTTCATACACAAAAGAAATGATCAAACTCTATGCAAAATACAGTTACACAGAGTGAAAATGATGAGATCGTTTTCAAGTGTTGGCTGTGTGTTTGAGAGTTGAATTTTAAAAAGTAGGGGAAAGCATTATATGTGGGTATTTGGTTAGTAAGTTAACTCAAACCACTCTTTAAATCAAGTCAGTGAGCTGTCACTGGAAGTAAATACATTTTCAGCAATCAAATCATGGTTCTTCGTTATGTTGCGATGCAATGACAAAGTATTCCTGTGATTTCTTGTTAAGTGCCTTTGGCTGCCACCAGTTGTTTGTGTTGTTGCGGAGGGTCCCTGTAGTAGCTGGAACCTGATCACCGAGTTTGGCATTCAGACTAATTTTATATGTCCTTTATACTTGTCTGTGCTGCTCTTCAGTCAGTAAATATCAAAGCAAACCCCTTAGTTTGGTCAATATTTACAGACAAACACTCCACTTGTTTTTTGACAAACATCCGCTCTGTTTATAGTGAGGATTTTTTCAGTATCATTCTTCACTTCTGTGTTTGATATACCCACAGAACTGTCTGTATGCTTTGGGGAAAAAGCGGCTTGTAATGGATGTCGAATCATGTTTAGTATCAATATGGGGACATGGAAGAATAATGATTTGTTATTCTGCTTTTTTGTTTGTTTAGTAGTTCACTGGTATTACATCCAGTGAATTCCTGTATTTTCTAATTATGAAAAAGCAGGAAGAGTGTGGCCATTATGGCTGATCGCTTCTTCAAAGCCAAGCAGAACTTACCTGGAAACATCCAGATCTCTGGTAGGTCCCAGTTGAATATTGTGGAAGACCGGCACGCTCTTTTCAGGTGGCTTTTCAAGGTCCACTTTGATTTGAATCTGGAATTTTCTGATCCACAGACCTTTTTCCATAGTCTGAAGGCAGGACTATAGTGCTTCATGAAGTGAGCCTGGAGTCTGGAAAAATAATGGTTTGGAGTGATAGATGATACAACCATTCTGTTCACTTGGACACCTCGTTTGAGTCATATGAAGTTTTCAATCCTTGTTGCCACT
The DNA here is from genome assembly GCF_037038585.1 of Patagioenas fasciata. Lineage (NCBI taxonomy): Eukaryota > Metazoa > Chordata > Aves > Columbiformes > Columbidae > Patagioenas > Patagioenas fasciata. The sequence continues at coordinate 21,829,854 of NC_092531.1, forward strand.
ACAAGAAAACAAAGTTAGCTGTTTTCTCATATCTCTAGAGAAAAAAATGGAAAGAAGTGTTGATCAGAAAATCTCCTTTGACTTCGTGGAAGTTCAGTAAGGGATAAAAGGAACTGAATGTTTAATATGCAAGGCTCAGGCTGGATTTTCAAAAAGGAGTTAAATGTGGGATTTCTCCACCCAATTTTTTACACAGAGAATGTTGCATTAGAAATTGTGAGGAAATGGAAAAGTAGTAAACCTATTTTTAGAACACGTTTTGTGGTGCATAGTGATATTCTTTTTAGGGTGTTTCACATAAATATTCTTATTCTTGGTAATAAACTGGGATGTGGAAACACCTGAAAGGCCAATTAATTATCATAAGATCAAAAGAGCACCATTTGGTTGTTGATCAGAATTGAAGTCGTTAATACTATCAATAAAATGCCGTTTAACGAAAACAATAGCATTCTGATTACCCCACAGTGCCCAAAGACACTGTAAATATACTGATAATTGATTGGTGTTCTGAATGAAATTTAGAAATAACATACTATTCTGAGGCACACTGAAAAAAAATCTTTGTAATAGTAATAAAGGCATCTGAAGTCAGGAATAAGTAATTTTCAATGAATAGTTTAAATTAGAGTGGTCTAAGTTCTGTATCTGTGTATTTGGACTCTTGTTCCTGAGCTTCCCGTAGCTGGTGTGCAGTGGATGTCTCCGTATGGGTGGGTGCATCACAAAGGCTTTGACCCCCACTTGGTCAGTGGCTGCAGAACAGCTCATGGGGCACCACCACAGCATCAGTGGTCGGTTCAGTCTGATGTGGTTTGACAGTCACCACTTCCTCAGAAATACTTTGTGCAGATCTTTCATGGTGATCCTTACCAGCCCCTCCACGACTTGGCTCGATGTGATAACAAGCAGAAATTATTTCTTCTGGTGACTGCCCCCATGCTCTGTTGTAGTAGGGAGGTCAGGTTCAAGATACCACTTCTGTCTCCTTGGATTTTCAAATTTTTAAATATAGGATAAGTTTTATAAATACTTGCAGCTGTGAACTTACACAGTGTTTACTGTGCTTGTCCACCTCATTGAAAATGGGCTATAAGAATATTAACGTGAAACAATTTTAAGAAGGGACCAGGAATGAATCCATTCACAAAAACATCTCTGCTCATTATTTAAGAAATATCTAATCAAAGTTATTCCAGCTTGAACCAAAAGTTGCAGTTGTAAATACTGCCTTGCACACACATGAAATGTGACAGCTGATTTCTATTGTAGTTAGCAGAAAACACGGACAAGAAGCAAGTGATGTTGGCAAATAGCAATGATGGTATAAAACTAGTAGTCAGTGATCTAAAGCAAGGGCATACTAAGGAAAATGCTTGATTTGTTAATTAAATAAATTAATAGTTATAGTTGGCTAATTTCTTACCTTTGTAGAAGCAGCACTTATGAGAAATGTTGCATCCCCTGCTCATGATGTAAAAACGGGCTGTCTTGTCCCTGAAAAATAAAGATTTTCCAGGCCCATCATTCCTTTTGCAGCACTGGCCAAGAGCAGGTGCTTGAACGAATTATAAAATCAGAGCAAGGGTGTTCGGTGCTTCCCCCGGGTGCCTTCCCACGCTCGGCTGTGTGTGACTCAGAGGCTTCTTGAGCCAGGCATGACATTTGTATTTTGTAGCACTCGGTGGATTTATTTTCCACAATTTTGGGCAGGCTCTGCTAAACCCCACAGAAACTTCCAGCATCCACAGCTTCCCATTGCAGAGAGTTCAGGGCATCCAGAGATAGTTGTGGCTGGTCAGGAAGGCTTGGCCAAAGAAGTGAGGGTGTGGGAAGATGAAAAAGGGAAACATGGCAAGTTGTGGGACAGTTTGATAGTAGCTGAAACCATTTCGCATTGTCCTTGAGGAGTGGACAGGCTTGGGGTGGCTCCTGAGAGGGGACAAAGCAATGCAATGCGAGGAGTAATCTAGTTTGGCTGTTCTGCTTGATACATGTGGTCATGAGAATGGGCAGCAAGAGACATCACGTCGAGCAAGGCAGGAAATGAGGAATGGTTGGATGAGAGGGTTTTTCTTTCTGTGTCAACTGAAGTCCGATCTCAGCAAATCTTAGCAGAGCGGAGGCAGATGTGACAGAACTTGGCCATGGCTGGAATCACAGTAAAGCTAATGGTATGTGGTGGTGTGGATTGCGTTTTAACCAGCACTGAAACAAATCGGGAGTTACCCAGTTGGCTCTTTGCTTTTCTATAGAGCAACAGATCTTACCAAGCCCTTTTAACAAGCAATTAGTGATCATCTTGTGGGTCAGGGCCACGTGCAGGTGTTTTGCCTAATTCAGTATTGTTGTGCCAGGCGTTAGTGTAGCTTTAGCTTGGCTTGCAGCTTCCACTTTACCTCCTGATGTTTCAGTGGATGAAATACAGCAAGCGTTTTGTTTTAAAAAAGGGGAAAAAATGTGCTGTACACGCACTTCTAGTTGAATGCCAACCAAAACAAGCGGAACGAAACAGAGCTGTTAAATGAAGAGTTAATAGACTGAGCATGATCTGTCTCTGAGAAACTTGAAGAAAGGTCATTACACTTTATCATTTTTTGATGGTGTTTGTTTGCCCAGGCTGGGTGTGTGCTTCTGCAGTTTTGGTGAGTTCATTAATGGGTTAGCTTTGGCCACTTCTGCATAATAGAACAGCCATATACGGTATTTGCTAGTTCTGATGCTAAGTAAAAATTATGGAAAATAACTTTGAATGTTACCTTCTGTTTCTTGCACACAGCTTATAATTATGCAGTTATTTTTGGCAAATACGAAATGTCAGAGGAGGAGGGAGTATCGCCATTCATTTCAAATGGAAATGATGCACAGTTTGGAGAGCCTGTTTCTTTTTGGTAATTTATTTAGTACTTGTGCCACATGCCACTAATAATATCAATAAAACCTGGGCAAATTAGGCTAGAAAACAATTAAGTGAAGAATTATGTTGTATTGGTGCGTGATGATGTATATAACAGCCTGAGACCAGGTGGGGTCACATTCAGCATAAATAACCCTGCTGCTGTTGACTGCAGTTTCACTGTGGCCCTTCGTGGAAGCTAAGAACCCGCCTCTCTTCTCTTAATAAAGGTTCCATCAATCCTGAAAAAGCCTTTCAAAGCCAGATTTTCATCCTCTCTGCCAATTGGCCTTTTACAGTGGCTGCCCTACTTCCCTGCCTGATTTGCATGTGTATTTTCCCACTTGAGACTATTTATACCTGAGAGACTTGCCAAGCGTTGCAGGCTCAGGTTGTGTTTTCAATGTAAGGCTAGTCCAGGTCCTTAGATTTGCTTCTAGCTTACATTTTTGGTGCACTTCCAGACTTTGGATGTGAGAAGTGATATTTTTCTGATATTCCAGTCCATGATAACCGTGGTGAAGACCTAGGTGATGTTCTGCTTGGTTAAATCCCCCACTTCTATGGTGAGAAAGACTTACCAAATTTCAGAGCAGGCCAGCTACTTAGCTTCTACAGTGGAGACAGAAGCCTTGTTTTAATTCTGAGGGGTTTTATTGTTTTCCAAGACTAGAGACATGTTTTCAGAACAACAGTCATTAAGGCCTCTTTTTTAATCTTTCCTCCTTATTTTGAATTCCAGCAACCTCTTTTTCTTGATGGAAACAGTCATAGTTTGGCAGGACTTGTCATATATATTGGCTTTTGTTAGAGGGAGTCTGAGAAATAGCTCATCTAAGCCAGAGGCTGAATAGGTTGAGAAGAGATAACAAGGAATTATGAATGAGAAGTGGAAAAATAGCTGAGGAGAGATGCATGGACGTACGTGAGAAGGTGAATTGGGGCCATGCCATTTGTCAGGAAGACAGGAGGGATGAAGGAGCAGCTGCTCTTTCCCTTCTTCCCAGCCTAACCTCAGATGATAATGGGTATCTCTGTCTGTGCTTCAAGTTGAATTTTTAGTCAGTAACAATCTCTGCAGTAGGTGCAGAGATGTGACTCCAGGTCTTCTGCATCATGCTAAAGGCCATTCTCAGTTTATTCAATATATATACCTTGATGTATGTGGAAATTGTTGTGCCTTGACCACGGGGTAGAATGGAATTACCAGACATGACTGGAATGAAGGTGATTAGCATGAAAATTAGAATTAAAAAGTACTGTTGTCAAAGTAGCATTCAAAATCACTTAGGAGTACTGAATGAAACCATTTTTGGTGTTACAAATCATAAGATTGACATTTCCACAACTGGGTTTTGGGTGCCATGCTTTCTGCGTGCCCAGCTTTAGATGCTTTGTAGGACTCTGATTTTCAGTGTTGGCTGCTCATCCTGCAGGGATCTGACTTGCACTGTCCCTCAACCTGAGCACTTAAAAGCAAGAATTTTCCCCTAAAGTAGGCCAGAACTCGCACCAAAATTTTGTGCCTGCATCCTGCCTTCTTTTGCACATCCCCATGGTGGTGTTGAACTAGAGGGCACACACAAAAGTGTGGTTCATACTGAGATTCCAGGACTCAAAAAATGGGTTGTGTGGATGCAATGATGGAGGCACCATAGAGGATTTTGCCTTGGGTTTCACAAGCTGCTCTCCCAGTCTACTGATGGGACATATGGTAGATATCTCTGAGATGTGTTACATTGCACTGACTTGGGCATCTGCTCCAGAGTCATGGCATAAAAGGCGATGTGCAAGATAACTGGATCTGCCCTTGGGACCACCACTTAGGCCACTCTCTTAAATGTTGGGTCACTGTCTCTGCTGAACAGTCAGTCCCCCCAAAATTATCAGCTTAATTGCATCATCTCCCTCCCCTGCGTGTGTACTTCACATTCACCTGTGACGCAGACAGATGATAAAGCTCTGATTTTAATTTTAAAAAAGGGAGCGTTTCTCTAGTAACTATTTGCAGCATGCCCTAATTTTTCTTCAAGACTACAGGGGGGGACACCCTCATCCCCCCACAGAGTACAGGGCATCTTGGTGAAGGGGAAATTTTTAAATTAAGTAGGATTTATATGTTATTCATAAAAGCCCTCCCTATCTTAGTAGCTGTTCCCAGAACCTAAATGGTTAAAGTAGAAAATGTTAGTAATTTTGCTGCAAATAAATTGATCAGTATGCAAGACGGTTGTCACCGGCTGAATCATGGTCCACAGTTAAGGTAAACAGATCTGTGATGACATTTTCTGAGCAGAATACCAATGCTGCTACATTGCTTCCCAGAGGTTTCTGACACTTCATATATGCGGATAAAATTTCTCTCCGAGAAGGTTTTGTTTAGAGGAAAGAAACAGCATCTTTGCATGAGACTTCCTTAAAGGTGGGATTTATTATATTTCCTGATTTGTTTTCGTAATTCTGTTAACAGCATGGAAAGGAATGTTTTTGCTTTTCTGCATATCCTCTCTGTACGGTAGATCTTTCTGATGTGGAGTCTATTTAAAGTATCTGGCAATGGAATGCAAGTAAAACAGTATTAACTGAGTTATCAGGAACAATGAAAATGTTTTACTTTTTATGTTCTCTGAGAGCGAGCTCTGTTTTATAATCTCTACAGTAGCATATAAAAGCAATAACTTGAGGATACAGCTAGATTTTTAGCAGAGGTGTTTCTGTGAAATATTTTTGGCTACATGATGGCTTCTTATTTTCATTGGCATATTCTAAAGTTTATTATGATTTAGTTTATTCTTAAATGTCTGTGCTAGGCAGAAAATCCCCTTTGCAATTGACTGCAATCAAAGCCCTTTTTGCTGAGACTCATCTAGCTCCCGTATGACTTCAGGGTATGGAAAAATACAGTTTCTAAATAAGTTTTTGAAATCTGCTTTCTTAGAACATTTAAGATCTCTCTGTATGATGCTGTTCATGGGAGAGGGAACATTCATAATTCTGCATTTAGCCTTAGATCCACATTTATGTGGAGGTGAGTGACGTCTCAGTCATTCTGTGGATCAGTGGCTGGAAATCTGTCGCGTTTGTATTGCTAAAAGTAGAATGTTGTTCATTTAATCAGATGCTGGTATCTGACTTTAATCCCATTTATTACAGTAGATAGTGAAGGATAAAGAGCCCTATGGAGAGCGTGCTAGATACCTGACATGTAATAACAAACCTGGAATTGGTTGTTAAAAGTTAATGTTGGGGATTCAAACTCCATTTAAGTTGACGAAAGCATTTCTCCTGTAGATTTCAGCCTTAAGCCCTTGTCTGGTGTCTGTAGGTGAGGGTGGTAAACCCTGGGATGCCCGAGGGGCTGAGAATTGCGTGGTTAATAGGATCTTTTGTAAGATGGACTTACAAAGTCTTGTCATGCACAGCGTCTGGTTGTATTTCAAAGCTTCACAGCAAGATGTACGGCTGTGGTTTTTGGAGAGGAGCAGAGCAGGAAACATCTCCGGGGCTGTGCGGTGCAGGCGCTGAAGATACCTGGCTGCGCTTCATGGGGGTGTCTTGACAAGTTGCAAATTTGGGTGTTGGAGATGGGTTAGAGCTGCATTTCAGGTGATGGATCTGGGGTGGAGCTCGAAATTTAAAGTTTGCGTTTAAGAGTCGTGTTTTAATAATTCTCTGATAAAAAGAGACGTCCGTGTTCATCCTGGCGTGTTGCACTGTCCAGTAATTCTTGCTGTGGTTGTAGTTCACATACACTTTCAAGGTATCCTTGTGCAGCATTTAACTTGCTTTTTGTGGTTTGCTTTGGGAAGTGAACAGTAGCTGTTTTTTGTACAGATCTCTATAGCAAAGTTTGACATGAACATGGAATTTATTTGGAATAAATCCCAGTATTTTATCCCTGTATTTTTAATGTATGTTTTCAGATTGTCTTTTATTTCAAAAAGATCCCTGAATATTTGGGGGGCGATGTACATGTGGCACTGGAGGGAAGTGTAATATCCAAGCTGGAAGTGTTCAGCAGTCAAATTAATTCTGGACAGAAATGGAGGGACTAATTCTGCTGCTTTTACATCCAGCACTGACACTGTCCCTGGGTTAGTGTGGCTCCTCTGGGATCCCCAGGATGAACCTGAGTATTAGTGGCAGGATTAGGCCTGTGCCCAGGACTAACAGCAATAAGACAAGAGCTGTTAGGTGCCATCCAACTGGAAGAACAGCCACTAAAGATTGTTAGTGTTGTACTGGGTTTTATTTTAATAGCATTTCTGTGTTCTTTGGCAGATCTTTAGGTAACTTTCAAACTTTAAAATCAAATACTGCGTGGATTTTTACAGCAGAAAAGTGATTTCTATTTGACACTAAGGAACTTCTTTTAAATAATTTTTTTCAGAACACTGTCATGATGGTTGTGGGTGATTTTCATGAGCATTCTGCTTGACCTTGTTTTTCTTTCTGAACATTATACCCCTATGCTCATGTTTTAATTTTGGGTAAAGTAAGCAGCACTTGTTTTATTTCGGTTGGCAGGAGGAAGGTCCCCTCTCAGAAGGTCCAGACTCAGAGAACAGCTTGTCTCCTAATGTTCATTGCTGCTGAAACACTTCTGTGAACATCGGTGTTAACATCTGGCTGCATGTGGCTGTAGATGGGCCTGGAAACGTGATCTTTACGATTGTTGACCCAGCATGTCCTTTTTTTCTTCCTTTTTTTCTTCCTTTTTTTAAATACATAAAACCACCTTGACACCTACCTTGGCAGTGCTGGGCTTTCATACTAGTTTATGCTACAACAGAATAGCTTCATTTACTTTCAAGGGGCTGCCCTAAATTTATATTGATGTAACTTTACACAGTTACAGGTTACCCTTCTGATTTTATATATGTATATTTTTTTCTTTAGGTCTGTGTCTGATGCACACTTTTGTATTTTTTCCCTAATGGTAATAGCCTCCCTGGAGTGCCATTCTACCACTGTATTTCTATCTGAGATTCCAGTCTGTGGGTGTCTTTTTTTTCCTCTGTCTCTCTTGTTTTCTTCCCAGAGCATGCACAGACAGGTAACTCCTCAGGTGCTTAGTCAGAGGAGCAGTTGTTCCATCAGATTTATCTTCTGGCTCTACCTTCCCAGATTGGCCCCTATTTTTTGAGATAACATGTTTCTACTTTTCTGACTAGCCCTTTTTTGTAGATGTAAAAATATCATCAAAGATCTGGTCCTTTTAGATGCTTGTGGATGAGTAGAGAAGGGAGTAATTTGGGAAGCAGCTCAAATCTGTCCCATTGTCTCCCCAGAAGTTCTTGCAGCAGCGAGCTGCTCCATTTGAGTAGAGATTTTACAACCACAATCTAACGCTTGTGTTTCTGCACAACCATCCGACTTTGATGTGGCTTCCAACACCCAGCTGGCTGCAACTGAGCAGTGGGGTCACTCTGTCATCCCTGACCCTGAAGTCCTCCTGTACTGCTCTGTTGCCACTGTTTGTGCACTGAGACTGGGTGTGAGGAGCTTCCCTGCTGCTCTGGCTGGTTCTTGGTGCTCCATGTTCCATGGTGCTGTTGCCCTTGGAGTTGCTTTCTTTGCTGTATTTGCCATGTGGCTTGGAAGACACCCAACCCTCTTGGCGTCTCTATCTGCAGAACTCCTGTTGTGTCAGGGAAGGAATCTCAGAAAGCCGACCGCTTTTGTTAGCAGTGGATGTCCACCACCAAGGGTCTTAGGAAAGCTGGTGTCTCTTTCACATGGGAAACTCTGAAGGGGAAAGGTAAATTGGGTGTGATGGATGTGCAGGTCTGTCACACCTTCAGACTGTTCCATAATGGAAACTCTTCTGATTTGAAGGGCCTGAAGCTTTCCTCCCTCGTAGCTGAGTTTTCATGTGGATTAATGTGTGTGGATCCCTTGATTTTTAATTTTTTTTTTCTTTCTTGTGCTTATGTCTTGGAAATGGCAACTTTTTAAGACATCCTTTTGGAACAGACAGCTCAATGAGCTTTGTTTCATTCTCCCAGGACTGTGAAGACATATTCGAAGTCTATTTTGTGTAAGTTACTTTCTTCGTTACACTGTTTTTAATGTACAGTTCTAGAGGTCCACGATACCTACACAGGAACTCTTCAGCTTACACCCTTATAGACAGATGATCTCTTTCTTGCAGAATGTTTTCTTTCGGGTGTTTTTGGACACTGATATAACTGAGTCTATCATTTGACTATTCCTCTGGCCTTGGCTTTTTTCTTATGAAAAATACAGAGTTTCTGGTTTTCCTTACTACTTGAAACTCACTAACTACCCTTACTTCTCATGTCTTCATACTTTAAAGGCTGAACATAAGAGCAGAAAACCAACTAATTCTACCTGGCCTCAACCACCTAAATTGGGACATCTGGTCAAAACTATCAATCTGGGTCTCCCTGAGTTCTCAGCAGTGAGAGCAAGGAACCTATAGAAAGAGGTTTACTCAACCAGGTTTGGATGTACCTCTAACCATGGGATGCATAGTAGTGGAAGGATGGTGCTTTTTTTTCCCTTTTAGTGATTTATACAGTTACCTTTAATTAGATTTGGCTTTTAGACTTTTAAGAGTAGATGAATCCAACCCTTGGCCTGGTTTTTCATTGTCTTTGTTTTAGATGGAGGGAAGTGAGGTTACAAGAATTTCTCATCGCAATCACAAGTACGGTATTGTCTTCACTCTCTTAAAATATTGCTCAAGAGTTGATCTGAAATTATTTTACAATTACTACTTAAAAAAAATCTGATCTCCCTGATGGTCTGTACTGAAACATGGTTTTGAGTGACAGGGACACTTTGCAGGTAGATTTATTATGGCTTTTAACATCTGCTTTAATAAACGAGTGAGCAGAGCATTTCAAAATGACCTTCGGTTCTATCCATGAAATGTGAGTTTGAATGTGAATTATTGGCATTAGACCACTAAGGGTAGTTGTTCTGGAAGTACTGATTTAACAGTTGTTTGGATGCTCATGCTTTTATTTGTATGGAAATATGTTTATATATATTAATGTGTTGTTTCCACATAGCAGCAGCTTTAGACACAACAGGACTTTGTTGGTGTGGTGTTGTAGGCAGAGGTCTCACTGTTTGTCCTTGCACACTTTGCTGAAAAATATTGGATAGTACTTTGCTTTGTTGCTTTTCAGTTGAAAATGTGTTAATAAAAGCAAATGTACAAGAAGAAATTCATGAAATCAGTGAACAGATAAAATGTTATTATTTGAAATGCACAATGTTGCATAATGGATTTATATAACGTGTGGCAGGTCTCCAGACACAATGAGAGAACATGGATTCCTGTTTCCATGATTTCAGTTCTTTTGTACTTATCTGTTGGGGGGGAAAATAGCACAATTTTTTTAGCAGATTTGCTTTCCATTAGTAAATATATTTATCTGTAGCTCCAGATACTCCGCTAAGTGTTTTAAAAGAGAAAAGTTGGAAGGAAGATAATTAAATATAATATCTTCTTTTAAGATAATTAAATGTGACTGTAGATTTTGCCATCAGAATTAGTATGAAGTATATCTGCATTTAAAAATTTTTAATTGCTTACGTGGTTGACAGGAGTTGCACAGAGGCTAAACATACTTAATCCATGGGATAGGAGAAAAGGGTATAAGTACATTATATTCCACTTTTTCAAAGTGTAATGAACCGTTATTAACAGGGTGTAAAAGTACGTGCCATTAGTCGTCTGAAAACCATTGCGTGAGGTGTGTTCTTGGTGTTCCTCAGGCCAAAGCTCTGAGGTTTGAAGATCCCGCTGACCTGTGGCTGTACCCAGGGCACCGGCAGAGGGGTGCATGTCCCGCTGGGTTTCGGGCTCTGTTCTGCTCCACAAAGCCCCCGCAGAAATACAGGAAACCTTGGGGCTCTGATGAGTTCAGCCTGGTCCTCTGAATGCCACCAGAACAGAAATAATAAAACCCAGTGTCTTCTGATAATTTGTCCCTTCTCTTGACCTCTCTGGCAAACTGACGAGTTTTTGAAATTTGATTTTTCTTCGTACCCTGGTAGCAAGATCAACAGCTTCATTTGTCTTGGGAATTCAGCTCTGCGTTGCTCTACAGGGCAGTTTAACTACAGTAAAAGGTTGTTTGCCTTCGTCTGACAACCCCTCTGAGAATTAAAATTAGAACCATTAGGTAAATTGAAATACAGAGGTTACCTACCTGCAATTTTCTCTGTCTCCTGAGGCACTCGTAATGGCTATTGACAGAACTGGGCTTCTTTTAATGGAGCTGTGAGTCTGCTGGGCTTTGATAGGGAGAGCTTTACTTTTCCTTTTCCTCTGCTCATTTTTGGGGCCTTTCTATAATATCATCATCACAGGTTTCCCCTTGAAGGTAATGGATTAAAGTGTTGTTGTTTTTTTTTCCCTTCTCTTTCGCTACCTCTGCATTAAAGAAATGGCATCAGATATTCCTGGCTCGGTGGCCTTGCCAGTGGCACCAATGGCAAGCGGACAAGTGAGAATGGCAGGATCCATGCCTTCCAGAGGAGGAAAGCGCCGCTCTGGGTAAGCCATTCCTTTATTTTCAGGTCTGAAACTGGAAGTGACTGGTATTGAAAGTCTGGAAGTGTACCTATATGTGTATGTTTGTTCTGCAATATTTATATAGGTGAACTACATTATGGCATTAGTCACTGGTGGTTTGTTTTTCTCTTCAATGTATTTGCTCTTCCTGCAAGATCAAACTTGCTGATAAGTGTATTGTTTGTGTTCTGCATGCTTCAAAAGACTTTCAGGTCAGAGTTTGGAACTTGTGGCTGTTGTACATGTAATTAGGGCTTATTGCCTACATCTGTTTAATCTCAGAAGGATTTCTCATGTGAATAAAGGTAACAAGATGTGCTCTTACTTGCACGTGAAGACTTATCCAACTTCATCTGAAGTTTGGAGTTGGAGTCTCTCAAATAGAGGCCTTGAATTCTTTATTATCAGAGGTATAGAAATAGCACAAGCTGTCACTCTTCAGAGATAGTGGTCTGTGATTTTCTAGCTGGAAATGCAGTGTAGTCTCTCTGATTCTGGGAGAAAGAGCCTGCATCCAGTTCAGCCCTTGTGCTAGCTTAAGCGCTCTGCTAAAGTAGAAGTTGGGTTTTATCCAACTACAGAGGTTGGTGTGGTGTACGAACAGTTTTTCCACATCACATTGCTCTCTGACAACTCATACTAATCCTCTCTTGGAAGAAAAATGTACAAAGAGCTGCAGAAGGGCAGAAAACTACTCTCTAGTATTAACAAAAAGACCTGTGTTTATCAAAGGTTCATCACAAATAATGGTCTTTAGGTGATGCTTTCTCAGAGATATCTCTGACCCAAGAGTGCCTGCAAAAGAGATGGGTAAGTCTTATAATTTGCCTTAAATATGACAGTGATAGGGCTTAACAGGATCGATACTGTGAGATCGTCACTGATGGACACCTAAGGAGAAGACATTATTCCTTGTGAGAGATACTCGAGGGATTGTTTGCCAAGGTACGATGACTGTTTTAGGTGTCTCCATCCTGGAATGAATTCAGAAGGGAGAAGATGGACCTTGCCTTGGACGTGGAGTTAGGTTGGTGTGGCATGAACACTCAGGATGGTTGATTTGGACGGTTTCCTTTGGACAGGACAATTTGGAGGTTTACCCCCACTCAGTGCGTTTCCATACGCTAAGCTCATTGTATGAAATTGGTCCGAGAAACTTCTAAAATCTGTCTTTGACAGACATCACAATTTTATTTCAAAGCTGTTCAATGAAAAAGCCTTTTCAGACTTCCACTCAAAAGAGAAAACAAAGCATTAGCATATTTTCATTGCTACCTAACATACGTGAACTTTTGTATTTTTGAGCTGCAGGATAATTGATCTCTTTTTTGATCATAAACCATGTCAACCGCCAATACCAGTTTAGACATTACTGTTACCAAGGGTTGATGCTTCTGACTGTGAAGCCTTCTGATTATATTAAGTACTGATTTGATATTAATTGAAAGCTATGCTTTAACCGTTGCATTTTAAGTATCATCATCTATTTGCAAGAAAGTGGAGTAGGGGGAGGGTGGGTGGAACATAAAATCAAATTATTTTAGATGTATTTAACATGCAAATTCAGTGACAAAGGTAGTATAGATTTGCTGTTACACCCAGTGATATTCCATCTGTGCGCCATAGCTCTAAACTAATGGCCCTTCTCTAGGCCTGAGCTGAGGGTGCTTTTTTGTTTCATTTTGTTTTGATTTTTTGGTTTTTTTTTGTTCAGTGTGCACATGTTCAGACCTTGAGGGAAAGAATTCCTGCTGTGTCTAATTCCTCCCAGCTTCTCTTTGAACAAAGTTGCAGCTAACACTTGGTCCTTTCATTACTGCCCTGGTGATACATCTTTGTACACCTAAATCCTTGGGCATTTTAGAAATGAATGCTTTGTGTCAAGCATAAAGGAATGTACCTAGTCAACACAGTAATCTTTTCCAGCTTCGGTTATCTCTGAAAATTGTTTCTTTTCTCATAATTGCTGAGGCAAGCTGGCAGAATAATTGCTGCATGGACTAGAATGTAGATCAGTTGAAACTCATTGACTACCCAGAAGGTGTTTCTGCGGTGCAGGAATTCAGCTTCATTGGCAGCTTGGAAAAATATTTTCCCTTTCTATAAATTATACCAAGTACTTCATAGAAAAAAGTGACAGCCGAAGATAATGCACTGCAGCGGTCAATGACTACCTTAGGTTAAGGTCACATCAGTTTTTTATTTGATGTGATTTTCTTTAGGCTAGAAGGGTTTTTTACCTTCTTAAGTTATCGGTACTTGGAGAAGGAGGCTTGGTGGGGTTTTTTGGTTGGTTTACAGATGCGTTGGTTTTGTTTCAGTTCAGCCTATATCGTTGTCTTTTCTCTGACCCAGAACTGTAAGATGTGGAGGGGAAGGGGCCGCAGTCCACCCGCCTCCCTCCCCTGTTGTACCCCCAATATTGTACTGGACAAAAGGCTGGAGTACAGATCCCCGTCTGCCTCTCAGCTGCATCTGCTCCTGATGTTCTTGCCGCCCCCTTCCTTCGCTGCCTCATCATGACAAGCCCTTTTTCACATTTCTTGGGAATTTTACATAATGATTTTGTCACAATGTTCCAGTCCTCTCCCATCTCATTTTCTTTAACCTGTGCAGGACCACCTTGTTGTGGGTGGTGTTGGTGGTGTTTGTATTATGGAAGTATTCCTAATTAAAAATAAACAAATTTTAAAATATTTTTATCACGGTGTTTACGGTACCAACATAACTTTTGAGCAAAATATATTTTAATAAATACCTCATACATCAAACCTTTTCACGATTTACATGAACAGTATGAAAGAAGAAAACAAGATTTATGCTGTCTCTTCAAAACAAAAGAGCATAGTGCAGCTCTTTTTAAAAGTCTCTTTTTAATGAGAATTTTAAATGAAGATAAAAGATACTCTTTCCGAAATGATGTCATTTATCTTCTTGGAAGCTGCTTCTGCTGTTTTGTTAATGTGCAATATATTCTATCTGAACAGAAGATCTTATCTGTCAGGGTATGAGGAGTTTGTTGGGATATTATTTGTATGTGTTCTGCTAAAGGTTACAGCTGATTCCCTTATCTTTCACTCTGCCTTGCTGTAATGCGATATGGTGCTTCAGGCAGGACATTGGAATCACTGACTTTACACCTGAGAATTTTTGTTGTTATAAAAGGGTTTTTTTTTCATTTTACACAGCGAAGTGTGAAATTAGGAAACTTGTTTATTAACAAGGGTGAGACAGAGATACATTTGCTGTTGCTTTTTTACAAATATTGACATTTTTTATTGAACTTTATGTTCGGTTTCTTTTTTTTTTAATCTTGTATTTGGAATAAAGTGAAGATTTTTAGGTAGTTTAACAATGCAAAGGTGTTATTTAATGGTTTAGACTGCTGTAGTTGGTATTGCACCCTGGGCACTCAGATTCTGATGTAATGAGCCTACCATGAACATGGTAGGTATTACCGATGGGGGGCTGGACTAGATGATCTTTGGAGGTCCCTTCCAATTCCAAACATACTGTGATACTGTGATATTAACCCATCAAGATCGGGTAAGATGCGAAGCTGACACCCAACCAGCTGGATAAATAGGTGAGCTGGTCCCACTTGTTTCATTGGCAGTGGGCACACAGCACAGGCGGCAGGATGGAGCCGTCAACAGCCATCAGGGTCTCCCTAATTCTCTGCATTACATTCCAGTAATAATACACCAGACTAAATGTTGTAGAGCTAATATTTGTTTCTGGGGGCAAAAATCCATCTCTTAGTATTCAGCTGGAGGATTTGGCTGGAAGCTTAAGAAAATCTACCAAAATCTCAGTGTATTGGAGAGGATGGAAAAGAATGACAAAATGAATCCGTGCCAAATTAAGTCCCTAAAGAGAAGGCTTCTCCTCATAGACATATGTATTTTCTGCAACCCTTATCCCCCAAGTTTCAAACTGGGGGTTTCTCGCGGTTGTGTTTCAGTTGCCCGTGAAACCAGTGAAGGATACGCCTGATGTGATGCTTGTGCGAGTGGTTCCAGATGAGCAAGACCATTGCTGGTCTGACCATGCCCTCTGCTTGTAGACAAACAGCTCTCCTGTAATGCTGACTTTCACAATTTCGGTGTGGGTAGAAACATTGCAATTGGAATAACTCAGAAGTTTGTTCTGGAATGTCACCTACAGGCGCGTTATTATATTTGGGGAAGAAGCAGGTAGGTAAGAGGAGACCTTTTGATGATGCATAAATGTTAAATTTTTGGGAGTATTGTATACACAACAGATCTGGGGAAATTCACCGTTGGCTGTGCCAGGCAGCCCAGGCCACTGGCTTTGAAACCACATTTGGTGGTAATTGGGTGAGCAAAAATATAATTTATAGCGAAAATGATGACTACATCAAACTTTTAACCAAATTAAATACATAATCTTTTCTTAAGGCTCTTTAGGGAAAATGGTTTTCTTTCTGCTTCCTTCAGAAATGAATAATCACTGTTACCATCTGGAAAATATTATTGTGTCTTTCTAATACTGTTTCCAATTTCTGTACTTACTAGTTGTGCTTGTCCTGATTGTACATAGATTACTGTGACTCAGATACATCTTTTATAGACCAGCCTGTCTTTGTTATCAAAGGTAGGATGCAAGGTGATATTGCCTGACTGTCACTCATACTTCTCTGTGCTGATGTAGTTTTAAAGAGCATTTTTACATCATTGTTCCCGCACTATGAACATACAAATCTTAATTTTGAATTTGTAAAGGTTTCTTTTAACATTGAGAGAATTATTGTCACTTTACAGGGTTTTTGCCTTTAATATGACTTACCAATATGAAAAGTGTTAGAGACATGGAATCTGTAATTGTATAAAGTTTTATGTCGCTGAAATGTTGGAAACCTTGAAGTGCTAAAGAAACCTGACAAAGTTGTTTGCAAAACAAACCTATGATTTCATATTTACATCAACTACATTTAAGTGACTGATCAAGGTCTGTATATCATACTAAATGTATTTGCTTTTTAAAATGAATACACTAATATAGTAGTTATATATAATAATTTTGTATCAGCTTGGTTCTTAATCTGCATTTATGGCAGAGTCACCCTTGTATAATGGGGATATGTATTTGTCCACCTCTTTTTAAAGGTGTAAAAACATATAAAATGCTTTGGAGATTGTACTGTTGCATAACTTTGTGGTGACTTGGTATCAATGGAAAGGAGGCAGTCACACTGCCTAACACAGGAAGCTCATTTAGGTGGCTAATTTAGGAAGTTAATCTTCCAGTCTCTCTGTATAAGAAATGAAGAAAGAGGTTCCTGCTTTTTGTGGGTCCCTGGAGGACCACAACTGGAGGGTTGGGACTTGACCCAAGGAAGAGCTCATCTCTTCCACTAACTTAAGAAAAAGGTCTGGGACATAAATCGGGTAAGTTAGGTACACAGTAGACCCGTAGGTCATTTTAGTAATGACCACAGGAATACCACAAAGTATTTGCCATCTGCAGACTGGTAATATAGGGCAAGGCTAAAGAACGTGCCACAGTTACGATCAATAGTGGTGGTGTAGATAATCATTAGCAGGGATGCTGGGAGTTAATTCTGCGCTACCTCTAACGTGCTTGCTTTAGACTGGGGCAAAAACAGTGGCCTTTGTTTTCTTTAGACTTCAGTCCTCTAACATAGAGTCCCCACTGATTTCTGTTAGCTTTTATCAGGTGTAAGAGATACTAGTTCTGACAACCTCACAAGAGCTCTATTTGTTGCATATTTCATTTCATTTGTTAATTTTAACAGTGCAGATTTCTGTGGAGAACGGTGTTCTATTAATTTAAAAACTCCCCTTGTGTTCTTTGTATTCTTGACAGTTGGTGAGCTGATTTAGGGGGTCTGGAGATCATGAGCAAGACTGGAATCTATAGTCATTAACACCTCCAGTCAAAATAGAAATCGAACAAGGTCGAGAACCTCTGGCTTGACTGTTCATGTCACCATTGCCAATGTCATGATTACTGATTTGGAAATCTTGCTTTTACAGAATGGACTTTGATGATGAAGATGGGGAGGGACCCAGCAAATTTTCAAGGTGAGTGTTTACAAAGAGTTGGCCAAATCTCTGACTTCTTTCAGTGGCAAAAGACAACTCTCTCACTGCTGATGTTATAAAGTCCATATGAATACGGCTGAAGAACTTGCCAACACTTGACCTAAATTCTAGTTGCTTTTATTATCAGCTTCCTCTGCATATTAGACGTCCTGGCAGAAATCTGTGTAACGTAGTTATTGGCTTACAAAGCGGACTGTGCGTGTCATAATTTCGCTCTGCAGCTTTGTCGAATGAGAAAAATAGTGATTTTTTTAACTTGTTATTTCAACTGCTGTAGATGAACTTTGGTTATTTGACACTGCTGAAGTTGTCCTTCTGCCACTGAAAAGGAATTTTCATTTGGATTTATTTCAGATGTGAACTGCTTGTTTAGACAATATGACACACCCTAGAGGTGTGGATTGTTTTTTTAAGGTTAAAGCTCATTATGTACCATTAGCTGTAACTGTATAGTAAAATTTGCCAAAATAAACGTTAATTAACGTGAAACATTCTAGGCTAGGAATAAAAACAAACATTAAAGCATCATTGCCATTTTTTCACTTTTCCTTTTTTTTCTGGTCACTCTGCATTTTCTCACTAGAAAGCAACTTTGAGGCCTACAGATACCCACTGATTATCCAAATTTACCTGCTGCTCGATAGCAGCCACCATGTTGAAACACAGCTGCCACCGTGGGGTTTTAACAAGACCTTACGAGTCAGTCTGACAGATAACTATGCTGAGAACGTGTTGTAACGCCATCTCATAACCTGCTAGATAAGCCCTGCAGCATCGCTGTTTATCTGATGTCATTTACAGAAAGGATATTCCAGTCTCTGGTGTTAAAACTGGTGATCTGAGGGCTACTCCAAGTATTTGCTAGAAGATACATGTTAAGGGAACAAGATTTGACAAACGTGACCTGATTTGTGCCTGCGTAAGCGTCGGGCACACTGGTGCACGTGTGTTGGTCTCTGTCTATCGTAGCTTCGGCTTCTCAAAGTTTGATGGTGTGGAGAGCAATTATTTTTATTGGAGAAGTGTGCTGTGCTGTGACTCTGATTTTAGATGTCAGATCCAAAATCGGATAATTAAATCTTAAATGCTGTAAACCCCCAAGTTCTGCTTTAAAAGAGTACAGCAAAACAGTGCAGAGATGCCCAGCACCATGTTGAAACATCTTCTAGTTGTGTCCCTTTAGGACTTTTCTCCAGGTTGCTCTTGTGACTGATCCCAGCTTGTCTCAGTCAAAATTATTTGGTTAGCAGAAGCCTTAGTTTAAATGTTTAAGCTAACCCAGCTGGCTTTGAAGAAGCACATACACAGAGGGCTCAGCTGGGAGCGTGGAAGGGAGAAAACAGTAGCTGAAGGCAATAACATCCTCAGCCCAGCACAAGGATGAGCAGCCAAGCCCCAGGCGGGTGGGAGCAGAGGAGGCAGTGGTGTTAGTGCGGTCCTGCACCTGGGTTAACACACCTTGCTTCTCAGGGGCTTCCAGGCCAGCTCAGGTATCTGCATGGCATCTCCCATGGAGGCGTGTGCATGTACTTCTCACCTAACCGCATGTGCCCATTCCTCATTCAATCTGTCTCTTTGTTTAAAGTTTTTTTGGGCTCATTCTGTTCTCTGGGCAGAGTCAAGTGGAATAAAGCGGTGTTTTCACTTGAATGTTTAGAGGGTACTGGTGTTAACATAGAAAGAAATACAGCTCAAGTCTCGCTTAAGTTTTGTCTTCAGTGCTTGAGTCTCAATGAGGAAGCAAAATATGAAACCTCCTAGAGGAACTTGCACAGTTGAGGTACTTAAAATTAGTTTTAATTCATTTGAGAAGATAAAAAAAGGAAAAGCTCATTATTAGATTTTCAGAAGAGAAAAGATGCTTAATTATGCTGTATTTGTTAGCTAATACATGAGACATTCATAGGCTATCTGTTGTAATAAAAGGCGTAGTTCTAATACAAAATCTCACTTAACTATTCTTGAGCAGTAACACTCTTCACTTCTAGAAAAGCTGTTGTTCTTATTTTTGTACTTTTCAAAACCTACATTTTCTGTTTTGGAGTAAGCGATTTCTCCAAAAGTTGGATGTTTTTCAGACAAATGCATCTTTTTGTAACAACGCTAGCAAAATGTAAATTCAAATGATCAGTATGTTTTTAGGAAAGGGAAAGGAGGAACCGCATGTCATTTTTCTAGAGAAATGTCACATGTCACAAATGGGAAAATGCTTCAGAAACAGTGAATCATTAATCCCATGGGGCAAAAGTCCCATTGATCTGGATCTCCTCCATAAAGTTGCTGCCCATAGACTGCACATACCTGTTTGGGCATCTGACTTCTGTTGATTTGGGTAGGAATGAGATACCTGTTCAGGGATTTCAGCCAGTTTTAATTTCACTTCTATTTACCCAGCAGTTTCACCTGCCTGGCTGACTTCTGCCAGTCTTCCCTGCAGTGTCTGTACCTACCAGAGCTTATTTCTGAAGGTGTCCTTACATAAAGTATTGCGCTTCAGCGTGTGTCTCTGCCCTCCCGTGTTATCTGTAGACCATCAGTGCCCTCTGCTGAGTGGAGTGAGCTGTGGTTGCAATCTGGAAAAGACACAGCCCTTTAACTCCCAACACAACGATGAATACTTCATGGGCTGCTGTCGATAAAAGCTCAGTGGTGTTTTCCGTAATGGTGCTGGTTGTTAAGTTTCCCAAGCAATGAGTGTATGTCAAAGTGTTTGCATAAATCCACTGAAATGTGTCCCTAAGTTTTTTAAATATATAAATTAAGCTTTTGAATCGGCATGGCTTGGAAGTTTCATCAGACTCTTGTTTTCTTTGCTTTATCATTCTCATGCCCTCATTTTTCTTGCTGTTAATAGTTTGCAGTGAACCTCTTTGCTTTCTGCTGTGTGTTGACTATCACGCAATGTATAACCCTTATGCATTTATTTACTGTCTTTTTTTTTTTCTAGGTATGATGGTGATCAAATCTCTGGTGATAAGGAAAAGTTTGCAAGGTAGGCGTGTTCTGTAGAGCTCTTCTGCTGAGAGAAAAGAGAGGGATGTTCGTGTCCAAAAAATCCCAGTACGTGAGCCCTAGCTTAGAGAGCTGGTTATTTTGTTCCTAGGTGGGATGATGATCAATGTACTGCTGATACAGAAAGGATGGCCAGGTAGGAAAAAGGGAAATCAAATACAGTTTGCCGCGATTTTTATTGTATATGATGCCGTTCTGACTGATCAAGAGGGTTGGCTGATCCAAAGATGCTTGAAATCAGAAATACTGACTCTGGATGTAAGTGGGTTTGGATCAGCTCCCACAGTCTCCCGAAATTTAATGTCCCTCCAAAACTTCCGTATAAAAACAAAGTTAGAAATGACAGAATTAGGACATCATTCTGTGTACGTGTTTATGAATGCCAGGGTTTCTAGGGCAGGCATTTTTGGAAGGGGAGCACAGCCCCTCATTTTCTTTTAAGGGTTTAAATTTGAACCAGTTTCAGGAGTTTCGGGGGTTGTTAGCTTAAATGTTTTCATGGCCAGCTGATTAACATACTATTACTTTTTAGCTTTCATTATCATAAATGAAATGAACTGTTGGGTATTCTTCCCTTCCTTCTCAGGAAGTTTTGCAATCTCTTTGTTCACCCTTTATAATGGTTATTTTCAATGTTCAGGAGTATTAAACTGGCAGATAATGTAGTATTTATTTATAAATGTAAAATATATGTTGAATATGTGTGTTCTTTGTCTCTCTCTTTTCTTGATCACCATTTCTGTGAAAATGCTAAACTCGGAGCAAGCTTTCATCATGTGAAAATGCATTTTTCTTCCCCTTATCCATTTTTATCTGGATGCATATGCTGACATGTACACACCTGTGCCCTTATGTACATGTGCACTGTCACAGTAGCTGTTCTGCTTGCGTATGTGTATACACTCCAACTCCCACATTCACGTGTGTGCTCTTATGTACATGTGCACTGTCACACGAGCTGTTCAGGCTGTGTATACGATCCAGCCCCCACAGGCACTGTCCTCTCCTTACCCACACAGAGGCTGTTTACCAGCCATTTGAAATGCAAAGGTTCGCTATACGGTGTGACAGATAATTAAGTAAATAGTGACCTTAACCAAGGGACTGGCTGTAATTTACTGAAGGAGCTTGGGCTGAATTTTGTGAATATCAGGGTAAGCATAGGCATCAGTAGGAATAATAACTCTGCATGTAGCCGTGACAAGTGGTATTTCTGGAGACAATGCCTCATACATATAACACCTATATGTTCAGGGGAAGGATACACATTGTAAAGCAGGGCAAGCTCATGCATTCCCCTATGTCAGGTAGGAGGATACTGCAGCTCGGATTCTTTCCTGCATTTGAAGAAAAGTCTCCTTTATTAAAAGTAACCAAAACATGTGCCAAGTCTTCTGCTTTCCTGATCAGTCTTCATAACAGTCAGCTCTAAAGAATGTTGCAGTTTCTTTTAATGTTGCGTTATCATACCAGTCAATGCTGGTGGACTCTTCAAGTGATCACCTTCCACATCTTGTTGGATCAGCCAGCGATCCCACAAGAAAATGCCATCCACGGCTCATTGAAATCGGTGGAAGATGCTACTTTGACATCAGAAGCATCATGTACCTGTTGTGTACTTGTGTTTAGCTGCCACCTGACAGGTACAGTATGGGAACAATAAGTGCTTGGCACTGAAGTATTCTAGGTCCATTTGGACCAGTTCAAATGTGTAGTTCCTTAATAGTGATCAAACAATGGTGATTTACAGTACAGGAAAACTGAACTCCAGATCTTCAGTTCTGAAACACTTTGGTGACTGCTCATTTTGAGAAGTCTCAGATTTGACTCACCACCTCAGTCATATGTTTACTATAAAGGATGAGAACATGGGAGCTGGGCCCAAAGTGGGGCAGCGTTAAGTACTGTCATTGTTGTTTCCCTGCTGTGCTAGATTGTTCTCGAACATAAATTCTGATCTGTCTGACAAGCCAGATGTTTACTTGCTGTCTTTCATACTCGTTTTATTTATTTACAGGGGTTTTTTTTTGCATGTACTGTTAAGCCATATATGGTCCCTGTCCTGCAGTTTGATCCCATAGGGATATAGTGTCTCCCTGCGGGGATGCGGGATGTTCCACGCAGCATTACAGGACCGGAGATCTGTATTGTCATTGAGTGGGTTTTTATGTAAGTCAGTGCTGACACTTAACTGCTGACCTGATACAGCTGTTAGTGAGTCGTTTCCTCTAAAACAAACCTTTTGTAAGCAGATCCAACACCTTGAGCAAGGACTGGAAGCTGTGAGATGCATCACAGCAAATTTGGGAGTTTGGCTGGAGATGGCGGTTGTCAGTTCTTCACATCTCTACTTCATTTGTTACCTTTAAACCACAGGAAATTAAACAGTTAAGAGATTAAGGCCACAAGCCAATAGCTAGAAATATGGGCTCTTTTCACAGCTGTGGGCGAATCATATTTATCCTTCTGTGGCCTGGATTTTCTGTCTATAAACTGAGGGATAATAGTACTTAGCTTGGTAAAGCACTTCGCTTTCCCAGGGTGAAAACAGCAAAACAAGCGTGAAGTATTATGATTCGCTACCTCCAGTTGAAATTCTCACTAATCGTGTCTGCTTTTCTGTTGGTTTGGTGTTTCTTTAAATGTTCAGGGAGAATCATAGTGAAATTGAGAGACGCAGGAGAAATAAGATGACACAGTACATCACCGAGCTCTCTGATATGGTGCCCACTTGTAGCGCATTGGCTCGTAAACCTGACAAGTTGACAATTCTTCGGATGGCCGTTTCACACATGAAATCAATGCGGGGCACTGGAAACAAATCTACTGATGGAGCTTACAAGCCATCGTTTCTTACAGAACAGGTAGATTTCTCACAATGTCCTTTTTTTTTTCTGGTTTGTGGTCTTAAAAGATGTGAGGAAATGCTGGGAGGAATAGAGTCTCAGCTTGATCCTTTGCTGTTCTGTAGTAACCGGTAGAAGCTACGTGTCCAAGGTGCGAATACAGACATTTTTTGGTGACTGTTTGAACCTGATCTTAACTATTTGACAAGTCTTTCTCTCTGGAGCAGCAAAATGGGCATTATTGTCATTGAGGTATGTCCGTCTGAAAAGCAAATCATTTGCTCCTCTCATCACTGGTAAGGAATTTTCACCTCCGGAACTGGGTTCTTCCCATCCTAACGAAGATTCTGCAAAATAGGGAAAAATTAATTGGGAAAGACCTTCCACTCATGACTTAGAGGAAAGTTAAAAACATTGTTTAGTCTTTATGTGTAAGTTCCCGGCAACTGAACTGTACAGAGATTAATCCCCTCTGTATTGACTGAGGTACTTCACTGGTTACACTTTTGATAGAAGGAAGATGCACCCAGCGCTTGCAGGAAAACTGCGTTTAACCGAGCACACTGAAAATTCCTACCACCTTCATTGTTTTTGAAGTCCTATGGGTGTAACGTGCATTTTTGTGGTCTGAAGGATTTAAGCACTTACACATGTAAGTGATGGCTAGAGGCAATAGTTCTTTCTACTGGACAAACAGCAGCTGCTGCTGACCTTGTGGTGTTCCCATCTCTTCTTATTCTGGCTTTCCTGATGTGTTTTTGGAGGGATGGTGCCACTCTGCTGGTTGTTGGTAGGGCACCCTGGCCACTTCTCATTGCAACTTTTTGAACCTGGCAGAATGAGTTTATCTTCATCTTTGTTAATAACGTATGCAAATGAGCTCTCATTATCTTCTGTGTAGTGCAGCCAGCTGTGCAGTGAGGTTTTTTGTTCAGTCAGTGGTTCAGTTTAGTCAGTCGCTTTCCCTACAAAGAAACAGCAGAAGTTGACGGTCTGTTAAGTGTATCTTGAGATGAGTTATGCATTTCTTTAGTAGAATTCGCCAGATTTTGATCCTCACCTTTTCAGCTAATATCTGCCGCTTGCACACCAGCCATGCTGACCTGTCCAACCTGGAATGGGACTCAGATTGCCCAAAGCTCTCTGTCCCAGTTCCAGATGCAGTATCTGAGCAAGATCTGGTGATCACTGGAGCCACCAAGCAAAGGCTATTGGAGCTGGTTTCCCAGGCATTGGAGTGGTTGTTGTTTTCCTATCCCATGAGAGGTTTTCCAGCTCTGTTAAGCAAAGGTGGCGTTTCTGTGTGATGGTTGGGGCTCTGGGTGCTGCACCTCAGGCAGATGTGAGGGTGCCTCAGGACAGAAGTATCCAGGATGACGAAAAGGCCAAAGACAAAGGTGTTCCACACGCTTTGGATCTCACATTCACAGGATGGAAAAATAAAGTGAGAAGTGATACAACCATCTTGTGTAGTGGCTCAGGCCCCCTAATGGCTGGGGATTCTTGCCCTTGTTCCCATTACACTTTCTGCCTTTTATCCAGGGACTGTTTAATTTACAAATACAGCTCATCCTGAGAGGCGGGGAGGAAGTAAACCAAACCAAAACAACCAGAAAGAATTGTTGGTTTATTTCCAATTAAATTATTTAGGACATTTAATTAAGGGTGAGTTTGCTTTATGAGTTATAGCTGTTCATTTCCATTGTTTATACTCTGAAATAACTATTTTTTTAATGTTAGATGCCTATCACACAATATGCAATGAGTTTTAGTTACTTAATTTTCTTAAAGTGCATTGAGATCAACAGATGAAAGGCAATAAGGGAAAACAAAGTGTTGTTTGTTATTAAGATCAGCAATTTATGACTTGCTGCAAGTTCAGTTGTGTTGTTATACACGAAATACACAGGAAAAATTCTGCTTAGACTGTGATTAGCTACTAAGATCTCAAGAAAATAATATTCTTTGGCAGTGACAGATGTGTTATTTAATTCCCTTTTCTTGCTGGCATTCTAATGAAATCCTCTCTTTGGAAGGAACTGAAACATCTTATCCTGGAGGCTGCAGATGGGTTCCTGTTTGTGGTTGCAGCTGAGACGGGAAGAGTGATCTACGTATCGGATTCGGTGACTCCGGTGCTGAACCAGCCACAGTCTGAATGGTTTGGCAGCACTTTGTACGAACAGGTTCATCCAGACGACGTGGAAAAGCTGCGGGAGCAACTGTGTACATCCGAAAACTCTATGACAGGTCAGATACTCTGATGTACGCTTCTGTGTGTTACAGATCCCTACAGAGTTTTTCTGACATTCAAAATTCCTGGTTTAAGAATCTGATAAAAATGAAAGCAAGATTTAACCACGTATTTTTGCACGCAGTGCCATAATATAAATGTTCTTTTGCATGACTGCATTTTGCTTCCTGTTTGTTTGACTTCAGTCAATCCACCTTCACGTAGCTCTGCATTCCAACTTCTGGCTTGGGTAGGTTTGGAGTCTGCGTTGTTTTCAGGTTTGGTCTGGAAATCTAGATTGTTTTCCTGTCGTCGTCAATGAACTTGTGACTTCTTTACAAGTATGTGTTTTTTTAGGGCAGTGCTTATTTTGAAGGCAAAAATCATACTTCAGACTTTTCCATTTTCATAAAAATTCCTTGTGGCTTGATAATGGGAATCGGGGGGAAAAAATGCAGTGTTTCACAGCTAAAAATCTAGTGGATTTTAAATGGGAGGCTTGCTCCTGTAACAGTGGTGTAAGTTAGCTGTAAGTTGACTACCTACCATTTTGCACATAAAACTAAACCATATTAATATCTTCATTTTAACTCTGGCTTTTACATTTATTCATACTCAAGACTGCCAATAGAAAACTACCCTTGTCTTTAATAACATACGTGTATGTTAGAGCTATGAGAATTAGCTAAATCCTGTTTTGACTTGAACTTAGGAGGAAATTCAGCTTCTCTTTTTATTCTTCCACATAGTATGTTCACAGCTAAAGGAAAAAAGCTTAGGGGAAAATATTTATAACAAAGTCTTGATCCATGCAAAAGTCACATAATTTCCTCTTACTTTAGTTATTCAGAATTCTGACCTGGTTTGCTGGAAGTTTTGTAGTGTTTCATAACTCAAAGGACAGTGATCCAGTTTTGAGTGAACCTGCACACTGTTTACAGCTTCCATGTCAAAACAGTGCCAAATTCATGATTTCCTGTGGTTTGAATGTGATGTGGTTTTGGCAGGGCTTTTGTGTATTAGAATTGGAGGCTCAGAATTCTGTGGTGAAAATCCAGATGGATTGAAACCAAGAGAACAGTTAGGGGAACCTGTGCAGAGCAAAACAGCTGAGTTTCATTCCATGAGACTTGCAAAAAAGCACAGCCTCTGTTTTTATCATGTAGCATGTATTACATTTTAACATGCTGCCATCTTCTTCCAAGAGGGATTTACTCCAGAGGCTCAGTGAACAGTTATGTTTCAACTCCCAAAAGCGCTCGGTTATGGGGCTTAACCTGCACAAACTAGAGCAGAACTAGACAAATACACAACACTCCTGAAAACCCAACTCTGATTTCCCCAGTTTTAACCGTGTGCTTTTCTTTTACACTGAATATTAATCTGTAACCAGTGGAAAGAGAAGTTCAAATAACAGTATTTATAGGGCTAAATCTTTTCCCTGCCTGAGTTTTTTGAGTTGTTAGATTGACACAGAAGGGCCGTAAATCTGCTGTATTTGGATAACTGAACATTTCTGCAGTGTGAGGAAAACATCAGCCTGTTCAGAGCCAGGGTAGCCTGCTTAACTACACTCCTTAAGGTGCAGAGGCAGCCTGGATGTAGAAAGGTGCTTTTTACACACTAGAGAGTGTGTATAGTTACAACTGTTCCAAGCAACTGCAAGTAGGAACAGTAAGTAATTGGTCCTAAGAGTATGGGGCACACTGTGCAAGTTTTCCTTTACAAAGTTATTGTGGTTATATGTACTGTGCAATTTTTTGGCCAGCTGAACATCTCACAAGCCATAAACACAATCGTCTGCTTCTGAATCAAGCACAGACATATAGTTGTATGTACATCGTGTCTCATAAGATCATCGAAGAACAAATTTTTAAGATTCCTGATGCATTTTCTAGCTTTTTAATAAAATCAGTGTAAAGCAAGTGAGATCATAATACAGTCCTGCTTTTCGAGTAGCTCTGTTTTAACGATTTGGCTGGTGAAGTACGTTTAATTAGTACACTAGTAGTTTTCTCAGTCTGTAGAGCATATAGATAAACACCAAGCTCTAGATTCTGCTATGTTGAACTTGCACTTCCTTGACCCTGTAAGGTACCATTAAATAAGAAAAGCAACCTTCTACAAGGATGGTCAGCCCAACATCAATTGGCTTATAAAAATCATGCAGCAGGACTTTAGCAGCATCTCTCTCCCTCCTTTGAGATACCTTTCTGGGAGCAAGGTGACTCTCAACCACTTACACCATCCTTCCTATAACACAAGCCATATTGAGAGTTGCAGCTTTGTACCAGGTAGGAATCAAATGAGATATTGCAGTGAACAGAAGTAATGGGTGCCTTAGTGACATTTTAAAAGAAGTCAAGTAGGCAAATGCATTTCCTTTAAGTCAGTATTTGTCAAACCATTTGGGCAGCCCCCAAGTCTCTCTTGGCTTTCCAGAGTTGTGTTTCACGCAGAACAAAGGGCAACACAGAGCTTGGACGAGATGCGAACTGCAAGCCAGCCAGCTGCGCTTGACATTTTTCCTGCTCAAACTGAAGTTCACTGCATGCAGCAGGAAAATCCCCATCGTTTAGTGACCTCTGGCCATTGAGCACAGGGTCTGCTTAGGGAAAATAAAGAATTTTGCAGGCAAAACTGTCATGATATGTTATAATTTTTAATTTTCCTCTCTTCCTCATCTTCTCAGGGTCCATTTTCTCAACCCTATAACCTCCTCCATCAGAGCCATGTCCTTTGATTGCATTTTTTAGTCCTGTTACTAGTGTTGATTATTAGCGCTGCATTGCTGGGCTTTTCCCAGCACCTCTTAGCAATCCTGCTACCCAAGGAATTTGCTCCAGACCCAAGGACTTGGGAGTTGCCACTGCCAAAGGGGAACGATGGAGAAGCAGCTGGTGGAGAAAGGAGGCGCTCTGTCACATTTCTGCCCCCAGAAGACTGGGACTGTGGTTGCATGAGCGTTTCTTTGGCAGTCACACCAGCTTATGCAATCCTCACCTCATCTCACCCTTTCCTCCTTTGGCATCTATGTGGTACTACAGTGAGTCACATCAAGGCTGGGAGCTAAGCTAAGCAAAAAAAAACCCTGGTTTTAGTAGAGCCAGCTCTTTGGCCCACCTTATCGTATGGTTGCTTGAACTCTTGTGCTAACACCAAGGAAAAGCTGGGGGTGAATAGTTAAGGGTAAGGAGAGGACAGGACTTCAGGAGCAGTAAAACCATATGCCAAATTGAAGTGGCTGTTTAACTATGGCCTGAACCCCATGGTGTGTTTGCAGAGTGAATTGCTTGCTCTATTTATAACTCTCAGGATATGGAGATGGATGGATAGTTTCTATTCCATTTTATATCCTTGGAGATTTTATTCCCTGGAAATGGAACAATTGTCTGCTTGTTTGTTGCACATTAATTGCTAACACATTGTGGTAACAGGAAGGCTGAACTGTGGAGTGTATGTACAGTTTGAAATACTCTAGAAAATACAGCAGCTGATGATAGCAACAAATGGAGCTCCCAAGAAGTCTTTACATGCGTCATTGGCCTGATTAATCAGAATGGGCCAGATATTCAGAGTAATAATTTATTTTCCCTCTTTGTTCTTGAAAATCTGCAGATGGGAAAACAAATCACTTCAAATATGGATGAAGATCAGATCCCACAGTAGGATCCATTAACAAAAACCTCTTTCCCCTTAGGATACGCTTATGAAACTTGATGGATGTTGGGTTCAGATGCAGGTTCTGGGCTGGAACTTGTGAAAGACTGAATAACACAGAGCACAGTGGAATCCTAATGCAAGTGAGAGCTTCTGAACAGCTGCGAACAACAAAATTCTAATGGCACAGAGAACTGACAGAACTTAGATTTAAGTGCAAAGAAAAACGACTTGTGAAGAATACCTCTGCTACACTTACTTTCCAAAAAATGACTGAGCAAGTATTGCAGTAGACTGTCCTTCTGTTAAAGTACAGTGCTCCAGAACACTTTGCCAGACTGATTTCTACCAATCTAATTCTCCATAAGCAGTTCATGAACGAACAGAATGAGGAATATAGGTACCTCTGTATGGTTGCCTGGAAGAACTCCGAGTGATTCCATGGTGTGTCTGCGATGTGCTTGTCAAGGCTGTGAGGTCCCTGTTCCTGCAGCCAACATCTCCAGTGGTCCAAATGGGAAACGCCCAAGCTTATTATATTTGATTCTGAGCCCCAAGCAGCACAGCACATAGTAATCCAGCTGTGACATCTTTCTTCAACCTCGCTCTCTATAGCTAAGGTGAGACAGGGAGCAGCAAATGTAATCCCATCCGTGGCACAAAGCCTCCTCAGCACATTCAGGTTCAGGTGTCCTCACAAACTGTTTTAGCTGAGTAGTTTAAGGGGTTTTGAAACTGCGGACGTGTGACTGCAGGGAAGTGAGGAGAACCAGAGCCTCTACAGCTTTCATTTTCAAGTGACTTAAAAATGACTAAGTCAATTTACTTCCTAGCTGAGAAAGATTAATTGAGGTTACTTCTGGACAGAACTTGTATGCCAAGTTTAATCTTGGCATGATGTTTTATTGCCATATTTTATAAGTCCAAAAAAGTAGAAATTTATTATGGAAATAGTGACTGACCACAGCAGAAGTTGAGCTGATAGGCACCTTTTTAGAAGAAAAGACCATTGTGTGACAATTTGCTGTGGTTCGTGAAGATTATGGAAATATCACTCCATGTTATACAAGCAGAGATTTGGATTGGGGAACTGATCTCATGGAGCGTTCAAATCATGTGTTGTCTTGCAATCATGGTTTCAGCATACAGAGTTTTCTGCCTGACTGCAAAACTTTCTGTTACCAAGCACAGTTTGTAGACAGAGCCACAAAATCCAGATGATGTAGATAGAGTCAAACTATCTGTAAAAATGAGAAAAATTAGTGTTTAACTGAAAAGAGGGCAGTGCCAGAGACCAGTGGAGAAGCAAAGAAAAGCTTTCTGCAGCACTGGGCAGTGCTCCACAAATGGTAAATAACCATGTGAAAGAAAAGATTAGGAATAACTTCTCTCAACAACAGATAGTCTTCCTGAAAATCAGTGCAGGACTTCTTGTGCTATGAGCTCCTCTTCTGTGTCAGTTTTCCAACTCTGATTTCTGCATGATTTTTCTTAGAAGAAAAGGGATTCTTCTCGTATGGACAGCCAGCCAGTGAATGCAAATGTGGCTCTTAACTCGTGATCACTGAACTCTGACCTCAGGGAATGATTTAGGGGAAACTGTAACCGATACGGAGAAGAGCCGATGAGACTCGTATTTGGCTTCATGTGCAGAATTCTCCGAAGAAGTTCAAAGGCTAACCTGGGGCATGACCAGAAACTCAGCCCTGGCAAATGTAATTCTGTTATGCGCTAAATGTCATCATCAGTGACAGTAAAACTCATATCTGATGAACAAATAACATATTATCAAAACATTTAATTAATGGGATGACTTCTGCACTGTATTAGCAACACAGGAAGCTTCTCATTCAGCTGGAAATTCAATAGGCCTATTTTTTTTTTTACAGAGTTAAAAAGTCTATTTATGGTTATTGGTGCCAAAAGATGTATAGAAAAAGTCTGTTTTCAGATGCTCAGTCTTCCCTGTGTATTTTGTAGAAATTCAGGTACTTGCCACAGATGGATGCTTTTCTACCCAGAACTCTTAACTCTCCTTGAAAAAAATAAAAATATAAGAAAAAAGAAGAAAATCCCTTATGTTCAGAGAAGCGTGTCCTTGCTGAGACAGTTGACAAACAAGGAGCTGTAGGTAAAGCTCCTTTGGGACTCTGTTTTCTAGGCGTTGGTTCTGAAGAGCACATTTATCTGAGGTTTATGCACTGGAAAGGTGCTCTGCGTGTAAAGGGCCGTTTCACTGACAGCACTTGATTTCTTATTTTTTTACTTCTGTTTGTGAACTCTGTTAAGTACATGAACCCTAAAGAACCATCTGTCTCTGAAACGTGCCCAGCCCAGCAGCTTACGAAGTCAGAGTACAGAGAATTAAAACCAGATCCCAGTATTTTACATTTTAACATCTAAGCTCAGGATGAGTGACCCAGTCAGCCCATCAGCCTCCAGGCAGGTAGGGAATGAGTTGTATAATTTTCTGTTTATACGGAGAGTTAATAGCTACTTGTGCGTTTTACCCCAGGGTAAAACTGGTTCATCATCAACTGTTTTCACTGAATGTCCATGAAACATCACAGCCTGCAGAGGGAAGACAAGCAGGCATCCAGTACACACCACACAGCAAAGCGGGCAGGAGGATAAGTCTCCATATACATGATATGAGATGTCCTGAAATCTTTAATGTCTCTGCAGGACCATCTGAAATTCGGCGCTTAATATTTTATACGATTTTTCCACCCACACACACCCACACCCCCACACACCCCCCGATTTATTCCTTAGAAGGATGCAGCTGTGCCAGGGTTATTGCACCTGCAGTGGAGGGGAACAGATTTGTGAAAAGAGAAGCTTCAACACTGAGATTGTCCCCTGAAAAAGGACAATTCTTGAAACATACTGCCATGTATAGAATGTGAGTGATTCACGCGAATGAAGTATTAATATTTCAGGTTTCAGTCTGGCTTTCCTGTAGAAAAATCCAATTTTGGCAAGGCATGTTTTCTTATTTTAAGTGTGAAATCTTGGAAGAGATTTGGCTCGTTGCTAACAACTACCGAATCAGCATGTGATACCTGTTTTTCAGTGGAGTTATGTGGTCCCAGCGGCATTGCGGAGAGTGAAGAGGATGTTTCAGATGTAAGAATTTCCATACGCACCAGCCTGTTGTTGTGCCATTGTTCCAGATGAAAAAGTCCGTCCACATTTTTGTGGACTGTTTGTTCTCATAGCAGGATGGTCACAGTGCCAGCCAGAGGTGGCCTCTGAACTTGGGCAGTGCAGAGCGTAGGAATTTGTGGGGTTTCAGCTTTAGTCTGTTCAGCTGGTGGGTTTTTACATGTAGGGTGGAGGAAATTAATGTTCTGCTTCTCCCATCCCCATTCTCTTTAGAAGCAAATGAAGTGCAGTAGATGCTTAGGAAACAATGAAGCTGTGTCTATACGGTGGCTTCATCTTGGCCATCTCACTGGCACGTGCCTACAAGTGATGCCCAAAGCCTCCATGTCTTCAGCTTCTCTTGTGTCATCACTCGGTTTGATCCAACTCCCAAACCAGAAAAGCTTAAGGGCGAGTGAGAGCCATCCAAGCCTATGGCTGTGCTGGGCTCTCTAGAAGGCAGATAAGGAAAGCTTTAGATACTCTGTGCATTAAATTAGACATACGGGACTTAATGTTTCCTTTGCAAGTGGGTCGCCCTGTTTTTCAGTTGAAGTGAATGAAACAAAGCCTTCATTCATTTGTGGCTGTGTGACCAGCGACTGTGGTCCCATGGTCTTACAGGGGCAATGCAGAGGGTAGAATTTGGCTTTTTGTACTGTTCATGAGAGAAAGAGGATTTTAAGACCTTAGAGCTCCATTCTTGCCCTTTGACACACTGGACAATACCAGAGAAATAAGGAAAACTCAGTCTGCTCTCAAAAAACAGGTACTTTAAAATGATCATATTTTAAACATATGGTACATTTAATCTCTGTAACTGATTCCAAGCAAAGTTTGTTTTGCTTTGGTCTCTTGGGCTGTTTCTGGGGAGAAAAAAAAATCCCAAATGTTGGGAGAAGCCAGCTATGTATGAAACAGTTCATAAAGCAACTCCTACACAAACACAGTGACCCAGTGGTATCCCCACTGCTGAGACGCTCCATTTGGGTGGATAGTACTGGATGGAAAACTAGTGATAATAAGTTGCATTTTTTTGAACTACTTTGGTAATTATAATGGTGGTTTAGAGAGGTCACTACATGTTTTTACCAAAATAAGGGAGCAATGTTAGCCTAGTACTTTGAGACAGACTTACGACACCTGATTAGCATTAGGGAATGCTCTTAGGGTGAATTTTCAGGTATTTGGGCATGCATGTGCAAGTGGGTTTTGTGGTCGCTGTTCAGTCTTCACCTTGAGTTTCTCTCTCGGAAACTGCCGGATACTTAGGTCTGTTATCACAGATGTTTGATTGGATCGTTTTCAGTTGCTGGGTTTTAATTTTTTAACGTTCAATATTTATTCAACCTGCTCTGTTTTGTTAAACATAATGAAATACATGGAGTTAGTGATTTAAATATTTTTTTTCCCTTTAAAAAACACTGATGTGTCACAAATACCTGCCTAGCGTCTTTGGTTAACACATCGCCAGTACAGCAGTTTGTGTGCCTCTCGGAGCCTTTTGGCACCGGCCCTGCTTGCAACCCTCTGTAAATCTCAGGCGCTTCACTGCGTTGATGGGAACTCCACAGATTCGGAGAGTGTGCAGTATCACCCTAAACATCTGCCCTGTGGAGAACAAGAATTTCCTTTAGCCTCATTTGAGTGTTATGTTGTCTCAATTAAGTTAATACAATGCACTAAAACGTTTTATGATTGCGTGGTGAGTTGTAGCACCAGGCTGGGGAGGCAGGGGGAGGAGTGGTGCCTGGGAGTGATAATATTCCACCCGAGTGTCCGCTTGCTTCCAAAGGGAATAATTGAGTTATCCAGTGCTGCTATTATCTCCTTCTATGAGCTGAAGCTCTCCTATTTATTAATACCGGGACAGCAGAGGCAGGATTTCCAGTCTCTGGTCCTTTCTGGGCCTGAGCCCACGGCACCCACGTGCTCCTCGCTGAGACCCTGCAGAGCTGAGCGGAGGGAAAAGCGCATACCAGCCTGGTCACTTGGCCCACTGTCAGTTTTCCGTGGTTTTATCTGTTTTATTGTACTGCCTTAGATCTGAATTTATGTCATCAAACACTCTTCTTTCTGTTTTCATAGTATGGAGACTTTTACATGTAATTTCTAAATGTCTTGAGTCTCCAAAAAGGTAATTAAAACTACATGATGTTTTGCCCCACGCACCTTATTTTAATTGAACTAAAGGAGTAGCCTATAAAAACAACCAGACAGCATCTTTGGGCCTTTTTTTCTCCTCCCTCTCTCTCCCTCTTCATGTGTTAAAATTTAATTCTGTCCCCAGCAAAATATCTCACTAAGTCATCTTGCAGTCATTATTTGTTTCCACTAATGGACCATTCCATGGTGTGTCACCGGCTGATGTGGAACAGATCACAACCAAATTTCAGAACCAGATGATACTAGTATTTACTAATAAAGCATATAACCTAGTTATTTGAGTTTGATAATGAAGTAATACAGAATGCCAGGAGTTGAAGCTTTTTTGGCAGAAGTGTCTTTCGGTAAAGCTTCCTGCTGAGCATTAGAGTGAAACAAATAGTTTGATTTAAAAGCTACTTACAACCTTTATGTATTGGTTTATTATGCAGCTGTGAATGGTAAAAGAATGAGTTACATATTGCGGAGTTATTTTGGATAACTGTCCTGTCTTGGGAGTCTCTGCTGATGGTGCTTTGAGTAACTGTTTGTGGGGTTTTCCATCCTTTTCTTAGTTATAGAAAGTCTGCTCTGTATTTTGAGGAGTTCTTTGTATCTTGGATCACCAGCAGGACTTAGTGTGAGAATTTTCTCCAGCTCAGGCTTTCCTTCAAATACATCTGATAATTGTAACACAAGTGCTGCCCCAACTGCCCGGCTCATTGCACCATGAACTTGGTGACGTTTATTTGTTAGTGACTGGGTCTGACAGTACCTGTGGAGATCAGAATGTGGCTGTGTCAGGACTTATACAAACCTATAGCAAAGTAAAGCTTCTGCTGCTAGAGTTTATAGGGACAATGCAAGCATGAAAAATGAGAGGATCATCATCCTGTTTTACAGATAGGGAACTGGAAATGGAAATAGATGCTGTTGTATTTATTTCTAAGGAGAGCTTACACATCTGTATGGGCTTCTGTAAGCTACTTTATTTAGTATACTGAATGTTTCCCATATGTAAGATAACCATTGTTGAGAGTTCAAAATACATTTAGTCCTTAAAATGTTGTGGGTTTTGGTTTTTTGTGTGCGTTATAACTTAACTTTCAACATGTGCTTTGAATTATTTGCTTGTTATTTTATGTACAGTTTTTCCAGGTCCATCAGCCGAGAGACTCGCATGTGATCTGTAACACTATCCCTCCAGATAGTCCCTTAAAATTAACTCAATAGCAAGGCTCAAAAGCTCACATAGTTTCCTTTTTAATTTAATTAAAATGATGCATATTTGCCCAACACTGTGGAGAATTACATGATGCAGACTGCTTAGTCAAACATGAAGGCAGGCACAGCGGAGACCTTTTGGCCTTGTGGGCTTTTATAAGAACAAGCTGTATTAAGCAAACAGCTGTGTAACGTGAGGGGTTTCTTATTGAAAAACAAGAGGGGGTGAGAAAGCTTTTCAGTTCCCCCTTTGTGGGTCAGTGTCTCCAGTTGGTAAGTAGGGGACAGACAGATATTTAAAAATAGCTACATTTCAATTGCATTACTTCTTTTTTTATTTTTTTTAACTTTGCTGTTGATTGGATCGACTCTTCATTCTATTGTAAGAATGTCATAACTTGACTCTAATGCTTATACAACGCCTTTTGCAATTAGATGATGTAAACCTTAACATATTTAGAGAGGTTCAAATAGTCCCCCTGAGAAGCTAGCCTAGTGAGGAAAGTGAGCTTTGATGGTTTATATTTATAAGTGGAACATTAGCCGTCGTTACAGGATAGGTAGTTCAGGAATTTTTTCATGAGTGCAGAGGGAAAAATGAGCAGTAGAGAGCATGTCTTGGTTGTAAGTAGCATCGTGAAAGTGGAGTCTTCAATTCAAGTGGGATTTCTTTTCCCTATTTGGGCAAATTTGTTTTAGGTTCTATACATCAAGAGGTTATCACTGGATATAAAGATAAATCAGCCACCCAGCCTATAGTCTTTTTTTTTGAAAGCATCGTCATGTTTATTTCTCATTTAAGCTGATTATGCCCTTATAAACATATAGTTGTCATGCGTTTTTAATCACCGTGGGTTATATCATTAAGAATTTTCATCTACAGCTAAAGTGTGTTGGGAACTCACATTGCTTATGTAGCTTGGACCCTGTTTCTAATTGCACCTCTGCTGCTGGCTGACCACAGGCAGGAGAAATCACCTTTGAGTTTCAGTATCCTCATCTTTAAAACAGCAGTAACAGTGTGGATCTCCTCTGAAGGTTGCTTTAATGTCTGCCAACGGGAATACATGCTTGGAGCCAGTTATTTATTTCGCATACTGCTATATTTGCTGATCATGTATTAGCGATGCTTGTAATGCAGCGGTGTGTGCAGTGGGGCAGGACCTGGAGAACAGACCCTTTCCACATGTGAATTTAAACTATATGTACAGCATTAATCCACAGTATGAAAGAGAAAAGCCTGCTACCTATTAGGATCCCATCTGCATCTCTGTGGGCATGGCAGTGGTCCCACACGGTGATGCAGCCTCTGGTGTGTCAGGAGTCCGGTGTCTGCACGTTGGGTTGTTTGTGGGCAAGAAGGGGTTTGATGAATGAGTTAAGCATCACGAGTTAGCAAATCTGTTTTGTAAAAGCAACCTCATCAGGCTCATACTTTCTAGAACTGTGTATTCTTCATGGCCTCTCGGTGTGTTTTAAATTTTATCACGTCTCTTTGTCATAGATTTAAAAGACCCAGCAAAGATGAAGTAGTGGTGTTAAAATAAACAACAGGTTAGCAGCGTTGCCTGTGGGAGCTGCGCTGTAACCTCTGATGTGAGTGAAAAACATGCTGGAAAATCAGTGCTGGTTTGGGGTGCACAGTGTTAACTGGGCCCACTCACGTGGTTCGGCCCTTAGTTTGTAATTTGAAGTTAGGATGGTGTTAAGTCCAACTCTGTTTTGAGTGTCACACTCTTCTTATTGCTCATGTGTTTGCCTTCCCTCAGTGAGAGATCAGAGAGACACTTTTTTGTGAGTGCAGCTTTGTCAGGATCGTATCGTGTGGTGTGTTCACATCGTTCCTGTCTCTGGTGTTGTGATGCTGAAGGGACGCTGTGTTTCTAGAGGACACTGAGATGGCCAGCAGTGCATTTCTGTGCTATGGAAGTTGCTCTCGGTCTCACCAACCCTACAGCAGATATTTTGTCATTTATAGAGCAGGGACTTGGCCTTTCAGGAGTGGGACTGTGTATGGACATGGTAGGTATGTCTGTGCTTTTGTGAACGTTACCTTTATGTAAATAATCAAACCCAGAGTGTTGAAAGAAGAACTATGTGACCATGGCTGGTGTGGGCTGTTTGATGATTTGTTTTTTAATGTGTATATTGTTTTATTTGTATATTGCGAGCTGCTTCTGGTTTGTGTCAACGTGAATTCCTGGAAAGAGAGCCTTCAAATACTGTGTTTGCATTTTTGCATTTCAGTTTTGATTGCTGATGTGGTTTTAGATCACCTGTAGGTTTTTTTATATTGGGATCCACAGGGTAGATGTATGCTTATTAAAATTAATAGGGCTTAAATCACTTGCTGAGCTGCATTAAACATGAGACAATTTTATTCCTTGCAATTGTAAGGATATAAATTTTTAAAGTTTTTAAATTTTCTTTTAATTGGTGAATTAATGCAGAATAATTGGTTTGCTCTGTCGTGAGTTTATCAAGATTAATTTCATATAAATTGGTCAAATTTAGGCTATTTAATCTTATTGAAGACAGTTTGTTTATGTATTCGTAATGCATCTTTCTGAAGACTTAACGTACTCATAGAGAACATCACCACAGAAGAAGTCCTTTGTTCTCTGACCCTTCAGTTTGAGGGTCAGCTTATATTTGGAACTGTGTCCAGAAGCATCAGAACCTTGACCATTACTTAATTATTATTTTTCTATTATTATTTCCTTTTGCTTTCCTGCATACTGTCTCGCTTTTTTCCATTTTTATAGTGAGATAAAGATGTTTTTCGTTTTCGTGAGGATTTTTAGGTGCACTATTCCTGTGTCCTGTTTGTCTTCCCTGAGTAGCCTGTGGAGTATTTTTGATGAGCACAAAGTCATCTTTTGTTATCTTGTCCAAGCCAAACTTAGTTTATCCTCTATTTTATTTTGCCTGGAAAGAAATACATAGACAATCCAGTGGCTGAGAATAATTATGAAATCTCTAACTTGTTCTTTTTAAGATAAGACACTATCGACTACAGCACCAAGCTTGCTGAAGGTACTGAGGGCAAGGTGAGACTCCATATATTAATTCATCCTGTTTCCTTATTAGGTCCAAGATTCCGTGAAAGAGAGCAGTCCATCTACCGATGAGTTCAAGGGAAATGGAAAACTGTATAATGTACTTTGCCAGGAGTATTTTTGTGTGCATGAGGCCAAAACAAATTTCTCCTGATCTTTGTAAACGGGCGGTAGAGTTTTGTTGCAAAAGAGGATGTGAAAACTGTAGGATTGTTTTTAGAGAGGTCCATTTCAACTTGCACTGAAATTTTTGCAGAGCGGCCTCGTGTAGCAACCCTTCTTTCAAATAAGAGACTGTAGGGTTCTTAGGAACTGGAAATCCAGCAGAGAAGGCATTTGTGGTAGAATTAGGTGTCGAACCTTATGGAGTTTTAAAACCGCCAAAAATAAACAAACAAACAAAAACCAACTGCAAAAACATAACAAACAACAGACTGTGTATCATTACCAGGCTATAAACCTTAGCATGCAGTGCTTTTACATGGAGGAACACATTTTCTAGCAGGCTGGTGCTATTGTGTAAAGATGGATTTGAGCCAAACTCCCAGATTTGAAAGCCCATGAACTTCAGCAGGCACAGACCAATCCTTGGCTTAGGTTCATCTCAAACATTGCAAGCACAGGGAAGGTATTTGAACATTCACAGTAGCAACTGGAGATCCAAAAGGGGAAGGTTCATGCATAGGCTGTTCACTGTTTGCACACACAAGGGACATATTGGTGCCAATATGGACATTTTTCCCCTTGATCATTATGAGAACATAGAGCATCTTTGAAAACACGCTGCAGCGTAACAGAAAGGGGATATTTCTGCCATGTATCCTCAGTACCTGAATCTGTTACTAACTAATCTCTCCAGTGGGAAGAGCTTTATGTGGCTCCTCTAATTTTACTCAAATAATGAATATCTTGCACATTGTCCTCACCTCTGTGGTCCCCTCTGACAGCCTTTTTCTGTAATGACGGCTCACATCAGGTTCCGGGGTTGCGTGGTGGATTCCTGCCCAGAGGACAACTGGTTTACTTCAGGTTTAAGCAATACTGGCTTCTGAATGGGGACCATCGGGGCTGGATTTCAACAAATTGTCAATTATACCCAGACCAAGAGGAGGGAAGCATGTGCTGGTTTTAACAAGCATTTTGTTCATTTATTTGCTTTCTCTTTTGCAGCAGAGTAAACTGAACTCTGGTTTCCTCTGAGTTGTGCAGCTGCTGTAAATGGTAATAACACACCAGTGTGATGGAGACACGTTGTGCACTTGCTGTATCTGTGGGTTGTGTCTGGAGCTGAAGAGGAGAAAAGTTTAATATGAAAACGAACGACATGCAATTACCGATTTATGGGGAAGCTCATTAAGGCATCCAGCTGGTGGTGGCACTGGATTGTTAAAACTGTTCTTCTGAAGAAACTGGAAGAAGAAATTAACAAAATGCACATGCTATTCAGTTAGCAGAAGCTCTCAGAGCATCCTAGAATATTTCTTACTAATGATAATATAATTGCCAACTTTTATATCAGATGTACTTTGCATCTATTTCCTGTGGAAAAACCTAAATAAGCGTTTGTCACCGAGGTAGCAGCACTAGTGTAAAAGATGCAGGAACACACTGAGGTATGAATATGTCATGGTTCTGTGACAGCTGTCATCAAAGCATGCCACCCCCTTGAATTGAGCTGTCTGTACGACGCTGAGTTGAGATTTATACCAGTTTGCTTGACTGCGATGTGGGACCTGCCAAGGTCCATCACACGAGCAGCTGCAGCGAACTGTAGTTGATATTAAAGCAGGTAGAGGACGATTTTGCAGTTCCACGCTGGCAGAAGCGGAGCTGTGTTTGTACGTCCCCTTCTCGGAGTCAGGCGAGGAGCCTGGGGAGAAACAGCTGCGACTTGTCTTGAGACCAGGTGACATTGTATTGTCGCAGTTGCAGGTGGTCACAGCAATAAGAAGTCATGACAAATGCTGTGGCACAACTCCAGCTTGTCCTGACTTCACCATTTCCCATCTCTCCGGGGTTCATTAGAATTATATGGTAAAAACTGAACACTATCAGTCTCGATCTAGAGATGCAGATGGCTTTTCGAGCAGTTAGCGTGAAAATAAAAAGCAATAATGCTGTATCAGGCTTGCCATCATTAACCAGGAGAGCTCTCCAGAGAAAGCTCACATACAACCTCCCAGAGAGTTGTTTCCCAGTTTGCTCTCCCAGATACGCTCCACATACTGGTGACACTGATATTATTAACTTAAAAGCTCTAACAGAGATGTGAGCCCTGGTATGCCGTGTCTTAGGAGATCCCTCTTATCCCAGGGAGTGCGCTGACAGGCTTGTTTGAGCTAAAGAGAAAGCTTTGTCCTTAACGTGTTCACTTCTAATTCTTCCCCCTTTTAATATATTTTGATCATAAGCTTCTAACAAAATATGACACACAAACTGCTTGCTCTTTATCGAATTCTGCACTGTATTGTTAGAGCTCTACAAGGTTAACACACGCAGAATGGACTATTGGAACAAGCTGCTGAGAGGTTTGTTGTAATGTCTGTGTACTAAACATTTCTCTGACTCATAGCACCACATACCCCCTGCAGTGATTTTGTAAGTCAGGGCAAAATTTAGACTGCTATTTGTTATCTGGTACATATTTCTAAGACATTGCCAAACAAAAAGCTAAATTTAAAAACTATGACTTTTATTGTTGGGGCTTCCAGCCATGCCAAAGGAACACGTGTCAGCAATTTTAGCCTTAGCAGCCACGTAATTGTGAAGCATATTTATTTTTATAGATGCTCTTGGATGATAAAAGCTGAGAAGTTTGTTAGCTGTCTGAGTTAGGTTTACTGTCACTGCTTTTTGATTATTAGTGTCACTTCAAGAATTTCTATTGGAATGGAAAAAAAAATGTGCACAGAAAAGAACTCTTGTTTTGTTTATGTGCATGACAAAGTTATCGTATGCAAAAGGAAAATGCTTTTAGTGGTTTGATTTGGCTTGCGTGCTTATTTGGACAGCCATTGGGTCCTGCACATATATTATGTCTTAATTTACGTTGTCATGTATTGCCTTTGTTTGAGAGTCAGTTTGCCTCCTGCCTAATGATATTTTATTTCTCTAAATTGTGTAATTGGTTGAAGGGATGTGTAAATAGCCTGTGGCTTTGGCTATAGAAATTGAGACAGAGAGATGGGCTCTGTGATGCAGGGACGGGGAGTGTGTTTGAACCTCAGATCCATCCTACAGCACAGGGCCAGCGTAACCGAGCTGGGAAATACGGTATGCGCTTTCTTCCCAGCTCACATTTGAATCATACATCAATACTAATACATAGCTCAGTGCTTTGAATTGAAGCATGTTTAGGGATTGTTCCCAGGCTTGCTAACTTCTTAACTATCTGAGATGCACCTTGAAGATACACCAAATGACATCTAACCTGCTGTCAACAAGGATGGCTTTCCTCCAGAAGTAGTTTCCTTGAGTATACCTTAAGAATAAAATGCTGCTGCCTAGTTCCTTACTTAAAATACTAATATTTACACTGTTTTGTAGTGGGTTTATTCCCATTCATGGGTGGAGGTATTTTCAGTTACAGTAATTCTGAAATTAACGTTTGGCAGTTGGGTTGTTTCAGAACTTTAATTTTGGACAGAGACTTTAAAGTGAATCTGGTGAGGGAGAGTTTGAATATATTCTGCATGATTTCTTCAACTTAGTACAGACAGAGTATGGTATCTTGTGTTGCTGTAAACTTGACTAGTTATACCACAGTAAAGACTTAGGCTTATGTAGTTTCAGTTGTTGAAAGGCACCCACCTTAAACATGTGGGATTGCTCATGGCCGTGTGTCACCAGCACTGATCGCTGTCATTTCGTTGTCCAGCAGCTGCTCCACTGCATTTCTCTTGCCCACTGACACTTTTGTGGCTGCATCCAGACCTGAAGCATTGTGGATCTGGGCCAGCGATTCATTTCTCGTCTTTGTTACTGATGTGTAAGATTTTATAGTCATCTGTTAGCAGTTGGGCTGTAGATCCCTTCTGTTAGTTCTTTGGTGATGCACAACAGGATTCTAGGTGATACCCTGTACCCTACCATCACTGACCTGAACCTATTGCAGCAATCACTGCCTCTGTTTTGTCTCAGGAGAATGGAAAGATTAATTTGTTATTGCCTTGCTACCTTTGGTTTTTAATAAAGATCTGCCCCAAAGTACTGTAAGAGTGTCAGCTGTCCTGTCTTGAGGTGACTTGGTTGCTGCCATCGCTTTTCAGCGCTGTGTCTACGGGGTTTGATTCTGAGGTTTCTAGTCAGCTTAGGCTGCTCAGCACGGTCCAGCCGTGGACCTTGCACAGACTCACATTGTTATGTGGTGAGTCAAGTTATCTCGCTGATCCAGCTGAAAATGAACTTTAAAAATATGCCGACGTGTCAGTATTTTACCAACTATGAAAAGGCCCTACCACAGGTGCTGTTGTGACATATCCTGTATCTCATAAAGAAGAAAAGCTTGGTCTTATGTGTTCCTCACCATCGCTGCAGCTCTGAATATGTGAGGTGGTGATATGGTGAGAGCATTTTGGACAGATATGAGAGCACAGGGAAAGAAAAGCAGCTCTCAGGGGAATGATGCGTGTTGCTTTATCCGCAGTTCTGGTAAAAAGTGGAACAAGAAGATCAAGTCAAAAAGCTATGCTTGCTGTCATTGTCTTCTCTGCCTCCGGACGTTTGACCCTGCCTTGGAAGCTGGTCTTTGGCCAAGCAAGAAAAGAGCCATCACTGGTATGACTCAGAGTCAGCTTTGCTGAAATCATGAGTTAAGCCAGCACATAGCTGATGTGAGAACCAGGATCAAGATTCTTTGTTGGTATTTTTTTTCCCCTAGCTGGGTTAATGGCATTTAGCTTGCGAACTTATTGTCAGCTTAGTTTGTAGTAGATTGAATTAAATTTATGTACTGAACATCAGTTGCTCTCCATGGCTTTTCTAGGACGAATCCTGGACTTGAAGACCGGGACAGTGAAGAAGGAGGGTCAGCAGTCCTCAATGAGAATGTGCATGGGATCAAGGCGCTCTTTCATTTGCAGGATGAGGTACGTGTTTACCTGGTATTCCTGTGGTAGTTACAGTACATCTTAGATTAGACTTCATACATTTGACCTTGCTTAAAAAACTAAGCTGGAATGACACACTCCCATTAAGAGTTTCCAGAACGCTTGCTTTTTGAACTCAAGTAAAATCGAAACCTGTCTTCCTTAATGATTAATGACAGAAGAGCACCTCATTTGTGTGTTGCGGTTATTTTTATCAGTGTGGGGTGTAGGATGCTTTCCCCAGAGAACTTCATGACAGCTTCACCCCTGGAATGTAAGCCATTGTCTCTTCTAGTCAAATTATTCAAATCAATGCTTTGGGAACAAA
The DNA here is from genome assembly GCF_037038585.1 of Patagioenas fasciata. NCBI lineage: Eukaryota > Metazoa > Chordata > Aves > Columbiformes > Columbidae > Patagioenas > Patagioenas fasciata. The sequence goes on from NC_092531.1 coordinate 21,874,134, forward strand.
GCTTTCGCAAGTGTAATGAAAGCCCAATTCTGTGTATTTTTTCAGAAAACCAATAATATTAAAAGAATCTTGAAGACAAACAGGAATTCAGTTGCAAACTTGCCAGCCATGTAGGAATTAACCTAAGCCTGGTATGAATTAACCAAATGTCAGCCGGTTGGTGCTAGATAAATGAGTAATTGTTAGAGGGGTTTTATTTTGCAATCTCCCAACTTCTCCTGCATTGCTTGGGCTTCTTTAAAGAGATCTGCCTGCCCAGTGGGTCTGACTGGGGCTAACGGGATGAAATGCCTGCTGCTATTGCAATAAATTTCTCTCTGTGTGGTTAGGAGGGGAAAGTACATAGTTGCATCTGCAGCCTATATCTAATATATGTGTTGAAAACAGATGATGCAGAATTTGTTATGGAGTGAAACCAGCAAAGCAGAATATTTGACACATCAAAACAGATCCCTGTACTGCAGATATGTGGTGGAATTCTTCCAGTTGTGAGGAAGCTGGATGTATGGCTCTGGGTGCCTTTGTGAGGGGTTTATATATCTCATAGCTGCAAAATCAGACTTCAAAGCCATAGCTCCTTTTCTCCCTTTAACCGAGGGGAAAGAAACACAGCCTGGCAGAGAGACACTTGCAACTTTGCTTTCTTTTCCTCCAAGCTGCACTTAGTGGTCATGCGAGGAAGGCTCCTTTGTGCTGTTTACAGTTGTTCCTCAGCTTTTAAAACAACTTTTGAGATTGCAGTTATTTCCTAGCACCCTGATTCATTCTGTAAACTCCAGTGCATAAGAGTAATTCTGTACATGCCAGTAGCCCCGTTGTTTTTGTAATTCTAACTCTTACTTTAATTGTTCATTCCTTCTCCTTGGCAGTGATTGGTATTAAAAAAAAAGAAGAATTGAAAAAAACCTTGTGGGAAGAATGAGCCTCAAATACTGTGAACTTTCTTTGTGATTATGATTACTTATTTCATTGTTATTTTTCTTTTTTTTTTTTTTTTCCATTGAAAATGAACTGGTTTTACCCTTATTTACTTAGTTTCAAAGGGATTGTTAAAATATACAGTTAGACATAGTTAGAAATATCACAAAACATACATGAACAAGTGTTAAATAAATTAACTTGATGGAGTAAATAGTCTGTTCTTGCAAACAGTTAAGTGTCTACTAACATGAATTTGCGACTTTCTGTCAGAAATAAATATCCGTAATTGTCTGCTTATATATACTAATATACGTCTTAAAATGCATTTTTCTCTTGGGTATTTATATTCATTTTTGAGCCCTTTCAAATATTAATTTACTTTCAGGTGTGGAAATGCTCCTCTGGATCATTTACCTCTGAACAGAATAACCACCATGAGAAAAAGATACAGGTACCATTACTTAATGTACTGCGACAGTTAGTTGCCATAAGCACTCTCATTTTCCACCAGGCTAATGCTCAATCCAGGAGAACTACCTGGACAAACATCTGCATTAGCACAGCCTAAGTACAGCACTGGGTCTCAGGAGACAAGAACTCACCACTAAATTCAGCTGTGGCAGAGTCACTGCATCTTTTTGCAAGCCCTGAGCAAGTCACTCAGCTTCTTTGTCTTAACCAGCTCTGTCTCTGAAATAAGCTATAATATCTTTAACAGAGAAGTATTATGGAAATCAGGTATGGCTTGAATAGCTTTGTAATGGAGCTGACATTGTGCAGAATTCTAGGTTGGCAGTTGGTTGTTTCTAACTTAATTCACGAAAATCAGTAAATCTTTAGTAGTCGTGGTTTAAAAGCATAAAGCTATTCTGCATCTCAGTCTACATGGTATTTTTGTGTTTCCTTTTCATTTAGGAATGGCCTTGGCCCAGTAAAAGAAGGCGAAGCGCAGTACGCTGTTGTCCATTGCACTGGCTATATCAAGGCTTGGCCACCAGCAGGTGTGTATCTGTCTCCCTGGAGGTGATGCCCACAAAACAGTTGAAAACCAGGCTCAGGTTCCTTTACTGGTACAAAACCAGGCTGAATTTTAGTGGGGTCACCAATTCAGTCTCGTCTTGAGAAGCTTTTGATGGCACGAAATCGGCTGTTGTTACTCATGGCCTCTCCGTTCTGCCATGTGAAACCCTTCTCATTTTCATTGGCACAGAATGCTGTTGGGATTGCCAGTAATGCAGAATTCCAGCAACCTAAATTTGCAATCTGATAAACCAACAAAAATGGCCTGATTTTAGGAAGGTAAACACAAAGCATTTGCACCTCTAGAAAACACCAACTAGTGCTTTCCTATTTAAATATTGAGTGGTAAGTATCTATGTATAAAAATGTATAATTTCAGTTTAGGCGTGTAGGTCTTCAGAGTGGTGGTGTTAGTGGAGACTGTTGAGTGTTTGTGATAAATTCTGTTTTCAGGCTGTTTTTCTGGCAAACAGGTCTTGGCATATTGCTTTGAACTACAGAGAAAAACATTTAGCAACCTCAGTATTACATATGGGAATATTTACCTTTGAAAAATCCAAGGAGGAGACAGTGGAGCTCATCCAGACACCCTCATGAACTGGGCTGGTTGACCTTGGCGCTTGCAGTAGTTGAAGAGACTTTGCGATGTGACAGCGCCTGCTGGCGCGAATCAAACCACGAGTTGCCCTGCCCTTTTGCGGTCGTATACCACAAGCATAAATCACATTTGTCCAGGGATTATGAATGCTAAGAGGCGGTTTGCACCAGGTCTGTGCAATGGGTTGCAGACACCAGCGCGCGGATATGAACTTCTTGTTGGTGTCCTACTGAATTGCAGTTTTGGAAGAAGAGGAAAACCTCCCCTCTTGTTGCTGATAGGATTTCATATACTTCAGTGTGCTGTAGGAGGCAAAATATTTCAGTTTAACATCTGTCTCCAAAGAGTGAGAGCACACTGAGTGTAAATGAAAGTATGGAAGTATGAAAATGAAAGGGTGTTTTTTGTAGTTTTCTTCCACAAAGAGATTAACTTGCATGTTGGTAATTCCAAACAGAATTGAATACAGCTTTGATATACGGGGCGTCTCTTCAGGAAGATACCAGTCAAACAAGCTTGCTTTCTTAGCTTGAATGAAAGGCTTGCTGCATGTTCTGGGACGTTTAAAGAGACCTGACCCTTCAGGGATGTATGTTGCTGATGCAGAGCTGTGAATTGCGTGGACTCGTGTCAGCGCAGGTCACAACGTCAGCAGCGTGGGACAGGAGCAGGCACTGCAGAGCAGGAGCATGGGATGAAAAGGATCTTCTGGATCTTTGAGTGCCCAGTTGCCAAGTGTCACATTAAGTTCCACTTTATATTAGTGATCTGTTTTACCCTCTCTCCAGCTCTTCCAAAACCTCACTGCTTTCCCGTGCTTAACAACCTCTTTAATTTCCGGTTCTCATTGGGAAGTTTATGCCAGTGTATTCTTGGAATATGTTTCACTGAAGATCAAGCGGGAGTTTTCCTGCCTTGGGTCTCTGTCTCTCTCCAGTGCTCTGATGTGTTTCCAGAAGGAGAACAAGTCCTCTCAGCCTTGACTATGTGCAGTGAAACCATCCCACTTCTTCACACCTCTGTTCTCACAATGCATTCTATTCTTTACCCTTGTGTCTCTTCTCTGCACGTGTTCGTATTTTCTCTCAGCTTTTCAAAATGTGGGTCACTGGCACTATACACTCTTGTTCCAGATGAGATTGTAGTGATGTGTAATGAAAATGATATTTCCTATCTTGACTGGCAGTACATGATACAGCAGACTTCTCTTCTGTATGGTGCATCCTGCTGGCATCCTAAATCACCAGGTACATATACCAACCTGACTTTTTCTCAGTTGTCAACTCAAGATACTCCAGTTCATAGCAAAAATAGCTTTTAATTGTGTGGTCTTCCAATTAGTAATACAAAGTTGCATCCCATTTCTGTTGCTGTAATTTATGACCGTTATTAGTCCCCAAGTGCATGCTTATGCATTTAGTAATGTTGAATTTCTTCCCATTTGTATTACTCCACTTCTCAAAATCACATGGTGCTCCTGTATGATATCCCAATGCTCCTCCACAATGTTAATGCCTCCAAACTATAGCACAATCCTAAGGGATGTTTTTGATTTTGACAGCCTTATGTGGAATTTCAGTGTTTTTTTATGTTACCGTCCAAATTGTTACTCATCATAGTCATGCTTGAGCGCCTTTTTCAGGGCACATAGTACTGAATTGGGGCTTCTTTCTTGAGTGTTTATTTGCCCTCCCAGTCTTGCCCACTTGGCATTTGTGGTTGTTACATATCCATAGACTTTTCAGAGTTGAATGGGATTAGCCAGGGGCTGAATTGGTCCCCAATAATGTTTGGGTAAATAAGTGACAACATCACTGCATTTGTTCTTATTTCCAGTGGTAATTCAACCATAATCTGCAAAGCAAATTAAATAACTGCAGCAGTAATTGGATTTGCCAAGACTTTTCTACCCTGTAATAAAATTACTTTTGTTCAAATCAGTTAGAGAGTAGCAAGCCCCTGGCCTTTGCATTGTCTCTGGATTCTTGGGAATGTGCTAAGACACAGCTGTTTAAAAATTCAGGATGGATAGGATCATTTTCATTTATTTTCCAATTGCCAAGTGATCACTCTGATATAAGCTCTATATCCTTTTATTTCAGAGCATGCAATGTGGTGTGAGCATTACGCACCTAATATGCAACACATAAAACATAGTTCCATAAACGAACTAAAATATATTTAGCAAATGCACTTAATCTGTACTTAATCTTATTTGTTTAGCACCTGGTATTTTCTCTTTCTGGGTTGTATTGCAGTGTCTGTGGCCAATGTGTGAATTTTCTTAGTCCCACACTGAGTATAACGATCACTATTGATACAGAAATATCAAGACAAGATCTGCTCTGTGATAATTATTAGTGTCATAAACTATCAGGTTTGACAGTGCTGCTGCTGTGAGTAATCTGTGCTGAATCTCTTAAGTGATTCGAGTGCTTTAAAGAGCTGAAACAAACGAGCTACGGACAGCTGGCGTATTTTAAGGTCTCCTATGGCTGAGGTGTGTGGTGGGCATGAAAACACTTTGGCACATCTAACCTAGCTTTTCCCTTCTGTGGAGCATCAAGGCTCACTTACTGTCAGACTGTCTTTAGCCCCTTTTTCACTGAGAAATGGGACAGAAAAGACAGGAAGCATCACACCTAACCCTCCATTCAGGCTTTGTTTGTTAGTGGTCCATTCATTTTCCTCCTGTGCACCTGCAAAAGAAGGGTAAAACTAAGCTCAAATGCAAAACCTGGCATATGATACCTACACGCTTATATCCCCGTAAATTATGTGTTGGCCTGGAGTAATTGGGGTAAACTTTGTGTAGAAGTCAAAGGATAAAGGAGTCTGGTATTCCGAGGTCAATGTTCCACCCAGTTACATTGTATGCTCGATTAAAGGAAGACAGTGTAGTGTTGGATTATTTTGAATGAAGTAAGAAGACCCTTGTTTGAAACTGGCTGAGCACCAATTCCAGTCTTTGTTTGTCCCCTTGTTCCCAGCGAAGCTGGAAGAACTTGTGATCCTAAGCCCAGACGAGGCTTCAGGTTCATAACCACTCACAGAACTGAGTAAATCTGATCTTCTCCTGATCATTCAGTTTTCAACTTAAGAAGCATTTGCTTTTTTTTACTTTCCTCCCCTCTGAGCATCTTGTTCCTGGAAGCAAATGAATCTTTCTTGGTCCATATGATATTTTCCTCATAGGGTGTTCGGGTTTTTTTTTCATGCCATAACAATTGATGGAAAATATTTGGTGGAGAGAGAAGATAGAGTCTGTCAGGGTGTTGGTAGTTTTCTGTAAATCAAAGCCAGAACCTGCAGAAAAACACGTGGTAAAGAAAAGGCTTAGATAGATACTTATTTCGAAAACATCAAATAAAAAGTCCCAGAATAATGTTAAATAATGTTGAAATATTTTTTTTTTTCTCCTTAGTTTTTTTTATCTTAAAAAAGAAACATTTTAATCTTCCAAGTCAGACTTACGGTAACGTCTTAACCACAGCATGCCAAAGCTGTTAGGTTATTTTAAAGTTTTGGCCAGAATCTGGACGTTTGTGCGAAGTACTCCCTCTTCCAATACAAAACAAAATAGTTGCTTGAATATTCTTTGCAGTGCTGTCATTTTTTAAAAAAGAAGAAAAAAAAAGAATTTAGTTTTTGTTGGGATTTTTCATGAGATTTTTCCTTGTTATGCTGTAAACATCTGGAACCTTTTTTGTGTGAAAGCCTTTTTCCATTGTTGTGCATGGGAGAGAAAGTCACCCAGTGCAGTTCCATGCACAGGCGTGTAACGATCAGAAATGGTTCTGATGGAGATAGGCGTTAATTGGCATTGCTACTGACCACTGGACACTTCACTTACATCCTTCAAAAAACTCATAAATCATTTGGTTTTGAGTGTAGTGAAGTAAAACCACAAATCTAATATTGCTCTGCGTCTTGCAGGAAATATGGGGCAGAAGGATAGAGCAAGAAGGCAGAAAATGAAGCTGTTTTGTTGTTGGAGCCAACTGGAAGCTCCTCAGGAAAACTGAAACATTCCTCATGTCCACACAAACACATGCCGTTACTCTGTGGGAAACGGTTTGCTGGCATAAAGGACACTTGGAAATTAAATATAACCTCTAACGGCACAGCATTCTATTTGTGATGCTCACTTGCAGGCTTAGCTTTGCAAATTGTTGATATTAACTTGAACAAGCGTAGCACTATATTTGTTATTCAAGAGGAGCATATATTTGGTGCTGAGAAATAAAGCCTCTCTCAGATTTACGCAGAAAGAATGTGAATATCTGATGTATGTTTATTTTGTTGATACCTCCTAAAGAACAGTTTAATGGCTGCTTTCCTGGAGGCTTTTACAACTTCTTTTGGAGATACTGATGGTACTTAGTGATGTTAAGGAGCAGCATTGCACTATGTTAAGGGCTGGACAAACCATTTCTAAGAAGTTTACACACATCTTTATTTACCCGTCTGTAATGGAGTATTTTTAATAGGAAGTATGCCAAAGCAAAAGTAAAGCTTTCTGCCGAGGCATCTCATATAGAAGCTCACCCACAGCTATGGCCAGGAAGGCCAATGGTACCTGGGGTGGGTTAGAAGGGGGGTGGTCAGTAGGTCAGGGAGATTCTCCTGCCCCTCTGCTCTGCCCTGGTGAGACCACACCTGGAATGTTGTGTCCAGTTGTGGCCCCTCAGTTCCAGAAGGACAGGGAACTGCTGGAGAGAGTCCAGCGCAGCCACCAAGATGCTGAAGGGAGTGGAGCATCTCCCGTGTGAGGAAAGGCTGAGGGAGCTGGGGCTCTGGAGCTGGAGGAGACTGAGGGGGGACCTCATTCATGTTTACAGATATACAAAGGGTGAGTGTCAGGAGGATGGAGCCAGGCTCTTCTCGGTGACAACCAATGATAGGACAAGGGGTAATGGGTTCAAACTGAAACACAAGAGGTTCCACTTCAATTTGAGAAGAAACTTCTCAGTGAGGGTGGCAGAGCCTGGCCCAGGCTGCCCAGGGGGGTTGTGGAGTCTCCTTCTCTGCAGACATTCAAACCCGCCTGGACACCTTCCTGTGGAACCTCAGCTGGGTGTTCCTGCTCCATGGGGGGATTGCACTGGAGGAGCTTTCCAGGTCCCTTCCAATCCCTGACATTCCGTGATTCTGTGTGAAACTTGGTAGCCATCAGCAAGAGAGTAAAGCAAGCAATTTCACTCTATGGAATGCTGTCAGTAATAGACCTACCCAAGCAGACAATCATTTTGGCATATTTTTACTCTAGGCACTTTTAGGGAAGGGTTAGCAAATCATGTATTGATTAATTCTAGGCAGGTTGCTTTTTATTCATAGGGTGTCTTGTGGTATAACCCAGCTAATACGTTTTCCAGTGTGTTACACAGAACAAATGTAATCCATCTTGGGGAAAAAAAAAAAGTGAAAATTGGAACAACAGGCTCCATTGCCAACAGAGTGACATAAAAAATGGTGTTGCTTAGCTAGGTTTAATTTTGGAGATTGTTTATGTTGCTTTGAGTTTATTTGGGCAGTAGCAAGCATGGACCAAGTGCCTAAAATGGAAAACCTTGTTGAAAGCTGCAGAAAAAAGATTGTGCGAAGTGGAAGCCATCCAGTAGAATATCTCTGCTGTTGTTTGCAATACACTGTGGCGCTAAGGAAACGATTGAAAAAGCTTTTGAAGTCAAGGGAAAATACTTGAAATTTGTCCTTCTCAAATGGAAAACTCCATGTTAAAGGGACCTTTTGGTTAAGGTTATCCAACTAGAATGCCTAGAGTTATTTCCTTAAAACGGCACTTAGGCCCCTGTACCAGGCATCCACCAGAAAGTCCTCTGAAGTTGGTAGGACCTGGAGTCACTCACCATCTTTGAAATCCGACCACCCGTACTGAGCTGTCTGAATGTCACCGGGATCGCTTCAGGCACCGGCTTTTACAATGTGTGCTCTTTCAGCTAAAAGTTGGACTTGTAGGTTGTGAAGTTCAGGAGCGAGAGGCTCCTCATCCCTCTCCCGAAGGGCTGCAGTCCTTGCTGCCGTCTTCCAGCCAAAGGGTCAGGTCAACTATTCCGTTCATCTGGTGCTTTGTTTCCTCCTGTGGTTGCCTCTCTACATTGCTACGTGTCTTTTGCAACAGGGTCAGCGTCCTCGTGCTCCATCTTAAACTGCTGCATCATTTAATTTGTCGTGCTCTCGGTTCACACCTTCAGTCACCTCTTTGTGATGTGAAACTGCTGGATTCCAGTTACCAACCCCTGCAAACTGCGCAGAACTCTCAGTTAACCTTTTTCTACCTATTTAAAATTAGGATTGCTCATGTGGAGGAGTCGACGTTTAGTTTGTGTGTGAGCAGATAGCAGCCATGCATCTGCCAAAGTTTATCTAAAGTGGACACAATTTTGAGCATATATGTTTTGCTGCTGCTTTTTCAGGGTAGTTTTCTTTCTCTTTTGTTCCCAAGAGGCAGCCGAATTCAGTTCCTTTGCCTATTGGAGCTGTCGTTAGCTAATTACCAGGTGTTGTATTGAAGAAATAACTGTGTGCGTAGAAACAGCAAGGAAGGAAAACAAAATACTTCTGTAATATCAGTCTCTTAACTGTAGTTTCGTGTGAGTGGTTTTTGCTCTTCACGCTGTGCTGGTACCTCAGAGCATGGGATTTATTTGCATGGGGGCTCTTGTTTGTAGTTTGCCTGGTGTGTAACAGAAAAGAGTCTGGAATAGTGGTGAGTGTAAAATCAGAATGATGTTCTGTCATTTAACTGCTTGAAGGATAAACTGACAAACTGCAGGCAGTGCAGAACAGTTTTACAGGGGGTAAATGCAGGTTGTCTTCATTTCAAGGGCATTCTACATACAGTGAAGGATCTCGAGTGAAAGATTGGGTCCCTAGTAACCCACAGAGGAACCTTTATCAGAAGCACAAAATAATGTTTAGTTGAAAGATAACGTGACAATTTCTTCCAATGTTATTTTTAACTTTAGTGTTTAATGACTGATTTTTTTAAATGTAATCTTAAGGTCACGCGCTGCCACCTCGATCTTCTCGTACAGCTTCTAAGGAAACATTTCAGAGGAGTATTTCCAGCTTTTGTTGAGGGATATCACATAGGTTTAGAAGCTAAGGAGTTATTTAGGGCCAAATTTGATCATTGAGTAGAAGTCAAGGGGTTTCCGCCCATCTCTTAGTATGTGACGTTGTATTTTTGTACTGCATCTCAATTTGCCACTTGTTAGAAGGGACACTAATGTTCCTCCTTTGTAAAGCTCTTGAGATCCCCGGTAAAATCCTAGTTATCTGTCGGGGGCTGCAAATGAAGTTAAGCCACCGAAATTGTGAATTCCATTGCAAATAACATTTGAATATATTATATAAAAATATGGGGTTTTTTCGTTCATACTTTATATATTTTATTTTATGATGTAGCTCAATGGGAACTGAAAAATACCTGTAGAGAGTGATACTTAGAAACTGATTGTCAGATAAGATTCAGTTATTTTGATACAAAATAACTTCCTCCAGAGAATACTTCAGGTCAACCAGCAGCATTTATAGCCATTTTTCGGGGTCATAATTTAAGAAAGTTGTATGCCGTCGTCCTTTGCACAGTCCAAAGATTGACGTTCATTGGGAGTCGTAAATTTCAAGAATAAAGTGGCTGCTGTTTTATAATTGGTAACTGCTTTGCAAAAATGTCGTTAATGCTTTAAAGTGCCTCTTAAATGATTCACTGCTTGTTGTGACCGAATTCCTTGAAAAGCCTTGTGAAAGAGTTGACAAATCAATTAAAATAAGTCAGCAGCGTCACTCTTGGAAGATGTTTTTTCAAGTGCTTTGTAGGAAACCGGTATCTCAAAATTGGAGTTGGGAAATAGCCTTAGCTAAAGGCTTAGACAACCAGCAAGTAAACAGAGCTAATCTGAACATTCCTGCTTGTGAAACACCGAGATGGAAAACAGTACACATGTATGTTTTGAAATTATTCCTGTGTTTGTAGTAGTTACTCCTGTTACACAACTGATACAGGCACCGTTTAGCAAAGCATCCGGATTTTTTTAGTCTTTCAGCGTAATGACCCAGATTTAGTCCATTATAGAAAAAACTAGAACCGGCTGTTAAATGTGAGCATGAAGTTAATGAAAAATCTGGGATATGCCTTGTTTATAAGGCTCATTATGGTATATTATTCACAAAGAAAACTGAACATGTCTGCACTCACTGAACATATGAAGTGACCACATGGTTCCAGTAACATGCTGCGGAGCAGTACTCACGGGAATGTTATCGTCCATCTCGGTGTATAATGGAATATTCGTGTCTGTTTTGTCTACAGCAGCCAAAATTGCTGCCGTGGGTACTGTATATGCATGTGAGGTATGTAAGATCAGCACAACTGAGAAAGATCGTCTGATCTGAAGCCAGAGGTAATGCCCGAATCCTAGAGAAGGCAATAAGGTTATTTTGTATGATGTGGAGCATCTAGAATACTATAGAACCAGGTCAGCAGCATCTCTGTTCATCCCAATTTCCTGATTATAACAGTATTTGTTATTGTTTATTCTAGGAATGACTATACCAGAAGAAGACACTGATGTGGGACAAGGTAGTAAATATTGCCTCGTGGCAATAGGAAGGCTTCAGGTAATGCCAGTCTTTCCTTATATAAACAAACTACTTCTGAACTCATAACCAGTCTTGTGCTTTAGTTGTAAAGGATTTGCACAAAGTTCTGGTGCTAGACTGTAACTTTGAATATGCCTCCAACGTATGAAGTGCCTTGATGTTGGTGTGCAGCCAGTGACAGGTTTAGAACATTTCAACAGAGTGAAATGAAAATATGATTTTGGTCCATGTGCGTATTTAACCCAACGGCAGCAGCAAAGGTGCTTCTGGAGCAGGAGCACGTGCAGACCTGCGGTCTCTGGGATGCGTAGGGCTGGGATATTTGAGGTAGTGAGAAAGGTGGGAGTGCAGGTGCTGCAGATGGCAGGTTGAAGTGGCTCCTGACACAGTGATACACTCCCTGCCATTCTTCCATTCGTTGTCTCTCTCTGCATAATCAACTACATGAAAAACGGTGATTGCAGGAGTTACCCTGAAAATGGTAAAGATAAGGGCAGTCAAGTGGCACTTCACAAATAACAACTTTATTCTCCATGTGTATGGTATTGTGATTCAGATGTGATGTCAGCCAAAGGAGCTGCAAGAATAAAATCTTGTTTTCTTTTTGTCCAGACGTTTGCAATGGGTGTGTTACATTTTCTTTCTTTGTCCATTGCTGATGAGAGTTCTGAGTGGGAGCTTGAGCAGTCCAGTGAATCTCCTTCACTGCAGCAGGGAGGCTGGGTTTTGTCTTCCCAGTCTGGGAATTCTGCCATGGGTTTGAGCCTCCTGCGTGATCTCCTCTTGCCCTGCACTTGTTGCCATCTGCTAGGATGGCGTCACTTTTTCTGAGAAGGTAGCATGACCCTTTCGTTGGGGCATAGGTGCCAAACCCATCTCCTCTGAGGAGAACAGCCTGCACTTCACTGCATTAGCACTTCTGCTGAGTATGACCCTGTTGTGATGGCAGAGCTACAAAACTGCATTGCGTGATGTGTTTTAGGTTAATCATGCTTTTATAATTGAGCGTAATATATTTCATTAAAGGATAGAGGGAAATTACAGGGATTCATATGTTACAGCTGCCAGAGAAAGACGATTCCCAAGCAAATCACATTGTTAGCATGCAGAACGTCAAAACGCGTTACGTTAGAAGGGGCAGCGGTGTATGTGAGGGAGGCTCTGTGGGTAGGCTCAATCACAAAGAAGTCAAGTGGCACAAATTAAAAACTCTGTTCTGTCACAGCAGAATGAAAGCTTGCATACAGTGAATTTTGCATACAGTTATGCTGTCTAATCTGCTTTAACACGGGAAAAAAAAAGAAGAGATTTTGCTCTTTTTGTATTGGGACCTTGGCAGCAGAGATAGCTCTGGAAGTTGTAAGAAAAACAGTGGTCTCATTTATAGCCCCAATAGGAATGAATGGATTGGAAGTGACCTGACTGCCCGGGTTTCAGGCAGAGAGCTGGAAAAATATCATTCTCTCTGATCAGATTTGAGGAGCCTTTATAGGTGAACTGTGTTTCTGCATTATGAGCAGCCACTTGCTGGTTTAATATAATCTGCCTCAGCCTCTGAAGACCTTCGTTCAGGTTCTCTGGGTGTTTCAGGTGGGGTTCATCTCACCTGGAAGTTGAGTGTTTAGTCTGAGCTGGTCCTGTTGGATATATCTAGAGATAATGAGTTGGCCTCTTGTAGAGATTGACCTTCCTGTGCTAAAATGGGTGGACTGAATCATCCTCTGCAAGTATCTTGGTTGACAAAGGTAGGAACTAAGATGCCTAATTTTAATGTGGTGCCAGAAAGTGAGATGAATCTAGCTCTACTTATATCCTTGCTACATCCCTCCTTCTTGGGAACTTCTGATGTATTTGTTTGCTTGCTGTGCTGCTAAGCCTTGGTAGGTGCCATGGGGTGAGATATTTGCCCTGCAAACTAGGACTAAAGGCTGTTTTGTGTCATTTATCTGTGCTGTCGTTATGACTTCCTTTGGTAGTTAGCACTGCCAACAGGTTATGTGCTTTAGCTACATAATGAAGTTTTACTTAAGGTGACCGTTCTGTGGACTAAAAGTTGTGGACTTCATTGGTCGTAGGTAACCAGCTCTCCAGTGTGCATGGACATGAACGGCATGTCGGTCCCCACGGAGTTCTTGTCTAGGCACAATTCTGATGGAGTCATCACCTTTGTGGACCCAAGGTGCATCAGTGTCATTGGGTACCAGCCCCAGGTCAGTGAGTCGCTGTAAGTGCGGAGACTGGTTAGAGATAACGAGGAGAACTCCATTTGCACGTTAAAGACAAAAGCAGCAAAACGTGAAATATTTGTAGCTGATAATACGTATGTCATGCACTAAATGCTGTTCACTTTTTTGCTGTCCGCACCTCTGTAAAATGTGCAGTTTTCCCCTTTGTTATGTACAACATCTTTTTATAGCTTTTCATCCAATTAGAATTCTAACAGCAAGATGCTTTAAACCTTGCATAGCTTCCCAGTGAAGACGTTTCTGTGATAGGAAGTTAACGGTGCTTGAAGAGGATTTTAGTCCTGTAAATCTGTACTTCTGCCAATCTATTGAACAGTAAACAAACGTCTTTTATGGCATCTGTTTTCCTTTAGGCTTACATCTGCTCCTCTGAATAGGGGACTACTCACAGAACTGGGTAGAACAGTAAATGAACTCCTGACTACCACAACTTTTCCTCAGATAACTCTCAACACTTGCACTTTAGAGGCAAAAATAATTTATTGCCCATTTGTTTTTCCTGTTTATTTTGATTTCAGGTAGTTTTATAATAACTGTTTTTACAAAAATTAGTGCCATAAAATGTGCTGTACTAAAGAATGTCAGTCTTTTCAAGACACTTTTTTGCAGCTATTCAAAAATCACTTGAAAGTTTGTTTGTAAATATCTGCGCAGCGGTACAAATATAGATTGGGACATGATGCCTACAAACCTCGTTTGTATGATTCATCCCTGATTAACTGAGTAGTCCATCGAGGGTAGGAGATCTAATGTCTGCAAGGATTACTTGCAGATCTGCACAGGGGTTTGTGTTGTGGTTTGAGTTTTCACACAGCTTTGTGTTTTATTCTAGGATCTTCTGGGGAAAGATATTTTAGAGTTCTGCCATCCTGAAGATCAAAGCCATTTGAGAGAGAGTTTCCAACAGGTGCTGTGTCCTCCTTTTCTTCCACAATTTCTTTAGTACTTTTGTTACTATTTTGTTCAGAGAAGTAGCTTTTATTTTACATTTCAAGGGGTTTTTTTCTGTTATGCAGGAGAAGGGGCAAGATACAAAACAATTTGTTGATCAGTAATCAGTTAAACTGCATCAATGGCCGTTTAAACTGCAGTATGTGTTGTCTGCATTTTCAAAAATAAGTCACCTAGTTATACGTTTTGTTTTCTTTTTACAGAAAATTAAATGAGTGTTCACTGCACATTTACGTTCCAAGGTGGTTTGGTGATTTGAAAGCAGTTATGCTCTGTAATGTTGGATCGTTTATGGCCTAAATTCTCTGCTAGCATAGATAACATGCTTCATACTTTAATGGAGTTACACCATTTTACATCAATAGAGAATTTGGCCCTTCTCCCTATTAGGAATTGAAATGTAGGCAAAAGAAATACAACATACAGAAAGAGTTACTGATCTGGATTAGTTTTTATAGGGGGCCATATTTACATCAGCTGTATCAAAGGCATTTATTCTGCTGTAGAGCTTTTTATTTCAGATTAATCTGGGACATAGAGTAAAAGTACTTTCCCCAAACCTTCTGCTGGTTGCTGGTCTTTTCAGCACCTTCCCGACCGCACTAGAAAGCGTGGTATAGCATGTTTAACCCATTACTGAGGTTCAGATGATCTAACTGGTTCCAGATTTTCTGGCAACCGCCTATAGCTCAGCCAAGTTTTCTTGACCCATCTTGCATTGGATGCTGAGATGTATTTTCAGCTGTGTTACATGGATATGATGTGACTTCTAAAATCATTTGTATAGCCAACTATTTATTCAGGCATGGCATGCAAAAATGGAGCTGGAAAAGCCTCTCTGGGGGAAAACAGCTAAATGCTGTTCTGCTACCATGGAACAGACTGCGAAACGGAGGTTTTGGTTTCTAAAGAAGCATTTGAGATAGTGTAAGGTATCAGTACTCCTGAGCTATTTCTCCCCAGCCCTTCCCTCAAGTGGAGACTACCACCCCTCTGCTGAGCTGGCAGAAAAGGCTGTGTGAGCGCTCTGCATCCACACCTGTGTCCCTTGAACGGACTGAGTTCAAACAGCAGCTAAAGACCTTTTAAATTCAAGATGTTGATTCACTGGCAGAAGCCTGTGAAGAGCCAGGTGCTTGGAAGAAGTCACCACTCCCAGTCATCTTCTCTGCCCCACTGTGGCTGAGGCTGTGATGCTGCAGGTGAACCTACCTGATGGTAACATGTCACCAGGAGTCAGGTCCTGTTCCCGCTTTTGTCCTCCCTGACCTCCTCCCCACCCTGACACTGGCACAGATGGACGTGCTGGGTGGGAGAGCTAAGGAACTAATCACTTTTGCATGGGGCTGGCTTTCAGCTGGTTCAGCTCCCTGAATTCTGCCTGGTCACACCAGTGGCACAGGAACAGCAGCGAGAACACATCCGCTGTTTATCACAAACACCCAAATAATTGATTCCAATAACTTATCCAGAGAGCTGCTGGATAACAACACATCAAACATCCATCTCTACAGTGATGGCCTGAGGCTCAGAAGGGCTGACTAACTAACATTCCAGCTAATGACTTGGTCCTCGCTGTGCTCGCCGACAGCGAGATGCTGGTGTCCTCAGGCTCAGCTGCTGTGGGCTTCGCTGTCACTGCTCACTGTGAAGCGAGTGCATAAATGATTTGCTGGATCAGGGACCTACATGATTTGCTTAAGGTTGCGCAAAAAGACTGCAGGAAAAAATGTAATCAGAAGTGAAAGCTTCTGCTCACTCGACCTGTGTCAAATCTATGAAAATATTGCGCTGTTTCTTTAGTAGGCAATTCCTCTTTCAGTATATTTTTGTTCGGTACAGTAGCGATGTGATTTGGGCTGTTATTTCAGGCAAGTAATAAAAGACTGAAGCAAACAGTTGAGCTATGCACCAGGTGGTTTTTATTTGCAAAGAATGTAAGAAAGTAAAGGTTAAACATTAACTTTGACATTTTTTGCACTGTTTGCGTGCACTGTTTTTAGACAGTTCAGGATTTTCCCACTAGCAATCTCTATGCTTTATATATTATTACAGAATTAGTGTTTGCTTAATTCAGACGTTAGGACAATAGACCACTGCGGTTTGTTTTATTATTGTTAGTTGGGCCTCAGAAATATTTTCATTTAAAAGGTAACCGTGGTTTCCAATAAAATAATTTTTTTTCTAAAACTCTCTGAAAACTCGACATTTCTAATTTGCTGACAGTATCAGAACCAGGTTGGTGCGTAACAGAGGAGGGAGGGAGGGTTTTGCAGTTTTTGGTCTATTGCCAATATCCATCCCAAAGCTTTGACTTCCTTGGGAAGATAAATTCATTCATCAGGGTGGGAAAACCAGTCCAGAATAAGATAGTCTCAAGGCCAAGATCAACAAATAGAGTTTGGTATCAAAGGATCCAGAATCCAGCTATGTGATATCCAGTAGGATGCTATTCAGATTGGACACTTTTACACAAGCACTGTGTTTTTTTACCCTGGGTGTGGTGGTAGAAAATTGCTGATAAAAGAATGTTACTCACCAAACTCAAACTACAAAAGCTTGGCTTTTTTTCTCTTTAAAAAAAAAAAATAGGCATTTAGCTCAGTATTATTTTGAACTTCCCTGGGCATCGCTAAGGCTTTTTGTGTCTTCTATTTGCATTCTTTCCATTTAATCCAGTATCCAGTCGATCACTTTGAAATGCAGACCTTTAGAAAACAAAAACAGAATTGGAGCATTTTTCCTAATCCAGTTGCTTGTTGATAAAGATGGAGGGTAAATACTGGGTTTTCTACTTTTAGACAATGCAGGCTGCAGATAGTTAATAAAAAATACCAGTGGATAAGCATTAAGAATCCACACCGAGATGTGGCATTTATTTGCAGTAGGCATTCTCTTTCCTTCCCTGGGGCACCGCTGGCATAGCTTGGTGGACAGGTAATCAAAAGTGAGCACAGATAGCCCAGGTAAGTGCCAGCTGAGTGACTCGAAACCATATACGTTTTCTTCTGACTTAAACCAAGATTATCAGACGATACATAAAAAGCAGTTACAGTACCAGCGTGCAGGTATTATTTTGAGCATAGTGCTTCTTCTCACTTGATGCCCAACTATTGACTTCAACAAAACCTAAGCTACCAAAGACAGAATTTGAACTGAATATTGCCAGACATCTGAATTCTTAGTCGTAGATGAATAGGCTGTCCAAGCAAAGTATTTGCTTTATGTTTTCACTAATACTATTAAAATGGACAGTGACTTATGGGTGTTCTCCATTCAAAGGCTGGCTCGCTCTTTCTTGTTTTGAAAGACAGAAGCAAGTGTTTCTTGTTAGCACTTTGCCATTGTAGATGGTCTTAGAATGTGTTGTGGAAAGAAGAAAAAGGCAAAACAAACACACAAACAAAACCAAAAAACAACTACATGTGGTTTCCAAAAATAAAAATCTTAATTATTATCCTAAATGGATTTGGTATATCACATATATGAATTGTATAGCTAGGTATCTGTGCAGAACATCAGATAGCCAATCTCAAAATGTTTCTTCTTGTGGGCTTTTGTTTCAGCTGCAATGTTTGGTTTGTGGTTTACTGATAAACATTTAAAAGATCCTCAGTTTGGTGTCTGTCGATATCTCAATATGTGTTCCATATTAAAACCTCCTTAAATCTTCCCCGTTGGGATAACAGCACAACCTGGTTGTTGTCATGAATCTGTATTGTTCTTATATGTAGCCTGGAAAATGGCATTTTGCACAACAAACCGTGAGGGTTTCATTCTGAAGGAAATAGCTTGAAATATGAATCATATTTTGTTTATTCTCTTCAAATTAAGAATCTCCCTGCTGTGTTCATAGTTTCTGTAACTCAAGTTTAAAACACACCAGTTACTGCTATTTACTATTCACTTGCACAGCAGATACCAATCTCCTTTTATTAACCTTTCCAAATGGTTTTGCAGGTTGTGAAGCTGAAAGGTCAGGTCCTCTCTGTGATGTATCGTTTTCGTACCAAAAACCGGGAATGGATGCTGATCAGAACCAGCAGCTTCACGTTTCAGAATCCTTATTCCGATGAGATTGAATACATCATCTGCACCAACACTAATGTGAAGTACGTACCCCTGCAGACGCTCGCCTGTGTGGTTGTGAAAGAACATAACCATTGATTTTTGCTGTAAAGCACATTCAGATTTTTTGGTAGCCTGTTTCTAGCTACATTTCTTTCTCTGTGACAGTACAGTCTGTAACAGGGTTTTTCTGCATCACAAAATCTCACAGCGTAGCTGATTCTCTGTGTCATGATCCTGAGATGCTTCCAGGGCCTTGGCTGTGCTGGGAGAGAAACGTCAGTTATCTGTTATGGCATTAGACAAGCCCATTGATCTTGGTCCAGGCTGCCTTAAACTAGCACAGAGCTTCCAGCATCAGAACAGCTGTCCTGATACTGGAGGAACGTTAGCCTGATTCCTAATCCAAACAGAAAATGGGGTGTCTGTGCTCATTGTGATCGTACCATTTCGTAGTTCTGGGCATCTTCTCCTTGAGCTGTGGCTACACTTAAGGCAAAATTATTTCCTAATAGCCCTGCGTGGCAGAGGTTTCTCATACTCAGTTAAAATCTGGTGGAATATCCCCAAGTACGGGGACAGATCCAACCCCTTATCTTAAGAGGGAAGTTAAATCATCCTGCCTTTGAGTTAATATTTTCAAAAATCTGTTGTTGGACATTTTAGGAGGAGGTCACCCTAGGAGTATAGTGGAGATTCGTCACTGTGGAACTGAGCAGAGTTGCTTTTGGAGCCTTCCGAGTTCTGAGCCAATAACTGCAGAAGCTAATCTGGCCTTGATAAAGCCATCGCTTTATAGTGCAGGGGTTTTTTTATAAATATTTCTTCTTTCCAATATAAACTTCATCTATTTCTAAAAGAAAATCTGCTTCTGGTCTGACCAAAGATTTTTTTTTTTTGCCAAGTTTTTAGCTCAGAAGAAATTATTGATTTTAAGATCTCAACCTGTTAGGCTGTGTAATGGAAATGCTGAAGGAGTATTCTGCTAGTGGAGATGCGTGCTGAGAGCTCCGCTTGCAAAACCAAACCCCTGGGGCTTTGGCATTTGAACTTAGCAAGCTAGTAAATGTCTCTGGGTGTTCTTAGACTTGATCCTTTGGATATGACATGAATGGCTGTGGTTTCACTCACTTGAAACCCAGCATCATGACTGTTTTGCTCAGTTCTTTCTGCATGCCCAAAAAGTCAGGCTTAAACAACTGAATGGTTAAGCTCATTGAAAACAAGCAAATGTGTCTTGAAATGAGACAGCTAAATATCTCCCTGTCTGCACCGTGCATCTAAATAGATATTTCCACATTTCTGCTGTCCCGTATTTCTTTTCCGAATAATTTGTATATGCAAAAACAGGCCTGCAAAATAAAAAGCGACTTCTGAAATCTGTCCCAGGCTGGCTTAATTGTGCTTTGTTCCCAAGAGTGCAGAGATCAAAAAGCGGGGCTGTAGGCTTATGTTGTGCTGCCTCTTGGAATGTTTTTTTCCGAGCCTCCACTATACTGTTCAGCTTGGCATCGCAGCACTTGCTGTGATGAATAGGACTGTGCCAGCTTCTGGCTCTTGTTATATCTCTCTTGCTAAGGCTTGAATAACAACCCAGAAATGCTGGCCTAATATGGAAGTTGCCCGCTGTTGCTTTCACAGAGGATGTTCCCCCTTTCCTGTCGTGTAGAAAATGTTCTAGTCCTATGGCAAGATACGACACATTATACATCTGCTTTTGAATAGCAGAAAGAACGCATTATTCAAAATGTTTTCTGTTTTTCCCCCCCTCTTCCCTCCTGCTTCTCAGACAGATTTCCAAAGAGGACTTACTGTAATGTGCCGCTGTTCCTGCCCGTTTTTCTGTATTTATTTACTTTTTTTGCACATTTTGGGTCATGTTTTGACTTCTGATTTCCTAGATGCCTCGGGGAGTTGCACGTCATGGTAACTGTTGATTTCCGCCTCCTCACGGAGCTCCTGCTGGGGCTGGTTGTTTGGCACCGACCCCGGTGCGCAGGGCCGTTTCCACGTCTCGGTGCAAGTACCAGATGCTCCGGGTCCAGCAAAGGGCTTCACATGGAGACCAAGGGCAGCCTTCCACCGCGCGGTTCTGGGCACTTCTGCACGGAGACTCATTTCCATTTGACTCTTTGCTGTGGTATCCTAACCAGTTCCCTAAAATGAAGGCGTGAGGCAGTTAAAAATTCAGCATAAAGCTGTAAAGACAAAGGATTCGATCAGTTTTTAACTTAGGTTAGTTTAATGCCACGATACACACGTCTGTGTTTCCGTCTGTTAACGGAATAGCTCTCATTTTGCATTGGCCAGTGAACAGCATTTTCCCAAAAGACTGTAGAGGGCAGTGGTGGTTCCAGTTGTGGAAGGATTAATTGATTTTTGTTTTTGTTGATTTGGCTTTGTTTTGTTTTTCTTAAATAAAGATCCTCCTTTAGAGCTTCAGTCAACTTTCCAAACTTGCATTTTGTGCGGAAGGATAACGAAACATTAGGTTCAAATGTTCACTTAGTTCCTTGCAAAAAAAAAAAAGAAGAAAAGAAAACTTCCCTCGGTTTCACTTGGGTGCACTCATCCAAGAGAAACTTCCTGCAGAAGTGAAGCATTAAACGTTTAGCATTTGTGCTGGGTTCGGCTGAAGAGTCCCCGTTTGACCACATCTTCCTGTGTAGTTGGGACTGTTTGATTTCCAAAAAGAAATAATAATTGTGATCAGTGTTTATTTAACACACACCTAGAGCAGTGTTTGAATAAAATAATCTGGCATCGTGATAGATAAAACTGTGTAAAATTATATATATTGGAGGTTTTTTTCTGACTTTTTTGGAAATTCTGATGTTTCATTTTTGTAAGCCCCAAAGCCCTGTGTTGCTCTACATGAATTTCTGAATCCTGCAGTTGTCCTAAGA
Source organism: Patagioenas fasciata (assembly GCF_037038585.1). Classification (NCBI taxonomy): domain Eukaryota; kingdom Metazoa; phylum Chordata; class Aves; order Columbiformes; family Columbidae; genus Patagioenas; species Patagioenas fasciata. The sequence continues at coordinate 21,895,469 of NC_092531.1, forward strand.
TCTTTGCTTTGGAGTGAGCTGGCTCAGGTCACTGCTGGAGCAGCCTGATGGGTGAATTGGCTCACACTGTGGGAGAGATGCTTTCTGTTTCAGATTTTCATGGGCCAAAGTATTAAAAAGATCAACTGTTCAAATTCCAGCCCATGGTAGTGGCCCTAAAGACTTAGGTTCTAATGATCCCTGTGCCATCTCTGGGGCTTTCTGATGCCTCAAGGCTGCGGTAAGACAGACCCTTTCACGGGGGTGAATTGAAGCTGTAAGCTAAATGAGGGAGATTTTGGGTGTTTCTGAAAGAGGATTTTCCAACGGCAGTCCCAAGGCTTTTATTGTCCAAGCCAGACACAGGAAGCACGTGTCCCTGTGATACATAAAAATAGCTTGGTAGGGATACAGTATTGTTTCTCTCCCACCATAGAGACTGTTAATTTTAAAGCTCAAATCCTTTTTTGGTCACTCTGATGCCTGGAAAAGGAACAGGTGACTTCAGTGCTCATGGAGAGAGATTAATTTGGCTGACATTCTCTCCAGTGTCAAATCTTCCCTTTTCCTCCAAATACGTCTAGTGAAGTAAAATTGAAATAACTATTAAAACCTTCAGAGTTGCTGAACCATTCCTTGTTCAAGCCAAGGGCTTTTTGAGTTTTAGACCAAACCTGTGGGTGAGCCAGGAGTTCCTGCAGTACAGGCAGAGTCCTCTGTCGACCCAGACAATCCCTTACTTGCTGTGTTGGGTGTCCTGTAAAGCCAGGAAATACCTCTTGCATTTACTCCTTGAAGCTGTGAAACTGAAATTGAAACCAAGGATAGTTTGGGTTTTGGTTTCAAAGTCAGAAGGCAGTTTGACTTTTGCCCAAATTGATAATAATCCCTTGTTTTTTACCATCTTTACAAAAACGATCTAACAACTGGATAACTGAAGGGACCAGCGTGTGTGGACTGTTCAGTCTGAAGCAACCACGACAGCAGCACTCAGCTCTCCCTGCTCAGCTGGTCCATGAATTCCTGCACCGTTTCTTTCAGGTTTCAAGCATCTTTTGAACTATTTATGCAGTAGCAGCAAACAGCAGAAGATGCTAACCTGGCTTTGCATTTCAATCTTAATTAAGTGCAACCTAACTTGCGCAGAGTTCGGTGAAGATACACTTAAGTATTTGTGTTTTATAGGAGCTGGATTTGGGAGGTGGTTCCCAAAGTTCAGTGCTGTTAACACAACGTGGTATTTATATTGCACTGCAGCTTAAGGAGTATTAGAGATGAAAGATAGAGAAGGGTGAAGGAGCACTAAGTTAGAAGTGCCTACAAAACAAATAACTAGTAAGTATGCTGTTTTGTTTGGCTCGTTTGTATGTATATGGCTGAATCAAGAAAACATACTTTATACGGAACAGAAGAGACCTAATGTGCTGTTTATTGACACACACACCAAGTCATTGGTAATAAAAACAAATGAAACAGTGTAATTAGCTTTCACGTTAACAACAGGATTTAATGGGTGTTTATTGTCCACAGGGTGGTATTTAGAAAAACTTCCCCATAGATTTGCTGTGATTAAATTACCTCCCATCGTTCTGTTGGAAAACTATGCATTTTATGCTTGCGAACAAAGAATTTCTTTGCATTCCAGTGGTAATTTTTAGGAATTTTCTTTGTACTAAAATAACATGGAACATCCATGGCTCTGTGATGACCTGGAGGAGTTACTTCTGCTGCGTGTTACTCGTAGGACAGAAGTGATTCTGTATATTATGTGTTCTTGCACACAAGACTAGCAGAAGGCTTTTGGCCATCTACTCCGATCTTCTGTTTGTTGTAGGTCACAGATTTTTGTCCAGTTTGCCGTGGAGCCTACTAACTGGTGTCTGAGCAAAATGACTGTTGGAAAAGCATCAAGGGGGTGGAAAAATCTGCTACTTACTTCATTGAGTGGTCCCTCACATTCCCGTCAGTTTGTGCCTCATTTGACATTTGACTTTGTCTGCAAGTTTGTCTCTCAGTATTTTGACATTTGAATCTATCTAGTTCAAGTTTTAAAAGAACATTTGGATAAGAATCTAAAATTCAAGGCTGTGGCGAAAAATGTATTCTAATTTTGCAGACTTTCAAACCCATTATCTTGCTGTTTTGCAAAATCTCATCTATTACTGCCCGTCACATTAGTGTCTCTCCGGGAGAAAACCCATGTGGTGTTTAATTCCTGTCCCTTTAGGTGATTTTTCCTTCAGAAAGAGGCCAGAAGCATGCAGAAATTGTGGCCACTGGCAAGTATCATTTGCAAGCATTGAGCTGACTTTCTTGTCAGTCCAGCTCCAATCTTATCCTAATCTCTGAGCATTAGTATAATTTGGGGGGTTTATATCTTCTTTGCTAACTGACCAAACTACCAACTACCTGCACATCCTCAGGCCAGAAGTAATGGTTATGGTTATGGTTACCAGCCCATCCAGCACAAGGGGCTCTGCCTTCTCCATGGTGTGGATGATGCCCCAGACAAGGGCCAGCTCGGCAATAGGACAGACCTGAGTTTGTCTGGCCACAAACAACCCCACAAACCTGCGCTCATACAAGTGAGGTTCCTGATATCCCAACCTGGGGATGGCATAAGTCCAAACAAGAAGGCATGAGTTCACATTTTAATAGCAAAACTCTGGTCTTGAAGCATCAGTAGCTCTTTGGCCTTTCATTTCCAAAGGATAGGGGTTTATTTCTGATAAACTGTACTGCACAGTGGCTTTTTGTGTAGAAGTTTTGTTACAGTACCATCAAAATTTCCAATAGCAATGATTAATATAACTGTCTCTGATTTTTTTTTTTAATTGGGAGCTTTGAATTTTTGTCCTTTCAGAATTAAAAAGAGCAAGTGAAGAAGTGGATTCAGAAGATCACTGTGCTATAGATTTACTACAACTATATAAAAGATGTATAGATTTTTATAAATAAGCAATATTTACACATGTAGAACGTGAATATGCCTGACTTACAACTACTTGTATGCTGTCCCTACAGGCGCTCTGTTAGTTAATTCTCATGACTTCCAATGATATTGTCTGTTGATATTGGCTCATTGTCGTGGTTAAGTAACAACGCCTGACACTGAACACAAATCAGCTGCATTTAGAGGATCTGCAGAGTTTTCAACACTGAAGTTCTTCATTCTGCCATATGACCCCTAATGTTTATTAGCTCTGGCAGTTTCTTTTGAAGTATTTTTCTGTTGCTGCTGCACATTTAATTTTTCCTAAATTCTTATAATTGGATTAAGGCTTATTACTTCCAGTGATTTTTATCTTATTTGAACAACGGATATTTTTGTTCAGTTCTGATTAGACTTGTGTTTTCTGTAGCACTTGTCAACACAAATTGATTTCATGTAATGTCTTGATTTTATGTAGTAGCACGAGCAGTTTATTTCTGGACATTCACTCCCTCAAAAGCTTTCAAAAACTGAATAGAATCTGGACTTGGATCATGAGGAAAGTAGAACCACAGTATGTTAAGCAGGTTTTATCACAAAGAAGGATTTATATGCAGTTCTTTCTGTCTCAACAGGTTGTTCTGTTTGATATGTTGTGCTTCAGATAGAGCTTTGATCACATTTATTCACTGGTGTAATTCTGTGTTAATATTACTGATAGTTCCTGTTTACTTCAGCAGGATCAGTGAAGGGGTCTGGTATATTCATCAGTAACATGAGGAAGACATTCTTGGTGTCTTAGTAGTGAATTCTTAAATCCTTTATAAAGAGGGTGTATTCCATCCTCCGTTACTTACCCACCTACATTTCTTGCTATTCCAGCAAAACTTCGTGTGCCCTGTTACATTCCTGTGGTACAACCCTTCTCAATGAAAAACATTTGAAAACAGGTGAATCTCACAGGAAAGGATTTACTGAATTATCTGAGAGATATTTCACTCAGTGTAAAATAGGAGACCGTGGCTTTTCCTTCTTGCATCTTAATTGTTTTTTGCAACTAATTCATTTTGTCTCTTTTGCAGACAACTTCAGCAGCAGCAAGCAGAACTTGAAGTACATCAAAGAGATGGGCTGTCATCCTATGACTTATCTCAGGTGGAATTTCTCAACTTCTTACTTTTGTGCCTCTGATCCTTTAAAATGCATAGCAATGGTAGATTTCAGCACAATTAAAAATACATTGTGACTGTCCTTGAATTCCTTTTTGTCAAATACAATGGAGGGAATTACATTCCGCCGTGTATCTCAACAGGTGCCTGTTCCCAGTATACCAGCTAATGTTCATGAGGGTGGAAAGTCTGTGGAGAAACCTGATGCAATCTTCTCCCAAGAGAGAGATCCTAGATTTGCTGAGATGTTTGCTGGAATAACTGCTTGTAAGTGAATGTCTCTGTTTAATTTTTAATACATGTTAAGGCTGGTGACATGTAGCACAGCTGCGAGAGAATGAAGAGAAACTACAACACGGCAGAGAAATTTCCAAGCAATGTCAGTCTTCAGGACATTTCCTAGAATTTGCCTTTAGTTGATATTTCCCCTAAAGATGATGAGGAATAAATTCAAGGAGGGAAGGACAGATTTTGTGTCACCAGAGCTGCCTACGTTTGATTCTCTTTTCCTTTCACAGGGTCACCTTAAGCAGTGTTCATAGATACTAAACACACTGAGCAGAACTTGCCATTTTGAAGTATATATTTTCGTTCTTAAACAGCAGATGTAAGTTCATCTCTCTAAATAGACCTGGATTAAGATAGGCCTGCACTTTTTTATCAGATCAGCAGCTTTTGCACTGATGCTTTCAGGTGCATATGCTGCCCTGAATTCTATTAATATACTTGTTTTCTGGTCAGTTGAGGCATCTTCGGTCACATTACCTGTCGGTGAGTCCTTACTCTTTTTCCCACAACTTTTGAACTTGTTGGCAAGTTCTTTTAAGAGTGGTAGGAGTCTCAGAAATAGTACATTCTTCTGTATTTTGTGGAAATTACTGTGAGGACCCTCACTGGAGGGTATCCCGGTCCTGTTCCAAGAGGTGGCAGCCAGCTTGTCAGTCAGACAGATGTCGCTGACTTAACTAGCCCCAGCCTACATGCCTGTTGCCCTGACAGACAGAAGTCATTGAGGAGACTGGCAGCTGAAGGGGTCATCCGAAATATATCTGTAGGAAACCAGGCTCATTAATTCCACTGCTTGTGGAAGAACTCGTTAATTGTTTATTGTTCTTAGCTGTCCTCACTGAAGAAGAGAGGTTTTTTACATTTGTTTTAAATAAATCAACATGCCAGTGTCACACGGTGCATGAAGGAAACGACCCACAGGGTTTGACTCCAGGGGTGTGTGGAGATGACCTAACTGCATTGGTTTCTTGTGCCTGGCTTGGCCTTTTCAAGTGGAGAAGGCATTGTAGCTGCAGGACAGACTCAATACTTTGTCCTCCTGTTGCTAGGACTTCTCTGTTATTCCTGTTGATCCTCGTCTGTCTACTCTAACAGTGAAGTCAACAGCTGAGGCCATAAAAGGGGTCCATTAGAAGGTAGCCAGACTCCAACCCTAAACACCAGAATATGTTTTTCCAAGCAAGAACATCCTGCTTTTTGGCTGCCTTATTGGCTTTTTTTCAGGCAGCTCTCAACTGTTTGTGGGGAGGGGTTAGGGTTAAGGGTCTATCAAGCTGTGAGGTAGCTGGGAGGTTATGTTCTTGGAAATGCCATTTGTCTTTTCATTCTTATCAATTTACAGGCTGTGCTTTTTTTGGGACATTCACGCTGTCTGAATTTCTCCTGGGAGCTGTGATCAAGGTCTTCTCTGAATGATAAAAAGAGATGGTTCACAGAGATGAGATACACTGTCCAAAACCAATATTGACAAACCTGCATGCTGCCTGCAAGACATTTGCATTACATTCGTACTCGATCTCATTCTCTGCTATGTTCTGTAAAAAGACAGCTTTGACATAGGGAGATTGTTGCCATAATTCCATACAGTGGCCACATGTAATTAAAAAACAAAAGTGGAGAGAAGAAGCTTGGCTTCATGGATACATGCAAGTGCCTTGAAGCACAGGATGATGTGGTTCTTACAGAGTTCTTTATTCTACAGGTAGAAACTCTGGTCCTCATGGGAGAAGGAAATATCATTGACCAGTACAGTGATGGGGTTTAGAGAGAAACAAGTCTAAGCATGCATGTTAAAAACACCAAGAAAAAACAGGTTTTCAGTGCTGTACCAAAGGTGAGGGAAGTAGTGCGTGAAGTCCTGAGTGGGACTGCAGCTGGAAGAGATGTTGGCCAGATTCAGAGGCTGAAGAGCATTCAGTGTAACTCAGCAAAGAGATTTTAAAGCCGATTAAGCTCTTTGCGATTAGTGTAGCCATTCCTTTTGTCTTGGCCTCATCCTGCGGCACAGACCCTGGAAGCTGCCATGGCAACTCCGCTCCACTTGAGGAATTCCAGTTCATTTAGGGCACTCTCCATTTTGCTGGCGACTTGTTCTCAAATATCTAAAGTACCCCCAGGATTTTCGCTCAGTCCCTTCCAACCCTGAGAGTTTGGTATCCCTGTAAAGGCTGGCCTTAGAAAATGGGACATCTCATGCAAGAATGACATTACTACAAAAAAAGGCAAAATCATCTGTCCTTCTCAGAGATGTTGCAACCCATTCTCAATCCTTCTTACCACATATGTGACCTTCTCTAGACCTTGTCCCCTTTTTTCCCTTTTTCTGTATATGAGAGCGTAGGTTTGCAGCCCCGACTCAGTGTCTGTGCAGGGTGACTTGTAACCAGTGAGGAATTTCTACAGATTTATACATTACCCAGGAAAAGCAATGACAGCTTGCATCATTGGCATACATGTTTCTTCTCCAGTGCTCCTGTGAGATAATTTGAGGTGACTTTTTTATTTGGAAGGCAAGCTTAGGTTCTTGTTAGGAGCATAGCATTAATAAGAACTTAGATAACAGAGCATATCTGGTGTGTGTTGGAGGCCTTTGATGAGTCACACTCACAAGGTCTCTAAAAGCTAGGGGGAAACTCAAAAACGCTTCTGTTACTTGTGAGCTGAGTGGGTCTTCAGTCCAGGAGAGCATCTTGTGAAATGAGTGGGAATCTGAAAAGAGCAAAGGGGAAAGTGAGGAGGCAGACCTGATTTCTAGGCCTGTCAGAGATATGTGGCAAGAAATGGTTGCAAAGCCATCAGCAAGTTGCAGGATGTTCTGTGCTTGGAGGTAGTAAGGGAAGATGGGGAAAGTGAATAAAGGGTGGTGTATCAGACCTTTAAATTAGTTTAAGAAAAGTAGTCGTAGTGAGGTTTCCCTGGGCTTTGGAATAATCCAGTGGCAGAAAATTAACTTAAGGGACCAAATGGCATTGTTCACCTAATCTCATTTCATTCAATTAGAGATTGATTTCTAATTAACAGTGGACTATAAAAGTTAATGGCTTCTCCATATGTGTGTTATTCACTACGCTAGTCTGTTTTACACCCCACTGGGACGCTTGCATCCTATCTCATGGCTCTCTCAAGCCACATATAGGACAGCAAAATCTGTGAGAGACCCGTGTTTTGTGCCGCCACAGCTCAGGTGCTTAAGCCTTGGGGACGCTCAGAAGCAAAGTGCCTGCAGCCACCTGTGAGATGGAAATGCAGGTGGGGGCTGCAGGATCACCCAGGCTTGCAGGTGGTCACCCGGAGGTCTGCAGACGTGCCACCACGCGTTGGGTGTTCCTCTCTGGCTGTCAGCTGATCAGGACAGGAACTCTTTGACACCATTCCTTGGGATGTTTAAGCCAGGGGGTCTGAGGCCTCAGCCACCTCAGTGCAAAGAGGCTGCAATCACAGCAGCAGCCCTGGAGGGCTTCTTCTGGAGCTGCTTCTTCGGACCAGGCTTGTTTCATGTGGCATTCCTCCATTCCCCTGGGCAGATTCTCCTGTCTTTCTTCCAGAAAACGTTTTTTTCCCCTTTCCAGTCTGTAGCTGGGACCCAGGCACGCATCACTGCCCACCTGGGACCCAGGCACCCATCACTGCTCACCTGGGACCCAGGCATGCATCACTGCCCACCTGGGACCTATGCACCCATCACTGCTCACCTGGGACCCAGGCACCCATCACTGCTCACCTGGGACCTATGCACCCATCACTGCTCACCTGGGACCAACGCACCCATCGCTGCTCACCTGGGACCCAGGCACCCATCGCTGCCCACCTCGGACCCAGGCACCCATCACTGCCCACCTGGGACCCAGGCACCCATCGCTGCCCACCTGGGACCTACGCACCCATCGCTGCCCACCTGGGACCCAGGCACCCATCGCTGCCCACCTGGGACCTACGCACCCATCGCTGCCCACCTGGGACCCAGGCACCCATCGCTGCCCACCTGGGACCCAGGCACCCATCGCTGCCCACCTGGGACCAACGCACTCATCACTGTCTGCTTTGGCCAGACCCACTCTCTGTGTCCCATTCCTCCTCATGTCTATGTGGTCAGGAGCAGCTTCCAGCGGGCACAGAGAAGGTCTGGGCTGCATGGTTGGAGGGCACGTACCAGTGTTAAGTTCCATGCAAACAATAGCATGAATGAGGTACATCCTGGGAAGCGAGTATGAAGTAGACACAAACCAGCTGTGCCTCTTGTTTCATACTGACTTGTCAAATAGCCCTTCTGTGTCATTCTTAATGTGTTCCATAGGGCTTCTTCATCAGTGTTTAAGAAGGAGAGAAAAATCCCTGCTGCATATACACATTGCAATTCTCATTAAATAATTTTGCCTTAATTTTCTCATCCCCTAAACTCTTTCTGTGATTTGTTTTCCTTTTGTAGCAGATAAAAAAATGATGGCGTCAGCATCCACAGCAGGAAACCAGCAGCTTTACTCACAGGGAAGCCCGTTTCAGCCAGGACATTCGGGAAAGACTTTCAGGTACTGACTACATGATGTCTTGGCAGTTGCAAGCTGAGAAGATTTGGATATCTCTGTTAAAAATAGTGGCTGATAAGTAGATACTTGTTGCTATGCTGAGGTAGTTGGACAAAGCTAAGAGGTATTCAGAGTGCGTGTTGTTGCCTTCCAGCTGGCAGCACAGGTTTGGCTGATGTGAAGTTTAAGAGTTTGCCTGCATTTCCAGTCACTTTCTGAGAATCTGGTAACAGTGATGGTATTCATCATAGTGCCCTTCATATCACTGTTCTGGGACCGTGATACTGAAGTTTCATTCTCCTGTTTTAGACCAACAAAGATTGTGAAAGTGAAAGAACAGCCATTCAGAGGTTGTAAGTTCCAGGAATTAGAAAACATCTGCAAACTGTAATTGCATCTAAACCAACGTGTTCTTAAAGTTATGATTGCTAATAATGTCAGTGGGGAGAAATAAAATCCCCGTGCGTATGTTTTGTCAAATTAAAACAAAAAATAACTTGGAGGAGGAGGGTTATGACAGTAAATTGAAGTGTCTTTTAATTGGATACTGTATATTACTGAATAGATGACTTGCCGTCTTGGAATTTGGCCTGTATTTTGTTCATTTCCTTTGTTAAATTTGTTTCCTTTGTTAATTCCTATAGCTTTTTTCCTACTGCTGTTCTGTTACATCAAGTAATGACACATGGGCTAGCTTTTCCACCCTCCGTGAACTGCCGTCCCTGAATATTCTCCAGGCTGGTCCATTTGGTCACTGAGCCTGGGAAGCCTTTAGGTGCTGTTTTACAGGCTGCTGGTTTCAAAGCGTATTCCAGATGCAGTCCAGGCCCTTGGACGATGGGACTGCCTAGTCCGGCTGGGATGTCCTTCTGCATCCAGCCAGATTTAGGTGGACTTTCTGATCCACATTCCCCCCTTTGGAGATTCTGTGGTAGCAAAAAAAGAAACATAAAAAAAATAGAAAACAAACTCTGCAAAGGCTTTCTGAACACACACTTTGCTTTTAGGCAGCCAAAGAAAGACAGAATAACAATTCCCGTATTCAAATGCCTGCCACGTTTTGGTTACCGCTCTGGGAGGGGTTTTGTCAGCCTTCTCAGAGGTTCACATTCCTGCCTCCTCTCTGCTCAGCCTTGTTTGTTTCTCTTTCTGCAAAATTGTGAAAACAGACAATAGGGAAGGGATTGGAGGAAAGTGCATGCTGTTTCAATTGATGTACAAAAGCATTTTTATATGTAGTGTCTTCATTTATATTCATTTATCTATTTATATATGACATCTAAAATAGATAAAAAAGTGCATTCACAAGTCTGGTTATATAGATTCAGTTGTTCAAAACTTCACAAGACTAAAATGGTAAAGTGTAGCAATCCTTCATCAAATTTTCCTTCTAATTAGGAATTTTTGTGAAATTTCTCCGTAGTGAAATTCAGTAATTAGGAAACAGTTAACATATAAACAAGTTCCTTTGGGAATACTTCTTTTTTTTATTTCCAAATCTATTACATTGGTTTAAGTTTCTGTCTTGGTTGTTCTTTTGCCTAGGTATATAGCTGCATGCCCTTTTTTAGAATCATTTGGTGAAAATAGGAATTAAAAGCTTAGATTTTTAGTATGTATCGCACACTTCTTCATTTCCCACGCAGGAAACAAAGCAGCACTTATAACCATCATATTTTTGTGCATCTTCATTTAGGATGGCATTTAAGCAAATGCCTTAAATACTGTTGATTTAAGCACAAATTATAAATAAAGCATCTGCTTGAATACACTCTACAAGCAGGTTTTTTAATGCATTAAACATTAAACTAGTATGGAGCTAAGTGTTTATGCACTATGTGTTAGACCGACTTTATCCTTGTAAGCCCTTCTAAAGACATTATAGAAATGTCATTCAAAATAATTTTGTGTCTGTAGGAACTGACATTTTAGAATGGTAAAAGCTTTCATAGTTTTGTGATGGTTTTAGGTCATTTTTTATTAAGAGAGATGAAACAATTAGGTTTAAGGTGATTATGAAAATGTTCATATCTGAAATATACTGTTTGTGCATGGAGAATATATCCTACAAACGAGGCGCTGTCTCTTCTCCTTTAGTTCGTCTGTGGTGCATGTCCCTGGTGTGAACGACATCCAGTCGTCCTCATCAACGGGCCAGAATCTGACACAGATTTCTCGCCAGCTAAACCAGAGTCAGGTTGCCTGGACAGGAAATCGCCCACCATTTCCAGGACAGGTATTGATTAAAGGTGTTTTATTTTCATGTTCATTAAAGGTCTGCAATCTCTGTGCTTTCTACGGAAGAATTAGTAAACCCCATTTATAACATGATTAAATGTACTTTGTCGTTAGCATTTGTGGTTGGAGAGCAATGAGTTTCCCCACTTCTGTTCCTTGAGAGAGCTGCCCTATGGGTAACTGCATTTAATTTGTAATAGTGTCAATAATAGTGGCAGTCGTAACTCCGACATGGATCCCAGTGGAACAGCTCAGCCCTGCACCTATTTTTATATGTGCACTGAATGAAATAAAAAGAGGGCAGCACTTATATGTATTAATCCTGTGAATTAAATCTTTCTTGGACCAAGACCTTGCACCCAGCAACGTTACCCTCAGTTGGCAGAGTTATCAGAAAGGGGCACATACAAATCCAGCTATAACATGAATTCAGAGCAGAGGCTGCTGAGCCCAGTGTAGCTCACGTGCTGTAGGGAGCAGCACATCCCTCCATCAGGTGGCCTGTGCTTGACAGTGTTTGCCCAGAAATCACCTCCTGGTCTATGCAACAATAAAAATACTGTTTTGGAACTCCGTTAAAGACAAATAATAGGAAATAATCATGTTCGATCTATCATTAGTGCTGCTCTTAATCACTCTTGACTTCACATTTTTTGGTAGGTTAGAGTGGCACGTTGGGGCACGCACTGAATAGTTTTTTGGTAACTGAATTGTTTCCACATTAATTACTGTTTTTTCCCAGCCCTCAGTGTGCCGTTGTTATTCTCTCACATCTGTTTAATGAAATGCTGTCATAACATTCATTTTTTCTTTTTAGTGATCTGGAGTATTCTAAAAATTACTTAAAAAGAAATGTACTCATCCCTCTTACTGTCCAAATTCCATCCAAGTCAACAGAGTTTGTATGTGAGTGAAGGGAAATTGGAACTCATTCATCAATTGTAAATAAAGTAAAACAGAGTTAAACCTTGCAGAAGTGGCACATCATGCTTTCACTGTCTTTGTAGAAAGCTTTAGAAATGTACTGTTTCTTAGCTTGGAACTGAGCTAAAGAGTTAATAGCATCTTCATCACGTTATATGCCTGTTGGGATCTGTTTTCCTCCCCCCAGCTCCCTTACATTTGTCCAAGAAAATAGCTTCACTTGAGTGCATTGATTGCCAGTAACACTGCACATCATTAGAAGTATCCAGACATGTAATCACCTTTAATTTCTATTTCTGGAATTGGTTAGGCAGCGAGTTTTTCTTGGAGCTGCTGGATGTGTTCATAATGCAGGAAATGGTTTATAAGCAGATTCTGTCTGTAGCGTTATACATTGCTGCAGCACGTGACTTGGGATGTGACACTTCACATCGCTTTAGTCTCAGGGTACACATCTCAAAGCAGTCTTGCAGCCTTTAATCATGTGTCTAACATCCTTGGAGACCCTGTGACAAAGCCGTGATGTAGATGAAAATGACAGCAAGGTGGTTTTTCATACCCTTGAATTAACAGCTGCCCAGCTAAAGCAAAGTTAGACTGTTTCTTCCCTGCTCCCAGGGCTGGTGATTCACACTCCCAAGCCTTTTACAAGGCAAAATAACTTGGCTGCGTGTACTTCTTAGGCAGGGAGAGAAAGCAGCTCATTAGCTTTGAAACTTCTTTGACCATTTACCCCCAAGCACTGGAGACTCTGCTCATTTGAGAGCCGCACATGTTCTGCAAGACATTCTGATAACTGTAATTTTACTGGCGCGCTGCAAAATCAAAACACCCGGCAAATAAAGGTGAATTCTTTGTAGCTGTTCAGTTTGAGATTAATCCTTGTAACAGAGGTGAAGGAAATCATGTTTTTCCAAATAGCTCTGATACTAGGTACATGCAAGTTAATCAGGTTTATAGTCTGTTGTGTTCCTTATGCAGCAACAAGTTGGCTTTGACAGAAATGAAATACGGCTGAGACAGGAATAACGTGCCTGTTTGCATCTGCAGAGTTTTAGTCTTTACACTGTTAAACAGTGAGTCTGCTGCGCTATTCCTCAACAACAAAACTCATTCCTTTCTTTCACCCCTTGTTCCTCAGCAAATTCCATCTCAGTCTGGGAAGGCTCAGTCGTCTCCCTTTGGGATCGGGACCAGTCACACCTACCCGGCGGATCCATCCTCGTACAGCCCCCTTTCCAGCCCCGCCACCTCTTCTCCCAGTGGGAACGCCTACTCCAGCTTAGCAAACCGAAGTGCAGGCTTTGGTAAGTTTTAAACGACTTCACGCACAAAATGAAACTCTCCGGCGTTAACTTCGTTAAAAATCCTCCAACCTGTTATTTTGGTGGGTTGGCTGGGAAGCCCAGTGCGTGAAAGGGTTTTGTTTTCTCCCACTGAGCGGAGTGGACTGAGATGACCTGTTGCCTCTGTGCTACATCTCCACATCCAACACACTTCAGAATATTGTGGCATTTTATGGTGTGCGGGCTTTTTTTTCCTTCAGTGAATGATGTCATGAAAGATTCAGCTAGTTCATCACCAGTACAAATTGCAGTCAGCAGGTTTAGTTTCTTTTCACTTCTCAAGAGAACACTTATGGCACGAATTTACATTCTTTTCATTTGTTAAGTTCCCTGGCTGCGTGTCGATGTCCTCTTGCCCAGAGATGGCTTGTTGGAGTTTGGCTGCAGGCAGGATTTTTTGCACCCACAACACTACTAACCTAATCAGAGTAGGTGCCATGTTTTGAAATGGTTTTCTTTTCCTATTACATGCTCATTTAGTGGCTTTCAGACTGTGACCCAGTGGGTGACCCCTTCATAAATTTTCTGCACTCCACCAGCACAACAATATTCAAGAGAAAAAACATGAATCCATCAGTGATAAACCCATTTGGAATCCTTGCAAAATATTGCTGGCTGATAACAATGTGCGATTCCAAAAAGCGTAGGTAGCACTGTGCTAATATTTGTCATTTTTCTGTTATCCCTTGAGAATAAAATGGGTGCAGAGCTGTTGCAGCTCAGCCTCGCGGAGCACAGACCTGCGCTGCACTGACTAGAAAAAGTGCATTGAAACAGAGCTCTTCCCAGAGACCTTATTCCTGCCTCCATTTCCACCAGGCTTTGTACATTTGTTTATGAGACAGCCTTGCATTTCAGGCCTAAGCTACTTGGCAAGAACGCTTTTGCCTAATGAGAAACATTTCCTGACCTACATCAGTTTGGATACTATTAATAACACAGCCTTCACAGAGATGAATGTCTTGAACCTCCGCCTAGCAGTAACCGTTTTGCTGAAAAGAAGCTTCATTTGCCTCACTGAGTTAATTTCAATGTATTGTTCTGAGAAAAAAAAATAATAATCTTGGCGTTTTCTTTTAAAGGGTAACTTAGATGAATTTAGTTTTGGCCCATGAAGTGGCTGCAGGGTTTCTGAGTCAGCTCAATTATTGGTTGTGGTAATGTCAGTAAGGGAAGAGCTGTAATTATCTACTTAGATGTGACAGAAATATGTCACTACGGCCTGTTTACTTTCCTGTAAAATGCTCACTTTGTCTGTTTTGCATGGTTTAGCTGGTAGCCAAGAGGACTGGACTAAGCCTGTGTTTCTGTATTTTCTGAAGGCACAGCTGTGAGTAGTGGCTGATGTGACACGATGGAGCTTGGTTACCTGAGGCCTGACACAGCACCTGTGTGGAAGTTTGGCACAGGAGATTGGGCACCCTTGGCAGAGGGCGCTGATAGTTGGGGAGAACCAAATCTACCCAGCTTGATTCTCTCCACTGAGGGGAAAATAGGCAAAAATAGTAGGACTAGACATATTTAAAAAAAAAGAGTTTGGAGAAGAAGTATAATCCTGGCAGCAAGCTTTCTAAAATGGGGACGTTATAAATAATTGAAGGAAGGTTTTATACATATACATAGTCTGTAGAAATACAGGGTAAAATTAGTCCAGCGTAAGTGCGACCTGTGACTGCAGTCATGAAAAGTGTACCTTGAATAGGTGATCAGATTAATGTGTGTGGCATCATGTTTGGTTGGTTGGTTTTGTTTTGGTAGACTACTTAGAAGAAATTTATGTTTAATTTTAGAAGACATTTAAATGGCCTCAGACTTTTAAGAAACCATCACCATACTAACAGGATAATAAATGGCTATAAGCTGCATGTTAAATCATTTTCCTGGAGGACAAGCTAGTGCAGCAAGCAATAGTCTGCATTTAATACAGCAAGACTGTTGTCTATTGATCTGTTTTTAAATCTGCTTACAAGATCTGAAAATGTTTTCCTAAGATGCGTAGTGCACCCACTGCTCTACAAGGATGAGTCTTTGAAAGGAAAAGAGCATTCAGATGATGCGGTCTGGTTTTTAAGTGAAATGGCGAATGTTCTTTATTAGTGATTAAAAAGTGGTGGGGGGAAGCTTGAAAATTGTCTTCTAGTGCCTGGCTTGTGGTGTCACTGTGCGTTTTGCTGTGAGGGATTCACCTGCCGTGTCTGTGCAGCCGTGGCAATGAGGGTGGCCCCCACCCTGCAGTTGGGGCTGAAACTCCTTTGGCTTCCACCCCACGGGGTCTTTTTTCCTAAGACTCATTTGTGACCACGAGCGTTGACGGATGAAGAGCAGGCAGGCGTTTTGAAAGAGCTGCTCTCTGACTTGTGCCCTTTCTCTCCCGCCCCGGCCAGCTGAAGGAGGCCAGAGCAGCGGCCAGTTCCAGGGGAGACCCTCCGAAGTGTGGTCCCAGTGGCAGAGCCAACATCACAACCAGCAAAGCAGCGACCAGCATTCGCACCCGCAGCCCAGTCAGACCGAGGTGTTCCAGGTGAGGAGAGTCCAGACAGCCCAGCTTCTGACAGCTTCTCACGGTGGAGCTGAAGAACCGTGGTCCTCGATGGCCAGGGTGCCAGCAGGGCTTGGAGCGATTGCCTCTTGCTGTGTGCTGCTGTGGGTTTGTGCTGCCGTTAGCTACAACCGAGATGGTTTGGTTTTGTTCAGCTTTGCCGATTTAAAGTGCTCTTTGCCCTTCTCTTTGCACCCTTTATTTAGGACTTCGGCGTTTTGCAGGGAAATAGTCCCAGATAATAGTGTCTTTTTATCCTGGTGCTGGCCTCTGAAATCTCAGTCGAGTCCAGTTAGGCATCAGTGTAATTCTTTTTGATAGTTCAAGCAGGAAAGGAGGCTGATACTGGATAGAAGATAGTGGCCAGTCAGATATCAACTGGTAGGCAATCCTCTTCAACTGCCTTAATTTTAATATTAAGTATCATTTGGGCCTTCGCTACAGATGGAGTGGGACTTTATAAGTTAACTAATAAGGTCTCTGTCCTTGTATAACTTGTTTTGCAGTTAGATCAAGAAGACAGTTTGCAACAAAACAATGCAGGAAAGACAGTTCAAGCCTCAAGCAAGGTTTGGAAGTGGGTACCTCATTATCTTTTAGAAAGTAAATTCACCTGCAAGACTGGGCTCGTGCTCAATTGCTCGCAGGAACGCTGCAGAAGAGGCGTTAGCCTGAAAATATTTGTGTGTGAACAAACCATTGCTACACACAGGAACAAGTAATATCACTCCATCTACTACCTGTCTGCGTGCTTGTATCCCATGGCAGACTCGAGAGGGTTTGTAACTGAGGAGACCTTGCCTCAGAGGTCCCAGCAGCAGAGATGCATTCAAAGAGATGGAAATTTAAACAGGTGGGGACAACTGCAACTCCCCCTGTGCTGGGGTGGCATGCGGGAAAACATAAAGTAAGTGGAAGTTTTGGTCAGAAAATGAAGGCAGTTGAGAAACTGCCTCTTGTGTTCACAGCCTCTTTCACCAGCATCAATGCGGGTGCCACAGAGACCTCAGATGGATTTTAATCTGTCTTAATTTGGGGGTAAATTCTCAGTACACAGCAGCTCTTGGTAGTTATTCCTTCAGAGAGCTTTCTTATTTGCTCCTTAGGTTTTCTTTTATTGTAAGGATAATGAGCCATTCCTGGCAGAACTTGGCTTTGCATTAAGAGCTTATTATTGTAAGGACTGACAGGAAAAGCAAGCGTAAACTCTGGTTTTCTCAGCAAGGGATATCTTTTCCCTGTGGCTTCGGTCTCCGGCTGAGAGGAAAGGTTGAGTATTTTTTGAAGCCTCCTGCAGGGACCTCACTTGGCTCAAGACACATGGGAGCAATTACCATGAAATGCTGTTTCTCCTGAGAAGTTCCTGCTATTTCCTCTGCCTTTGTACATGCATGAAGGCTGCTTGGGCATCTTGTCAGCTGGGGTGGATGTCCAGGCTTTAGTGTTCCTCAGAGGACGAAGAACAGTAATAAATTCACTTAGAGCATGCTGGTGAGGGGGCAAGATCCTCCCCAAACCCCCGTTCATTCAGCAGGAGCTCCTTCTGTAGGGTGCGGGAGCGTGTGAGATGTTTGAATACTTCCCATATAGTGAAACCAGGGAGGTTGTT
This sequence comes from Patagioenas fasciata, assembly GCF_037038585.1. Lineage (NCBI taxonomy): Eukaryota > Metazoa > Chordata > Aves > Columbiformes > Columbidae > Patagioenas > Patagioenas fasciata. The sequence goes on from NC_092531.1 coordinate 21,913,016, forward strand.
TCTCTCCATATGTACCTACCCGTTCCAAGGGGAGCTGTTTCAGCCTGGGAGGAGTATGGGGTGCCTCAAATGTGCCTTATTCAGAGCAACAGTCCAAAACTTATGCCCTGCTAAAGTCCCACTTCCCGTTCAGAAACACTCCAGTGAAACATAAGCAGCACATAAACCTCAGCCCAGCCCCGTGCACAGGTCTGGTTTTCACCTTATTTATCTAACCTTTGGACTTTTCTGGTTTTACACTTGAAAAGATGAACAGGAAACAGTTTGTGTCTGGATAACGTGTAAGTGACACTTCACTTTGATTTTTCCTTATCATGCAGGACATGCTGCCAATGCCGGGAGATCCGACACAGGGTACTGGCAATTACAACATTGAAGATTTTGCTGACCTGGGCATGTTTCCACCGTTTTCTGAGTAGCTTGCGAAGCAGAAATGGAAGTTCTTCTCCAAGGCCATTTCGGTGTAATTTTGGCTCTGCTTTTTCTGTGTTGCGTTTCTGTAGAAGCTACTAAACCAGAAGACACATTTCTCATGTTTCAGGTAGTGGTGTAGGGCTTGCTTTCTCCTCCTTGGGGTGCGTCAGTGCCGACAGAGGAGCTCCAGCACTTGTTAGTGTTAGTTGACAGCTCCTTTTTTTATTTGATTTTATTGTCCTCTACCTCAGAGATGAAAAACTTTGCTTGATTTAAAAAAAAATAATCTCTGAGTCTTAAATATTTGAATGTGAATGATACCTAATATTTCCTTTGAATGGTAATTTTTAAATAGATAATGAAGTAACAAAGACTAACAGAGAAAAGGTAAGGTAGTGTGTTGTTACAGTGCCTACCGCTCAAGTTCGATGCCTTGCTTTAAGCTTAAGTTTCTGGAAGCAGACACAGTATTCTGTTTTCTTCGATTCTTGTAGTTTTTAGGTCACTTTAAATGTGAGATTAAGCAACATAATGTAGGCCTCTCTCACCAGAAGATTCAGCTCCGCCTTTTCTAACTTAAACTTGAATGTGTGTACATTTCGGTATTTTATGTATATCTTGTGCTGTATGAAGTGATTTCCTGTATTGGTTTCTTTTGCCTTTGCAAAGGGTCCATTCTGGATTGTACTGAAAAGGTTGATGATATATGTGGAGGATTTAGATATCGTGGGAGTCTCCATCTCTTCACATAGGTGTTCTTATTTTTAATTCAGGTGGTTCTCTATTCAGAACAAACATTTACTTACATAAGCTATTAGTCGGTTTTTGCACTGAATTGAGGCCTATAACTCTACACATTTCTCACTGGCTGCTTTAGTATCTATTGTTCTTGCTTTCCCGAAAAATATTGCCTCGTAAAAAATGACTGTAAACACATCAAAATTGCATTTTCTATATTAGCTGCATTTCCCTTCTGTGAAGTATCTTTTTATACTGTGAAACCTCACATTTTAACAGTGCAAGGTGGTGGCCTACTACTAGGAAATCATTCAAGCTCATTTGCTTCAAGCAGTGAGATGGTTTTGTAGTGTATCATTTTTTTAGGGCGAGTTGGTAATAGATATCAATTGGACTATTGTCCACTGCGTACACAGTGATAACTGGAATTTTTGCTTGGATTCTCAAGCAATCACTTCTGTTAAACCCTGTTGACCCTATTCTGTTATATATGAGATTTTCAGCCCACCAAGTATGTTGAGGACTCTTGAGTATTGTGAATGCTGCATGCTTTTCTGCAGAGGTAAGTTAATCACCTTCCTCTTCAGCAAGTCCCCTACCATATGTCTTAATCAGAAATGTGGTAGAAAGTGTTTTATTCAATATTTCACATGCATGACAAGTTACAGAGGTTGGATTGTAAGGTCAGCATTTTTATCCAGATCGTTTCTTTTGGGATGGGAGGAGAAGGAGTCTCCCATGAAGGACAAGGAGCTCAGAGTTCACACGTGCAGGTCGTTCATGACTTTTGAGGTTGGATGGTGGTGACCAGCCTTTGCAGAGGAGGAAGGGAGCAGCTTCCCTCAGCCTTTGCATATTATGGGTCTATCACAGATCTTGAAACAGCAGTCCCAGGGCATAGCCCCCATCTAGAAGACCTGGATCTCCGCAGCAGTCAGCTCTGCCTTCTGCCTTCTCTTCACTCTTGAATTCAAGGCTGCACATCACTGCAGTCCATCTGGCCAGGATAATCCTCAAGAAGCAGGCGATGCCTGTCGTGCAGCCTGCTCTGCCCACGTGGGTTTTGTGCTGACAAGCAACAGAGACAGCTGGGCTGGAGCCAACACGACCCAGGGAGGCAGCTTTAGCAGTTGCCCATGTGGTGGTGGCCCCATTCAACTCTGCTTCCCCAGCCTTCCCCGAGAACAGCGTGTAGCTTTCATTATCCAGCAAGAGTCCTTCCTACTGTTCCTCTCGCTAAATCTGGGACCAATCTCTTACCCTATTTGCAAGTGGGGTTAGGGACTCTTTTTTTACAACATTTTTTAATCTCTCTAGATGCAGCACTGGAGAGGCCTCAGATCTCCTGGTCTGTACTTGCCTCGCCAAATTCACACTGAGAACAAACAAAAACCTTTCGTCTCTCCCAGAGATCGGGAAAATACCTTCTTAGGTGAGCAAGACGTGCGTTTATGCGCTATTATTTTAAATTCATGGATGTTTATTCTCTTGGAGCCTTCTCCCTTTCCGCTAACACACTTGAACGAACAGCTGCTCACTGGATTAGACAGGCAAAGCTCTGCTGTCCCACAATGAAATTCATTGATGTCTGTAAAAGGTGGCCAGATGCTGCGCCAGCTGTGCAAGGCTGTCAGCATCTGTACAGCAGGGCGAGCTTTCTAAAAGGGGCTGATCACAAGGGACTGAGCCGTTTATGTCTCTGCCCAGAAGACGCTTGACATGATAAATGTCAGTTCTTCTAAAACCTTTAAAAAGCATTTCTCTATAAAATGAGAAGTAAAAAGTGAATTGAAAAAACGCTGTTCTTTTGTTTTAACCCAACAAACTGCTCGAAGTATAATTATAATTTACTTTTTCTCCTGAATTCAATCTAAAAATAAAGTTCTTTTAAATTTTCTCTCTCCTGACATGAGCGATGACTTCCTCGGTGTGTGATGGTTTTTATACTACTGCAGAAGCCTTGTCACGTACAGAATTTGGTTGTGCAGCTACAAGTGCACTGTTAGCAGAATTTCAAGCACATCTCTCTTTTGTTGTTGTTGTTTTTTAAACACAGTATTATATTTTTGAAGCCATTGTGCCTGAGGCATCAGAGCACGAGCTGCTGCTCACCTTGTAGACCGCTCCTGCCTTTCTGCTCGGGAAAGGGGGTGGCTGCTCTGTGGAGGAGCGGTCCAGATAGTGCCAGGCTTGGGTTTTCCCGGTGAGCCGTTACCATCCCCGTTTCTGTTCACCCATCCCAGTGCTTCCTTCTTGATGTTTCCCCCTCTCTCCCCTCCCATTCCCGGCCGTCCCATCTCCTCAGCACATTCCTGCACCCGTGGGGAAGGTGTTGGGTTTGCTGTTCTCGAGCCGGCGAGGAGGGGATGCTTAATGAGCCTAAAATTTGGCAACTTTTCTGCTTCTGACCGAGCTAACGAGTAAGTTCAGCCTTTGGTACCGCTGCTGGGCATCCCGTGCTGCCCTGGCCGTGTCCTGCCGCCGTGTCTGTGGCTTGCAGCTCTCAAACAGCCTCGTCCCACCTTTCGGGGCCAAAAAACCTGCATAGTGCTGGCTGTGCTCTTTTTTGTCACGTGTTTCGTTACTAAAAGCAACTTACTTATCCTATAGCTGAAGTTATAAAGTGCGTTTGGAATGCTAATGTTTTTTATTACGTGCCCTCGGTGTAGCTTTGCTGGCACTTTGGCTGCCGGTTTCCAGAATTTCACAGGTAGTAGATTTCTCATATCTTTTGTGGTTTTTAAGCTGGAAACGAAGCTGTGATTTCAGATCAAACTCTGTTGGAAACACGGTGTTTCTTGAAACTGAATCTTTTGGTTTTTAAAGTGATGGAGCAAGAAACTGCTAAGAGTGATGGTCTGGGCGAGTTATTTCAAAGAGCAGGCATGTAGACTGAGAAGATTTTTAGATACTAAAATATTTATATTCATTTATTCAGACAAGCAATCCTGTTTAACAAGAGGGACTCCATCACATCACTTGTTGTAAGTGCTACTGGCAGTACCTATGGTGATGCTTTAACCAGATAGTTCCATTCGTAGCTTTGTTGCCTTTTCTCTTCTTTTGAAGTACAGTATGAAACTGTAAATACTTCTTGCAGTACTGCCTTTTTAACTCTTAATTACTTTTGGCACAGTGTTAAATAGTGTTGGATTTACCCAATTGCTATGACATATATTTTTATACATAGGTGTACTCTTTTTTTTGAGAGTAATACAGCCATTTTGTCATTAATGCCTTATCAGTGTCATACTGCTGTTGCTCTTTGTTTGCAAGGTATCGAGTGGACTAATTCCTAGTTCAGCTATTTTCACTTTTCCTGGCAGTTGCTCAAGTTTGGTTTCAGGTGATTTTTGCCAGAATTCTATTTTTCACAGTGGTTCACTGTGAGAAGAGGAGAATGTGGGCTTGGTTTTGTTTCTATTAACGGAGCAAAGAAATGGTGATGGCATCTAATTGTCTTTAAAAGGTCAGTCTTTTCCTACTGTAAACCAGAGTGCATTTCATGGAACTGATGACTGTGGGCACTGCTTACTTTGTGTAGATTAATGTTCTTTAAAAAGGGGGAAAAAAAGGGTGTGGGGAGGGAGAAATAAAATTAAAAAAATTTTAAAAAGAACTCCAAAAATGGGCTTCTGTCATTGTTAGGCACTTGGTTACTTATCTGTTTAAACTCTTCATATTGATGTGAAATTGTGCTGTGGATAAAGTGTATTTTGTACTTCTGAATGTTCTATATTTATGACTAACAAGTACAGAATCAGTTGTGTGTATGTATAACTAATAACTGCCTTTTTAAATTTCATTAAAATAAAAATGTCATGAGCTGTTGTTAATTCCTGTCTCTCTGTAAATAAATAAGATGCACTGCTGGGAATTGTCAAGTAGGAGATAACCCTGAATGCTAAGATTTGTGCCAAAAATCAGCCGATTAGGCATTGATCTTTGTCTTTGAAATCTCCTGTTCTGTGTGGTTGTGGATGGGAAGTTTCCCTTTTATCTGTCCGGAGGGAGTGGGAGAGGAATGGTGGTGGGAGATCTGAGCTTTTCAAAGAAGTTCAGAAAAGCATTCATTAACAGCCCTGTTGTGCTGACACCGAGGTGCATGAATCGGTGTCTGTATTGTAGAGGGTTTCATTAGAGCACAATTGATTCAGAATTAATTCGTAGTATGTGGCAATTTTTATTCACTCCCTGGGGCAGCAACATTCTGGTTTCTTTGTCCACCTTTTAGTCTCATTGCTCAAAGTTAAAAAATAACTTGTATCCTTCCCACAAACATTCTGGTGACCTTTTCAGACTTTCTTGTGTAAAGTGCGTTTGCCTTTCACTGTGGTTCTTCATTGTTTTTATACTGTATTTCTTTGTCAGCTTCATAGTTTGTGAGCAGGATTTACCTTGCGAATAAATCCAAGAAGCTGATGACTGGACCGCAGCAGGAGCTGAAGATGCTGTGTTCTCGGGATGCGTTGCTGGTGCAGGGTAGGTGGTGTCACAGCCCAAACCTCATTTTTGGGGCTGTGTCTGTAGAGAACAGACACAAGCTCTGCTGGGACCCATTGGGGCACTGGGGTGTGCTTGATCGGACACGGCCACCAGCCCCTCCTGCTCTGTTGGGTTCTGCTCACTAAGTGCTCATCCCAAAGAGAGAGGTTGGTCAGTGAAAATGTTCCATTCGTGCTGTTTTGCTGTGAAAATTGATTTTTCAGCAAAGTGATGTTCTTTGGGCATTTCCCCAGACGCTTGTGAAAATCTGTGATGAATGGAGATGCCCCAGACCATGAACCCCATTTGGAAGTGCAGCGGTACCTTCGTCATCGCTACTATCTGGTGCTTTTTTGATTCATTTTAATAGGCTCTTAGTTCCTTTTGAAGAACATTATGCAAACAGAAGGGTGCACGCAGAACAGGTGATGCACAAATACAAAGCCACGTATGGTGTGGTTGGGCTGCTTTAGGATCCCTCCTAGCTCTCCTTTTAGATTGATCATCATTAACCCATGCTCTCGTGCTTAACCAAGTTTATTCTGGGCACCAGGGTGACAACTGAGTGTGGAAGGGCTGGGAGCTGCTAATTTTGGTGTGGAATCTGGGTTTGGAGATACGGGATGTGAAACGGAGCTCAGTGTTTGGTGACACACAGTCACTGCAGCTCAGCGTGCCAGGACGCCATGGTTGACATACACATGCAAAGGCTGGTGCACGGGACAGAAATGCAGTTGAGGCTCCCTGTGTCCCTGCACTTTTCATCTTTGGCTCTATAAATTGGCACTAATGACTAATAGCAACAGCTGAAGTCTTCATTACGATGATCGAAACGTATTTTTCGTAATTTTTCCACGGGAGCTAATTCTTAGCCACATCTCCATCAATGTACAACGTCATAGTTCAGGAAGTATTACTCATTTAATTTTCCCACTTTCTGTCCAAGTTGGATGTAAGAGGAGCAGATACAGGATGAATTCTTCCATCGTTTTTCACCAAGTTTCAGCATATTCCAGATTGGAAATACTTGCTAGCATCTTTCTTCAAACTTCTTGGTCTGTCCCACATGAGTAAAACGGAATCACTTGAATGGTTTTAATGGATTTGGGATCAGATCCAGAGGTTGCTAGGTCATCTTTTCATTAGCTCTGGAAAAAAATTATCTTCTAATTATAGACTAGCACTAAATACTAATATACAAAATGTGCCATTTGAGACCCAGTTGAAAAAAGTGTCAACCCAAGGCTCACACATGGAAGATGGAGCAACACTTAAGTGCAATTACCATGGCTCTTGCAGCCAAAAATATAACAGCTGTACACGCATTGCTGTAATGGCAAATATGCAGGTACAACTCTGAGGGACAGAATAAAGTCCCAACCACAGCTTGCAAACCTGTCCCAACACACACACCCGGGTAGAGAACACGTCACCCAGCGCTTTGGCGTTGCTGCAATAAACGCCTCTTCATAGCTAAGAATGTCAGGTTTTAAATACTTGAAATGGTTTTAAAAGCAGGACTTGAAAAGCAGCGCAAGGTTGAACTACTTTGGCGCACCCTATCACCCGAAACATGCTTTGGGTGGCTTGCAGAGCCTCCCCCAGCCGCTGCCCATCCATGGGTGCTGTGGCAATGACCCGTCCCTTGGAGCCCACAGCAGTTCTGTGTGTGGCCCTGCAAAATAAAATCACACTATGGTTATTTTCCACTTAGCGCTGGAATTAGTGGCCAGATGGTCAGACCTATTGTCATTGAGGAGCAAACGTTTTGAAGGCCTAAGTTTGTTGCTTTTTTTGTAGTTTTGAGACCTCCACTTTGCTAAATAGACAAGAAAATGCTGCCCTGGCACACATGGACACAACCCACGCTGCCTTCTTTTCAGTGCGTGTAGCGGGAGGCGAAGACTGGATTGTAAGTATTTCCACTTATCAAATGAGTTCGTAGTGTGGGATTTATTTCCAAAGCAGCCCTCCTCTCCCTTGGTTTCCCTTGCTGCATGTAATTTCAGCATGTCCATGCCAAATGTGTGTGAAGGCCCAGGACGAGGGATACCACAACGTGACTCACAGGGGAGACATAGATGCCGTGGGATTCCTTCCTTCATGTAAATCATGCTCTTTCAACTAAATGTCATGGCTTTGTTTCTGGACCATGTAATTCTGAGCAGAAGACATCAGGAGGCAACACTGTACAGTGTCAGTGACTGAAGAATTAACTTTTCTTTTTGTAAAGGAACTCTTGATGGATACGTCACATCCTTCATTTCCTGCCACCTTCTCCAGCCACCTCTGTGAAAATTTAGGGTTGCTTGAGGTCGGTCATTAGACATGAGGGAAAGATGCAAGCAGTCAGCTTGCATGGTCTGCTGGGGAAAGCATGGGTGCACATCCTGTCTTCATAAAAGAGGTAGGTAGAAAAACGAGCTCCTGACCCCACTCACAGTGTCCCTTTGGCACCAGCTTACAGAAATGGACTCACAGTCCTCCCTGCACCTCGCTGTATGTGACTGCTCAACCCCGCGGAGCTCCCGCAAGGCTCTTCAAAATTGAACAAATCATGTATAGTACAATAAAGTCTGGCTTTGGACATCAATTTTACACTAATAGTAGCCTCTTACTTTAATACCAAGCACATGTGTCATCGTGGTTGTCTTGTGTAACTGGGGAAAGTTCTTGGGCAATGATTTATTCAGTGGCGTAGAAGGGATCTTTGTCACTCTGCCCATGAACCTCAGACACTTGAATGTTTGCATCCATCCTGATACGGTGTGGAAAAAAATATCAAACCCTTTAACTGAAACGTCTTGATTTTATTCTATGAAACCCTGAAACTAGATGGTTACAGCCTTACAAAGAATTTGCAGAACTGATGCCTTGTTCATCTGAAGTGCTGATGCTTTCCAGTCTTTGAAAAATTGCACTTGGGGGATGGGGTTGATGAAAAAAAAGGGTATGCATTAAAATTTGTGACATTTCTAGGAAAAGTTTTAATTATAGAGAAACTATTAAGTGTTCTGCACTTCCTTTATGTCATGTTGATGCTCCCACTGCACAGAGATGCTTAATCTAGAGAGGTTCTGAATTGGAGTTCACTTAGATTCTTAACATATTTTTGGTGACCCCTGTGATTTAAGGTCAGAGACCTCAGCGGGGAGTCAATGGAGGTTGTCACTTTAATCATTTTAGTTCTACAGATTCATCAAAGTTATGCGAATTGACCTAAATTTTCAGCTCCTGCTGAGGGAGTAGGGTTCTGCGCTAACCTGCCGAGGTTGACCTGGATATATCATCTGGTAATGAAATACTGGAGCAAACCCACTGAAGCAAATGTCAATTATATAAATAAGGCTGCTAAAAGACAAAAGCCCTAATGCAGTAAATGCCAATATTTGGTATTTATAGACCACTATAGATATGCACGACACTTCATCACAGACTCTACACCCCCTCTGAGCTCAGGCAACAGATTTCCTTTGACAGGTTTGTAAAATTCCGTGTTTCATCCGTTCTACCACCGTGTCAGCGAAGGGTGGGTGAGTAGATTTTTGTACTGATGTTAATAAGGTGTCAAGGCAATTTTACAAGATTCTTTTAAAACCAACCAAGACCTCAGCACTGAAAAGAGAACTTTATTAGCAGAGATGGGAATATCAGGTAACAGATCCCTGGTTTTCTCTTGGTTTTGTGCTTGTTTTCCCATCAGGAGTGTGTTTCACAGACATTTAAAACACTGGAGCTGAGCTTCCAGCAACAAGTCCATTAAAAACTTGTACTTCCAGGAGGTTCTGAATTGGTTTAAAGGTACCCTGAAGGCTCAGATTTCTTTGTTGTAAAGTTTGCCATCCAGAAGAGAAAATATCTCTCTAGAAAAGAAAAAAAGGCTTTAAGTTCTGTCAGTTTCTTTCAGTTGTTTCTCATGAAGAGAATATGCACTAGATACTGTGTTTATCAGATTCTAAACATCTTTCCCCATCACCTATGAAAATGAATTTGAAAACTGTACTTTTCTCAGATGTGTCTGGAAATGCTGCTGAAGCGGTTGCCACCTCCATCTTCCTTGGTTGCCCACCGAACTTGGAGCCCGGCAGCAATGGAGGAGGAGGTTGGATTCCCGAACCGCAGGTGATGCCGGGACTTTGCAGCCACAGCTCGGGAGGTTCTGTTTGGACACTTGGAAAAACCTCTTCACTTGGAGAGCTCGTGCAGCTTGGGAACCGGCTGCCAAGGGGTCCTGCTGTCCCCGTCCTTGGTTGGGCAGAGCCTTGGTTGACCAGGCGTCAAGCTGGGGAGAGCCCCGCTGCCCCAGGAGCTGGAGGAGGCAGGTCTCTGGATCACGCACCTCCAGCGTTCCTGGGGTTCGGTGGGGTCAGCTCCAGCCCTCAACCACGTTGTCAAAGACACCAATATCCTTGTGTTGTCACTGACCCTGAGTCAGTTACACAGTCCAGCTGGCCTCCTCAGCAAGTTAGAACAGCCGCAGGACTGAAGATACATGGCCACAAGACTTTCTTGGGCTGTGGCCACCTCTGTCTCCTTCACCCCTTGACGTGTCCTTTCCCCAGAAAGCCCTGAGAAAGTGATTTGTGCGCGCTGCCTGTCAGCTGTTACACCACCGAGCTGTTCCCACACCCATCCTCCTTTGCAGAAATTTGCTTTACAAAGCGCAGACCAGTTCTCTAAAGTGACTCAAGTTGTTGACAAAAATCCCCTCAAGCTGCTGACAAAACTCCAGAGATCCAGTCTATCAGTTCCCTGAGTTTTGCAAGCAACTTTTCCTTTTTTATTACAGGCCCTGAGAAACCAAGAAGAGGGAAGAAATAGTGAAGCAACCAAATAGCTATTGCCTGATTTGGAACGTTTTTTTGCTGGATGATCTCCAATATTCCATCAAATAAAACCCTTATTAACAGCAGAATGAAATGCAAACACAGCACTTACCAGACGTAACAGCAGTGGGAGAAGTAAACAACAAGGATGTTAAATGGGTAAGATCCCAATTTAGCTACCAGTTAAAATACCTTCCTGTAAGATTATTTTCCATCATCATCACCCAGAAGCGATATGGATTGGTGTGCCTGCAGTTTCTAGGGCAGATGTGAAGTCTACTCAGTAATCTTGATGCTATGGCAAAAGCATCCTGCATTGAAGGAATCTAGGAAGGAAAACTGTAATTTAAAACAGTGTCACAGCATAGGCCCTAGTTCAATACCAGTTTAGGTTTTACTTGATTTTTAACTGTCTGAGCTAGAACTGGAGCCAAGCACTTCATGGTACTTCTAGTCTTGCCATGCAAGCTCCTGTTCAGATGTAATATTTGATAGGTTCATCAGCTTTTTGAAAATTGGTGCATTTTAATCATTGATATACCTGGGCTACAACTTAGCACTGCTTCTTGTTCGCCTTTTCCCTTCACTAAGGATCTGCCAAGCCCTGGTGGTCTTATGGAAAGTGACAAACTGTTGCAGCAAGCTTATGGCGGATCTCAATTTGGAGCAGAAAGCCTTATATAAGACCGTGTCAGATGCATCATTTCTGATTCAGAGGCTGGCTAACCCAAACTCACAAGAGGTGAGGACAGAGGAGAAAGAGCCAATGCACCCTTCCGCAGTCTTTATTTGGGTGTTTTCGACCCCGGGTACCACATCGAGCCCTAGTCCTCTCCCACCTCAGGACTAGCGCATTGATCCTCAAAATCAAGCTGTGATGAGATGATGTCTTTTGGGGATGCTGAAGCACACAGGGCTTAAATTACTCGGTCTGTGCACCAAAGTGAATCACTGGTGACCCAAAATCACGACGTGGGAGTTCCTGACTGCTAGGCCCATGCTCATTCCACTAGACCACACTGCTTCCTGAGAAAATATGTTTTAATGGTGTCTGACCAGCTGTGTAAACATGCCGAGAGACAACCGTGTAAAACTGCTCCCATTATGCACGTTATGGTCTACTTTATTTGTAAGCAAAAATCCTAAATCCCTCCTCCAAAATGATATTTATGCAAACGAAAAATAGCGAAATGAGGAAAAACAAAGTAATACCAGATAATTTTGAAGTTGGGTGATACGGGTGGCATGATCAAGTTCATTTCTTCTTGAACAGTGAGCCTCTTCCACCCTACCAGACTCCACTTCCTGACCTGGCTTCTCGTTTGAGAGCTGTTACAGATTTGGGGACGGATGGGCTGGTGCCGATACAGCAGATGGGGAAGGCACCTCTCTCTTCATCATATGAGTCCTGAAACTCCTGCGTAATAATGAGTTCTGAGCATACCCAATATTCAGTATTGTGTTTTCTCGTCTTGGCTGTATTATGGGAAGACAAAACTTTGCCTGGTGTAGGATGTGGCCAATCACCCAACAAGAGATCTTTATTCCTTTTTTTTTTAAATCCCCCTTTTTCACTCGAGCATTGCAGGGTACAGAACAACAAGTGACGAGTTGTATTTAGTACCAACATGACCCATCTTCCCAAAGGTATTTGTAGCAACATCTGATGCAATGAATTTTTGCTGGTTTTTATTATAAAAACCAGAGGATGGGTTGCCATTTATTACCACTCCAAGAGGGTGAAAGGTGGTGGTTTTGGGTAAGTAGAGTGCCCCAGCACTTGCTTAAGCTGATTTCTCTCTGAAAACGTGTTTCAGGCTTCAGTGGGATTTGCTCCTAGTTCATGGTCAAGGGCCCTTCTCTTGGCTCTGTAGGTGGCACAGATGCTCCAGAACTCAAATCGCTTCCCTTTGCTCCAGCATGAGGACACAGCTGCATCACAAAACAGTGAAATTTCTCACTTCCAAAGAGTTTGATTCAGGTTCTGGTGTTAATGCAGTTGCTAAGTGACCGCATTTCCCGGATCCCACCGCTCTGCGCTCACTCTAAAGCAGCGGGAAGCTCCATCCACAGACTGTGACGGCGTGTTGCAGCCCCCAGCTTTGCTCTCAGGCATGTACCGTGTTGTTCTGCTGCGTTTACCTGTAGTATTTTCTCTGTTCCTCCCCAGCAGTTACATGCAGAGCTGGAGATGTGCAGGGCAGGAGATGCAGCACTGGAACTGCCGCTACGGGGACAACACGAAAGAGAAATGTTCACCTTCCGTGTCACCTGCAGCAAGGTTGCTCCACAAGGTCTTCAAGGTTCACAGAGACCTTCTGGGGCTGGAGTCCAAGTGACAGCAGTAAGTAATGAGCCAGGCGCTACAAAAAGGCGCAGTGGGCTGGCTCAGCTCAGGTTACAGCTCTGATTACTGATAATGTATAATTTTCATTCTTTGTTTAGTGGGATTGTGAGCTCTGCTTGTGCTATCGTGTTAGGCAGTGGATAATAAAAATTCACAGGTGGTTGCTATCACAGTGAAGTAAATGAAAGATGATTCAGAAATTTCAGGTGTGCTAATTAAGCAGGAATGCCTAATACAGGCAGGAAGAAAGTCTGAGTGTTGTATGCTGAAGAAAACGCTCACATTGGCAAGGATGAGAGCAGATATTTCTCACAGAGCAAATCACAGGAAGGGAGATTTCATGGCTTGTTTCTTATCTTCGTTTCCTCCATGATTTTCCCCTTCTTCCTTGGCCTCCCATTTCCCAGCCCCAGCCCTTTCTGCTCTGGATTTGTCTCCAGGGGGTAACACCTCTTGATGGGTGAGAAAATGACTCTCTAGGTGTGTTGAATGTGATATATGCCCCATGTGTAGGGATTTGGAGCATATTCTGGCTGTGCTGGGCCCCAGCATTATCTATGCTGTGGATGTAACCTCTTACCTGGCCGTGGTAGGTCGGTAGAGTTGTTCATCTCACCTGGGTGGGCAGGTCTGGGCTTCTCCTGTGTGTTACACCAGGAATAAAGCCGAGCTTTACTCAGGTGTGAAGCTGTGCTGGATTGAGACTTGGAGATGCCATGTGGTTCACCAGCCCCGTCCCAACTGGGCACCTGTTGGCAGCTGCGTGAGGTTGCTGGTGGGTCTGTCAGCCTTGGCTTTCTCGTGAGGTTCCTCTGCTCTCCATTACTCTGAGGCTGGAATAAGAGCATCCACCTGCCTCATAAGCTGCCCAAGGCGACAGACTGGCTCTGAATTTTGCTGACGGGGACTGTGGTGCAGGGTTTTTGTAGAGGCCCGGCTCAGGGCAGGATTTTAGCAGGTGGTGAGGTCTCCCTGAGGCCAGACTCCAGCAGGCTGAAAGCAGCCTTTCAGTGTTACCGGTGATGACATTGGATGAGAAAACATTTTTTTTAAAAACGGTAGTTTCTTTAAAGCATGATGTGTAAAGCAAAAAGTCCTTGTCAAACTAGAATTTGCTTCCTAGAGTAGAACACTGAAGACTAATGAAAGCCAGATGCCTTGGCCAGTCCCAGGAACAGGAAAGGGAAGAAAAGCTGACCTCAGCAGCCTGGAAATCTACAGTTACAGGAACCTGCTCCTGGACCCAGGGTCTCCCAAGGAATAGAGGAGTCTGGGAAGGGCACGTTTGTGACACCGAGACACGGTGCGAGCAGGCAGCAGAGGGGACCGGTACTGCTGACACAAGTGAAGCAGCTTCCAGGGGCTGGACTGCTTCCAGGATTTGCCCGGAGGGAAGGGAGGATGTTGAAAAGCTGCTTGCGGCGCCCAGGTGTACTGAACAAAACCCAGACAAGCTGAGAACCTGGCCTGAAGGCCCAGTGTTGCAAAAGCTACATAGGTGTTTGGGTCCTTCGTGGTTAGAGACGGCAATTAGAAGCTGAGCTGTGTGACACAGCCATCAAAGACAAGCCCAGTTTGGCCACCCATTGACCCCCACATTCATGTTGCAGTGCAGACAGCACCAGGCTACCCTCCCACACAGTGTTCATCCTACCCTTCTGTGTCATTATTTTGCAGAAAAAGAGGTGGGAGTTGTACCTTTGTTGATGGAAATACATAAGCATGGCAGAAATGAGTCTGATGCACTTTCTGAAGGACCAAGGTCACCATACAAGTGTGTGTATATGCAGGAATATGTGTCTAAAGTGGGTGTGTGTGCATGTATAGATATACACGTATCTGTGCGTATATAGACACTTGAGCAAAACATATATGGGGTGGAAAATACCTGAAAGGACCATGAATAATTGGTATGGTGGGCAAGAGAAGAAAGTGCCCCCCTTTCCCTATGCTCCCGCAGCTGCCCCACCTCTGCTGGAGACAATGGCAGGAAGCCAAGGTGACAGACAGGGACCGAGGGGAGTCGAACCAGGCTGGGCTTCCTCTGTTTCACACTGAATGTACGGAAACTCAGGCTTAAGTCATTTTTTGTGAACATTTCATTTGGACTGAAAGAGTTGATAGGAGCTGTGCTCACTGACCATGCCCCTGGGCTCACATACAGAACTCACACTGCAGATTTCATCCAGTCTTGCGGATTTTTCTGGGTGGGGATAAAACATTGATTTCCTTTAGGAAAGCTCATCTCTTCCTAGGAATGGTTAAATAGTGCTGACTGCACATATACCTTCTGGGAGGAACAAACCCAGCCAGTTCCAGGTTTTGCAAGTGGTGCAGACATGGGAGAATAATATTTAGTAATGAGAGACTGATAAGCACTGTGTTACAGCCACTTAATGCATGTGCTTGACTGATCCCGAGGCCAGATTCTTCTACCCTGGTGTGTAAGTTCAGATCAGAGAAGGATGCCAGATCCAGGCAGCCACAAGTGCCTCTGTGCTCTGGATCCGGCTCATACTAATGCTGCATTTGGCGTGGGGAGAGCCTGTTCCTCTGCCTGTTCCTTTGCCTGTTCCTCTGCCTGTTCCTTGCCCACTCTGCACCCTCCTGGGCTCAGCTGTCAGATTTTGATTAATGATTGACCCACACCAACACCGCACAGGTCCTCAAGTTACAGCTGACTTCTAAATGACACATAGTCCAGTAGACACATGTATGTTATTAGCACTGCAAGTCTAGCAAAACACGCAGCTCTTCATCATACACACTTTCGCCAAGGTATTATAGCACAGTTTCCACTTCTTGGCAATTGACTCTGTCTTTCCCATTCAAGAAGAGGCAGCACTACATTTACAAAGAGAGACGTCTGCAGAGTTGGGGAGCTTCTCATTCCAATTTGGAAACCCCAGAAAATGACTATGACAAAACATTTTTCCTGTCATTTAAACACAAAGGAAAGACTTCAGGCATATTCCACAAATGCTTAGTTTATCTCCCCTCTGTTTCTTCTCCTTTATCCCTCCTAAACGTAATACAAGCCTAGTATCACCCAAGCCAAGCATATACCAATGACTTTGAAATTAAAGTGGGATTGTTATTAATGGTATTGATGGATATTGACGGATATCTGACAAAGCTTCTCTCTAGTTTTTTGCCATTTTTGTCATAAATGAAGTATCAACTTAAGATATTGCTTTAGCTGGAGAGATTAAAAGCAGCTGAACCTCTCCTGGAAAAGAAACACTCTTGTGTACCCTTGTGCAGGTTTGAGGGGTATAAAAGATATGAGTAAGAGGGGAAGATCTGGCAGAACCTAAATCAAAACTCTTTTCTTTGCCTTGTGTCATACCAGGAAAGTCACTGGAGCAGATGCCTGGATTTAGTGTGATTTTTTTTGTTAAGCCTTTGTTTGAGGAAGCTGCCAGGAGGACAACTACAGTCGAATAACTCTCTGCAATGCCCTCATTACCAGCAACAGGTATTTACTGAAAAATCGAGTGAACCATTTCCTAAATATGTAAGAAAAAGACTTGCAGGCTGGTAAAGCATGAGAAGTGGTGTTGTTCAGCTGGCTTGGCACAGGACTGAGTTTTGGATTACGTGGGTTCAGCCTTTGGCTGTGCTGTGGAGCTGCACCCTCTGACCTTCTCTCACCCAGCCCTGATGTTTGTCTGGCTTTGTTATCTGTGGGAATTACTAAAGACGATGAGGTTAAGCATCAAAACCATAAATCAAGCAAGGAGCTATTGAGGAGCGAAAGGAGGTGTTTGCTGCTGTCCTTCTAGGTACTGACTCAGTAGCACCCTCCGTGTCCAGGGATGGGTTGGTTGGACTTGGACTAGGCTGAGCAGGTTGCACAGATACAGTGATCCCTGGTGGCTCTGCTGGGGGACAGGACCTATTTAGTCATGTTGTAGTTGGGTTCAATTGCAAAGTCTTCACAGACTGTTTTCAATCTGGTGGCTGTGCCCAGAATAACAAGAGCAGGATGTCAGTGGGAGCCTCCAGAGCTGCTGCAGCACAAATAGTGATCAGTCCCTAACAGATAATGTTTCCTGTCTCCTGCTTTTAAGAGAGCCTCATGAGCCAAGGGAATGGAAATCTTCCTCTCTGTTTTACTAGTTGTGGTCTCCAGTTCAGGCAGGTATAACAGCAGAGTTCTTGTTCACCGCTCCATCAGCTCTGGATGTTCTCCAGATGCCATTGGTGAGACCTGGTGGGTCCTGAGAAAGAAAATGTACCCACGAAGGCTCATTGGGGTGATTACTAGCTACTCCACACCTTGGGAAGACAGTGCTATCTGTGACCATGCCCTGAGAAAACTAGGTACTGACTGGATAACAGCCAGACCTGGGCAAGATGGCTGGGCAGAGCGCAACAAGGGAGCCAGCAGGAAGGAAATGAAGTCAGTCGGTGATCCACACCAGATGTACACTCAGGCTTTGCTACGAGCTTGCTACCCCTTGACCATGCACTGTCCTGATCTGTAGCTGGGGGAGCTGCCAACCTCAGCAAGGATCATAGAACCAGCAAATAGTTTGGGTTGGAAGGGACCTTCAAAGCTCATCTATTCCAACGCCCCTGCAATGAGCAGGGACATCTTCAACTAGATCGGGTTGCTCAGAGCCCCATCCAGCCTGGCCTGGAATGTCTTGAGGGATGGGGCATCCACCACCTGTCTGGGCAATCTATTCCAGTGTTTGACCACCCTCTTTGTAAAAATATCTTCCTCGTACCTAGATCCGGCCCGTTCTGAAACATGAGGCAGCCCCTTCCCCAGGGCCTGTGTGGAGTGGTGGTGGATAAATGAGTAACACAGAAATCCCCCTGCACAGCCAGCCATAGCACAGTGTCAGAGCATGGTGATTTGCAGGGACCAGTATGATCCCTCCTGGGATTGCATGGTGGCTGACGAATGGCCAAGGCTGAAAATATTGGGTGGGTAGTGATCACAGAAAATATTTGCATTGTTTATCAGGACATGAAAAGTCACAGGGCTTAAAGGATACATCCACTCAGTACAACCAGTAAGTAGTTGCTTAAGACAGCCTGCTGCTGGGACAACCAAATCATGGCCTTAGGGCAAGCGGGGAGCAGATCCTGTTCCCCGCAGATCTGCTGGCAGCAGCCCCGGCTCTGTCCTGAACTTCTGCAGGACTGGGACGACCGTGACTCCAATCCCAGGGTCTGTGGCCAAAGAAAAAAGAGGCGAGCTCAGAGAGGCGGCTCTGCAGGAGCTTCTGGCACCAGGAGATGAGGTAAAAGAGCTGGAGCTTGGCCTTTTCACAACTCTTAGTAGCACAGATTTGTTTGAAGAAGTAGCAGTTGGAAAGAGACGGAGCGGAGCAGACACAGCTGTGGGGTAGGAGGCCAAAGGAGAAAGAGGCAAGCCGAGGGAAGACCACTGCTAGGAGACTCATTCAGCCAAGCCAGCTGCAAGTCTCGTGGGGTGTGAGTTTTGGGTTTTCTTTTAATTGATTTTTATACTAACAGACAATTAAGCTGATCTGTTTGTTTTTGTTGATGTTTCTCTAGTCCTGAGTCATTTCCTGGGGGGGTAGGAAGAAACCAGCATTTTTCTCAAAGCTTCAAAACTGCATTTTAGGGTTTAGGTTGAGGATTCTTTGTTTCTTTCCTTTCTTTCAATGAAACAGCTACATTTCTAAAAGCAGGAAAACAAACCCCAGAGGCTGACAACCCCATAACTTCTGCCAGAGTTGCTCTTTGCTCACAGAAATGGGTGTCCATAATGAGCAGCCCAAAGCAGTGTAGAGAATGACGGATGAGACCTGCAAAGCACCCAGCACAGGCTGCCTTGTCATTGTATTCACCCGCAGAGGCTGATGCTTTTTCCAGCTCCTACACACGTCATTGGTGTCGGTGCCTGTCTGCTCCACAGCACGCTGACCTTTCTTCTGGTTTACACATTAAAATGGACCGATTTGGCAGTGGTTTCCAGTTCAGTAAGCCACGTGCCTTTGCACTGTGGTGGACGCAGGGTGAAGCTGTCTGTAGCCCCCAAAGCTTATGTGTCTGTAAATGCTGTTGGTCTGGGGAAGCCTAGTGTGAAACAGTGGTGAGTCTGGATCTTTTTATTTCTTTCCAGAAAGCTATAAGGACAATGCGTTAGTTACGACTTTAACTAATAAAGGTGGACATCTGCAATCAAGCTAATTTGCTAGAGGTGAGAGGCTAATTAAAACCAAAGATGCAAAGGGGCTGCCAGCCTCAGAGCAGAGCGCAGGCACAGAGCAGCGTGCGCTGGCAACTAGGAGATGCATTGGCCTTTCAAAAATAAACAGCAGTCAAACACCTTGAAGAAGCCACACGACCCACAGAGCTCCCAAGTACTGATTTCACTCTGTCCTGTAGATTTAGAACAGGAGAACCACTGGCCGTGATGAAATGAACAGCAAAACCTTCCACTGACATCAGTAGGTCCTGGACTCATCTTGGGGCCTTTTTAGTTTGTTTGTTACACACATCCTGTAGTACTTGGTGTTCAGAATGATTTACGCATAGTTTCTCAATGAAGGAGGAAGAAAATATACACTCCAGAGCTATTGCTTCCACGTCATGCAGTTGGCATGAGAAGGACCATTGCTCTTGGTTGAGCATTGGTGTCAGAGTTACTTCAGATCCAGAGAGGTTTATCTCACTGCAACATTTAGCCAGTTATCCTCCCTAAATAGTGTGCCATGAAGCCACTAATGGGAGGAAATAAAACTTTTAGAGGTGCGCTCCTTAACCCAGTGAATATGGCAGGAAAGCACAAAAGGTATGTTGGGACCATGCACAAAGCAAACTTAATGCTGCCTCTACCCCCATTTTCTCATGTCTTCCTTTCGTGGTACTGCTGCTTGCTAGGACCCTTAGCACCGTGGGATGTGCAATAACACCTGGAATGAAGTGCTAGCCCAAAGCACTAACCCTTGGAAGTCAACAGACACATGCTCAACATCAGGCGCTTGTAAAATACAGCCCGCTGAAAACAGCTTGTTTTCTTACAACAGATTGTATTAACCCATTCTCAGCTAATGTGGTGAGGGGCACTGATTTGACGTTTTAAAACAAAAGGAAGCAAGAGGATACTGGTGACTCATTTCCTCCAAACAACGTCATGTGGTTCATCTTCCTCATACATTGTTTGTTTTGCTCATTAGTCTTTAGGTAGATATTCATATATCAACTATTATTTTTCCGTTGTGAATTGTGGTTTTCTGCCCAGGAGCAAGTCCAGTTTCCAGGGTAATTGGGAAGCCAACTCCTTTCTAACTACGCAAGAGATGAACTGTGTTTCCTGCAACTTTAGTGTCTCTAATGCTAGTGGTTGAGTAATAGCCGGACGCGACAGTGTCTTCTGTAAGGAAATATGCCAACAGTTGCTGCTTAGAAGTGAATACAACTTACTTTTTTTTTAAATGGAAAAAAAAGAAGTGTTTTGAATGATTTGAAGCTGCAATAACAGTCCTTTCCAGTCAAAGCTTACCCTTCACAACAACAGGATGCATTGCTCTATTTAAAAAAGTAATAATATTGGTTTTCGTCACTGCACATGCTTCGCTTCCTCTTGGCGGCATTGCACAGAAAACTAATTCATTGCGTATCAGATAACTAATTTGTTGCATATTTACAGATTTTATATACAGAGATGTTTTTTAATACCATCTGTGTGTAAATAACTTGTATCTTTGCAATAAGTTAGCACGATGTGCACAAGCTACAGCAAAATTAATTGCTCTGTTAGCATCAGCAAAGCTGTGTATATTGAGGGTCTCAATGCTTCTGGCTTATGGTCAGAAAAATTTACTGTCACAAAATGTTCATTCTGGTTGTACAAGACCTTTCACCTAAAAACTCCCAGTTGCTTAAAAGGCAATTACTGGGAGCAGTGGTGAGATTTAGCCTGAGGACTCCTGCATTTGCCCCCTGCTAATGATCTGCTGGGATTTTGTCATCTCCCAAAACATAAGCAGAGCAGCAGTCATTCTGATGTCTGTCACTGCTTCCTTACTTATACTAACAGTTTATTTCATGGCTGCCTTCCCATCATGCTAGGTTAGTTTCTCTGTGTCAGGCTGTACTAAGGAATAGAGAACAGATTCTGAGCTCTCTTTCTCTTCCAGGGGCAAAAAGCACAAGCTTGGCTGAAATCAATGTCTGGCTTTGACCCTGGAATAAGGAGGATCCTCATCCCCCTTGGGGTAACTGCCCCGGGGCTTTTCTCTCAGCCAGGCAAGTGCTGCTGCTGACATTCTCCTAGAAGCAATTAACATTTCAATCATCCCTGGACTCCAGCAATGTTGCTGCTGTCATAGTGCTGGAGCAATAAGACGTGACAGGCAGTGCCCGGTGGCTCCGGACTGAGAGGCAGTAATGAGATCCTGAGAACATCCCTGACGGTGGAGGCCAGGCTGGATCTCTGCGCTGCACATCTGGTGAGGTGCTGGGGAAGGAAACGCCTTTCAAAGCCAGTGACAACTTTTGGGTGTGTATGCGTAAATCAAAGCTGTGCTGCAGTCTGCATTTTTTTATAGATAAATATATTTTTACATCTACCCATCTATATGTCAGTGGAGCGGTTTTAATCAGAAAACTGTCAACATTTGCAGATTCAGGGTTTCGTTCGTCCTCTGAAGTCAGACTGAACATCTGCCAGCCCAGCCAATTGTTTTAACGTTTTCCTGCCCTGCTATCTGCTGCTGGGAGGAGGAAGGGGGTGTTAAGCCACCAGCTAACCCCAAAGGCCAAGTTTCCTTGTTAGTGTACATCAGGAACCTCCTTTCAGTCCAGTGGAGTTAGAAATAAAATCATTATCAGAATGGGCAGTGTTTTTTCCCAATGCCAACAGCCGAAAAACTGGGTCACACTAAATAGTGTGCATAAAGAGAAAAAAGAGGCTCAAGGGGAACCTTGTCACTGAACTTCACCTTTTCCTCTTGCCACATGAATTATGGTCCCTGAACACCAGCTTAAGCTGCGTTTAGCCCCTTGATCATTCACACCCCTTTTCCATCCTGTCTGTTCCTTTGGCCAGATCTTTCACTGCAGTTAATTGACCTGGTTTCACTGATTTCTGTGTAGATCGGCCAAGCCTCCCAAGCTGGAGAAGTGGGTCACTGTGTATCATGTTCACCAGGGCTTCAGGGGGAGGTTGCCTTGACTGTCCCTTAACTGAGGAGCCTTTCTGCTGGCACGTGAAGCTACATTTTCACCTCTATTTCACCAGAATATGACTGGCTTCCGTGGGAGGAAAAGGAGGGTCTGGTGACTCAACATCTCTGCAAACCATGCGTACGTTGGTTCAGATAAACTTAACTTGGGACTTGCTCTTGTTTGAGAAGCTTCAGACAGAAAATAAAACCAGCAGATTGTAACTCCCCAATGAGGGGGTTATTGCCAAATGGATGCACCGCATTCAAGGGCTTACAAGAAACAAACATATCCAAGAGGGAAAAATAATCCTTCTGTTAAAAATTACCATAAACAAAACTGCAAATGTTGCCATCACTGTTGAAATTTGAACTGTGACAGAGTGGAATTTCCATCCCTCAAAAAACTGCTTTTTGGCCCAAAGTGGGAAGCAGAAAGCTTTCTGTTCAAAAACAAGAACAAAACAAAACCCAGAAGCCACAGGATCTACACTCTAAACCCATTTTCTTTTTAGACCAAGCTAAAATCATGCTTAGAGTTGAATTTATTAAGTTAAATGAACATCTCTAAAAAGACCCAGCCCAGAAAAACAGGAAAATAACTTAGTGTATGTGCACAATTTTATTCATTTCAATTGAAGTACTGGACTGTTTCAAGTTAAGCCCCAGATTAAGTACTTAATCAGTTCAGAGCCAAAATTCATCCAATTTCTCTAAGAAAAAAATCAATCTTATCTCAGTACAACTAAAGAAGTGCATTGTACTAACAAATTGCCCTTTTGAAATATAGGGAGTAACAGCAGCTTGTGAAAATAGACACCTCCCAGGCTGAATCACAAAGATACTTGGAACAATAAAAATCAGGTAAGTGACATTTGCTGTAAAACAAAAGAGCCCCACTTCACCTTAGTACTCCCATATTCCACTGTAAAGCTATTACCTAGAGCACTGTTACAAGTGTTTTTCTTAGTGCACCGTGAATGATGCAGCCCAAAAGGGATTTTTCATCTGTTCCCCCTGAGTGACCCATGTGCAGGAAGAGGAAAATGATGCGTTTCACATGAAAAGGTTTCCAGTATCTTCCTGAACTTGTCAGACCTTCCTCCTCTGTGTCCTAGCTCTGCAATACTTTTACTGCGAGCTGTTAATGGCTGTGGTTAGACTGAGAAGGGATGGCTCGGTGGCCCAGCAGACACACAGAGCTATGTACCATTCCTGTGCAACCCATTCAATGGTGTCTTCACTACCGAATATAACATCAGGGTCAATATGAAGCTGGCGGGCCTCTGGTCTAGGACGCAGGTCTGGCGTTTCATGTATTTGCCGAAAGCCTCGCTGATGTGAGGCTGAGAGCCTGTGGGGAGGAGGTGTCTTCTCTTGATAACCAGCACACAAAGATCACCTGTCAGCCTGGGCACTGCTCTGAAGAGTTGGGAGGCATCACCTCCTATGGTGTTTGTAGACTCCAGTCTTTATTACCTCCTGACAGACGCAAGCACCAAACTGCCTTTAATTATTGAACACAGGGAAAGCAGTGAGATATTCAGATTCTTGTGGTTGTGGGAGAATAAGGAATGTGTGCTTAGCTGTAGGACAGCTCTCAGCAAATCGTGGCCGTCACGGAATTGTTCCAATTACACCATCATTATATATACGGTTAATACATGAAAGCCAAGGCAGGCAAACATATGCTATGGGGTTTATCTTCTGCACAAGCCTCTAATCTTTCCTCAGGAAATTACCATGTAGTTTATCAGTACCTTGGCGCTAATTTTTAAAACCTCAAGACTTCAGCCAAAAGGAACTGGCACTTTACTGTTTTTCTTTCTTATAGATGTGGTTGTTGCTA
This sequence comes from Patagioenas fasciata, assembly GCF_037038585.1. Taxonomy (NCBI): domain Eukaryota; kingdom Metazoa; phylum Chordata; class Aves; order Columbiformes; family Columbidae; genus Patagioenas; species Patagioenas fasciata. The sequence continues at coordinate 21,936,827 of NC_092531.1, forward strand.
CCTCATTAACTATTTAGCATCCTGGCAGATTACTGCAATGAGCTTAGCCTGGCAGAACCTCAGAGCTGTAACCCCTGAAGGAATATGTCATTGCTCTTCATATCCAATAGATTGTAGTTAGCAGATATTTAAAAGCAGCAATAACAGACCCATAAGAAGATACGTTTGGCAAGAAGATACAAAATAACTATTAAGCTGGTTTACATCTGTTTCCTTTTTCATTCATTTTGCTGTCTCTAATTGCATACTTAACATTAATCTGCTACCACACCAATTTCGATTATTTTGTTTCTGGGTTTAGCCTCCACATCACTGTCATTGAATTTCATTACTGCTACTTCACCAGTGAATAAATGAGTTTCTTTTTACCTATATACCCAGCCTCCTGCAGTCAAAGTGATTAGCAGCACATCTCTTTAGACACCCTTGTCAGACAAAGCTACAAAGAATGACTAGGCCAGCTCTGCTCAGTTCTGGATTGCCAGAGAGCTTGTATGTGTAAAGTCGGATAATTATACATAAAACAGTACAAGGTTTTGGAAGATACGGGGGCAAATGTGTGGAAAGCTTTATGCACTTGAGAGAAAAACCCTATCTTTTGAGTAAGCATATTTCCTCTAAGGTAGCTTATATATAACAGCAGATGTTGCACACCAGATTCAAGAAAAAAAAAAGGGGGAAATGGTCATTTTTTCATAGGATAGGTTTTTTTGGGTTGATTTGTTTGTTTTTTCTGGCAATGTGAGTCAAAAAGAATATAAATGTTTCTTCTCTTCAGAGAAATGTGAGAGTTTGCTTCTGCTGGTCATTGTTCGATGTTCAGGTGTAGAGGGTTGACTTGTGGGGTACAGGGTGGGCAGGGCTGGCTTTCTGCCACATAGCAGAGCAACTTGCACATCCATGGCCAGGAAAAGGGGCTCTCAAATAGCCCCCCTCATTTATCCTGGCTGACCAACAGCCCTATCAGTGCGTGTCATCTAGAGAGAAGCAGCGGTCTGAAAACAAGAATATGAAGTTCTTCCTCAAAAGGCAAGGCTGACCTGAGCCTGGCCCCTGGACTCAGTGCCGTGTTTGTTTGCAACTCTGCAGGTGCTGAGTGTGTTGATTGTATTAGCAGAGGATAAATGCAACCTGATAAGGACAACTTGTGGTGTTCTGCCTGTTGGTAGGAATAATCAATTGCAAAGAAATGGGGTAAAGAGCCAACAGAGCGAGCAGCAGTTGGCTACAGGGCTGGACTGAGCTGTAGGCTCAACGGGAGCCAGCAGTGTAATGGAGCTCTTAATTTAAAAAAAATTTAAAAAAAAGAGAGGAAAAAAAGGCAAACCTCATACTGGGATAGATCAGTGAAAGTGTAGTCTATAAGCTGTGAGATCATCCTACTATTCTACTCAGTGTGAGTAAGGCCACAGCTGGGTTACCAGATCCAGCCTGGGGACATGCACTTGAGGACAGCTGTGGGTCAGCTTGAGAGGGATGAAGAACAGGAATGACTCAGAAGTTACAAAGAAATGTTGAAGGAACTGCATTAATCTGGATGACTGAATAGAGGTAATGATAAATACATAAATAGCTGCTGTGAAAAGAGACTGTTCGAAATGTTGATTGTAGGAAAGGTAGTGATGGGCTTAAATTGTAGAAACATGTGGCTTGGAAATTAAGAAAAAAAAATGCCAATGGGAAGAATGGAGACATAATGGAATAGGCTTCCTGAGGTTGCCTCACTACAAGCGTTTAAGAACAGGTTAAAACACGTTGGGCATGGCTTGGGTTTGTCTCCAAGCAGGACTCTGAGACCTCAGAAAAGGTCACTCAGTTCTACTACATTTTATGCTTCTATGCTTGGATGTAATTGTACTGCTCTTTTTCAGACGTTACAGACCAAGTACAGAAGACTTTTCTAGGAAATTTTCCCTAGGCTACAAACATCAGGGTTTGATCTTTCAGAAGCCACAATGACTGAAATGCAACGTGTGGGAATTCGGTTTGCCAGCCAAACAGCTCTGAGACAGCGCAGGGGACTCTCGCAGCTCAGCGTCTCTTCTTCCTCTTGCTGTTGTTGCCACAGGAGGCAAACAGTGTCACCAGCACATAGTGACAGGTAAAGTAGCCTCCAGAGAAGAGGGAATATGTTCCACAGCTCAGTTCCCTGCTTCCTTATGCACTGATAAAAGCGTGTTATCAGAACAACAGGTTTTATCCTGGTTTTCAGTAGAGAATAGGGGAGATAACGGCTTAAAAAGAAGGAAGGGAGGAGTAGGTAATGCTTGAGAGCTGGGCTGTCCGTTTTCCAGCCTCAGATGCTGCAGGTGAAAACACCGGAGCTGGTTTTCAGATTTACGTTTCCTTCAGTGAGTCCAGGGATGGTCTCAGACTTGGTGGCATTTTTGGTTTATACGATTTGAGAAAACTGAGTTTGAGTGATGTTGAGAAGAAAAAAACTATATACCTCCCAGAAGAAATAAAAAAAACATCCTTGGCTCTTCTGAGCTTGTACTTCTAAAGAACGAAATTTGAGCTGATTATAATAGATTAATTCCAGCTGAAGAATATGGTTCAGAGTCTCGATGTGAAGATTGTCTTCATTTGACAGACAGTTGGAAGGGAACACATGCTTCAGTAAAGCATTGCTGATTTCTGACAGCAGTATGCACAAGCCTAAATGTACTTTTCTATTTTAATTACATGACCAGTACTCATGCACGGGAGCCTGAGCTTTATTCCACTGACCTTGAAAATCCCCTGGAGGTTTATGATGAAATGAAGCATATGCTTTCTGGTGATTTCTGGAAAATGAAGAAACATAAAAAACCACTTGTTCTGGTTTTGATGTGATAAACCATCAGAGCTTCCACATTATTTGAGGAGAATTTGGAAGTTCTCCACTTTAGTTCCTGCGACATACGTGGGGTTTGGCAGTCGTGTGCAGATACTCATATGGGGATTTCATATGTGACAGCCTCTCCCCTGAATATCTGCATGAGTATAAACCACATGAACAGTAATTCTGGCTCTTGCTGATAAATCAGATCATCTTAATAGCTGAGTTGTTGTAATGAATGAAATGTATGTCTACACTTCAGTCACATTAATGACTCTGTAGCAGTGTAGACACACACAAACTAGCTTTTAATTGATAGTTTGATTATTGGTCTAGCCGCAGTGACAGAGAGTTCTGGCTCTGTCCAGATTTTGTTTGGTAGCAATGCCTCAGAGCGTATTCTGGTTTCTGACCTCAACAAAGGCAGCAGTCGTAGCCTCCATACAGATGTCCTGCAGAGTCTTTGCAGCATGCTTGTTACGCCCACGCAGAATGCAAGGCTGGGAGAGGAGTGTGAATCAGCTGCTCCCTGAAGGTCACAGCTGCTGGGAGCCCAGTTGGAGGCCAGGGCTCCCAATGAGCGTCCTGGATGTATCAGCAGAATAAAAATCCTCACCAAGGGATAGGATGGAAAAATGGTGAACAAGGACATGAATGCAAAGAGAAATACATCAATGTGAACGTGCTCAGTGGGAACTGATTTGCCTTTCACCCTAAGTAGTAGGTGATTGCAAGGTAGATAAAGTGGTTTTGATGTGGTTTTCTACAATTAGTATTCCTTTTCAGTTTTTTTTTTTTTCTCTTTCAAGCACTGTCTTCACATCCATGTATCTTATTTTTCACGCTTCTTTTCCCTAAGGCTTTCACTATGCTTCAGCCCAGTTCTTCCCAATATAGCTATACAGATTTACAGCCCCTTTCACTTCCCATGACACTGCTTACTTTCACAGGACAAAAATCAGCCTTTTCTCGCCAGGTTATGCAGCTATCCCCCCACCCCCGACTCCCGAATGACTCTAGACTGCTATTCCCTTAAGGACTAAACTAGACCGGGATTTATTAAACCCTTAGCCCCCTGTTTGAATGATATATGGCCTCAGGCAGTAGACGCTAAGGTGAATGCACACTGCTTCTTTGTAAGGGAACAGAAAACCATGCGACAGAGTGCACTGCCCCAGGCATTCCTAAACTATCTTGTCCTGTGTCAGCAAGATGCCTTAAGAACTCTCTATAGAGCTTCCACGGCTCCATTCTCCCGCTGCTCCCACCCTCTGCATTTCAATACAGTAAGGAAAGGATTTCATCCTTAATTGAAATTCCTTTCATCAGACCAGATATAGCCTGAACAAAGATACTGACATGAAAAAGCAGTCAGGAACATATCTTTAAAATGTCAAGTTGCCAGTGACAAGCATAAAATGCAGTCACTGCAAATCAAGACTCTAAACCCTCACTGTATATCACATAGCTGCCACTTCACCCCCCACTGTCCCTCCCATAAGTTCTGATGTTTGTACATCTTTGTTTTCCTTTTCACATTCTTCTCATACTATATTCACAGCAAATCTGGGGATAGCTGGGTCTTGATTAAACTCTTGCAAACCTCAGAGAAAGCTCTTTTAAACCGTGAATAGTGTCATTTATCTTGGATTCATGCTTCTGAAGAAATCGATCATTCAAGCTCTGCGGGTTTTCTTTATTTTTCCTTTTTTTTGTTCTTTCTGGTAAAGTAATTGATGCACTTTTGTCCATCTAGACGTGTAAGTTTAATGTTACATGGGTTTACATGGCAGGAAATTGCTACAATCTTGCTCGGCTACAGAAAAAGAAATAAGAAATTTAAGTTCTTTCCACTGGCACAATGCAGGGAAGAATACACCCAACAGAAAAAACATAAGTATGGGCCATCTACTGATAGCTATATTTTGCTTTCTTACCCTGGGCAACTAATTTAAAGACCAGGACCTGGTGCCCTGTTTGTGTAGTTGGAAACATCCACCACCCTCTCAAGCTTCAGGGCCACACTAAGCATGAGGACCAGCTTAAACTCTCTGCAGAGGAGAAGGCTTCTGTGTCAGGCCACCAAGGGTGGATGAAGAGCCACGGCCCCAGTGCCGCCTTTGTTTATGGCGGTATCTTGGAAAAGAACCTGGTGCGCTGCTGCCAAGAGGGAGGCTGGTGTCTGTGAGGTGGAGGACCCGTCATGTCCCAGGAGCAGCAGTCACTACCCTGACTCTCCCTTCCTTCCTTGCTGCTGGTCAAAGTGTGTAACAAAGGCATCACTTTCAAATCCTGATCCTCTACCAGCTTTGGCTGCATCACAGGTTCTTTCTTGTGGCCTCTCCAATACAGCCCCATCATACGATCCCTCTTTTAGTTCCACTGGTTAATGCTGTGCCTGCAGCACATCCCATACAGCATTCCTGACTTCACTGACAAGGCTTTCAGTGTGTCCTCACACAACCTTTCATCTTCTTCTCACTAGCACAAGAATGATAGATGTCTCCAGTAAGTTCTTGATGCCACCTTTTGTTGTCCATGCATTGTCTTTTACAGACACACCACTTCTCACTACATCTGCTTCTCTTGTGTTTGGGAGGGTCCTCTTCTATGCCCAAAGCAAATTAATTTTTATCTTTCAAATCCTTTCTTCAAGAACACCTTTACCCAGAAAACTGCAAAGAACTTGTCTGTGACTTGGCTGATGAGAACACAGCCAAGCAGGCTAATTAATCGTGCTTCGTTATTTCCCATGCACCTCAGTTTGGTTTACTCCAGTGCAATCTCTTGCCTTGTGCTTCAGCTGGGGCAGATATTGCCTTTCAGTGTTGCTGCTGCTTTAACATTTTCTAGGACAGGGCTGGGATACACAGATAGTAACTTACATGAGCAGTAAGAAACAATACTTGCAGCCTCCATGCACTTTTTGTCCAGGAAATACGCAGATATTGCCTTGAGAAACTTCCTAGTCTGAATTGGGTGCTTGTAGCCAGCTCTGCAATGAGGTGACAGTTGCATGGGTGCAGGTACCAGATGTGGGCTGTTTATCCAGCTGTAACAGTCACCCAGTTGGCAAGCGGCAGCAGAAGTCAGGTGTGGTTTATGTTTCAGATACATAATCTTCACAGCGCTGCTGCTGCCAGGTGTCTTCTTTGCCTTCAGTCTGTCTTCTCGCCTGTTCTTTTGTCTGTCTGGTGTTCAGGAAAAGGAAGGGGAGTGTGAAGTGCTCTGCCCTTGCAACAGGCATGGTGAGACTACAGGACATGGTGGAAATAATCAAGACATAACCAACCTGGGCTCTATCTGTTATATTTACCTTTTTGGTAGCTATTTGAAGATTTTCTCTGCTCACCTGAGACATCTCTCTGGGTCCATCAACAGTTAATTAAAGGCCGACAGTAAAAGTCTCATAGATACATATTTTCCTGTGGGTTACTTCCCATTTTTTAGTGGGCTTGACAATTTGTTTATTATTAAATGCTTGCATGTTCTACCCTTGCAGGCCATGTATTAACATTTAGTGAAGAAACAGGGTACTTTGCAGAGTCTCAGTGTCATGTTAGTTACAAGGCACAGCAGTAGGACTTCTTTATTTACAGATCATTAAAAAGATGAGTTCTGCCATAACAGAACAAGCAGAAATACTTGTTTTTCTTGAGCATTTTCACAGTATTTGGTCAAGTGAAAACTATGCAGATGCCTGCTGGCTGCAATATGAAAAGGAGAACAAAGAGCAGAGAGAAGTATGGGGTTGAGGCAAGAGAGAGACGAGACAAGAAGGACCGCTGGACTGAAGCAGTAGTATTGAGGGGAACACACAAAGATCCCAAACTGCTATTCTTCAAGTAGCACTTTCAGATGTTGAGCATGAGAAATATTGCAACAGTCCCCATCCATTGTTTTTCTGTGCTCACCACAGCTGAGTACCTGGACATAATGATGTCAGAAGATCTGCACGTCCTGGAAACATCTTCATACCAGGTAAAGTGTCAGATTTTTAGCAAAAGATGTGGCTGAAGGAAGGAGGGAGCAAGCTATAAGGAACCAAAGCTATCTGTGGTGGTGGAAGTGGCCAGCACAGTTCTCTGGTGAGCTACTCTAACAAGGACAGCTCTGAGACTTGTCTAAATTGTCAGAACAAGCCAAGCTCTGGGCAGTGCCAGGGTTACATAGGGCGTGTGTGGGGCATGAAGCTGTGCCCAGCCTTCCACAGCCACCCATTCAAACTGCAACACAAGCCCCCAGGGCTACTGTGGATCCTGGAAGGTTAAGAGATCTGACTGCAACCAAACGAGCACACAAATGGATGGATAAAAATTGTCTTAATTTTCACTCTCTCAAGCACTTGTGGGTCTCTGACAATTCAGGATACAGGATGCACACGAAATGAGTGCTAATTTTAAGTCCCGATTGCTTTACTGTCTTGACCTACAAACTTGTGGATACTGTGTTTTCAGCTTGCTGTGATTGCAGCAGTATTCAAGAACTCCTTTTTCTTCTCCATCCTTCTCATCCAACATGATTTCCACATCAGTCACTCCCCCTTGCTCCTTTCTTCATTTTGTTCTCCAAGACTTTGGCAAATGTTATCTTTCTTGAGGAGGCACCCACTGTGCAGGAACTATTTTGTTGTATGAGAGATGGATTGAGATGAATGTAAACTACAGAGAGCATATGACAAGAACAATGAAGCGACTCTAATAACTAATAACATTTGCACAGCCCAGTTCACTCAAGGAGCAAATTTCATGACGCTTCCCCTTGGATTCAAAGCGGACACTTTAATCTCACTATTATAAACATGACCTAAGGAAGGACCAGGGTGGAGCATGGGAAATATTGTCCTTTTAATTGTCTATTCTTTGGAGTAATAATCTACTTATGATATAACAGCCTTTGCTCTCTGGCTCCAGGCGAGTGATGCTGCCTTTGAGAGGGCTCTGAGAAATGTTGCTTTCAGTTGGTGCTACATGCCCAAATTACAGCTCTTATCTTGGTTTCAGTGTGTGTGCAGCGAGAAGGATGTGGAGCAGCAGCACCAGACAGGCATTTCTCAGATCTCATCAGCCAAATCGCTTCTCAGTGTATATTCAGGGTTTTCTCAGGATTGTATCAGTCTTCCCCCAGAATATCAAGTGCCTCTTGTAACAGTTTAGGTGGAGTTTGAAGCCGTTTGTGAACCCCAAGGAATTTCACAGGGTTCCCCATTTATCTATCCTGCATTTTCTTTATCCAGATTTTTCTATTACATTCTATGGAGCAGGAGTCACTTTCACCATTTCATGGGACGTCTGAACAGTCTGTACATTGGGCGCGTTGGCTGGCTGTGCCACTCGAAGGAACCCAGTGCCAGTGGGTGGGACATGCTTCGTGACCCAACTGATCTCTGGGCCCTGTCATCCTCCCAGCAGGACATGCCTGGGACACACGTTAAACCAGGTGTTCTCTGTCCTCTGGAGGAAAAGTCCATCCATGCCAGAGGCCACAATTTCATGCTGGCTTCACTTTCATGCTGGTTGGAGATGAACAGCCTTCATTTTCTCTCTTAACAGCATAACCACAATTATTGCTGGCTGAATTTAGGACTTTGTTAGCAAAACTAAACGGAAGACTGGCGTGGCTGGGGGCTGGTCCAACTTCTGACATTCCAAAGAAAAAGGAGTATCACGCATGACTGACTCTTTTGTATGCAGGTTTTGAACTAACTTTCTTAGAGTTTGCAAATGTTAGAACTGAAAGAGAAGTTCGTCTCAGGCTTGTCACTAATGAAATGACCTCAGCACAATGTTCTTTTTTGAAAGTTTGTTCCTCATAGGTACTAAGTTGGGTCCTGGTCACGTATTCACAGAGCACCATAACGGGGTGGATGTGCATGCCATACCTGAAGTCTGGGCACTGGCTGGATGTACATGAATTGGAAGTACAGCTGCACAGGTATAATTTCCCCTATATTCTCATTTGGGCTGCTACGTTATAGTTTTGTTTTGAGCAAGCACAGAGTGCTGGCCATTTAAGGGTATAGTTGTAGCTGGTATTTGTAACGGAATAAACATGTCCATTTGTCTTTTGCACACAATCTTTTGCATTCGGCTCTTTGGACCAGTGGATAACTTGGGAGACACTGAGCTGTAACCTGTGATTCATGAGTTCGGCCATATGCCCTAATTGCTTTGCTAATTTATTCGATGAATTATTTGGGATATGGGTAATTAGCCTGATATTCCAAAGCGATGAGGCTTCTGCAATTGCACCGTGTGACTTTTCTGTCATAACTCTTGAAGCCACTGACCAATTCCAGCCAGTTCTAACAGATCGAGAGGTCCCTACAGCCTTCAGCTCTGGGATGCACACACACTTGACACCGGGAGAGCGCACCTCTGGATGCTGCCAGCCGAGGAGCAGCTCTGTGCCCGTTTCTGCACGACTCCACGGGCAACTTTCTAGGAGTGAAACTCCTGCTTGCCAGCTGGCGCCACCAGCAGAGCCGCCCGTGCCCGGCGCCCCGGGCCCGCCATGCCGCGCTGCGCGGGGTGAACGTGGCCTCAGCAGCGAACGGCCTTTCCTCAGGGTGACCCGAGCGCGCCGGAGCTGGAGGGCTCGGGAGCAGCGCGGAGGGTCCCAGACGCTGCGGGAGGTCAGGGCGGCCCGGGCACCGAACGCCGGGAGGGTAAAGAACCCCCGGTGGCGCGAAATGGCCCCCGCGCCCTGCCCGCCCCTCAGCGCTGCCCCCGGCCCCGCCGCGCATGCGCCAGAGCTTGGCGGCCGGGGAGTGGGGCGCGAACGCTCCTGCCGCACGTGACCGCGGCGGGGGGCTCCCTTAAAGGGCCAGGCGGCGCGCTCCCCGCGCGGGTAGTTGTGTCCCGGCTCTTTTCACGGGCTCTCGCTTCTCTCCCGCCCCTCCCCTCCCCGCGCACCTGCTGGGCGCCCGGCGCAGGGCCTAGGGGGCGGCCGCGAGCCGCGGCGGGCGCTGCGGGCAGCGCTGGGCACCCGCCTCCTCACCCGCCTCCTCACCCGCCGGCACCTGCGGCTGGCGGCCCCGCTCCGCGCCCGTAACCCGGAAGCGGTGCGGCTCGCGAGGAGGGGAGGGCGCCGGGACATGGCCGCTGCCTGCTCCTGACTGCGCGCTGCAGCCGGCATGGCCCTGCCCGCGGCGACGCGCGGCTGAGCCTCGACCTTGCCTTCCCCTTCCCCTCCTCCTTCTCCGCCGCTCGGACGCTGCCTGGGCCGGGGGCGGTAGCGCTGAGGGCCCCCTTGCTGCCTTGCGGGGACCGCGGGGCTGTGGCGGGTGGAGCCGGGCAGGCGCCGGGGCCGCGAGCGGTGCTGGGTGGGAAGGGCCCGTGGCTGCATGTTCCCGGCTGGGCCGGCTCGGGCGCGGGGGGCGGCTGCTTGTGGTTCTGGAGCGAGGTACTGAGCCCGAGCATGGGGGGATTTATTTTATAAATGTGTGCATGTACGTGAGATTTATTTTCTTTGAGGGGATCTAGGGTGGTGCTTTAGAGGGTCGCGTTTACTGTAGCATTAGTTGTGGGATTTTTAAGGGCTGCTCGTACTCCATTTGTATTTTGTGGGGTTGTGTGTTTTTTTTTGCTATAAGCACGTTTTCAGGCTGTGAAGGGCTGCACTATTTTTGCTGGACTGTAGTTCCTCCAAGGCTGTCGTTGTTTGCGTTGTGGGAGGGCAGCTGGCAGCCTCGCAGGAAGGTGCGCAGGTCGCGTTGGAGGAGGGCTCTGGGCTGCTTTTGGTTTGACTTCTTTCCAGCATAGGTTAGTTTTTCTCCAGTGTCTCTGATGCCAGAACAAGGGCCCAGAATGAACGGTTTCTCTCTGGGCGAGCTCTGCTGGCTCTTCTGCTGCCCACCTTGCCCCAGCCGCATTGCTGCCAAGCTGGCCTTCCTGCCCCCGGAGCCCACCTACACCGTGCTGCAGCCCGAGCAGCAGCAGGAGGCCGGGGCGGCGGCCGGGGCAGGGACCCCGACGGGATCAGGCACCTGCAGTCTGCACCTGAGCGAGCGGGCGGACTGGCAGTATTCGCAGCGGGAACTGGATGCTGTGGAAGTGTTCTTCTCCCGCACGGCTCGAGATAACAGGCTGGGCTGCATGTTCGTACGTTGTGCCCCCACTGGGCGGTACACCCTGCTCTTCTCGCATGGTAACGCCGTGGACCTGGGCCAGATGTGCAGCTTCTATATTGGCCTTGGCTCCCGCATCAACTGCAACGTCTTCTCTTATGACTACTCTGGCTATGGGGTGAGCACCGGCAAGCCCTCTGAGAAAAACCTGTACGCAGACATTGATGCAGCCTGGCAGGCCCTCAGGACAAGGTAAATGGATACTGGGGACAAGGTATTTCTGTATCTCTATTTAATCCTAGTAAGTCCGGTGTCTGCACAATTAACCTGCTGAGAGGTGTAGGGGAAGGGTTTGTAGATGGTTTGAGTTATTTCAATGGCCTCACCAAATGTTGCATCAACAGCTACAACATGATTTGCTGGATGGCTTCGTTTGTTAAAAGGAGGGACTTTCAGCAACCTGGTCTAGTGGAACATGTTCCTGCCCATGGCATGGGGATTGGAACTCGACGATCTTTCCCTTCCAACACAAACCATTCTGTGATGCACAAACCCTCATTCTTGGCCTTTTTCTAGATTTAGGGGTTTATTTATCTCTATTGTATGTTAGCCATTGCTTCACCACTGAAAATCTCCATATTGTACTGTTTGCAGTTTGAGCTTGCAGAATGCAAAACACCCTAGTGTTTGAGACTGGCCAACCACTGTCTATGCTTAGAGGTAGCCCCGGTGAGCCAAAGATTTGACTGAATTTGGCCAGTAGGAACAGGGAGCCCTTGGCTTCTAGGCAATCCTGAGGAGAGCTGCTGCCTCTGGGTCCTTGCTACAACTGGTTGCCATCCCAGGGCCTCTGTTGCTTCTTCTGTCCACAGAAACAATGAGCTCCTTTTGCTGTTGCATAAGTGGTTCTTAAAGTAGGACCTCACAGAACATATCCTGAAAGAGAGAGCTTTAAAAAGCTTAAATTGTTGCAGCACGGCAAGAGACAAGAATGTTGAACGTTTTCTTTTCTTGGCTCTGGGGTTGAGTATTTAATGTCTATCTTGGGGATATGCACCAGCTTCAGAAATAGTGACAAGAGTTGTTTCTAATTTAGATAATTGGCTTTTCAAGGATCTGGGGATTGATCAGTTGAGGAGTCCAAACGGCTTTTGACAGTGACCTGCCCAAGTCAGGTTAAGAGCATGAGGGAGGAAGGTTTAGGGGGAAACTACTCTTTCATAGCACGTGTTCTGACTGTTCGGTGAGTAAACCAGATTCTGGGTTTGGTTTCCAGGGTACACTCTCAAAAAAATAATTGCTTGACTCTAAAGAATGTGGTTTTATGTAAAGAAATGATTTTGACATGTTGTATGCACAGTAAATTACTAAATGCCACTGTTATGCATATGGATTATGTAAATAAGGTTTAAGGGAGGAAAAGTGCTGTGTCTAAGCCAAGCCTAGTTAATGCTTGTCCTTCAGTTACTGGTTTCTCTGTTTTACTTAATGTTTAGTTGGATGATATTTTTTCATGAAAGCCTTGTAGAGCTCCAAAAAAGTGCTTTCACATCTGCCTGGAAGTGTTCCTCAACAGGCATTTAGCACGTGTTGAAGATCTACATGGATCCAGAAATAACAGCTTCCGTCACTTAAGTTTTTGGAGAATCCTGTTGATGCCAGCACATGCCTGGATTGCTCTGAGAGAATTGAGCTCTTTCTATTAAAGTGTTACTAGAGGAAGTTTATGGTTTTATATTGGAGTCCTTTCTGTAGTTTGTACAAGGTCTAGGGTCAACCTTCCTCCTTCAGTTGAGGGGTTGAAATTTCCCAACTCTTAAGTCTGCCATTTTCGTGAGTCCCGTGTCTTAATGTTACCTTGAGAGCACTGTTAGAGAAGTTGTGTTATCATTGGTTAGATTTCCAGGAACCAGAAGAAATATTACAGTATTTTAGGTGCCCAGTAAAGAAATCAGTTACTGTAAAATATGAACTTTAAAAAATTAAGTTAATTCTGTCTGTTAATAGATAACTGTCTTCATAAAACATATGAGCCAAAACAATAGTCATTCTGATGATGAGTTCTATAAGCAGTTGTGTAAACTTTACAAGGCTGATGGTTTCTTATCACTTTTTGCTAAGTCCAAGTGGCTCACAATCAAGTGAAATACTCTACTGTAAAAAATACAAGTCCTCTTCTTGAGGTAAAATGTCATATTATACCACTTCTGCTGCAGCAGTTCGTTGGTAGCTTCCAAGGGTTTGTATATTCTTTCATTCTTAATGCAAATTCCTAACATTTGTCCTGTAGTCACATGGTGGTGTACTGTAATGTGAAGTCTTAAAATAGGAGAGGTTCACTATGCCATCGAAAGCATTTAGTCTGTGGGAAGCTGTTGCTCTTCTGAATCCACCACATGTTCCACCTGGCACCAGAAAGGAATTGTTAAAATGTTGGAAGTCTGAGGTTATTATTGTTATTTTTTTCTCCAATTGTGTCTATGAAATACCACTGATACTTAGCAAATATTAATTTATCAGTGTATTTTGAAAGTTGCCCGGAGTAAGGTGGGAATTAACCCTATAGTTGGTCAAAACAGGCTGTGGACAAATTGTAGAAATGATGGTGTGCTGACTGTGGTCGCAAACATGGCTGCAAATTTTGACTGTATTTTTTCAAGATACTGAAATGAGGGTCTTGCTATCACATACACCTTTAGGTATCAAACCTTATGCAACAAATTATTATAAAACTATCTTGCAGGTAGTGGATGAAAAACGAAATAATCAAGTTTTTTGGTCAATTTCGGTTATCAACCTGTCTTTGGAGAACCAGTGTCAACTATTCTCAGTTCTTTTAATCTTTGTAAAGAGTAACCTATTTTCCTTAATTCTAACCAAATTAATATCTCTCCTCATGAATAAGTATACTCTTAAAAGGTAATTTTACTAGTTATTAAGTTTGAATGCTAACTGTCTTTCAGCCCAGGTAAAGATGTTGACATATTTTATTCCCTTGAAATGAGTTTTTATAGGTGTTCCTTCAGAGGTCTAACTGTAGCATTGGTTGCTCTAGTTCCAATATCAAGTATTAATAGGTAATTAATTTGGGCTTTTATATGTATTTATTTCCACTTGATTAACAGTTTTCCATCTGGTGTCTAAATATTTCTCAAAAAGAATCTTCTGTTTCGTTGCTTCAGATGCCATTTTTTTGTGGGTGTTTCGTTTTAGGCAGGTTGGTCTGTTTCTGTTCTGTTTGTTCCAGAACCATATTGAACAGAAGCTGTATCAGACTCTGTCTTCTCTCACGGCCCATATGGTTTTAAGTTTCTGCTTTTTATTGAGATGTGATTAACTCTAATCTGAATATCTGATTGACTTAGTACAACATCTGCACAGAAGGCCTTGATTGTCATCCTCCCCCCCTTTCCTGAATTCCACATGGGAAGGTTAAACTTTCTAACACTTTTACATTAAGACAATGTACAGTACTTGTAAACAGGATACACACATAGGGTTTGGATACAGTGCTTAAGCACAAAACCATGGCTGCATTGTTGATGATGTGCTATTTATATTAAAATAGATTTGTATGTTCTCTAAAAATGTGGAGAAGACTTGTGAAATGTTTTAAAATCCCAGTCAAATGAAAGAAGTTACTGCTGCCCTGCTCATTGCTTCTGTAGCAGAGTTTCAAAGAGGAGAACCTATTAGTCCATCTTATAGATATTGAAAGAGGTGAAGAAATGTTGATAAATAGGTTGGAAGATCTGTTCCTGTTGCATTTAACAACATACAGCTTGATGTTTTTCATGGTGCACAATATCAACTAGTGTCTTCTGTTTCTATTTCAGCTTTTGATAAATGATAGATATTGTGATGTTTAAATCCTTCATTCTCAAAATACGTACATTTGAGTTTGTCATTAAGTTCATAGGAGAGCATTAGATCACTTCTGTTTTTCATTAAGCTTCTTAGTAAATATGATGAAAGTAATTGAATTGTGAAATGCTATATTAAAATTAAAGGGCTTTTGATCAATGGATAGCAGATAGTTGAGACTGTTTAAATAGTTGTTACACTTTTCCCTTAAATTTAATGTTGAAAACCCCCAACACCAAACCTTTTATTATATGAGAATGTTATTATTTGTGGTGCTGATTATCAGTATCCTCTTATTGCTGTTTCCTCTGCAGGAGTTGATGGAAAAGTGTTACCATTTTCATTTGAGTAAAATTAGGAAACCCACCTAATTGGATTAGGCTGGAGTGATAACTAATCTTCTGAGGTTGTGTCAGTTTAGTTTGTCTCTATTCTGATTTGCTGAAGTGGTTACAGATTTCTAGGTGAAAAATAGCTTCAGGGGCTTTTACCTTGATTCATAGAAATAGTTAATTTCTACTTTAATTTTCTTTGCAAGAGAAACTTCTTTTACTGACGCTGTGTTTCTGTGCGTGGTCTAACCTGAGTTCTTTGGATTGAATGCTTGGAGATTTCAATAAAAAGATACCAACTAAATTCCTGACATGGGCAGTGCTTGGCAGAGTCACTATAAATAGTCCCGGAGTTACAGGGTTCCCTTGTTCATGGTGCGTCACCTGGTAGGGTTTTTTTTCTGTCATCGACTTTGGGCTATTTCCCACTCCCAGTTTTTTAATAACGTTGATGTGGTGTCTGCAAAGGATTGTTTAAACTCTAAAACTGAACTTATTCTACCTGCTGTAGTCAATACGTCAAGAAAAACTGCATACAACTTTGCTCAAAAATAGAAACATATGGAAGAGTCTCCTGTTGTCTGTGCAGTGAGCAGAGATTAATTCAGATGAGCCTCCCAGGGACAAATACCAACAACTGTTTAAAACAGGTGCTCTGGTAATTGAAGTTATTCAAAATGTTTACTGAGCTTTGGTTCTATTTCATGGTTTAGTCACTGAAGTAGAAGCAGTTGTGTTAAGTATTTACCCATTGCTGTCAGGGCTGCAAGATCAAAGCTTGCTTTTTTTTAAAAGAAGAGGTTTTTCACTGTCAATAACATTTTGCAATTAGTGTTATTTGGGAAGAAAAATAACCTGCCAAAGAGCCTTTGGCTAACTATGCTTGTTATCTGGGGTGTAGATAGTCCTGAAATTCAGCTGCCTGAACTGGAGATGTGGGTTTAACCTGCCGTACAAAGGTGGTAGGACCTGGTTCCCAACACCATCAGAGCATCATAAAGGTTTCTAGAGGACCATGTTGTTTAAATCCTCCATGCTGAACTGACTAAGGCTTTCTGTCTGCTTTTAGTGCTGCTAAATTGCGTGAAATGTACGAGGCAGCTTCTCCCTGTTCTCTCTCTGAATAGTGTGTCACCTTGTGAGATTGAGCTGCTGGTTGTCTGAGGGCAGCTGTGTGACCTGTGCATGTTGCTGGTAGCACTTGGATTTGCTCGGTTTGTTCTTAAGGGGAAGATGAGCTGGGCTGTGTAAACCTCCGTGCTTTTGCTCTGAAGCCGGCGTCAGTCTCCAGTCCATCACAACTTCAAAACCAAAAAATCCCTCTGAAGTTCAACGCTTATCCTTTGTTACTCTGCTATCTTGCAGTGTTTCTAAGTGCTGAGCTAAGTTTCCAATAGCTTATTACTTGTGAACGTAAGTAAAAAGAACAAATTAAAAAAACAATTAGCAGTGCCATCCAGGACTGTAGATAGCTGTGTGTATAGGTAAGAGCACATTTCAAGCAACAAGTGTATCTGCCAGCAAGTGGTTTTATGGGGAAAACTGACACTTCTTGAGCAAATGGATATTTATATTTCCATATTGAATGAAGAGAACAGGTTCTTTTTGGTTTTCTGTATTTTTGTTCCTGTGATGCTTCCTCACGTGGAGATGGATGAGGATAAGGTGCCAAACAATTAGCTGTTTGGAGCCCAACTTGTGTAGCGTATGTCTGAATTTCATATTTCATTTTAATACAGCATTTGCCTGGTGGAGAAGGCAATGTGATTGCAGTAACTGTTAAACCCTGCCCCAAAACCACTTTTAGGCAAAACATCAAGAAATTAGTTCCTTAGTTTCATTCTGTGTTGGCTTTTATGACAACAGTCTTGAAGTTATGTAGCACTAATAAATTAAATGAACAAATAACATAGCTGGTGTTTTTCTTTCCTAAAGCCGGTAATAATTTTAATGAATAACTAACACTCCCTTCTGCCCTCCCTCACAAATATAAATCAATTACAAGAGTGCATTGGAAGCAGTTGAAATGAGTCATAAAATAAGCTGTGAATATGTTGTACCTAACATGCTTGTGCACATGCGGACTTGCTTTGGCCAGTTAGCCCCTAAAAAGGGCAGAAGTCTTTCTGTGTTGATTAGGAGAGAGTTTCAGTTGCTACTGTGCTTGAGAGAAATAGAAGGTGTTTATCTGGGTGCAAGATGAGGGGTTCCTTGTGTTTTCTTGAATCTAGGAAAGGCACATCTTTCCAGTTTTTGAACACCGGTGGTTCTTGTATGTCTTTTCATGTTCATTTGAGTATATATTGACTGTTTATATTAATCTGAAATAGAAATAATTAAGGATTTTTTTCTGTCTAACTCTAGAACCTTGAGAGTATGTGGGCTAAAATACAATAGGTGGGCAAACCTCTTGTGTCCATAAGAGTCAGTGGATAGTTGAGATTGCTCGAGACTGTAACTTGTGAACTGAATAAGCAGTTTCAGTGACCCATTTGCTGCTGCTTTGTCTTGGCTGTCCTGCTTTCCAGTTTTTAGATTAATGACACACGCTGATCTTCGCATGCTCAGCCTGATATCTGATGATGATGCTAAATTTCATTTCTGCTCTCAAACTGAGTGTTTTATTGGTGTGGATTTTTTGATGTGTCAGGTTTTGTAGGCAATGGACGTGTGTGATTGTAAACCCGGGAAAATCTGTTTGAACACGGAGAAATAAAGGTGCTTTTAATAGAAGGCTAAGAATGTAGAATGGGATGAATACTGCACAGTGTCAGCTTAAGGACTGAGGAACATCTTTGTGTTCTGTATTCCAAAGGCTAATTTGAGAAAAATGGGTTATTGTGGCATGTTTGTCTGCGGGTAGCACAGCTCCATGTGCAATCTCAGAAAGGTGCAAACATAGGCCAGTTGTATAACAACAGTGTTATACTGGCATTATCTGTATCCATATCTTTATCCAATATTTTTTTAACCACTATGTTAGCTTTACAGAACAAAGGTGCTCCTATTGGTGTTAAACATTGTGGTTGGGTTTGCTGACCATGAGACCAAATAATACAAAGGCACAAAATTGTGCTAAACAATGGGATTTGGCTCAGTGCCCACCCACCTTCTCACCCTTGGTTTTGTGTCTCTGGATGAACATGTGCATGTCTTTGGGAAAATCCCTACAATAACAAAATAAATCTGTAAAATCTCTGCTTTCAAAGAGGGGAATTCCATGTGGGTTTATAAGTGATGTTGATGTGGAAGATGAGGTTTTAAGTTAGTACATTTGCCTCAAAGTCCAGGGGGAAAAATTTAAATTAGAGGTAATCTCAAAGTACTGCTGCTGTTTTATTTGGTATTGCAAATTTCTTAGAAAAACTTCATGTATGCTCTCCTGACTGTGATGTTATTTATCGACACAATTTTTTGCAGTTCTTTCTAGGTACTCTGTTCAATATGAAAAAGCTTTTTTAAATTGCTAATTTGAAATTAATTGTTGGTTTAGACAGTTCGGGATGTGCTTTTAGGAACATCTGTGTTACCATGCCTGATTAAAAAATCCTGCTTACATATAGAAATGTTCTTTAAGAACCTTGACTCTTGTGAGCCGTGTTTATCAACCAAGGCGTGCTGCTGAAACAAGCTGCATACATCAGTGTCTGGCAAATAACCCCTCTCAAGGCATGTGGTGTCAGCTAATAGCTTGAATATATTTCAAAAACCAGGTTTTTTTACAGGACACTGCCAAATTTCTGAAGATCCCAGTATGTTAGAGCAGTTAAATTTAACTTCGTGACATGGCATGGCCGCTTCTTTTTGTTTGCAGCAAATGAACAACTATGGAGTAATGGATGAGATCCAACAAGTGACAATTCTGAGACCAACTTCAACATGTTTCTTAGGAAAGCACCCTTTAAATAGTACGGCTTGAAATGTTTCTCTTTAGATAAGATTGTCTAGAAAGGATTTTGCTCAGATTATAGGATCTTTCCAGACATTCCTCCTCTCTGCTGACTTTTAGTTAGCTTTGCTTTGGGTGTTCTCGTAGAACTTGAGAAATGGTCTTCAATATCAGCGAAGAAGCAAAACCAGCTCTATGTTTTTTCCAGTGTACAGATAAACTGAGATAGTGTTCAGATTATTTTATCATTATTCCATGAACCTGAATGGCTATTTATACTAAATTAAACAAGACACTTTGTCTTAACTATTACGCTCTACAATAAACTGCAAGCCTTAATAACATGCAAAGTAGAAGCCGGTAGTAATACGGGAGTAGACTTCTGTTAAGCGTTTTGCTACCAAAATGGTACGTACAACCATCTGCACTTTAAAGGAAGTTTTGAGTGGTTAACTTGCTGCCTTAAGCATTGGACTGGTTTGTCTGTACAGATCTTAATCTTTGTTCAATCTCTCTATAGTCTTCCCCAACATCTGATTAATTCATTTAAATCATTTGGCTGTACGACTGCCCGGGGAAAGTGGCATCTTTCAAGAAAATGGTCTTGTTTTTGAAGCATGTTCTCTGGGGCACATTTACACAAGCCTTCTCCAACATGCTAGTTGTTCTCTATAGGTTAATTTCTCACTGAAGTGTGTGTATATTTTGGTGTGTCATTGTGATTTATTTTTTTAAAATTGAAGTAGCTAATTTGGTATAATGTTGATTTTGGAGGTGTTCCCTGGACAATTCTTACCTTGAGGCCCCTGGTCAAGAGCCAGTCAGTCTCCTCTTTCCCCTGAGACTGGAATGTACTTCAACTTGTATATTAATTTGCATTATGTACTTTCTTCGTAATACTTTTGTTGTTCCCTACTGTAAAAAGTTTGTCTATTTTTCTAGTAAAGCATGTTTTTAATATGTCTTAATACTACAGAAAAAGTGTTTCAGTGTGGGTATGAACATCTTATCAAGTTTAACCAACTGTACCAGAGCTGTAGGAAGAGGTGGAGCAGTGTTTCAGCTGCAGTTTTGCTATTTTTATGCCTACTAGTTGATGAATATGTAACCTTTGCCTCACACTGGTTAATAATTACACTGTGACTTGGCAGACATCACAGGCATCTCTTTCTGATGCAAGAAGCACCTTTTCAGGTGTTAGTACAGTAGTTCAAGGCATCGAGTGGTGTTTTAGCCTTAAGCCTGACCAGTGAACCTCAATATCTGAATCTCTGCCATCTTTCAAACTTCTCTGGTGCAGAAATTCTCTGCCCTCTCCTCTGAGCTCTTGCTATTTATTCATGTAATGTCATGTTCACCTGTAAAGCTCCCTGTGCATAACAAAACGTTGTTTTTTGAAATTTGTACTAAAAATCAATCAGATAATGCAGAAACTGCTGTCTGCGGAGGAATCCAGGCACAAATATAGTTGTTTTTTTTAAAAAGGAATTATTGTAAAGTGTATTTGCTTTAACAAAGAATGAAGATGGCAATGTACTTGAATTCAACTTGGATCTGAATTCTTGATGTAAAAGATAAGATAGTCATAAAACCTTAATGTCCACCCAGTTTTGTAGAGGGTGTGGAGGTTGTAAATTCTCCTTGGTTTATTGAATTCTTTTATATCCTTTATTATTCTGCTGGGACCATGTGAGCTGGCGCCAAATATACCACCCTTCCAAATGGGATGTCCCTCTGTCAAAGCTCATCTAAGATCTGTAGACAGTTTTGTGTAGAGCATTGAACAGACACTATTGATACAAATAAGATCTGACACTTTCCAATTATTATACGAAATTACCTTTTCCATCCAAAAATCCACTTCAATAATGTTCATAATGAGGAAAGTTAAACCTAAGGATCCTGGATGTTTTTAATGTGAATGTAGCTCTATACTTGTTGTGTTTCAGCAGCAGAAACTGAACTGAAGATTATTACTCTTTGCTTGGACATTCACAGCAATTTTATATTTTTCTTTTTATTATTATGAAGCGAGTGTTAATTCAGAATAAAGGAAGGAATGTTAGATTAAATTTGGCTAATTTGTATTCGATGATCTTAAAGGTCTTTCCCAACCAAAGTGATTCTAATCTTATTAATGAGATTTTAAGGGGGGAGAGGACAACTCAATTCAGCAAGCACTGTTTGCCGTTTCTTACTGGTTTTCTTCCTTCCGCTATTCCCATGTGCTTCTGATGTGAACTTTGTTCCTTCCTGCTCTTCCCTGTAGAACTGACCAGGCTTCTTCCTTAAATATTTTTTCAAATTCTCATTAAATATTTATATTTTGCCTCTGTCTTGGAAGCTTTGTGATATTAGGAGAAAGGGAAACACTGCTCATTTGTAAGATGTACCTATGTGGAGAGCTAAGTATGAAAAATATGCATTGGAGGAGAAAACAGCAGTAGCTTATAACTAAAAGCGCATGTGTCATGAAACGGTGAAATGAAGAAAACCTCCGTAGCTGAAATGTTACTATCCAAATTGGCATTTGGCCATAATGTAGACATTAATACACCTACTTTTCCAAGCACTGTTATCTGTTATTTCAAAAATAGAATCTCCAGCATCACGAGCCTTGTTTATGCCGTACTGGTTTATTGGTAGCAGTTCAGTGCCGGTGTGGCCTGCACTGCAATTACTGAGATTTTTTTCCTGCATAACCAGTTGTTCTGTAGCAATACCACAATAAAGTGCTTTACAAGGACTGCATCACAGATAAAGCAAACAGGACGATGAATAACGTCATGGTCCAGGAAGCTGCTTCTCTTTTCTCTTTCATTTTTCTTTTCTGTTTTTCCAAGATGCATCTACAGGATAGTTTCTACTAGTTCAACATCGACTGAAACAATATGCTTAAGTGATTGCATTAGCAGTTGTCCATGAGCCACTGCTGGGTATCACTGCTACGTGTGGAGTAGCTGACTCCTAACTGGCGAGCATCCTGTTTTGAGCGGGAAAAGTTGGCTACCAAGAAATCTTTCACCAAAAAGACTACAAAAGCAATTGGCCCCATTAACTAGAGGTGCTGGCAGAAAACAAAGTGTGCGCTGTGACCAACGCTCAAACCTCCTGATTTGTACAATCTGGGCAAAATGGCTTTTACTTCATAGATGCTCAGGGGATGCCAGATAAGACAGCTGGATAAGCTGAGCAAGTGTATATGACCTGGTTTCAGGACTGAATTTTCTGATGTGAGTTTAAGAAAGTTATGAGGAAGTTAATACTTTTCTAAACGCGCTGAAGTACCATTCCTGTTTCTTAGATTAACGTTTGTTACTTTAGAGTAGGTAACATTTACTGATGTTTCTGCATGTAATTAAATGCAGATATCTGTTTCTGTAAGAAATTATTTCGTTCTGCTATCTTTTCACGTTCCTGGAGAGCACAAAGCAGGTTTCATGAGCACTTCAACTCAACAGGAGAAGCACAAAGGAGAAACTTTGTGCTAGGTTTTATTGTTAACAGTTCTAAGTAGAATTTACTGGGAAAAAGGAGAAGGGATTTGGTCCCTGGGTTTGTGATGATAGGGGCTTTGGCTAGGGAATTTGATTTTTAAGCTCTGGACTAGTTATCTACGATCTGCTGTTTTAGAACATTTTCTGTTGTTAATCCTGGTCAATAGCTATATATTTTTTTAATTATTTTTATATTGACTGTTACTGGAGCTCGAATGTTCAGTGTGCTAAAAGTTAATTAAAGGAACATGCACAAGAGGAAAACGAAGTGTAAAACAGTGCAGGTTTAAATATTGGCTTGATAATGTATAGATTTTGTGGAGCAACAGCTCCTTAATCCTGGTAGACTCAAGTCAGCCCATCTCTGATTGACAAGAATAGAACATAAGGGTGCTTAGGAAGAGAGGAATTGAATATGATTTAAAAGTCAGACTGCTGGTATAAAAACGGTGAGGACAGAAAAGAACACTGAGGTTTTCTTGTTTCTGAAAAGATGATGGACAAATCTTTTCTGGTAATAGATTGCTTTCATGAAATGACTGTCTTCTATTTGGCAGTTATCACTCTTGGTGTTTGTTAGAATATTTAACGAATCTAGCAGAAAATGAATAATTGAGATTAGGCAAGAGACTCATTGGGAGAGTAATGTTCCTCTGTGAGGCTGTGAATTTGCCACTTCTTTGAAAGGAGATGCTGAAGTGCATACAGATCCATGCTGTAATAAAGCTCAGTGTTTGGAGCAATTTCAAAAATGGTGTTTTCTCCGCTTATCTGGGGATGGGGGAAAAATAGAGGTTACAGTGTCACTTTTCCAAAGTAGCTTTTTTTCCTATTTATGATTCACAAGACGTGTCAGTGCTGAGGACGTGCTGATTGTTTTGATTTTTAAATCAAAAGAAGATACCGCCTTCTTTAAATCTGTGGAAATGGTTAGTGTAACTCGAAGAAACATGAAGTATTTCCTGAGAATGAGGGAGGACTATACAAGCAGAATATGTGATCTCCTGGGTAATGCAAGCCATGACACTTCACTTGGCTTCTGCATAGAGCGCTTCAGAGACATTGCAGATCTTCGAGAGAAGCCCCCGTCGTGGTTAATAACTTTGTTTGCTTTCTGCAGTGCTTGAGCATATTAGCATAACTATATAAGGGATAAGTATATACTGCCTGCTGACTCATCTTCATATAATGCTGGCTGATAAAATATTAATATACTGAGGACAGATGCATTCATCTGCAGTTGGTTCTTTTTGGGAATATTAGGCCAGTTCATTGGGAACTAATCATTTTCATATCAGGACCTCTCTGCCGTTCTTGTCCTTTCTGCCTTCTCATCACCTTTCTGTCAGAGACTCTCAAATCACTGCTGGAGCTAAACTGAGGCTTCTGAATGGGAAGAAATGATATTTCCAGTTTGTCTGCTTGCACACTTGCAAAACCTTATCCATTCCAGCTGCCATGTAATCCTCTTGGACTCTGATGTTCTGTGGGAGAGATTGAGTTCAGATTCCCAGGGATCTTTGAAGAACGGTGTGAAAATGGCTTTAACTTGGTCTGCTGTAATAGAATTTTGGATACAAGCACCTGCTACTTCCTGAGACTGCTCAACTTTTTCTTTGTTCTCCTCTGTTAGAATTATGGGATTAATACTTGAATCTTTTTTTATCAGCTTGTTTTTCTGGATATAGTTATGATTGTCTTTAAGTGACGTGAGGAAAATGCTTATCAGTGCCACGTATTACACGTTTAATGGCTTATCGAGGAATCACAGAAAAACTAGTCATTTAATGCTGTTAATCTTTGGAAATGTGAGCTTCTTTGTAAAACCTGTTGATAAAATAGCTTTTAGAGATGGAAATGTAAACAGACTTACAGTAACATAGGTAGAGGAGAATGCAAGAAAAAGGCAAGAATGCAAAAATTCCCGCCAAAGCAAACTACAAAAAAACCTCCACACGCAAAAGAAAATGTTAAGAAGTCAGTTGAGTTAAATCAGTGATGGGATTAATTAACTGAGTAGTTCCAGGGCCAAGCCCTATAGGATATCAAAGGTTTTGAGTGGTCTGCTTTGATTTTCTTTTTTCCCCCCTCCATTTATCCTTCCTAATATGAGTCTCCAATGGATTCATCCCAGTTCAGGAAACCATTCACTTCTAGAGCATCTAGACAATTGCCTTCAGCAGAATTTATGTATACTTTTGGTTTAAGATCCTTAGGTTGGGAATACCTTTTTTGTTAAGTTATAGTGCGTATAGCTAACCAGCTGTGCAAACCTAAAAGTGTGAAATTTTAGGTGAAGTTTGATTACAGTTTAGTGTTAGTCTTGTTTCATTATATGCTTATTCACTGATGACTATTTTCAGAAACTACATCCTGATATAAAGAAAACTGAACTGGTGCCATTTTTTTTTGTCTTGACTGTTCTGATTTGTGCACTTCAGCAATTATTCTGTGTTTTGTGAGCAGCTGAGCTGTACCTGGTGAAAGGGGGGGATATTGGCGGTGGGTGCAGGCAGCAGCTGGGTCAAAAGCCACTCTCTCCTTCTCAGATAAGTAATCCCAGAGGCTGAAGTCTGCAGCTCATGGCAATTCATGCTGCACCCGGATGGCCTTAAACTATTATTACATGATGCTGTAGGTATGTAGAGGTAAGACAAATACATCACAAAGTTAATTTGGTGCTTGATGTAAAGCGGAGTCAGGATAAGAGCAATGCTCAAGCTTGAGGTGTCAGGGATGCTCCAGTAAACAGATGGGAGTACTGAAAGAATAAAGCAGTGCTTCTGAACAGAAGAAGCTTTGAGAACTGTTGGAGAGCAGCAAGATTTCTTCCTCCAGACCCGTAAACCCTCAGTCCCCCAGCGCTGAGCCAAGGGTGGTGAGGAGGGTTGTGTGATGGGCTTGGGAGCGGGGCCAGAATGCATTGGCTCGCTGTGAGTTTTCAGCCTCAGGAACAAGGCAAACCTCTCCAGTTTGGAAGTAACTGGATTCTAAGAAACAGCTGTGAAAGCACAAAACTTGTGGGACTGCATAACCAGTGTTAATATTTGCACTTGGGTTGTTTTGAAGGTTTCCTAGTGAATCAGAGCACAGCTTCTGCATGAGTTGACACATACTTGTTTTACCTGAAGTCTTTACATAAAAAGATTTTGTGCTTAGGTACATGGATATCATCAAATCTTTCTGGTTCTTCGTAGCAACACTTTTAGGAGTGCAATTTCAGGCAGTAGTTTATTTCTTCTTTCAGATTTTGAGTGTACAATATCAAAGGGAAAGTAAAGGCTTTTTGCAACAGTAAAAGGATTCTCAGAATTCTAATACGTTGTTAAATGTTATGAGGAATGTGCTCATCTGCCTTAGCTCTGCTGTATTATAAAACATAAAGTAGGATGTGTGCAGCTGAAATGAAAATACTGCAGCAGGACAGAGATGTGAGAGAAGCTGGGGGTGAAGAGAATTAATTCCTCACTCCAGAAGATACTATGGACTGAGCTTCTCTGTGAAAGTAACAGGATTTTCTCTGCTTTCTCAGGTTATTTAAATGTGCCTCAGAGACTGGCTATATAGATTTTGTACACCGGTTACAGTAAAGAGTGTATAATAGAATGTAGCTGCCTGAGTTTTTGTGAATTATTGATGCTGTGGTGAATGAAGATGGTTCTTTGCAGGCAGTAAAGGTTTCCTGTCTTTGATAAATAAAGCTTAAGACTTCTGTATTCCATGCTTATTTGCTACAGAGCATCTCCATTAAATGGAAAATACTTTGTTAAAGGTAGCTCCAGTGCTCTATTTTAAAAACTAGACCGAGAGATTGGTTGTAGTATACCGTCTACTTGTTGTGTCTTGGGATTAAATGGTGTAAATGAAGATTGCTCTAAGAAAGCAGTTTGGGAGATGCAAGAAACCATGAAGAGAGCACACGTGCATCTTCAAAACCATTGCCTTGTGACACAGGGCTTGCTTCAGAACTCACTTGATTTCTCAGGTTGCTAAAGAAAAGAAAGTTGGAGGCTGTGGGTATTACATTTGAATGTATCCATGCGTTTAACTCCTATTTTCACTCTTACTAGCTTCTTGTGTTTCAATTTACGCTGGTTTTGGATTGCATTTGCTGCTGTGATTAGGGGGATCCTAATTTAAAGGACCCAGCATTTAAAGGGGTTTATTTAGGACTTTGTTTAGGAAAGTGCTCCCTCTCATCGCATGGACACACACTGAGTATTGGAATGTTATTCACCTTTTGCCATCAAGTAGTGGAAGGATCAAGGGAGGAGTTCAGACAGAAGGCTCAACCACAGCATTGCTCATTTTTGTTGGATCTGGTTTCATTTGTCAGTGGCCTTCTTGCTAAATTTGACTCAATATGGAAGAATTAATGATTGTAGAGGCAAAGTTATTCTGTTCTCTTATATCAGCATGCCAGTGGTGCAAGTTCCTATGTAAATGTCAATGCACATTCAATCAAAATTCTGTTTCCTCATTCCCTGCTATCTAGGGGGTGAAAAACAAAAACAAACTAAAGAAACACAAACACCACCAACTCAGGCAGAAGCAACTGTTCCAAATCTGTTTGTTGTTTATACATAAAACTGTTACTTCACATAGTAGACAAATGAGCAACCTGACATAAGCCAGGCACCAAAATTTAGTATTCTGGGTTAATGTGGTAGTGAAAAGACATGTTGTTAATTCAGCGAGGTTCTTATTAGAAGAGAAAACAAGTGAAGTTTTACTTTGTAGCGCATTTAAAAAAAATATATATATATATATCTATATATCTATATCTTCAAGCACAGATTGCATATTTTTTGCCCATTCTTTTGCCCATATCATGTCTTTGATATCACAACATTTTGCTACTCTTCACTTAGTTTGGAAGAGATTTCTTCCAGAATGGAAGTTTGCAGAGGTCTTCGTTCCTTGGTGATGGTGTGCGCTATCTGTTGGTTTGGGGTTCTTACAGTTACTTCTCTTTTGATTGTTATTTCTTAAAAATGCTTGAAAAATTAGCATGGATAGGTGCAGTCTGATCGCATTTGTCGAACGATCTTCAGCTATAACTGGTTGTGAGGACAGAGCTGATTTCCGAGGAGCAGCAGCCAGAGTGCAGACGGGACCGGCTCCCCGCTGGGTGCTGGGCTGGGCTGCCGATGAGTTGGCTCAGAAATATGTGGGGCAAGGCAGGAATGTGGAAATGCTGCCGGGGTGTGGGATGAAACCCTCCGAGAAAAGGGGTGTTGAAGGGGGAGAAGGAATTCACTTGTAGTGGTGAAGCTGGGAAAAAAGGAGGGGGATGGATTTTACTGTTCTAGAGTTCTTGGTTTTGCTCTGAGTCCCGAGCAGGTTTACTTTAGTTATGGAAATTGTTTCCCGCTTTGAAACATGACACATTCAGGAGCCTTTGTTCAACGCAGATGAACACAACGTAATATAAGGTCGTATTTGAAAAAGGAGCAATTTTTTAGAGGAATTAGTATTACTAGGATTTTATTAAAAATAAAAGAGACAACCAACCTTCACCCCAAAGCTACTCAGTGTAGCCTAATTCAGTTAATGTTAAATGTGTCATTACAGCTTGTACTGAAGAATGCTGTGAAATAGGTTTCTTTTACGGGGCAAACTTGCAGTGGCTTCACTGCTCAGCCCTGTGTGCATCACCTGCTTCCATCACGGGTGCTTGAGCTCACCGGTGCTATCTAATATCCATGGTAGGACTTGGTTGAACTTTGAGCACCGTTCAAACTCGATAACAGATCACTGATTATCACAATACAGTAATCAAGAAGCGGTTGTGGTGATGCATGCTTCAGTATAATTAAGTTACTGCAGTGTAAATGATCATTCTAAGAAGTGCCTGGAAGTTGTTTCTACTCAATCCATTTATTTATTTGAAAAGAAGAGCTGGTACATCGCTGGATTAGCACTACAGTCATATAGTCCAGCAAGGCTGTAGTGTGGTGTCTGCAAATAACAAACCTCCAAAATAACCTTTAAGACGTCATTTTCAAGTGTCATAAGTTCATTCTGTAACTCCAGTATTAGCCTGTATTGATTAGCACAATGACTATCTGGTGTAGCAGTAAAATAATAGTGATATAAAACTGTGGCAGAATCCTTGATTAAATTTCTCTGGCAGCCATTGGAATTATTTTGAGTGTGAACACATTTGGGGAATTACTTGTCTGCTCCTGTGACAGTGTGCTGGGATAGACGCCAAAAAAATTGGTGTCTTTTTTGCAGCTTCGTAAGGCAAAATACTATGCAAACTGGTTTTGGCTCTTACTATAATGAAAATGTAAAGTCAAAGAGAGTCTGCTGTACCTGAACTTGAATCACATAGTGCTTGTAGACTTGGGCAGGAAGGAGGCGGAGGAGGAAGACGACAACACGTATTTAAATACTCAGTGTCAGTGTTTGTGGTGCTTAGTAAAACAGTGAAGAGTTTTAGATCCACGTTCGTGCGAATTCAAGGAAACTGGAGTGAGAAACTGGCACAGGGACTCTTGCTGTGTGCCAGGGGTTCCTGTGAATCTTGAAATAATTCCGATTTTTCTCATTTGACAGTCGATGTTATGGTTAACACCAAAAATCTCTAATCTAATGTCTTGCTCTCCATTTAGTGTTGGCATTTAGACTGAAAATCTGCTGTGATTCCTGTGGTATTTTGGCTGACATGCTGAAGTGGTACTTGCTGAAGCACAATGTGAAATTGAGTGTTTTCTTCTGACACTGTGAATTACTTGCAATAACCCAAACTTCTCTTGTTGGGTTTTTTAAACGTAAAGATCCTACAACATAATCTCTGGTTCAAGATAGACAATCTGCATGTGGGGGTTTTACGTTTTTGTTTTTCTTTTCTACCCACAAAATTAGCTTTTTAGATTCAGACTGGATTCAATAGCCACTTATTTCTGAAAACGTAGATGCACGTCTTGCAGAAGAGTATAAGGATGCTGTAGAAGAATCTGTCCCTGTTTCTTAACAACTGATCTAAATTTCTCTGGATTGTAAAGTTTAGAGATAATGCATTCTGAAAAGGGAACACATAGTATGTTGTGACAAAGGGACTTCTATAAACAGACTTGAATAGCCCATGAAGATCTTATTATAACTTGTATGTGCTAGTATGTATAATCTCATTATAACATGTATGTGCCAGTAACAATACTCTAGACATCACTATTTCCTCCAGCCGTGGCATGGTTTTGTTGCTCCTGATGTGTGCTGGATTTTCTTTGTGTCTTGAGATGGAATTATTTTGTTGTGGTGTTTCCTTTGAGAGGGATGCACACAGTTTCAAGCTCGACCTCCTTGCAAGAACACACCAGTGAGTGACCCTGATTTTCCTGACTATTTCTCTTCATGTGCTGTGTTGTAACCAAGAACTTGACCACCAGTAGCTGCCTTAGTTCCGTGGTGGTTAAACAGGTCTTGACAGCATTGTGAAATGGGGTTTCTGTAGTCAAAATGCTCTGTCTAAATAGATGCTGTGACTGATTTTGAAAACTGATCTGTTGCTGTTACCATCTTTGTGCTGTTCTATATTCTTTCCAGTTTAGGTAAGGGATATTGGGACAGCAAATACCGTGAAACTTCAAAACTGAAAATACAAGGTGTGGTTAACTTCACTGGTTCAGTAAGCCTGAAAAAAGACCTGGCCTCACTACGGAATATGCGTTTGGCACCTTTGAAGGTTGGCACGAATGCTGTAATTTTAGCTGTGACCATCGCGGAGGTTCGGCTGTGTGACACGGCTGCAGGCCCTGCAGCAGCATTGCCCTGGTGCTGTCTGCTGAGTGAGGAGACAGTAAAAATAGCAGTGGGAAACTTTCCACCTGTGTCACTCAAAACTGAAGCCTGGGGAAGGGGGTGGGAATCAGTATTTTATGCTCATAATTAAAGATGCTTTATGATAATATACAGTTTGTGCATAGCGCTGTCAGTCAGAAGGCATTAAGTACTGTACAAAGGCAATTGATACCCTCATCTGTGTTGTATGAGGGTACTGATGAGGGACGTGGTCCAAGCCACAACCATACTATAACCAGACAAGTAGAAGTCGTTGTGTCCCATCCTCCTTCACCATACTCGGTCAGCGATGCTCCCCACCTCCTCTGACCTGTTGGTGTCACCAAGGTCTCTTACTACTCTGTGCAGGAGTAAGTAAGGAGAACCTGGGATGTGTATTCATAACAGCCAACTTCTGTGCACGTAGTTCATAAGGAGACCAACATTGCTGGTAAGCCTAACTTGTATAACTTGAGGCAGTAACACAGGGTGGTGGGGGGAAAACAAAACCGTGCATTGCTATTGATCATGGAGTGCGTTGGTGCCTTAGCTTGACCTGGCCTGAATTGGAAAGCTGTGCGTGCAGGTAGCTGTACTGCTTGTGAAGATAGCTGGTTTTTTTCTGCACACATAAGAAATGTAATCCGTAATCCAGATAATCTACTCAGGGGTTATTGAGAGTAGACTAGGCTGGAGAACTTTGCCACCTGATAAGTGTTTGTGGGTAGGGCAAGTAGAAGCGCTTACATCATTTTAAACGGCAGTAGCTTTGTGCTTCTCAGTAACTGACTTCCCTGGGGGAAAAAGCATGCCTGCCTCTTTTTCTTTTATTTCTCCCCCGCCTCATTAAATCAGTGTTCTACATATGCCCATGGTAATGATTGTAATTACGTCTTACTTTGCTTTTCCTGAAGGCTGGTTTCCACGTTGCAATGTTGCTCTGCTTGTTTTGCCCTCGATGGGCTCCATGGGAGAAGAACAGGAGCGCACCCATGCACTGAATGTGGGCCTCCTGCTCCCTCAGATGGAGCTCTGTTTCCACAGAGACCAAAGCTCCTGTGTTTCAAGGAAGATATTTTTAGGACCTGCTGTTTAGCTGGTGGAAGGACTTTCTTCCTTAATAGGAGAGCAGATTGTAACAGGATTCCTCTTTTCTCAGAATGTCTTTTGCCTTTTTCTCTCTCATTCTCTCTGTTTTTCTGTCACTTAGTTTCAGTTTCATTGTCACATTCTCGTCCATGTCTACTCTTCCTCTCTTCTTCAGTTTCACTTTCTGTATCACTATTACTGTTGCACAAGAATCTAATACCACTTGCAGAGAGTGAGAAAGGGCCCAGCTTTTGCTTCAAGGATGCTAAACTTTAAATATAGACCCACCCTGGTCCTCGTGTACCTCAGTGGAACAGTATTTGCTGACTCACAGCTGGGCAGCGCTCGGGAAGATGTGGAGCATCTCGGAGCCAAAGCCCTGGCCTTCGGCTCCAAGAACCTCGCACGCGTCAATTATTCATGGCCCTTGCTTCTGAGTTGTCGTATGTCCTTTGGCCTCACAATAAATAAATTTTACATGTAGCTGTTCCTGCTGATGTTTGCGGTAAGCTTAATGTCTCACCTTCTGATTGATGGCCTGATGGTAAAGGGCTTAGAAACATAAATCTGTTATAATGACTCTTCTGTCTTGGAAAGTTGGACTGTCCCTAACTGAAACGGTCCAAGAGATTCCTTTAGTTGTCGGTAAGTAGGAGTACAAAGTAGTAAAGACATTTGACTTAATGACAGGCTACAAGTGCACTAACTCGCTGTTCTGCTTTTTTAAGATTTTTTTTTTCCCTAAAATTATCACATCACCTTTCTGCAGAGTTAAGTACTGAATAGCTGTAGGATTTATTTCCTGATGAAGGGCTACTTGAAATTTAGAGATCTGTCTTGTCGGTTTTTGTTTGTTTGTTTTCCTAATGATGCTGTAGACTGTATCCAATATTAACTGACATACTGTGAAATTCAGATGTTTTTTCTAGAGTAGCTATTGCCACAGCAGCAAGGTGCTCCATTTGCAATATGAGCTGTTTTCAGAAGCAAAGTAACATCAAAAGGTGTGAATCCAAGGCAGATATATGTTGAAGAAAATTGCCATTCTAAGGCAGTTGTGTGCGTTGAAGGGATTCTTTTGCTGCCCTGTGCTGAGCTGTTATCCTGTAAATTCTCCTAAAAGAGCCTCACAACATCTCTTTAAAAACACCAGGCTGTGGTGATAGACCACCAACGTGAGCTGCTGCTTGGTTACCAAGAGGATAAATTTTACTCCAGGGAGATATTTTTATACAGTTGCTTATTCATATTCCAGTGGATGCCAAAAGCACCCTTATGCTCAGCAGTATAGAAAAATTAAGAAAATGCCGGTTTCACAGAACCTGCAATCCAGTCTAGTTTTACTTCATCGTAAAACCAGGCATTCTTGACGGCCTGTAGTTGGTTGATTAGTACTGGATTATTCTTCTGTTGTAATTTTAATTATTAATGGATTATTCTTCCATTGTAATTTTCTCTCTTTTGCATGTACCAAATCATTTAGCTGCTTGGAAGTCAGGTGCTATCCAGGCCTGCCAGACACCTCGCTATCAGCTTGGCAAGGAAGCTGAAACCTTCCAGGTGTTCATCTGGAATACCCTAAAGTGTGGGGTTTGATTTTCCTTGTCATAGCAGTGACAGCAGGATTGTGGACAGTGTAGACTGGCAAAAAGACATGTTCTGCACAAATAATTCTCTCCTAGAAATCTGTTCTTCGCTCAGTTACTTTTTTATACAGCTTGCAATAGGAAGTGGAGATATACATAGAAATCTTCTGGGTAAATATTTTATAATTAACCGAGTAACAGCTTTGATTTGCAGCGTTCCTAACAAGTTGTGGTGACCAAATACTCTTCACTTCTTCCTAGCCACTGTCACCTCCTCCCGTGCCCCTTCCAAATTCCTTTATATTTTGCGTAGCTTAGGTAAAAACTGAATTGGTATAATCTTGAACTTTTTTGTAGTTGCAAACCAGCACACAAACCAGGATGGTTTTATAGATGGACGAGAAAATAGAGGAATCATCCAGGACTCCCAATGAACCCTGAATTTTATGGAACAATGTGTGTTTATACATACAAAAGAAGCTTGGCATGTTTTAAACTGGAAAATAAAAATGAGGAATAATTTACACTGATGGGAAATTTGAAAAAAGGAATGGAACTATCCTTTCAAATTTTTATCCTTTTTGATGTCTTTAGCTGCACTACCAAGGCAGTTTGGCCTTTTTGTTCCCGGTGCATGGAAAGAAAGGTGGGCAGAGGAGTAACTCTCTTGTTTTAACAGTGGAAGGGTTGTTAGCCTTCAAAAGAAAGTCTAATTGAAATTCCTGAGAGTGACTCTGGATAGTGGGGAAGTCTAATTTATAATTTACTGTGCTGTGGAGTAAAAGATAAGAGGTGTTCGTGGAGATGCTGAAGATTGACAAACAAACTGACATTCCGTGGATAGCTCTCTTCAGCCTGTGCAATGTATTGATTATTTACTCTGCTGGACTGTTTTAAAGTTTAGACTTGTGAATTCATACTTCCTAGGAACAGATTTTAAAGAGCTACAATGGGTAGGAGGGATGTTTGGTTTCTTTTTATCCCTCTCTTTTTGTTTTGAGTTTGGGTTTAATAATGTGAAATGTGATTTGTTGTTTATTTTTTTTTTACAGGTATGGTGTTAGTCCTGAGAACATAATTCTGTACGGCCAGAGCATTGGTACAGTCCCTACGGTAGACCTGGCATCTCGGTACGAGTGTGCAGCGGTAATCCTTCATTCTCCCTTGATGTCGGGATTACGGGTGGCTTTTCCTGACACTAGGAAAACCTATTGCTTTGATGCTTTTCCAAGGTACGTACAAACGCTGCAAAGAGGATTGTTCTATACTCACCATGCTCCTTAGGTGTTTGACAGACACTAGCTGTGTAACTTTCCAGGGAACTTTATTGAATTATCACCTGCATTTTAAACTTCAGATACACACACCTTCTAAATCCAAGCAGAGATTCACCATGTAACAAGCAGGCTGATGTCAGTCTCAAACTGATGTGGTAGTCATTGTAACAAACAAAGAAATTCTTATTGTTTACAGCTGATTTTTCTCCTATTTTTTGTGTTATGGGTTGTAAGTATTAGGATTTTTGTGCTGTCAAATTTGGAGTAGTAGCTTAACAACTGATAATTGACTATTAAGTCCTTCAGACTAATGACTAACAAATGAGTAATTGTACACCCTTAGCATCTTGGTCAGCTTTGATTTAGAAGGTAATATGATATCATGAAATGGATGTGCTCTTTTCAAGCTGCTTGTTAAAATGTTGCTATGGCTTTACCAGATCAGCAGAGAAAAAGATATAGATAATTAATGTTTTTAATGGGAGAAAACAAGAGAGTGTCAGAGGCCTGAGTGTTAGGCTGGTGAGGTTCACTTTTCAGTTTGGTTCTGCATTTCAGGTGTAATCCCGAGGGAATGCAGTTAGTGTTTCTTTGCCTTTGGTCCTTGTGAGTAAAAACACTTCTGCACCTTTGGTGTGCCGTCCATCTAAAATCACTAAAGATACCGAGGCTTGTATTTCTTCCTCCATGATGGAGGTCGTGTAAGAACCTAATGTCTGATCGAAGCAAAGTAAGTTCCCGTCCCTTTTTTGGAAGATTTTGAGCTTGTTTTAAGAAGCACTAGAATATTTTACATGTAGAAAGCTACATACAACTGGTTTCAAGACAAACCAGTTGCCCTTATAGCCTAGTGTTTCATTTGAAAAGCCATTGCAACAGACCTAAATTAGTGTGTCCAAATATTAGGGAATAGCAGATGTTCTAGGAATCTTTTAGAGCTTCTCATTTGCCACAATCTCTTTGTAGAAGTGCATATAGAGCTGTGGCAAGTGAGGGGAGGCACAGATGTCACCCTGGAAGGGGGAGGGTAAAGCAGAGACTCTCTGAAGCCTGATGCAAAGCTTGAGTTTGCTTCAGAAGGTCACATTTGCAATAAATGTAGTAGGGGATATTAATAGCATTTGTTATGTTTGTTTTATTGTAGTTGTAACAGATTAAAATTAGAAGGTGGGGAGGCTGTAGATATAGCCAAGACAGCTAGAAGTGATAGTGACCAAGTAATACTGGCTCTCACAGTATCTATGCTGATAGATAGATAGATAGATAGATAGATAGATAGATAGATAGATAGATAGATAGATAGATAGATGGATGCTATTATACAAATAAATATTTGAAGTTGTGGTCAGAATTTGAAACACGCTTCTCCCCATTCATCATCCTTAAACCTGCAATCCAATATTTACAAATGCTTCTGCTACAGGGGGGAAAAAAAGAAAGCCTTAAAAATAGCACTGATGACAAAAGTAAGAGTGATTAGCTGCTATCAGCCAAACAGAATACCAGTTTAAAAAAGACAAAGTGGGAGGGGGGGACAGTGACAACAGATGCACTGTAGCCCTTGAGTATTTTGTTCTTACCCTGCTGAGCTGGTCGTTGCTGTCAGTCTGACTTCACTTGCCCTGTCAGCGCTGAAAATAAACAGCACTGTACTTTCCTGAATGTCTGCGGCTCAACTGTCCGTCTTCACGGCGGGAGATAAATAGTTCTGTGTGCACCTACGGTGAATTGCTATTATGTGCATTTTGTGTTGGGACTCCATGAGAATTTGGTCTCTGTAGATTTTTCTAGCTGCAGAGCAGTGTGGCTGAGAATACTAAGTAAGTCTAATGTGCAGTTTAAATACTGCCTTATGAGTCGCTGAGTTGGCAGTTGGGACGCTTTCCAATTTTCTGCAAAATACAAATATTATCTGGCTTAATAGTCTGTGAATGTATGTGGAAAAAATAGCTCCTTTATCTGAATACTGAAGTTAAAGGGACTTCCTGGTTTCCTACAATAAATGAGAACTTAGTATCTGGCTGCCAAAATTATATATAATGATCTCTGTAGCTGTATGTAGCTGATGTGTCTGACACATCGTGGAACTCGGGGACAGACCCTTTGTGGGCTTAAGATGTCGGTTTATATGGCTTGTTGATTGTAAAGAGTTTGGCTATGAAGTTTATTTGAGGATTAAAATTATGGAGGGAAAACAAAAAGTAACTCCATTATTCTGATTTGTCTCTTATGTTCTGGGGGTATTTTTCTGAATTCAGCGTAGTTGCACACAACTCAGGTTCCAGACAGAAAAATAACGCTTTTCCTCTTTAAATGACTTGAAGCCTGGTTTTTGGAGAAGTATTGAGGCAGAAATGTGTTTACATTCAACTGTTTACTGGAATAGTAATGATAGTTCTCTAGCATACCAAGTGCTGAGATTTATATACATGAGGTTTAGTGCTTCAGTCTACATCTTAATTTTTAAATAGCTTTATATTTTCATAAAGCTTATTTAAATCTGTTTTTAAACCGGTGTATGTTGGCATCCGTACTTTTAAATGGTTTTAAGCAGTCTTGATCACTTTGTAAAACCTCTAGTCTTACAAAAATTGCATGCTTGCTGCTTCTTCTAGAGCAGAAAAATCCAAGCAGCTTTTATTAGACAGCACAAAGAAATAGACTTGTCCTTCTGTTAAATCGAATATTACTGATACTCATTTCTCCACCCACTTCATCCCATACTGTGCATAATGTCCTGAGCCAATTCCTCCATTTATTGATGTCAGAGGAGCTGGTAGGAGGCTGAGGGTTCATTACCACTCTGCTTATATACTCATTTGGAATTACTGGCAACTACCAATGTGATATGGTCGTCTGGCAATAAAAGTTGGTGCCTGCACGAAGGCGGTCGGAGAAGGCTGCTGGTTACCATGTAGAGTTCACATGTGACCAGTGTGCTTCGTAACTGGGGTTTTCTGGCCTGAATTCATAGGTGTGAAGGTGCTTTTGTTGCTCTTTTCATTCCGCTGAACCCAGTTTTCCATGAGGGGCATCACTGGGCTGCTCAGTGTAGCTGGAACAAAAGAGAAAATAATTACTTTAAGGCCACTTTGCAGAAGAAGTGAGTTGCATGACGTAAAATCATGTATGTTTCTTTTGGTTTGCAGTTAAATATCCTTGTGTAACACTCTTCTCCTGCAGGTTTCTTTCTTATCATTTGAACATCAATAATCAGTACAAAGAACAGATTGTTATCCTTTAGCTGAACCTGCTTCAGTGTGAGGGTTTGAAGACAGTTCAGACCTCATGAACTGAGGTTTTTGGGGTTTTTTTGCATGAGTCTTGTGACTGGAATGTCATTAATTAGTTCTTAATCTGTTAATTGGAAGGTGATACTGTGTAATGTGAAGTCCACACCTGCAGTGGGTCCCATGGAATCTTACTTGCTTCTCAGTGGATTTTGTGATAGATATACTCACTGTTTTGGGGGGATTTTTGTGTCAAGCTTTGTTGGTGTGCTGCCCATTTGGGCTTCTTGTCGTTAGAACCATTGGGATGCTGGTGGTGGCAGCACAGACTCCAGTTTACACGTCTGTTTTGGGAGTGAGCCTTGTTCCCTACCACTTGGCCACAATTCCAGTGTTTTGCAACCATTTAAAAACACGCGGTGATTATGTATCAATAGTTAAGCTTGCTTCTTTAATGGTATAAAAGGCCCAAACTAAGCTATCTTTTTGTTTTTCCATCCGCCAGCATTGACAAGATCTCGAAAGTGACCTCTCCCGTGCTGGTGATCCACGGTACCGAAGACGAGGTGATCGACTTCTCCCACGGCCTGGCCATGTACGAGCGGTGCCCGCGAGCCGTGGAGCCCCTCTGGGTGGAAGGGGCCGGGCATAATGACATAGAGCTTTATGCACAGTACTTAGAGAGACTAAAACAGTTCATATCTCATGAACTTCCCAACTCCTGAAGAAGCCTACCTGATTTTACCTCAGTTACTGTGAACAGAAGAAATTACCTGGTTTTGCACATGCTTTAACTGGATAGCTGTAATAGCTTTATACTATGAAGAAATACCCTGTCTTGAGGGTGTTCTAATCAAACATCTGATGAAATTTGTCTTTTATATCTGGAAATTATTCTACTAATGCACACAGAAATGGTCAACTACTGTAATTCCAACCATTTTTAGCTTTGTTGCCCTGAAGGAAGTGGGAATACTAGCTGCTTATGGGGACACTTTTTACCTAGTGCTGTATTAATCGAAGATCAGTTTTCTCTGTCTTTATAATTCTGTCCTGCAAAGACTTTTTTTCCCGGTGTTCTCAATGTGGAGAACACAACTGTTATGAGCTACAGCTTGTTCTGAACAATCAGCCAAGGGTTCAGTCGAAGGGAGGACTTTCTCTGTAAAGTTTCTAGCTGTGGTATTGTAACTGGAAAGTTATTGTGATGAAGTTCCCCCTCCTCCCTTCTCGTGTTCTTTTGTTAACTTACTGATCTTCCCGAGTAAATTATTTAAATATCCTTTTTCCTGAAAATAAACTACTATATGGGGCTAAACTCTGTAACGACCTCTCCATTACCTGTATAAACATAACTGGAATATTCTTAAAGGAACTGGGGACAAAATTGCTTTTGTTTAAAGATAAATGTGTAAATTTACTACTAGAAAACTCATTTTAATATTCAGATGGTCTGAATAATAGCCATAACAGACATTTCCTTCTGTAAAGCATTCCTGTAGACTTTTTAAAAGTACTGTACATATTTGAATTTACATTGTGCATAGATTCTTAATTGGTAGTTTTAATTTAAGTCTAGTTACAATAAACTGCAAAATTCTGGTTTGTATATGATTGAATACATTTTGTTAAAATATGTTTTTATCCCTATATTATTTTGCTATTAAAGTTTTATAAAGTTTCCAGGACAAAAAAAGAAAAAAAATTTACACATTTATGTTTTGATGAATTTATGTAACTAAATTTTCATTGAGCTGATCTTTTTAGTTTAGAAGCAATTTGATTCTTTGACACTGGAATCGCACAGATTATGCATCAGAAATGCAAGACACTTACAAATTGTTACACTACTAGCATAGGTCTAATTTTTCCAAATTTAAAGGCCTTAAATGTACTGTAAGCCTCAGATTGTTGTATAAATTGATCGCGATTGATTGCAGTTTGTGTCCTGTTGCTAGAATGCAACGCAGTGATTGTAATGGAATAAAGGATGCATGGATTAGAGCTTGCTGAATTTTGGAATCTTATTTGGTGCATGTTTTTTTATACAC
Source organism: Patagioenas fasciata (assembly GCF_037038585.1). Taxonomy (NCBI): domain Eukaryota; kingdom Metazoa; phylum Chordata; class Aves; order Columbiformes; family Columbidae; genus Patagioenas; species Patagioenas fasciata. The sequence goes on from NC_092531.1 coordinate 21,976,319, forward strand.
AAAGAAAATGTAAAGTACAGATCTTGACAGAGAAACTTGAATTTCACTATTTAATTCCTTCCTTTCAAGGAAAGTTCTCCTCAAGTACAAAGCAACATTTCCATGAAGCTTGGTATGTAAATCAAATGTGAAAGAGATTACTTTTAAATGGTGTTCAGCTGGTTTTAAGTAATGAGAAAACATGATTCATTGCCTAGAAGAAATGTTTGAACGTAGTTGTCATGAGCCCTGCAGTTAATGGTCAGCACTGCAAGTGTGTCTGTTGTCCCGGGTTAGTCACTTGGCCCTGTTACTGTAAAGGAGACAAACTGGTATTTTCACTGGGAGTGGGGGAAATGAGGACACGCGTCCTGCTCCAGGTCATCCTGATCCTTCAAATTTGGATCTGGATCTGTGTTACCAGTCGTGTGTTTTAAACACCTCGAGCACCAGGGTCCCCAGCGGTTCTTTTGGTGACCGTTCCAGCCCAAACGGGCGGGTTTTGCCCGATGGGCACCTCGAGCGTCCTGCTTCCCTCCTGTGCTTTAAATAACTGTTCAGATACACGTCTGCCTTTGTTTGTTTGCTTGCTTTGCACCTTCATAACTCTGCAGTGGGTTTTCTCTGTTTCTACCCGTGTTCTTCCTGAGACTGCAACTCAAGCTGATGTCTGTGGTATTCAAGGTAATGTTTGAAAGTGTAAGCCTGTCCATGCTGTGGCTTGGGCAGTTTTTACTTAAGCGGTGTTTTTTGATAACCACATTGAGCTTTGTATTGCTCTGAAAACTTCACTCTACAGCGTTTCTTTCCATGACCCCTTGGAGCTACTCTTTACATCAACAAACTGGTACTTTTAACCTTTTCCCCATAAATTGATTTATTTTCTTTAATTACTACTTTTCTAACTCCTGCAGTTATTTTGTGGCTTGTCTTTGCATTTGCTTTGCTTTTGGTCGATATTCCTCTGTTAATGAGAACCCCAGATCTAAATTCAGTATTGTCCTTTATGTCCCATCAGCCTAAATTCACAATAATCTTGCTGAACATTGATTTCCACTTGTACTATCTTTTATTTATCCAAATTCCTGCCTAATTCTCAGAGGTGCCTCGTTGTTGTTCTGCCTTCTGCATTGTCTACTTTAGTTTGCAAAGTTCGCCTACATTTAACAAACACTAATGTTGCATGAATTAAAATGTTAATTAGCGACCTATCAGCGATCTACCAGTATGGAATTTCCCTCTCTTAATTCAATAATTTGTTTACTTGTTTGGTCCCTTAATTCTCCTTGTAGCCCCATTCCCATCCAATAGTTCTTTACTGAATTCTGCAATGTTAATAATTTTCTGGCATAGCCTTTACACAAAAGAAAACAAATAGTGGTAGTGAGCTGCTTTATGTTTTAAGCTTGTATCAAGGCATTTCAAAACACTACTGCTGGTCAACATGAGAATTAATAGTTGAAAGAATCTGTGGCCAAATCATGAAACTATGTATAAGACGGCAGATTTCAGGCCCTCATTTGTTTAAAGAAAATAGGTTAGAATAGAATTCTCAAATGATGGGGAATGGGATGATGTGAGGTTATGAAAGAGAAACTTTAAATGGGGCTAGAAAATGGTTTGTTCCAGCAAACTGCCAGCTTTCTCATTTAAATACATAATCTGGGCTTTACGAGAACTTGTTATGCATATTTTAGAGCTACCAAGGTGTCGCTGTAAAAATGGCTGTGTCGGGATAAATTATGCAACGGGTCTTCCGAGGGTGTAGATGATCACCAACATCGTTTTCTCTGGATGTGGATGTGTATCCGGTGTTCCTGTGTGACCCACTGTCTTTGTTCACCCAGCACAGCCGTGTGCGAAGCGCTTTTCCCAGGAAGGTAAGATGCGGCCCATCTGCTTTTGTCAGTAGTTGTTTAATGTTTGTACTCCGAAAAGACAGAGGAAAATATTTGTTGCAATATTAAAGGCAGCATTTTCCAGGGAGTTTGATGTGAATTCTTTTTAAATTTATGTAACTATTATAAATTAAATTTGCATTCACGTGGAGACCTGGTACCCTGTGTTGTCTCTGCTGCATTTGTCCTCCTCATTCTTCCAGGTGTGTGCTGTAACTTGTGGCAAATCTGTCCTGGCTACTGTCCCTTTAGCTTTATAATTGCTTAAACCTGTATTTACACTTCATATGGTACATATATTTTATAAACTCTGCGTTGTATTTGCGTTTTCTAAATGATGCCAAACATAGAAAAAGAGAACCAATGCACTTTCTTCCTCTGGTTATTCGTTCAGCAGTAAACCTTGATTGCTCTCATTTGGAAAATGTTTTCTTCCTTAGGTCTGTTCTCATGAATGTAAATTAATGATTTTGTTGAAGTCCATTTAACTTATTTCTCTGTAGCCTTGTGGAATTCACCAGCCATTTTAGCACTGAAATTCCTTGTGGTGCAAATGCAGTTGTTTTGTACTCCCCGCAATGGCCAAGGGTGGGTAGGTAGGTTGGTTGGTAGGTTAGTTGGCTGGTTGGTAGGTTAGTTGGTTGGTAGGTAGGTAGGTAGGTAGGTAGGTTGGTGGGTAGGTAGGTAGGTAGGTTGGTAGGTAGGTTGGTAGGTAGGTTGGTAGGTAGGTTGGTAGGTAGGTAGGTAGGTTGGTTGGTAGGTAGGTTGGTTGGTTGGTAGGTAGGTTGGTTGGTAGGTAGGTTGGTTGGTAGGTAGGTTGGTTGGTTGGGTAGCTCTTTGCTGGGGGGCACTCTGCTATTGGAGTGAGGTAAAGCACGGAAACTACCTGCTTAGTATTGATTGCTTTTGAAGTGGGGCAGTAATTCTTAGATCAGATGGGTGTCAATTTGAAAGCAGGACCTTGTATTCCAACTGTGCAACATTTGGATCACGTAAGTTTGTTACAATGGTAAAACAGACAAGCTGGCCCTCCCATCAGGAGGGTGAGCATCTCTTCTGTGACACTTCAGCAATGTCTGGTTTTGTAGCTGAGTTTGCGTAGTTAACCAAACTAAATTTGCAGAAAGCATTAGAGTAAATGCCTGCTGTCTTAAGGGGGGAAAAAATAACCCTACACCTTCAGCATGTTACTTGTAAATTGTCTTCTGGTTCCTGCAAAGGTCAGTATTGTGTGCTGTGGATCTCCTGCTGGTGCGGTGTGCTGTGAGCAGTCAGGGCGCTGCTTTCCAAAGTAAAACTCCGGGTTCCTGTAGGTCTTGCCGGGGACCGGGCAAGTTCTGTCCTGGGCCACTCTGTCGCCTGTGCTTGTCGCTCTACCTGGCGGCTGCTGAACGCGAAGGTGTGATCGCCCTTCTGTTCTGCGGGGGACGTGGCTGAAGTTTTCCCGTTCGGCAGAGACCAGAAAGAACATCCCAGCTCCCCGCGGGGAAGTGCCGGCTGACGGCGGCTCTCGACATAACCGGCCTTTGTGTCCAGGTCGGGGGGAAATCCCTCCTGCCGCAGCCCGGGCAGCCTCCCAGCCGCCTGGGCCCCGCGCCGAGGGGCAGCTCCGAGCTCGGCCGGGACTCCCGGGCACGGCCGGGCCGGCAGCCGAGGGATCGCCGGCAGCAATGCGGCTCCGCCGGGCGCAGCCAGGTGAGGAGCCGCCGAGAGCGGGCAGGGTGCGGGACGGGGGTCTGAGGGGCCAACCCCTCTGTCTGTGTTGCAGGTGCCCCCCGCGGGCGGGACCCCCCGAGAAGTTCCCCCGCCGCCCGGCTGCTGCCGCTGCTGCTCCTGGTGGGCGCCGGATCCCGGGCGCAGGCGACGAGTGTCAACAGTCAGTAGCGACACGGTGACGGTGTCCCCGGGGGGCCGGCGGTGGGGAGGGCAGTGATGGCGGGGAGGAGGAGGAGGAGGAGGAGAGAGGAAGGCGGTGCTGCAGCCCCCCGGGCCCGGGAGCGCTCCGGCCTCCGCTGCTATTGATGCCCAGCGTGGGCTGAGGCCGGAGCCCCCGGGCTGGCCCGGGACAGGAGAAGGAGCCTGTGGCTGCTGGGACCAACCCTTTCTTTTATCTGATGGAAAAAAGGAAGGGAAACACGTCTCTGGTTTCCAGATTAACTTCCAAGACACAGCATGGATTGACTGTGGCTTTGGAGGTGACTGCATGCAATGGGCCCTTAATTTATTTTCTGCTTTCGTTACTCAGGCCCTTTTTAGTTTAAGGGCTGCCTTTAAGTGCTAGACATTGATCCAAAGTTTTGTTTATTCTGAATAATGTTTTACACAGCAGTTTGTTCCAGAAAGCTTGCAGACCTGCTTAAAGATTTAACATGGCTTACATTTCAAGTTACTCCGCTGCAGCGGTGCCATTATATGCACTTAGGGATGTTTTGGGTCTGCCCCAGAGCCCTTTCCCGTCGGCTCAGACCGGTCCAGGTGGGTGGCAGCAGTCATGCAGCCCTTCATGGACCAGCTGCCCCCCAACACATCCAACAGGAGGAAGGAGCACAGGGCTCCTCCTGGAGCTGGGTTACTCCTCTCCCCTTGTTCCTCCCGGGTATCCCACACAAGCAGTTTGCTCCTCTCTTTGTGAGCCCATCAGTTACTAGTGGAAGAGCTCATTGATCTCTCAGAGGTCTTATGAACAGGGTTCTTGCAATGGTTATCGATTGCTCTCAATGAAAGAGGCAGTAAAGGTGCAAAATGCTGCTTTAATTCTGACATATTCCTGAGTTATCCACTGCCATCTAGTCCTAGCAGTTATATTTTGCAGTTTCTAAGTAATTCAGGGATGAATTACAACCATAAATGTCTCTTTTGATATGTAAATTTCCAACATAGTAGCAGAATACTTAACTAGTACAGGTACAATATGAAAAAATTCCCCTGGACCATGAGTAACAACTACTTGAAGCTGATAACCCTAATCTTGAAATCAAATAAAAAACAATACCTGAAGCTTCTCAGACATTCCTGGACTGGGATCCTTCTCTAGGAAATAGAAGAACATTCTTAAAAATCTTTTCCTCTGCTTAGAAATGAGAGAGAGGGAAAGGTGCAGGCACATTCCAGGGCTCTGGGGACGTGACCTCCAGCCTTTAGCAGTATGCCGTTGTGTTAAAACATTAACTATTTCAAATGCTCTTGGCAAGATGCAATTAAATTAGAGGTTCCCCGTCCCTTTTATTTGTTAGAGCCTTCTTGTGTGTTTGCAGCCTTACTTATCATGAAGCCCCAGCGTACTTATGTTGCATTTAATTGTTTTATTGATCATTTCTCAGGGTGTAAATGGAACCTTCAGGCTCAGTCCGGGTGAAGAACAGCTGGGTAGGGACACTACCTTAGAAACAAATTTAAACTCCAGAGAGCCACGGTTCCCGCACACCGGTACCTTCTTGTCCACAGAATAAACCTACTGTGGCCCTTGAGCAACCACAGCTTAACCCTGTTAGACCAGGCTAATGGCTTTGATCAGCAGGCAGGGATCAGGGAGATCACCTAGAAAGCCAAACTGACCCTTTCATTTAAGCCCAACCTGTATCTGTTGGAAACCTAGAGGCTGTGCTGGGCCTGGGGACTGGACCCAAAATGCAAACAGCCCAGCAGGAATGTTAAAGTTTCCTTTCTTAGTCATGTATGAAAAAGGTTTTCTAGTTTTTAATAGGAATCATTATTTTTCTGAACATTGTTCAGAAAATGTATATGGAATAGTACATACTCTTTTGGTGATATTTTTTTTGTTTGTTTTAGGAATCTCTGTACTCTGCAGTGTATGTATGTGTAACAAATACAGTTTTCCTGAGCATTACAGAAAAAAATAGTTTAAATAAAAAATTACAAATAAACATTATTACACTACAGTACCTGAAAACCCATCTATAGCAAATGTATTGATTGCCTTGTTGAAACATTCAGGAAGTTTGTCAAAGTAGCAATCTGCACTGTATCCAGGGTTACAGCAGAACACTGACAAATTTAGATATATATTTTAAAGAAACAAAACCACCTGGGTTCTTTGCTGTTCGTGTTTAATGGGTTTTACTGTATTTACACTTATTTCAGAACATAGCCTGAGTTCCAACAGTTCTTTGTGGGAGCTGGATTATGAAGGACTGTTGCACAGTGAGAAAACCTTTCCTGGGACCAGCCCGTTCAGGAGCAGCTCTCTCCTGAGCCACCAGGCAAGAAAAAGTTGGCTGAGTCAGAACATGGGCCAGAAACCACAAGAAAAGCAGCTGTCCTGTGACATGCTCCTTAAACTTTCCAGATATATTTTAATGGATACCTTTGGACCTAGCTTGGCCTGGAATCTCTTCCGGTTTTATAACTGTGATCAAGAAATCAACCTGCCCAAAATTCATATCAGTCCTCTCAAGGTGGCCCAGCACAAGGTGAAGCCGTTCTTGCTACGCAGGGTGCTTCAGCTTCTCAGGGATATGGGAGTCTTGTCTGAAGCTCAGCAGTCCAAGGCCACCTCTCTGCTCAAGAAGCAAATGCTTAAACCGAGGAAGACACCATTAGAGCCCAAAGGTGAACAAAGTGGTAGGTATATAAGGAAGAGATATAGCTTTGGTATCTCACATGCTTTCTGGTGCTGGCTGAGTGACTTTGGGGGCTGCTCTCTGTGCTGCTGGGTGAGGGGAGGACATCACTGGGTGCGGTCTGGTACACGGTGGTCTTGTGCCATGCCGGGAGCTGGCATTCAGCATTCAGGCTGAGCTGGAGCCAGCTTGGAGCGCTCAGGCCTAGGCAGGAGGTCTGTGACGAGGCGGGTAGAAAGCGGTCTCTGCCTGCAGCAGATGCTAGACAAAGGCAGGTACAGTGTGCAGAGGGCAGTCACCACAGACGGGCCATGATAAGGAGACAGTCTGTGAGAATTAATACAGGCACTAAAAGCTGCGTTGTGGTAACGTGGTGCTCAGCTCGGTGGGGCTGCCAGGCACACGGCGGCCCCTGAGTGCAGCTCTAATACCAGCATTAGCGGTGTGTTGCTCAGTGATCCCCAGGGGCCCGGCCAGGCCAGCAACTCCAGCTCCCACCAGAAGCTGATGCGTTCCCCTCCCTGCTTCGAGCTGGGGCTTCCCCGGGGAAATACTGCTGCGCTGTGCTGAGAGCGTAAAATGAATTTACAAAAAAAAAAAAAAAAAAAAAAGGTGGAGAATTGCAGGATTTGCGGCTGGCAATAGGAGGGGAAAAAAAATAGTATGTGTTAGTTATCATGATGCAGGAGCTAATGACCCGCGTCCCCCGCTCCCAGGATGCGCAGGGAGGTCTGGCCGGGGCGGGCAGCGGCTGTGCAAGGGCGCCCCCGTTCGGCCGCCGCGGCGCCGCAGGGGCAGGACCGCTCCACCGCTCGCTGCCAGTGTCCCCGTGTCCCCGTGTCCCCGTTGCCGGCGCAGGAGCGGTGCCCGCGGCAGGGGGGATGCGGAGATGGGGGGTTTGGGGCCGCCTGGCCTGCGCTGGCGCTGCTGCGGGCCCCGCGCAGCCGGACTGATCCCGGGATGCCTCCGGTTCCCCGCTCCGTGGGAATGGGGTGTTGCTCAGGGGATGCTGACTCGGCTTCTCCTTCCTTTCTCGCAGTAGTAAGAAGGAAACAGGATACCGCCCAGAGAGGGAGTGTGCCCGGGAAAAAAACACTTAGAGAGGAGGAACCATCCTCTCTGCATTCGTGTGCAAGATGCGTATCTCTGGGAAGAGGTGTTGGTGCTCTGGGAGTGGGTTCACCCGCAGCTGACTCATGTAGAGCAGCTTTGTTTTCTGCCGTTGCCTTAAAATGAAGTCACTGATATTCGTTACCAAATGTTATGGTCATGTCTGCAGGTAAAGCGTTAAAGTCATTGCGACATGCTGAGACATGGTCAAGGTTGCCACATACCTGGTAGCCCATTACAGAAAATGGCCCATTTTTATTTGTTAGAAAGGTGAACTTAAGTTTATAGCTAATAATAACACTGGAAGGAGGGTTTGGGTTGGTTATTTTTGCAGAGAAGAGTTACATCAGCCATATGTTGGAGGCAGTGTGTGTTAGTCATGATTTCCCACTCGCAGGTGTGAGGATGTTTGGGAATGTGCTTGTGCTGAGGATGTGCTCTGTAACCAAGCGCTGTGGTGTGAGCTTCAAAGCCAGTGCTGCTGCAAAACAAAAATCATCTCGAAAAATGAAATTTGGAAAAGAGTGGAAGGAAAGTAGTTTAGCTCCTGAGCACCAAACTGCAGATAACTACAGGAGCTTCTGGATTTCCTTAACAAGAGACAGGAATCTTTAGAAAAGCAGGATGATCTGTCCAGTCTCATTTACTCAGAATTTTTCTTCCTCAGGCCGTTAAAATAGAAGGGAAATAGCACTGAAATAATTCATCTGAAAGTAGTTATTTCAGAAGAAGCATCAGACCTGTGTATTTTTGTGGATTTTGAGGCTACAGAGGGAAAATGCCTTTGACGGATTTAAACAGTGGTTGTACCTTAAAAATACTGGGTTCTTGTTTAGGAGCAGTCCCATTTAGACCAGAGTGACTTTGGCTTTACTGATTGTTTCACAAGGCCGGCACAAAGTTCAGCATGAATCAAAGCTTGTGCTACATTTATTTCTGCTATTACAGTGTTAGATCGATCATTGTTGCCCTTTATTTAGATTGCAAGTCTGTGAAATCTTTTGCACAGAATAAGTGTTTTAAATGAAGAGGTATGAGATTTCTAGGGCCCCTACAGGTGTAAAATTAAGGTTCAAGTCCTCTTCTACCTCAAATTTTGTGGTTCTAGAACTGTGGAATTCAGAGAATTGTTAGTGTATTTTAAGACAAAATATTCCTATTGGTCTTGTCTTGCCTGAAACTTCCACCAGTAGATAAATCTTTCTCCAAAAAAATTTGACCACAGCCTCCTATACCTCTGATAACAGCTCTGCTTTCCCATGACCTGCATTCGTATATGTCATATTCAGATAAGGAGGCACAACTCTGACTAATGCCGCTTTTTTGGAAGGAAAATGACAAAAACTATTTGAGACAGGAATAGAAGCGCCAGCACTAAATGATAGATGAACAGCCGGTAGCAAACGTGGCAGCTCTAACGTTTCCCTGTATTTATGGAGTATTGAAATGAGGGAGTGTTATCTGGATTTGTTTCTCTTTGGGGCGGATGCTTATTTTCAGATTCAGGAGTTCTCTGAGTTCCAGGACAGGGTGTAAGAAAGTGGATGGGTTGTGTTAAGCACAAGCGAGTGTTGCTCCAGCTCCAGAGCTGTTGTGTGGAGTGCTGGACATGGCTGTACCCCTCGCCCACCCCCCCCATTTCCAGGCTGTTCCCATATTTTGTCTGACAGCACTTGTTCCTTATTAACATGACTATAGCCTCTTTGTGCCCTCTGTCAGAAGAAATCCTGCACCAGAATAAATTTCAGAGGTGACAGATTGTAACGGTTTGACCAGATGATGGCACACAAATGTCTCTGAGATCAGCAGCACCTGTGGCTTTGCATCTCTTAGGCTCTGGCCCTGGGCAGGAGCAATGGTTGGCACTGTTGCCTGTCAGCTTCTGGCTCGTCTTCTTTAGGTGTTGGGCTCTGGAGTGGAGATGGGGCTGTACGTGTGGACTCTGGGAGGTAGAAGGCAGTGGCCACAGTAAACTGTTCCCTGTCGTTATGTGTCCCCAGGAAAGCTGAGTTATGCTATATTTTAGAGTCTATTTAAAAATGTGATATTCTGATTCATGGAAAACAAACCAGTGCCAGTACTTCCACAGGCACTGCCATGTCCACTAGGACTGGAGTCCAGACAGGAACCTGTCAAAGCCAGGAATGCGGTCCCAGGCCATGGGGATAAAAGCATGTGGGTTTTCTTCAGGCTGTGTCTTGTCAGGGCAACTTCTATGGCCTTTCTGTGTCTTGTCAGAGCACCTTGTAAGGTTTTTCCTCTCTTCCACCACATGCTGGCTGCAGGTTGATTTGGTCAGGTGATGGGACGTGATGTGGCAGCTACCTCTCTGCTCACCCACTGTCAGGGAAACTTTTGCAGCCACTGGGTTACAGCATTCTCTGTACATCTACCAGATGCAGGACAACAAAGGGCAGAAGACCCCGTGGGAAGGTGCCAGAGGGACCAGCTGCCTCCCAAGAAGGGCCAAGCCATGCCAAGCCCCGGTAACCACATGGGAGCCTGGGGGCTGGCGTGCCTCAACCCCGTGCCCTTCTTGGGGAGGCAGCTGGCCCCCAGCTGCACACTTTGCATCGGGCTTTTGAGCCCAGCCGGCTGCTCCGGGGATCTGCACAGACCCCCAGGGCCCTCCCCAGGCTGAAACTCGCCCTGCTCCCCATGACCCCGTGGAGGCCGGCGGGGAGTCCGCAGCCCCCAGGGGTTCGGAGCCAGGGAGGACCTTTGCGTGCGGGCAGCGGGGCTCTGCCCGGCCCCGAGCATCTGGGCTCCGGTCGCAGATACACGTCCAGGCTGGAGGGATCGTCCCCGGCTGGGAGGAGCCAGCAGCTCCGCTGCTGTAAACAGTGCGGGCACCGCCAGCGGTTGGGAGATGGATATAAATAGGGAGGCGGAGGGGAGGCAGCCGGAGCGGAGGAGCGGGAGCTGCCTGCGCCTGCCTGCCCCTTGTCTGCCGCCCGCAGCCGCGGTGCCAAGCAGCCCGGATCGGGAGCTCCCGAGAGGCGGCGTACAAAGTTTGCGGCTCGGCGATAGGTAAGCGATCTGTGCAGCCGAAGTTTGAAACCCGCCGGTGCTTCTCGTCGATCTGCCGCTGGGGTTTTCTCCTCGCCGGCTTTTTCTTCGTACTGCTGTTATGGTTGCGCCGCCGTGTCCGGGGTTGTGTGGAGCTGGGAAACGGGGGCATTTCTGGTTTTGATCTTACTACCTTAAGTGAAGGAGATAAAAAACAAAAAGGAAAATGTGTCTCGGCGCCGGTTCCGTGCAAAGCCGCGGCGAAGGAGCCGGTGCGGCGCACGTGTTGCGGGCGGGGGGGCCCGCGGCTCCGGGCAGCAGGTAGCGGCTGTGGCGACGCCCGGGACGCGCCAACCGCAGGAGCCCCGGGTGCCGCGGCTCCTCCTGCCCTTCGCGTCAGACCCGGACCCGGTCCCGGTCTCGGCGCCGCCGCGGGACGCGTCGGGGAGCAGCGAGCGGCGGCAGCGCATCAGGTCGGTACCGCGCCCCTCCGCGCCCTTCCGCGCCCCTCCGTGTCCCGCCACCGCTGCCGCCGCTTGTCCGTCTCTTGCAGGGCCCTGCCCGGAGGCCGCCCCGCACCTCGCCCCGTGGCGACCCGGTTCCGACACCCGCCGCGCCGCTGTGGTGGGCCGAGGGGCGGCCCTGCGCCTCGAGAGCTCTGCCACCTTCCACTCCCTCGTCATCCGCGACGGAGGTAAGCGGGGCCGCCCGTCCCCTCGGGGCTGCCGGCTGCTCCCGGAGGCCGGGCGCTGCGGGGGCGGCCCAGCCGTGTCTGCTGGCCCCCTGCGCTCCCAGTCCCCGGCGGTGCGCGTCCCCAACCCCGCTTTTCTCCCCTCGCTCGACAGGGAAGCTGGTGTTTGCCGACCGCCCCCACGGGCCGCCCATCACCCTGCGGGCCCGCTACATCCTCATCCACGACGGTGGGGAGTTGCACATCGGCTCGGAGCGCTGCCCTTACGGCTCGCGGGCCACCATCTCGCTGTACGGGCGAGCCACTGAGGGGGCGGCCGTGGAGGGTTTCGGGCAGAAGTTCGTGGGCGTGGGTCGCGGCGGCGTCCTGGAGCTGCACGGCCGGCGGCCCCGCTCCTGGACCCTCCTGGACAAAACCCTGCACCCCGGCGGACTCGTGCACGGCTCCTACTCCTCCGAGAGGCGGTGGGGCAGCCGCGGGCTCAACCTCCGCATCCTAGACGCCGGCACGGCACGAGTGCTGGCGGCGGGACGCTTCGACACCCACCTGCAGCCCGGCGAGTGCCGGCGGCTGCGCGCCTTCCTGGCCCTCCAGGCCCCCGGCAGGGTGGTGGCGGCCGCCGTGGGGGACTCGGCCGCCCGCAGCCTCACGTTGGAGACGCGGCTGCTGCTGCGGGACCGCCTGGGAAGCCGATTCATCGCCCGCCTGGGCTACAGGTGAGACGGGCGGCGGGCGCGGGGGGGGAACGGGCCGGCGGCGCCACCATGGACAGCTCCGCGCCCGGGCCGCCGCGCTGCCGCGCCCGACGGGGCCCGACCCGAGCGAGGGCGCGACCGGGTGCTCGACCGGGTCTGACGGGTGGGCAACCCGGGCCGGGGGAGGGAGGAGTGCAAGGAGAGGATGCAGTGCCACGCTGCTCCCGACCCGGCTGCCCAAGCTCTATGGGGATGGAAGGTTCGGACCTCACTCGCTTTGCTCCTTCCCGGTCTCCTTCAGGCAGCCCTGGGCGCTGGTGGGGATCCTCGGAGGGGACCGGCTTTCTACAGTAGAAGATAAGCGAGAGTATCACAGGAATGGAACAACAGGGTTAGCTGTAGCCCGAAAAGAGTTCCTCACTTATGATGGCACCCGTTTCACTGTTACTGCTTTCAGTGGATGGATAAAAGGTTTAGTTTTCCCTGACAATTACCTGTCTTCTGTTGCTTTGCTTTGCTTTTTCTGGCTGCTGTGAATCTGAACAGTGCAATGGTAGCAATACTGTAGTCTTGTGCTTGTATGGACAGTGACCAAGCTAACAACAGTACTCTCACAAAGTAATATTTTAGCTGCCTGCAAAGAGATGACACTGACACATTTAATGGCTTGAGCACTTCTATCACACACAGAGTTATCTAGATAAAAATTAATCTGGTGTACTTCTTGGCTAATTGCATGATTTTGTCATGCACAACTATAAAAAAATCGATTGCTTCATTTTTCAGGGGTACCTCATAATGGATTTAAAGTGGAAGTGTCCAAAGGAATAATTCTTCATTTGGTGGATGAGGTTACAAGTTGGTTACCAGGTGACCGGATTGTCATTGCCAGTACAGATTATTCTATGCATCAAGCTGAAGAGTTTAATCTCCTTCCTTGCCCTGAATGTAAAAGAAATCAAGTGAAAATTGATGGTATGAAATATTTTCATCAAGCTACTAATTTGTGGTAGATATTTACATTGTCTTGTCTTTTACATTCTACATTTACTTGTCTTTTAAAATAGTTTTTGTCCCATAAACACATGAGACCTGAAGGCCCCAATATTATATTGGGATTTGAAAGTCTGTTCAGAGGCAGCAGTCCTTTGTAGAAGCCGGGGGAAGTGCTGAACTCCTCTGGGATCAGATACTGACAACTGGGCACATCCCCAGACTTAATGACTGCTTAAATCAAAAGTGTGCAATTGCTTAGAACAAAACAGTAATTAAGATGGTGTGCTCAACCTGAATAAAAAGGTTTCTGATTTTCACAGGCAGCCCACTTCATCTCCACATTGGAGAAGTCATAGATGGTGTCGACATGAGGGCAGAGGTTGGTCTTCTGACTAGAAATATACTTATTCAAGGAGAAATGGAAGATTCCTGTTATGGACAAAATCAGTGCCAGTTTTTCTCCTTTGACACGTTTGGAGGACATATTAAAGTGAGTCATTTTTCGTGCATGTGCCTGTAGGCGGTTTGAGATAGTTCCTTTCCTGGTTTCTAAACACGCAATGTAATGTATGAAACTGCCATTGTGCCTGGGGGAAAGAAGGGATGTCTATGAAGAAGGGATAAGTTTGTTGGCATGTTTTGCAAAACTAGACTTGCAATGAGGCTGTACTATTTTATTCACCATGTATACAAAAACATACCTTTCCCTGGGCTAGAAGGGATTCCTGAGTGGCACCACTGTCAGTGTGAAGTTACATAGTTCGTGAGATGTTGCTGAAGAAATTGTGCTTCCTGAAGAGCAAACCTGCTCCCTTCATGGCCAAGAGAAGTGTGGGGTCTCACCCTGTTGTGCCTCCTCTCAGTCATCCCATGTGTTTTGGGTGGAGGTGCAAAGTCTTACTGGTGCAGGACCTTTGTGTGAAATGACTCCTCCATCAGCTGGGGAGCTGTGCAGCGCTGACCTAAAATCACTTGACAGAGATAAAAGTTGCCAGCAAATAGAGCCTGGTGGTAAATGCCACCCCTTTCTGTAGCTGGCAGGAGCATGCTGTGCATAGCCGTGTCACACGCCGCTGTCACTAAATGCTGTTGGTGGTGTTGGCAGCGGTTCCTTGGCAGCCCTGTGCCCGCAGGTGTGCAGCTCCTGGCACGCTGCTCTGCAGGTGCTGCGCTGCTGGGCGTCAGAGCAGGGGCTGACACCTCCTTCGGGATCAGGTCCCGTTTTACTCTGCAAACATATTGCCTAATGAGAGAGGAAAAAAAACTAAGTGTTTTTCTTTTTCCATGTGTTTATACTGTAATGCCTTATTTGGATCTACATATGTCTCAACAGATCCTAAGGAATTTTAGCTCTGTTCACATGTCAGGAGTGGAATTAAAAAACATGGGGCAGCAAATCCTGGGCAGTTACCCTGTGCATTTTCACTTGGCTGAGGATGTGGATGTGAGAGGAGGATACGAACGCCCAACGTACCTTGATAACCTGGCTATCCACCACTGCTTCTCTAGGTGTGTTGCCATACATGGAACTCATGGCCTTCTGGTAGGAGACATATTTTATTAGTACCGAGTTCATTTCTTTACTTAGGGACTGCTGAACAGTAAGAGCCATTTGTAATGCAAAGAGAAATCAGAATATTGAAACAAGGCATCTTTTCCCCAAGAATTGTCCTGACTTATCAAGTTTATTTGACTACTGTTCAGGTTAGGCTGTTGCTCCGATAGTGCAGCTCTTCGAAATGAATTTCATGTTCTTAGTATTGCCTAATTGATATTGTTAATGATGTGATCAGATACAGTGAAATCTTTGATTATTTTGGACAGTTTGTGATAATAGGAACTTTCATTTAAAATGAAAGCAATGTACCTTTACTGGGCCTGGCTGAAGCGATGGACCTTTGATTTGCAAAGAAAATGGAAAAGACAGGGGTTGTTCAAGGCAGGGCAATGTGAAATATATCTGAAAATATCCACATGACAAAGGGAATGAAATACGAGACGGACAGACCCAAACAGCCGCTTCAGTGCCAGAAAAGCCCTCAGGAACTTGGCTTTGACCTAGATCCTTGCAAGGACATTGTGGAGAGGAACCAGAAAAAAAAAGGCCATACATGTCCCAGCTGGAAAAGACAGATTCCTGCTCCAGTCCCGACACGTCTAATTGCTGTGTGCTCTGCACTACCCTGAACGGTGTTTTGGTGTCCGTGGGCATTTCCTCGTTCACCTGGTGTGTGCTCAAGCAGAGACGCTCCTTGAACTATCTGTGACCTCCCGTGTTTTTCCTGATAGCTTCTCTGGACCCTGGACATAAAGCTATGTAAGACATAACAAAAATGCGCTTGGCTTGGTACTCCCCCGGAAGGTTGTATTCATGAAAACGTGATGCTAGACTTGTACAACCAGAAATGTTTTTCCTGTATCCAAAACTGGATTTACATTGTCCAGATCACTCAAAATATTGATTGCCTTCTCACACACATGGTTTTCTCTGGGTGTAGAGCCTGATTTTGTGCCCTTGGGTGGCAGGAGACTTACCCAGTATATGTGGATATGCTTTGTCTTCTCATTGCTGTTAAACCCCTGGAACAGAAGGGACCTGCCTGGGATGAAAAATTAATCCTTATGTTAATATTGGTCCTGAGAACAAGGGTGTGTGGTCTTGCACTTTATCAGAAGTGAGGTTGCCAAGGGTTTATCTGGATGCGTGGGATGCAATAACTCTGAAATCAAGAATCCAAATATGAGATCCAGTCCTGCCCCACATCTGACTGCTGGGGGCTTTGAGTCCATGAATCAGTGAACAGATTTTATAGCAAAGGTTAAATATGTGATTCTGTGCAAAGGTTATGTGGTTTCAATATAGTAATTAAGATGTAATAAAAAACCTTGCTTTAAAATAAATTAAAATGATTTGTAGTTTCAGAGAAGAGCATACGTATCAGAGCAAGGCGGTTAAATAACATAGATGGGGACCTGTTCTAGCATCAGATTATGAAACTTCAGCCCCTGAGGCAGAATAAACCAGACAGGTGTTTTTTCCCCTGTCCTGTCTTGAGAGTTTAGAGGATGTAATTGCAGAAGTACATTGCTGGAGCGCTGTGGTTTGTGCTTTACTGTGTAGGGGTCATGCAATGCTGTTTGCAAGGCCATTCTCCCATCTGCTGCTCACCTGTGCCAGGCTTGTGCCACTTCGCAAGCCGGTGGCAGCGGGGACATGGCTTGGGTTACCCCGGCGGCTGGGACACGGCTCTGGCTGCCCTGGCACATGTCAGGCGTGCGCACACCACTGTAGTCTTTCATGTCTAACGTTGCAGTGCATAAAGGTCACTTATATTGTGTTGCTGAGCTATATATAATTCAGTGTTCAGAGGCATCCTAATCATCTGGCTCTGGACACACCAGCGAGGCTGTGGCCGGCGTTGCAGACGGTGTTTCATGCTGATACACACAGTAACGTGCTGCTGGCATAGTGCCACGGGTGGGCTCTTGTTTCCAAGCTTTGAGGTTCTATCTGTGATGTCCCAGAATTGATCAGTTATTGAGGTTTTGATCTAATGGCATGGGTCCTTATCTTTTGGTGCAAATGTAAACGATCTTTAAATCATGCTATTTCTGGCTAGGAAAGTGATCAATATAGTTTTGTGTGTGCAAGTTTTTATGGCTGCCATCTGTCTCTGATGCTGTGACAAATCATATTAATTAAAGCCAAAATCTGGTTTCAGATACAGCTGTCTGAAGCACAGATTAGCCAAACTTCAGCTAAACTCAGAAGAATTAAACTCCACAATTGAAATACTGTTTAAAACAGCGGGTGGTTTGCTGTTAGAGTTTCTTTCCGTGGCCTCCTCAGTGCAGCTTCTGCCCATCATTTGGATGAGTAGAAGTAGCCAGGCTTACTGTTCTTAGCAGGCTGGCAAGGACACCTGTGTTCTTATCTAAATCCATTTCCTATCTGTATTTCCAAGACTCAGCCAGCAGGGACACTTCCAGTGTGTGCAGGTTCTCTGTTGCCTTCCTGGTAGCTCACCCCCAGCTCTTAGATTTGCAAAACTCCATCAGTTAGGAGTTGGGTACCTGGTTGTGTTGTGCCTTATTTTTAACTCTCTTGAACATCTCATTGAGGCAGAAACAAGAGCGACAGGTGACACATCTGAGGGGTGACTGCCAGGAAAACAATGAAATCCAGTAGAGATAGACCTGTGGGGACTATACTGTCTGTGACTCCAGATGTTATGTACATTTCTAACCCATTAAGGGGAAACCACAGGATATGAATCTGAAATGGATTTGGTTCAAGTATCCCTCTGTATACAGAAATAACCAAGTAGTTTAATATTAGTTAATCTTGCAGTCTTACAGAGACATAATTCTGACGTCAACAGGAATTTTGTATGCCTAAAGAGTGAATAAATATGCTGAGAGGGATCATTTGAGTACAAAGTTAGGTTTCAGTAAGATTTAGTAACAAATAGCTGGTATTATAACTAACCTGATTTATTATTTACATTTAAAAGAAGGATTTCTGAATTTGTCTTCACAAGACTGTACATCAAAGGAGGATTGTGCTAAGTCCTCTTTGTCAAATTAGGGTTTAATGCAATATCCCTGTGCATGTCAGTTAATCTTAGATAGACTGAAGCAGTAAAATACCATTTCTGCCCAAGCTGATCGTTACTGGAGTGATGTGGCCCTGCACCTTCTGAGAGTGGAGGAGAAAGAACAGAAACCTCGTTAGTATAAATCACTTCCCATGGTGCATTTTAAAGAATTTCTTATTTTATTTGGGAAGTGTTGCAGTCATGAAAATTTTTTGATTAACCAGACTAAATATCATGCGAGAGACATTTTATGTAGATATTTATTCCATAACACTGAATCAAATATTTTCTTCTAGAGCTGAGGGCAGTTTTAATTCCAGTATTTTGCAATTTTCCTTTAATTATGCATGTGATCTACCTCAGAGTGATTTTAGTAGCAGTTTTTGCTGTAAGAGATCAGCCCACAGTTGTGCAAACTTCATGTAGTTGCAGTCAGTGCCTATGGGGGCACTGCTCGCTATGCAGAGGGTGTTAAAACCACCCTGTTAGCATTTCAGCCATTTATTGATAAGCAAAGCACATCAGTTATAGTTCCTGCTGCTGTTAGCGTTGCGATCTATGACCTCTATACCTTTTTCCAGGTAAAAGACACCATTGGCTATGACACTCTGGGGCACTGTTTTTTCCTCGAGGACGGGACGGAGCAGCGAAACACATTTTATCACAACCTGGGCCTCCTCACGAGATCGGGAACGATCTTGCCGTCGGATCGCAATGAGGTTATGTGCCTTGCCATCCGCAGTCACGTCTATGGGAATTACGTCCCTGTGCCAAGCACCGACTGCATGTAAGTGCTCTGGGAGCTGCGGTCAGGTTTTGGGCTTATAGAATCATAGAATCATTTCAGTTGGAAGAGACCCTCAGGATCATTGAGTCCAACCACAACCTATGTTGTGCTCGATAGCTGGGTCCCAAAGAACACCGCGGTGAAGGTTTTGAAAGGTGCTATTTGATATTAAATGAAACAATTGTTGCTTTTTCTATCATTTCTCATTTTAAAATAACTTAGCTACCTGACCATGTTTTGCATGTGAAGGTATCTGTTAACACCTGCATGAGTCCTAGGCAAGGAATATTTGCTGCTCGTTATTCCTGACGCTGTTTCCTGAGAATCGTAGATATGTCAGAGCACTTTGCTCAGTTCTGAACCCCTTTCAACTCTTTTTAAGTAGGATGTTGAAGTCTCTGTGAAATCTGACTCGTAAATACAAGTTGGTTCAGCCCTGGTATAGGCTGACAAAAATATCACTTACTACAAAGGGAGGATTTTGCCTTTTTTCAGTGAGGCTGGAGCATCTAGACTAAATTGGTCAATAGGACGTGAGTGCATGAATATCTAGAGAACACCAGGAGATTTAGTGAGAATGCAGAGATTAGTATAAACCACAGTGAGCATCATTTCACAGTATACAATGTTCTGGTACAGCAAACCCAAGTTCGCTTCTATTTTGGCAACTGATGAGCTGTAACATGGACACTCAGTGGACCCAGGTGTTGGCCCAGCTAGTGTTTGTGAGTAAGAACTCACTCTGCTTAGAACGATCAAGTTAATTACTATGGTCATGAGGAAAGATTTACAGTGTTTTTACATGTGTTCTTTATTCCTGCAAAAGATGATATCAAATGAAGTAAGATAACATTTTCATAGCTATATCTGGCTTCTGTTTGTGCCACTACTGATCTTCCTTCTGAAGCAAACACTTCTTGAACAAATGTCAAAATATTAGCTCCTAGATCTCCTACTTAACAAACCATTTGGAACTTGCAAGAACATGTCTTATTTTCCATGTAGAAGCTTCATAAATCCATAGAGAATCCCATACCTCCTGCCGTTGCCCCAAACTTCCAAAACCAACCCAAAATTTCACTTTTCAGACATTTTCCAAAGCTGTTTAGCTAAAAAAGAAAAAGACTTTGCATTTCCTTAAGCTGCATTTAAGAGAGCATGGATTTTGTGTTAATGGTCTCATATAATTTACAATAGGTTCAGCATGTGGCTCCATAAATGAACATATCTGACATCACTAGGTGCACTAGATGTTTTATTTTCCTTAAAGAGCATCATTAAAAGGTTGTGTGGAGTTTTAAAGTCCGTAGGAGAGTTGTGGCTCAAGTCCTGTGCAGTGCTATAAAAACGATCCCTTCCTGTTTGGTGACTGCTTAGCATCATTTTGATTTTGATTTTTCAGGGCTGTCAGCACATTCTGGATTGCAAATCCGAATAACAACTTAATAGAGAATGCAGCAGCTGGTGCTCAGGTAAAATAATTTAACAGCAAGAGCTGTACTTTCCTCCAGTTCCCATATATTCTACTCTTATTGATGTCATTAGCATGAGGGCAATGACCTTTTAGCAAGCCATCGTAAAATTTGAATGTGTATTTCTGCAACCTTTGTATCTGTTAAGAACAAGTATTTTCCTACAGTTCTCACTCTGGAATCTCTCCCAGCTGTGGCTGGAAATGGTGTGTGGTGTCTCTTAGCAAATGTTGATTTTTATTAGTAGTTAATAGTTAAATGCCCAATAAAATTTTATATTTGTAGATACAAATATATACTCCCTTCTTGTTATTATCTATGATGTTCACCCAAATCCTATTTGTGTTTAATGTGCCTGTATAGAGAAGGCTATGTTTTCTAATAAACCATCTGAATTTCAGCCACAATACATGCATTTTTAAAATCCATGTGTGTGCCCTGGGGGCGCACTGTCCATGCCAAAGGCTGAGCTGGGAGCTGTAAGAGCACGAGCTGGTGTGTGTCCCCTGGGACTCGCACGTGTTTGGCGGCCTCAGGTTGGGAACTGGGCCAGCAAGTGGGAAACCATAAGTCCCCAGGATAACCTGTATCATTAATTGTATTGTCCCATTTCTTGGACCTCTCTTTCTCTTTTAGGATGTCGGGATATGGTACATCTTCCACCGGGTTCCCACTGGACACTCCAAGGGGCAATATCCAGAGGGACAGGCTGAACATACCCCCTTGGGAGTATTTTACAAGAACAGAGTCCACTCCAATTTCAAGGCATGTGGATGATTTTCGTACGTTTCTGTCCATATAACAGTATGGCATGGGGCTGACCGTGCATGGTGCTCTGAAATCAGATGATCATGCATGTCTTACATTTTGATAATGGCCTTTTAACACAATCAGGTTTTCGGGGTGATACTCTTTCTAACGATTAAAGAGGGAGGTAAGCACAATGGGGCTCCCGTTTCAGGTGCTTCAGCTGGGTGCCTGTGTTAGAGGGATGTGCCCAGGCCATAGACAGACCTGCTTCTAAGTGCGATTTAAGGAATGGTGGGCAGCACACTGAGCACTGCTGTTGGTTACAGCGGTGTAAGGATACAGGAGGATGAGCAAAAGTCATTTGTGCCAGGGCCTGCTCATCACCTTTGACAAACGAGACCAAAAATTCAAGGCTAATTCCAAGAAAAACACTTTGCCCCAGATATACTGTTGACATGAAAATGTAATCTGTAAACTATGAAAAGCATTTTTAACTTGTTTTTCAGGATTCTAGATAGAAATCAGTGCTGTTCTCTGTGCCTTGTATATTTTACATCTTGGTCCATGACAGCTGCTGCTCTAGCCCAAAGTCTTTAACTTGGCTACAGCAGCTCATGTTCTCCTTTGACTATCGGGGGACTCGTCACTCTGTATTTAAAACCTTACTTCTTAACAACACTCTTTTTCCAAAAAGTTATCAAGAGCTTGGCAGAGTCCCTTATTGCTTTCTGCAAGGGAGAGAGAGCGAGTGGGAGTTCAGTGCCTTGCTTTGGGTCAGAAGACAGCCCAAGATGCTGATGCATAACATATGGTGGGGCAGGCTCTGTCCTGACTTCAGCGAGCTCCATCCTGTGCTAATGTCATGCTGATTGGTGCCAAGTGACACCAAAAGCAAGGAGAAAGCCCAGGCTGCAGGCGCTTGCTGTGCCTGCACGCACTGGCCGCCTACGTTCATTGATTAAAATCTGAGATCCCTGGCCTCTGTTGGGCGGTCTGTTAAAATAATCGGAGTTGTGTGCATTTTTAGGCTGGTTTGTTTATTGGAAAAGGAGTAAAGACAACGAGAGCCAGTGCTGAGGATCCCCGAGAGTATCTCACTGTCGATAATGCCAGGTAAGCACATGCTGTATGGCTGAGTATTTTGGATAGTTGTATTGCTGCTTGGCTTCTGCATTGTATTTAACAGATCATTAATGCCTCATTATGGCTGGAGCATCTGAAAAAAAGCACACACAAGCTCTCTCTGATGTGTAGAGGCAAATACTTCATAGCTACGCACTGAATTGTTTGTGTTATTGCTGACCAAGAATGATACGCGTGCACTTGAGGTTATGAGGACTAAGCAGCAAAGCACATATAAGGGGATCCAGATCCCATTAATCCATTAGTGTGTTTGTAAACTCCAACATTTCTTATTAATTGCTTAAAAGAACTTACATCTGAAAGATATAATAAGAGACTGCCGAGACTGGTCTAGGATTAATGAGCAAAGTAAAGTAGTCTCAAAGCTTTTTGTCAGCTGCTTTAAAAATCTCTGAGCTTCCTTTTGCAGAGTGGAAGCAGGTAAATTAAAGCCATTTTCTCACCCACTGCAGCCCTGTGGGTCTGGTTGAGGAGGATGTAGCAAAAATCAGCCACTGCTCCTGGCCAAGCCTTGGCTATTTTTCCTCCTCCATCACACCCTCTCAGTGCTCCTGTATGGCTGAAAGGAAAGGGTGACTTTGCCTCCTTTGGTGAGACTTCCCTCCCGGGGCCACCCCATTGGGCACTGAGGTGGCACATCCCTGGGGACATCAGCTGGAGGAAGTAGGAGGTGAAGGTAGACTCAAAAAAAGCAAAGATGATATTTTCCAAACACAGCACAAGTCTACCCTCAACAGCCAGTGTGGCAAGAAATAGCCTGAAAGTAACTGAGAAGTGTCAAATTCCCAGGGTGAATCCTTTTTTTTCCATATGACAGCTTTTTCAACAGAGACAGGAGCATATGGAGATCTGGTCTGCACATGCAAGGAAATCAGCTCAAATTACTCTGTTATCTTTGCTGAATGAGATTCTTGAAACTGCCTAATTGATTTTCTAGCATCAATTCAGAGATTCTCAATGGGCCTTGTAAGGACAATTACACAAGGGCCCAAGAGACTTGGGAAAAATGTTTTCTATGCTTCTAAATCACACTGAATCAAATTAAGGAGTAACCATGGGGCCATTGAAGTCTAGCAAGAAATCTCCTGTTGATTTCTCCAGGGTAGAGAATTTCATGCTTATGAATGTTTCTTGTTTTCTGCTTTGTACCAAAGCACAGAGGTGAAATCAAGCTAATAGCTTGACTCTGGTCCAGGGCATATCACCTCTTAGGCCCATCACACTGATATTTGGAAGGCAAATGAGGTCTGCCAGGCATGACATCCTCAGTCTGAGGTTGGTTCCTCTGTCTCCTGTGCTGCATTAACTAAGCTCCTTCCTTCAGGTTTCACCCACATCAAGACGCTGATCCTGAAAAGCCGCGAGTTCCTGCCGTGATTGATGGTCTTATTGCTTTCAAAAATAATGACCACGGGGCCTGGGCAAGGGGTGGCGACATTATTTTCCGCAACTCAGGGTAGGTTACTGTAATTACAAGTTATACCATTCCCCTCGCAGCAGACATAAATAGGTCTGTACGCCAAATTCACTGCAGACATTCCTCCCCATTTACACTGTTGTGTTTCTCCCGTCCCAGGTTCTCAGACAATGGAATTGGACTCACTCTGGCAAGGTAATTTCTTAAAATCTACCTTCTTCCGTTTTTTCCCAATGTAAGAGGCTCATGAATGGAAACCAAGACACTCCCCTGGTAATTACTGTAAGACATGAGAAAACCTCATGTTTGCATCCCAGACCACATCAAGTCTTCCCTGCACAGCCGTTGATACAAGGGGCAATTTAGGGTTTAATTCTCTTTTCCTCAGCATGTCTGGGGAATACATTGTAACTGCTGAATATTTCCTCTTGGACGGTAGGTCCTGAGCCAGTAGACTAAACATCTGGCTCTGCCTTCAGGGAGACTTTTCTCCTGCTCTAGCCTGGTGGAGCAGCATCACTCATAGCTCCTGTGCTGCTGGGGCAGGCTGGCTGGGATGGTCCCACCTGGTGGCACAGCAGGTCTCCTGTCTCCTCTGCTGGTGTCTGCCAAGCTCTTGCTGCTGTCATCTCAACCGCTCTTGCAAAAGACCCGCAAAAATATCCGAAATCTACTGCGGGCAATGAGAATCAGTGATATTTGGCTCTCACTTCAGCGCTGTAGCTAAAAAGTACAGAGCAACTCAATATAGAGAAATTATATGTATACATATATAGTGTAGAGCTGGTTTTACCCAGACTGAGTTACCTGTATTACTGATGTCTGAGCACTGAGCTACCTCCAAACTAACTTGCTGGTTTCTAAAGAGATTTTAAGGCAAGTTGTTATATTGGCACATGCACCTTTTTTCCAAATTAAGAAAGAAATTCTGCTGTGTCTGTAGTTTAATTGAAAGTGTTAATTAATTGGTTGCACTGTGCTGCATAGTTACCTCTTGTTTCTTTGCTCGTAGTGATGGGACTTTCCCAACAGATGAAGGCTCCAGCCTGGAGGTCACACACTCCATTTTTGTTGGAGAAAGCAGCAACGTTGGCTCCCAAGGAGGCCAAAACAGCTACTGGGGAAAAGGGGCAAATGGAGAATACAGAACACTGCCCAGAAACAAGTGAGTTATTCTTCTGCCATTTCTTCTTGGCCTTAGCATAAACTAGAAGAAAAGCCTGAGGAATTAATGTGACTAGCAACAAGTAATTTATACTGGGTGTTTAAATTATTGTACAGGCCAGAAATAATAAGCATCTGAAAAAACTCACCCTGCAGGCCAACAGCTTGCGAGCATTCTTGACTGAAAGTGTTTTGATTTAATTTTCTGCTTAATTTATTAGTCCCTGGAGGATGGATTAGAGAATCTGAAAGATACCAAATGGCTTTTGTGTAGTGCTTCAGTAGCACAGCGCCGAGCTGATGGAGCAGCTCCCGTACACCATGTCACCGTCCCTCCTGCCAGTGTAGCTGGGCAAACATGGCCAGTTTGACAAAGGAGAAACCATTTTTCATTATTGCATCTTAATTCTCTTTCAATAGCTGTATGTTATTTTCTATTTTAATAGCAACACAGCCTCCTCTCTAGTGACCATGGTGCCTACGCACAAACCCACAGCAAAATGTGCTTCCCCAAGCTGAAATTCTACCCTAATGTGTGTTTTTGGTGATGCCCACCAATCATTAATCCCCTTTCAAGGAATATAAAGCTAAGGAATAAGCAGTACTCAGCAGACATGCCATGCACACAGCACTGACTATACATGTCTCAGCCATAAGTGACAGGGGACTGGGATGTATGTAGGACAGCAAGAATAATCAGAGCTGTCTTCACTCATTATTGGTGTTGTTATTTTAATTGCAATTGCAAAAAGCTCCTTTGCAGTTCAAACAAGGTCTAATCATCTGTGAAATTGTTAAGCAATGTGCTCTTGGGAAGGAATATGCCAAAATGTCTGATATCTGTCCTGTCATTACACCGTAGTGCAAAACAGGATGTAGGGGTTGTACCAGACCAAACTATTGGGATAACAGTTCTGGAGACTGAAGAATTATTTGGTCAAGAAACACTGTTTGTGCCTGTTTTTTCCAATTGACAAAGTGTTTCTGGATTTCTAGAGCCAACCAGTAAGGAAAAACAGCAGGGTTGGGAGGGAATCTGGGCCTCGGTGACCCCCAGGCTGGAGAGAGCCTGTATGCCCATGGGATGTCCACTTTGTGGCTTTCATGCCTGAATAACTCTGTCTGACCTCCATAAGCACTGACCCACCCTTCCATGCCACCACTAGTCAACTTCATTACTGCCTGCAGACCATGGAAGGGGCAGGTTCTTACCTGTGACCCTAGTGGCATCTCCTCTGATATTTTGACACATCCCTGGACTGAAATCACTTTTCTGCATGAAACACTGTGGACTAGGTCCTAAGGATCTCGTGTGAAATGGCTTGTAGGGAGAGGAGAAGCTGTTCTGAACCACTTGGTACTTGCTTCCACAGAGACATTTGCCTCCAGGGAGTCTGACAGATATTTTTTCAATCATGCTCAAGTTTTCCTGAGAAATTCGACTACCCTGGAACAGGAAACCTGATGGCAATGCTGCCACACATCTCCTTGGGTCTTCTTTGTGATGGGTTGCTGGGGACGAGTTTTGAACTGCATTACCCCAGCTTAAAGCCTTAGGCAAGCTTATGAGTCTTTTTTTTTGGCTCTTGAACCTTATCCTGTAGAGGATGTTTAGCAGAGTTTCATCTTTCATTAACTGTGTCCCAGTTTTGGGAAAGGAGAGGTGGTTTAGCTACTTGTTAGTATCTTTCCGTGTCTCAGGAGAAGACTCAGTTTACTCAAGCTTTTAACACTGGATTGTGTTTGTTTTTAAATCTCACAGGACATTCCCTATTCGTGGATTCCAGATTTATGATGGGCCTGTCAGGATAGCAAAATGCACTTTCAAAAAGTTCACCCCAACTGTTGACAGATACTCAAGTGCCATTGGGTTCTTCATGAAAAACTCCTGGCAGATAAGCCCCCAGAATAATGTGTCACAGATCCTGATGGAGAAAAGTGTAAGTAAGAAAAACAGGAATGCATGCTGTTAGATGTGCAAGTTTTTGAAGTGGTGAGAGAATTTCCAGGCAGTGATGCATGTTACATTGGTGCATACTTTCAACTCATTTTGCAACACTTTTTTTTTTCTTAATGGAGGTTATTTATAAACCAGTAAAATGTGAAGGTATCTTATGACTGGGCAGACATACATTACAAAATCTACATTAGAGGAAAATTTAATCTTGTAACCAGGAAATCCAACCTTAGCTGGTGTGTCACTACCAGCTTCTATATGCTGAGAACCTTGTGAGGACCCAGTCTCAGAGGCTGAGTGGAACACAAAAGAGATGTCAGGAGGCAGTAAGCTGCCATGCAGTTCTCATATAGAAGTAAACAAATGCACTTAGAAGCAAAGCTGTGGCCCAGTTTCTGGGATCAGCAGTGACATTCCTGTTGAGCAAAACAGGGACTTCCCTTGAGCAGTGACAGGAGAAGGGGGCTCTGTATCTACTTTGAGTGGAGCCGTAGGATGCCGAGCAATTCCCGTCCTTGTCTTGGATTCCTGCAGGGATCATGACCCTGCACGCTTACTTGGGAAATGACAGATTCCACCTGGCTGGCTCCCAGGGATCAAAACTCCTCCTTAGCTTTTTTCAAACAAGGGCCATGCTTGTTAGGATGTCCATGAACTGTAGTAACTTTGGCTTGAGGTTTGGCTTTATCTTGAGGAAATTTCCATTGCTCTGGGATTGACCAGTATCATTCCCTCTGGCAAGCAGTTAGTTTGTCTGTCCTCTCTCTGATACACTTCAGACCAACAACAGGAGGGTATCTCATGAAAGGACGATGTTGATTGCAGTCACTTGACTGCTTCTCTAAAGAAAACACTGTGCATTTCAGTAAAGATAACTTAGTTACCTTAGATGCTTTAGGGAGCACTGGAACAAGAATAAGGGCTAATTTGCCATGCCTTCTTTATGTCCTTGGGGAAATGGTTATAAGATGATCATGGGGAACATTAATGAAAAAATCAACTTGGAACTGAGGAGAGGAGCTTAGAGAAAAATGTGTGATGAAAAAGTTCGATTGGTGGACTGAAGAGAGTGGGAATTTTCCTCCAGTAACGAGTGCAGAACTCTGTCCAACAGAACGGTTTCAGACAGATGGTATCTGTGCACATTAGCGAAGAGGATGATTAGCTCTTGAATGGCTGAAAATGCAGCTCTTTAGTACAGTTGCACCATTTGCTGCCAATGAACCTGTTAAATATCCCAGCTTTTTTTGTCTGAGAGGCAGTTTAGTACTGCAACGCCTTGAAGATCTGAGGTTTTGGGGGTAAAGTTGGTCAGAAGACTCACTAAATACTTCAGTGAAGCAAATTAAAATAATACAGTGTCAACTGATCACAAAAGACCCCTTGTGATATTATCCCAATAATTATTTCTTGTATGTATATTTCCAAGAAAATATCAATTTCTGAAGCTGGTATTTTGCCAACTTAAAAACCATTTATATTTGTAACCACCTGCATCCCAGTACTTTTCACTTTGATTCTGTTTTATCTGGATTGAACCCAGATGTGCTAAATCTGATTTCAGACTTGAAGGACCATGGTTAGTTTATTGTTTCGTTGCTAATTACTATATGGGACAATATGTCTTTGACTAGTTAAGATAGACCCTGTAGGCTGTTTTAATTAATTTTCCATCTACAGGCTTCATTTTATTACTTTTTAAAGGGTAGCTAAGTACTAATTCCCTGAAGGACAATCATTTTACAATTGTTTTTTTTTAAGAAGAAATTAAGCATTACTGCAAGTTGTGTAGTGATGACAAAACTATTAGTCATGCGGAAGGAATCATTGTATAATTGATCAGACTAATCAGCGGATCAGTTAGACAACAAATTCATAGGGCCAGTCAGGTCTTGTTTAATTCCAGCACAAAATTTACAGTCAAGCAAAACAGAAGACCTGAACATTACCCTCCGCAAAAAGTATCCTAGTTGCCTTTCTGTTGACACACCTAAATCTCACATATTAAGATATTTGTGCATTTATAGAAAGCGTTTTCCACTGCAGTTTTCATAGCTTGTCTGCATCTGTGTTAGGTGTGCTGCTTTTGGACAGGTTGAGTTAACATATTCCTAAGAGATTATGTACTTGTGTAACCATCATCTGTCAGGTCTCCCTGTTAGGCTTCAGACAGGTAATTCAGGTAACCTTAGTGCCTTGTCAGTCCCAGATAGTCCACACCTAATGAAAATCAGGTGTCTGAATAGTAGTGTGGTGGTTAGACATCACCTGTCTCTGTGCCCTCCTCGAGCTCATTCCCCATGGACAGACTTGACGAGCTGAATCTTTTCTCTGTTCACATGCATTCACTTAGGAAAAAATATCTGTTGCCATCTCTGTAACTGCAAATGCAATGCACCCCATCCCTCAGTGCACAGAAGTAAGGTAACCTTGAGACTTATAAAAGAAATGGCACTGCTCATTACCATTTCCACTTTGTTTCTGACTTTCAGACTTTTTAGAGGAGAATATTAGAGATCAGAGTAGCGTTAGCACCAAAACCGTCTGCTGCTGGATGGAAACACTGAGGGTGTTAATCAAATGTGAGCTGTACTGGCTGTGCCTCGGTTTGTTTTGAAGTTCAACTGACTTTGTTCTCCTCCCCAGTGAAGTGCCCATTTTCATGTTCAACTCCAGAAATGCACTGTCACGAAGTATTTACAATGGAGCTTTGAGCTGCAGCAGAGTGTTTACATTTTTTTAATATCTCCTCTTTTATAAATTAAAATGAAAGAAAAAAATCACAACCAAAAAAAAAACCAGAAC
The DNA here is from genome assembly GCF_037038585.1 of Patagioenas fasciata. NCBI lineage: Eukaryota > Metazoa > Chordata > Aves > Columbiformes > Columbidae > Patagioenas > Patagioenas fasciata. Next base: position 22,005,370 of record NC_092531.1, read on the forward strand.
TAACTTTTGTGATCCTTCTACTTTGCCAAGTAGCCCTTTGGGCAAAAAAAATTCCTGCACTGCAGTAAGAAAAGGTTTGAAAACAGTCAAAAATAGACATTGAATTTCCATGTGTTTGAGCCTCCTTTAAATGAGACTGCTTCAGGTGTTTGTTTATGAGACTCAGACAAGAATGTGGGAGAAAAATTGTTCTAGGCTCTAATTTATTTTGAAAGGAATAAAGACTTTTATTCTGCACATAGTTCTTGCTGCAGTGGTCATTCTTTTTAAGGCAATGGGACTTTCCATCTAACTCAGAATCACAATGACCCTCCTATTCTCCTAAGCTGTTCTGTTTATTATTGTTAAAATAAAGCCTTTAAAACCTTTAGTAAACTTGCAGCCTAATCCTGCCGACCTTAATTCTTACTCATGTGCAGAGTCCAATTAAAAATAGTTGGGCTAAATGAAACAAATTACAGTCTTTTGGGTCGGCATGATCCAGTTGCTATTTATGCCATCTGCTTTAATACACATTGCTGCAGGATTCATTCAGAGTACTTGACCTGGAGTAATTATTTTCTTGATTGCTTCAGAACTTAATTGCCATACACTGTAATAATTTTCTCTGCAGACATTAAAATATTCCATGCCTTTTTCCTGAACATCTGCAGTTCCCTTGTCTTGCTGGATTTTCATATCAGGACAGATTCTTTAATTTAGCCACTGAAAACTCTTGAAAACAGAGCTATGAATAATGAGGATAATGCTGTTTCCTGTTATTTCTCTTTCCTAGATAAATTCTTCAGGGGATATATTAGAATGTGCACAAGAACCAATTCTGAGAATTGTTGTCACTTTTATGAGCTTTACAAGGTTTTAGGGGAACAATTAGAAAAAAAAAGTCACTCCCAGAACTACTTAGAACAGCCATTAAAGATATATGAGAGAATTCCCCAAATATCGAGTAATTTTTGCTTCTTTGGTCTCTGCTATGATGTTCCCCAGTAAATTTCATAATTTTACAGTACTTCTTCACCCTTTGAGTCATCCTCTTCCTTTTGCCACTGCACAGTTTATTGCTGTGTGATTCCAAGGAGTACACAATTGTGTGGATGCATTTCAAAGAACCAGAAGTCCAATTTTTATGAAAATATCTCCTGAGATTAAGAAATGAGGGGGAAAACCAAGACAGTCAGAAATGTTTCTAAATAGAAGAGGCAAAACCAAAACTCTTACGCAAACAACAGAGCTTTCTAGTTCTTCTTGTTTCACTGTTTTGGCTGTTAAAACCCTGCAAACCCAAGTCCTTGTTTAGTAATAACCAATAACTTTTCTTCTTATTTTCTCCTGCTAGGTTGGACTGAAAGTGTTTTTTGGCAGATCTGGTCAGTGGTTTGGAAACAACGATAATGATGGTGACAAAATGTCTGTCTTCCATGACCTGGACGGCTCAGTGACGGGGTATCCAGACACTTTTGTGGGCAGAGCGGACAACTACCTGCTGCGTCACCCCGGCTGTCTCACTGTCCCCCGCTGGAACGGGGTGATGTGCACCGGGAAATTCGCGCAGGTAACGGGGCAGCATCGCTGGGTGCGTTGGGTGGGTGTCCTCAGGTGGTCTGCTGAGGGGTGGTGGAGTGAAGCCTATTCAACACTCCATAAGATAAGAGGTGAATAATGGATTTGGTGTAATTCTACTGTTCTCAGTGTTATCTGCAGCTTGTGGCTGTCAGGAGTCCCATCTTTTCCCAATTGCCCACAAGAAGCTGCAAGTTGAAATCCAGCTGGGGGACAGTTGGGCATTTTCTAGTTCTTGCTTCCAGGAGCTTGCCCACTCTGTCATGGGCGTTTGGTGGATCAAGTTTCAGTAGTGGAAGATGTTACTCTTCTGATAGGAGGGCAACAAAGATGATTAAGGGAGTGGAGCACCTCCCTTATGAAGAAAGGCTGAGGGAGCTGGGGCTCTTTAGTTTGGACAAGAGGAGACTGAGGGGTGACCTCATTAATGTTTATAAATATATAAAGGATGAGTGCCACGAGGATGGAGCCAGGCTCTTCTCAGTGGCAAACAATGATAGGACAAGGAGTAATGGGATCAAGCTGGAACACAAGAGGTTCCACTTAAATTTGAGAAAAAACTTCTCAGTGAGGGTGACAGAGCCTGGCCCAGGCTGCCCAGGGAGGTTGTGGAGTCTCCTTCCCTAGAGACATTCAAAGCCCGCCTGGACATGTTCCTGTGCGACCTCACCTAGGCGTTCCTGCTCCAGCAGGGGGATTGGACTAGGTGATCTTTCGAGGTCCCTTCCAGTCCCAAACATACTGTGATACTGTGATACATCCCACTGTGTCCAGGATGGTGAAATGGGTGGTTGAGACACAAACTCACACTTATTTCTTATTGCCATCCAGAAATCACTGGCTGAGGGATGGTTAGTCTTGAGTCAGGGTGGTCTTGAACCTTCTCAGCAGTTTTCTTCAGTACACTTGAGTTAGAGACTCGAACTGAGATGTCAACACCTTGGTAGAAAGGGCTGCAAATCCCAGGTAACATTTCAGTAGGGAAAGAAAGAGGAGAATAGTAGATAGAGGGAAAATGTGACCTCAAAATCAGATTGTGGTTCACTGTATGTTGCTCAAATTTAAACAAGTCCTTTGTGTGTGGATAGAGTGTATTGTAAATACGTGACTCACCACAGCTTTCATGCTCACCTGTATGAGACTGCAGATGGCTCTCCTTGCTCCTCCACTTCTAAAGGATGCTAATTTATTTTATTTATCCAAGCCTGTTTTAAAACTCCAATTACTTGAACATCTTGCCAGGTCTCCTCTCCTTGTATTAAGACTCTGTGTGGTGGGCACATGCAGCACCACGTGGTTTGGGGTTGAGGGGTTGGTGCTGGGAGCCCTCATGCAAAATGCTGCTTTTGGAAGGACCATTATGTTCTTGCAACCCCAGAAAACACCCTGGACTATCGGATAAACACTGCAGTATGCACTGCTGGGTGGGAAAGGCAAGAATGGAATACAAAGTGATCTTAAAACAAGGTCAGAGTTCATGAGATACAGCAGGTGTTATTTACTTAATTATTTATTTGTTAAGAGCCTTCTGTGTGCTTGAGAACGTGCTGCAAACTCCTGTTTCATTGGGAGTCAGCAGACATTGCCAGCAGGTGTGGCACAGGCTGAAACTCTACCTGAAGCCACTGAAGATCGGGCAACATCAAAAGTACCTCAAGAGGAATAGGCTGTCCTCAGCTTTCCCTGTGTAACATGCAGTATTGTGAGTGTGGGGATTAGCAGAGCCTGATTTCCTACAGCTGCACTTCAGGGTAGGTTTCAAACCTAGACTCATGGATTTTTTTCTGCGTTGGGAGATTTCTGAAGGCGCTTTTTCTGTGGCTTCTCTGATGTGTAGTGTTGTGTGGGCTTGCACTTTGGGTACTCAGACACAACACTGCCTCCCCTTTCTACAAGGAACTTTAGGTGTGAAACTTTAAGGAATGCGATTACCTTTGAGACCTCTATGCCTACATAATATGCGCACAGTCAAATCCAGATTCTGTGTTTCTCCTTAAGCTAAAACAATGATATGCATTTGCTTTAGTTGCACGGTAGAGAGCAGGAGTTGCTATTTAAGTGTTTAGACACCGGATTTATGCACTCTGCTTTGCTATCGACTTGGCAGGAACAGGATTGGGCTCCTATGAAACACTCTCGCTGAATCAGGGTTTTGTGCTTGGTGCTTATTTTTGCTCTGTGCCTCTAGAGACGTGAAATTCTCTGCTCTGGCACCCTAACAGTTAAAATCAGAACTGTAAACAAGTAGGCAGTTATATTTTTATTTCTATTAATACCCTCTTGGTTATGGCACTCTATGTGGTGAGGCAGTTTTTCCACCATAGAAAATTTCCTTGGCGAGGTTTAGGCAAGCATAAACATTTGCTTCTCTGGGATCTGTTACTTACCAGCATTTTTCAACTAATCAGCATCCAGCAGGATGAGTAAAGCTCATTTTAAATGCTTCACTTTATGGGTTTTGGGTAGAGAAATATATATGTGTGCAGGGTAGAAGAAATTGGTCCCGTGCAGCAGGGTTTGATTTAATTTGAAGGGTATATGTGTTGGAGTATTTCAGCTTAATCCTTGTTCTCAGCACATTGACAAACTGATGGTTTGTTTGTGTGCAAAATTCTGAGTCTCGTATTTTAGATCAAAAACCTAAAAGAGTGAATCCAATTATGGAGAAAGATGGTTTGCTTTGATCTTAGCAACTCTATTACAAAATTTGTTTTTCTTTGCCTTTTCATGTAGCTCTGGTAGACAAGACCTTTTATTCTTCCCTAGCATAAGCAGGTGAAAATGTCCTTCCAGTTAAAGGAAATAGTGACTCTCGTATTACTGCTGAACTGGTCCCAAGATAGTCAGCCTAGGGATGGGCTACTTGGCATGGAAAAATGAGATCGAAGTCCTTCAGCCAAATCCTTTCTGAGCAAAGTGCCTTGAGTTCAGTTAATTCCTTTCTTCTTGGTTTCTTCCCTGCACTTTTCATGCTCATCTTCTCCTGGATGCAATTTGTGCAGGAAAGGAAATGGCTGGGGAAAACCTATTCCTCTGGCAGCATTTCTAGATCCACAAAAACCTGGGGACAGTCTTTCCTGAGGGTGTTTAAATCTGGCAACTCAGGCTGACATTCCCACCTTCCTATGGTTGGTTCATGGTCCTTCCTGCTCACCATCTCCAAGAAGCACCATTCACCTTCCCCACGTGGTGTCTGAGACCTTCCTGCAGCAGTGAGCACTAAGAAAAGCCTCGTTGCTTTTCACTACCTAAAAAGGGTTCTGGGACCAGCTTAAAAATCACAAAATTTACACAAGGAAGGACTATGAGGTCCTTTTGTTTCCTTGTTTCGATTCTGGAGGCTGTAGGGCTAGTGTTGTCCAAACAAGACCAACCCCTTTGCTTTTTAGTGATGGCTGAAACTCTCATGTTGTAATGTAAATAAAGCGAGGCTTTGAGGAAGAACACCAAGTAGAGGGAGACTCACAGGGAAATCACAAGAGCTGGCAGCACCACATCTTCTGGCACTCTCTATGAGTCACTCAGACTCCGTCAGCAGGGCACTGAGGTCCTGGCAACCTGACTTCAGCTCTTGCAAGGGCCAGTAATAAAAGAAAAATGTAGGGTGAGGCTCATCCTGTGGTTCTCTCCATGTAGATGGGTGAGATTTCCAATGGCGTTGGACTGGAGACACCTCAACACCTGAATTACTCGTTAAAATGTAAATAAGATTCCTAAACCATTTCTGATTTTTATATAAACTATAAGACAAGTGGCTTGGCTCCCACAGGGCAGTTGAAAGAGCGCACTTACTGCTTCCTCGCAGACTTCACAGCAACTCATCAGCAGAGGCTGTGAAACTTCTCCTTTTTGGTATTCATCTTCATTAAAATAAGCAGAGGTTTTGGCAGGACATGCTGTTTTCTTTTGTAAGCTTAAAAAGGTGTTAGACAGTCATAAGAGACTGCTACGTAGTTAAATTAGTGTCAGTTTTGAATTACCAAAAAATTGATGCCTTGCTATTATAGAATACTTCAGGCAATGCTGTTGATTTTTCACCAGTTCACCTAGTTACTGCCTTGTTGCCGGCTGCTCAGGTAGAAATTCTTGCCCTCTGTTAACTGATTTCTTGCACTGAATGTTTGCAATTGCGCTGATCCTGCATCTCCAAGTTATATATCTTCAACCTGTGTCCGCTTGTGTATTCACTGCCTGTGTAGCTGATTTTGGTACTGATGCTTCTGAATGTGAAGCAAGAGATGCAGCAGGTAGTAAATGGTGCTTTTCTGAGCACAGGTAAAACTGTACAGTCCCAGTGTACCTGTGATGCTTGAGTATCATCAGCACCTCACACACTGGGAAGAAGGAAAGCCTGTGAGATATTTTTTCAGCTAATGGTCTCTGTATTTGGACAAGGAGGTCCAATTTTGGCCTCCGATGTGCACCAATGGAAAATCAAAGTAGTTTTGCTGATGACAGTGAAGCTGCTGTCATTTTTACAACCAAAAATTGGTCCTAGAATGCCTTATAGAAAGACAGATTTTTTCTTTCTGAAATAATTTCTTTCCAAAAGACCTTCTGAAAGGTCTTCATGTGGAAACTTCCTAGAGAAAATGTTTTGTCTTGATAAATTAACCTTTTTTGAATAGTCAACCAGAAGAGGAGAAGATGTGGTTTGAACTTCTCATTTTGCCCCAGCTTGACAGCTGAAACTAGAAAGCAAAGCAAGCCTATTCTCAGAAACCAAAATTTTCTGTTCCAATACTTTGCATGTTGCTTATCTTCATACTTGCTATCTAGTTGTACAGCAGGTCCCCCATGAATTGTAAAAGAGCTTATCTTCTCAGTTTCACAATCTACTTGGGAAAATTGCCATGTAAGCACAGGGAAATCTGACACATCTTTTTAGCATGAAGTGTTAAGCAGCTAAAATGACAACTACGTCCATTAAACCATCCAAGCAAGTAGAAGGCTCACATTTTATAACATTTTAACTAGCTGTTCTTCTCCTACTACATTAAGCTGTCACCACTTCTCATATTTTAAAGTACTTTTATGACCCACTTTCTTCTTTTTAAATATTTCGCTAGAGCTAACTGAAAATTATGGAGGTGTTGCTAAGGAAGATGGGTTTTTTTATTCTAGAAAATAAGTGATCTTGTTAATCTCATTTTCAGTCCTATTTGCAAGTGTTTTGCCCCTGGAAAGGTAGATAGGAGGAAGAGAAGTGATGAAGTCTCCCAGGTTTAGTTCAAGTGAATAAAGGTGTCACAGAGTGATGGCTGAGGAAGAAAGAGACCGCGTTGTGATATCCCGAGGGCACTAAGCTGCGACAGTGGCTGATGTTTCACCTACCTGGGGCCAGAAGAGCTTAAAAGGGTTATTCTTTTTCAGGGAATTTACCTCCCGTGACCTCCTTTAGTGATAAATACTTTGCAGGATCCACCAGATATTCTGCTATATTTCTGTGGAACTGAAAATCACATCCTTGGTGGCTTGCAGTTCTGGCAGGCATTCACTCAGTGGCCACTGTTGGTTGTTGCAGGAGACAAAATAAGTTTACAAATATTTCTGTCAACACAGAAATGGCGTTTTTCCTCATTCTAGTAATTACAGTTTCATTCTCAAAACAGCTGTCACCATTATCCTTAATGTCAGACCTGTGACTTGGTCCCTAGGCTCTGGGAGGAGAATGTTACCATGCTTTCCTCAACATCTGATTGAAGCATACTGCATGCTCTTCCAGCACTTTCTGAACTCATTAACAACCACTGTAACGAGCAACTTAGGCCATGCATAGAGCTTTCTCTCTCCTTTTTCCTTTTTGCACAAATATCTTGAAGTATATAAGAATCTTTTGTTCTTGGTAGTCTGTGATTTAGGAACTTTTTGGGCTCATTGAATGCATTTCCTTCCTTTCTTGGCTTAGTTTATCATTGGTGCATTTCATTTTGTACTAAGTGCACAGCAGGTACCACCTTAACATTCTGTGCTTGCTAGAGACACATATTAAAAGGAAATAATGTCAAAGTTTACAGTGATAGGACAGAAACTCTTGCCTCTTATCCAAAAAGACACAAGTGGGCTATTATTTTGCAGTATCACAGTTCATTCCCACATTTCTTTGTCAGAAATTCCGGTTTTGACTGAGAACAATTAATACATTGATGGGATTTCAGGTCCAAAGGGACCTTACTGATCACCTGCTCTGACCTTGGCACTTACCCATCCAGGTGGGGACAAATGAGATCGAAACCTGGCTCATTGCATTGCATGTTACTGCTTTTCTAATCATTATTTGAATGTGAAGGGAAAATAGGTTTTCCTCCTTGATTTCATAGATGAAAAAGGGCTTTTATCAGGCTGTAAAAATAATTTATTCTTCCTTGATCCATCAAGAAAGAGCAAATGGGCTGCTGCTCAGAGATTGTTCGGAGTGAATTACTTGATCAATAAGTTCAGCCGTCAGGAAAAATTTCCGTTTAATGCAATTCTGCAATCCACTTTAATCTTCGATGGTCTGCAGATGGCACTCAGGATAGGTTCTCATCATTAAAGTGCAATTGTGTGAAAGGAGGAATAGACCGAATATCCAATAAACATTTACATTTGATATGACACCAAATTTTTTAACTTGAGCATTCAGCATGAGGTGAGGGGTAGGCAAAGAGGACCTGTCTTGTGGAGGTCCTCCGGAATTCCAACTCAACACCAGGATCAGGAACAAGTGCAGAGTCCTTCCGAGCGTGAAACTGAAACTGGGAACTGAAACTGGCTGGAAACCCCAACTAAAATAAGCCAGTGAGAGACAGTCTATTTGTGCAGAGCTTTCAATCTGGACAGACAAGAGGAAGAGAAGCAGATATGGAGATGTGAGGGGCCAAGGTCTCACAGCCCAGCATTAGAAAGCGGATATCCTGATAGATGGAGTCTTGGTTCTCCGCGAATCTTGGCTGTGCTTCTATCCTTGCCTGCATTTTAAAAACTTAAGAGACTGCTGCCTTCATTTTGACCTACTTCAAAGATAGAAATTGCATTTGAAAACAATTTTTCTTAATGGGTTCTCATGTAGAAACTTAGATATTTCTGAGCTCACATGGAATTTTATGTTGAGTGTTTCAAGTTCTTGATGCAAAGAGCCCTATTCCACACCCTAAGAGAATGAAGGAAGTGGGATATAGGTGTCCTCACCTGTCCTCAGTGCATTTGAATCCCTTCAGGGAACATGGCAAGCTGTTTGCTACAATCCCATGTGCCAAGACTAGATTTGTATGAATGGCTGTGCATCTTCCTTTGGCACTGGAATTTCATGCAAGGGGAAGCAGGTGAATATCATGTGTTTGTCCTTGAAACCAATGTTTGCCACATGAGTTGGCCTTCATTTAAGTGATGGCAGGACGGAAAGAGCATACAACCGGAGCGTAGTTTTGTAACTGATCTGTAGAGGTGAACTACAGGCCAAGGGAATCTGTTGGTCCCTGCACAGAGGAGCTCTCTGGTCAAGCCTGTGGAATATGGTAATTAGACTGTAAGATCATATAGCCAGGCCACTGAGTTTTAGCCCCCAAAATTTTAGCCTAGTGTGCTACTTGAGAGCGACGATGTGGATTCCATTAGATCACTGGACCTAGTCCAAAGCCCATTGAAATAACTTAGAAGTTTTCTGTCTTTTCAATGGAATAAGCCTGTTTCTAAAGTGCAATTATTTGAATTCATAAAAAAGAGTTACTTTGTGATATTTCCTTGTTTGCCCTTTTCCCTCGAGATTTTGAATAGTGAGCATTTTTATGGTGCTGTACAATTCATATCTCACTTCATGGTGTCCCGATGAATGGCTGCAGATGCTGTTTCTGTTTTACCTTTTATATTTGAACTGGAAATGTTTCAGTGACTTTCCAAATGTTCTGAGCTCTTCATTGGCAAAAAACATGTACAGGCAACGATGATCAAATGCACATGTTGTAGCTGAGCTTGGCCGGTTTAATGGGTATGTTTGTCATTTTCCTTTCACCCTCAGCTTTATATTCAGGCCAGACGCCCCGAGAATCTGACCTTATCCATTGCCAGAGCAACATACCATTCTCATCCCGTGCGGCTGCAAGGTGTGAACAGAGGAGCACCGTACCAGCAGTACCAGCCCGTTGTCATGCTCGAGCAGGCTTATATCATCCAGTGGGACGGCAGAGCACCTGAGGATATCATCCTGTACCCGATCAACTTCAATAGGTACTGCCCTACATTGCTGGAAAACGTTCTGTTTTCCAAAGGTCTGGAGCTTTAACAATTTCCCATGTTATTCGCAAGTGAACTATCAAATGCCTCAGCAGTTTCTGAGGGAGTGGAAGCAAGGTGTTAATGGCTGGCACTTACTGATGCAAAAAGATGCCTCTGCTTTTACTTTATTCAGCTTTTTTGATGTGCAGAGATGTTGCTCTTTCCAGAAAGTTTTGAAACAGAATCCAAGTAAGTCCTGGCCTGCTGTCCCTGAATTCCCTCCAGAAGAGCTCTGGCTCTTGTTCGTTTGTTTGTACTAGTTACTGCACACATAATTTATCTCCCATATATATAAAGTGCAGAAATACATCAGAATGTGCACAGAGCTTTGCATCTTCTCTCATCCAAACAGCCCTACAATCACTGTTTCTTTTTACATAAAGTTTTAAAATGTTAAGGCTCAGTACAGCAAAATTGTAGGCTGTGCTGCATTGGTTTTCCACGATTTCTTCTACCATTATATAAAAGTGGGGTATATTCATTTTAGACAGTACTTTTTTTCCCTTGCAATCTGTTTCATTTTGCATAATTTCATTTACAGTTTTCCTGTTTTCCTTATTAATGTATCTTCGTGCACTTTAAGGAAGAGGAAAATCTATTAGTCACTCATGGACAAACTGAGCTTTGCAGTTATTATCTCTCTTAAAATGATTAGCTATTTCCTTGCAATTGCAGATCTAAGTCTTCTGCTGGGTCACTGGTGGTTACTCCATCCCTGTGCCAATTAATACTTGCCAAAGCTTTGGCCTGAGGTCTTCAAGCACAGATTCAAATTTGAAGGCAGCTCTGGGTCTTTGGTAAAACTCAACTTGAAGTTTAGCTCTTGTTCAAGCAGCAACTTAACTACATTTTACTATTGAAAGCCACAATGTGGTTATGGTTCTCTTTGTCTTGTGTGAAAACAGTTATTTCACCAGGGCAAAGGTTTGTAGATTTTTCTGATCCAGAAACAGCTGGTAAAGTATGTGTTCTGAAGAACTATAAACAAGAACTATATTGTAGTGAAAGCAAACCACAATTTTACTTAATTTCATTTAAAGCATCTTGCTAAGAAATAATTGGGAGTGAAATGTGTGGCTGCTCTGTGTACACCTCAAGTGTACTGGATGCTAAAGACTGAGAGACTGAGGGCTGATGCAATGGCAGCGGTGAAATGTCCAGACTTCATCCAAAAACATGGGGAAAGGATCTTCCTGTAGAAGGGTAAAACAGTTGAGGTAAAAAAGAGAGTTTATGGGTTTGAAGGAAAACAAGTGCCTGCTTAAGCAGTTCCATGTATGACCTTTATTAAACATTGTTTTCTAATCATTTTTGGAATGGAAGAAATCTCAGATTGTGGAGCCCAGTGTAATCAGACCTAGAAAATCAGGAAGACTTTTACTTATCTCAAGTGGCTTTATGCTTTGTTTGTTGCTTTTAAATCCAAAATACTGAATAATGTGCCAAAAATGCGAGCCCTTAAAATAGTAACATCTGTGTAGAATATGTGTGATGCAAACCAAAAAATGTTTGGTGAAGTTCAACAGCAATATTCTAGGATTAATAATTTCAAACATAATCTGAGTGAACAATGAAACTATTTTTAGTCATTGTAAAATGATGGATAGATATACCCGGGATGCTGCCTTTGCAGATAGACAGCCCCTGTGCTTCTGGAGTGATTTGCTCTGTGCTGGCTGAAGGAAGGTCAGAGGGGAAATAAGGAATTTGACAGGGAGATGTGTCCCAGGATTTGGATTTCTGTGGAGGTCAGGAGCAGCACTGATGTTGAATACTTGCACGATTAACCCTTTCCCTGCTCTGAAGGGCTGTAGAAAGCTCTGATAGAAGTCATGCCAGTTCAGATGTCTATTATGAGACTGGAACGTCCGGATTCCTTGGGTGGGCAGGACTTGGTGGGGATGAGTTCATGTGACTCAGCTGAAACTGGCAGCGCTGCTTTCTGTGAGCTGTGGATCTTGTCCGGGGAGCTCAGCGGCACCACTGGTGGGTTTACTCAGCAGAGGAGGGCACTACTTTGAGCACAGACACCAAGCAGATCTTTTTCTTTCTACCTTGGGCACCTGAAGGTCTGCTGCCGCACTTGTGTCTTCCTTGTGCTAATTCAAGCCATGTTTAAAGTAATTCTTCAGTTTCTTCTCTTCCATCGAAATATGTAGCTAAACCAAACACTATCGCTATGTCTCCACATGCTGCCATCTGTGGCCATGTGGTGCAAATGAGCTGTTTGATGCACACCAGGTTCCCTTCCAAGGAGAGGTATTGTTTGCATTAGCCACTAGCTGACTGATAGGCAAATATAAAGGCACGGTGGAGACCTGCAGGCTGTGTTTTCAGACTGCTGGGGAACGTAGCTGTCTCAGCAGAAATGCCCTTTTTAAGCTGTAGATAGGGTTGTCTGTGTAATGGCTGGGTGTTTCCCTATGAGGATGAGAAGGCGGGTAGGTATTGAGCCTTGTGGATAGAGGTATTGCAGGACAAGTAGCTTCTGAAGGTTTTGGCAAGCGAACAGAAGGAGAGCGCCGGCTGGAATTTTAATGACCAGGAATGAAGTGTGCTTCAGAACTAGTGCAGATCTGCTGAGGATTGCGCTCATCGGGCATGAATCGTGTGTGAAACCTTCATAAACAGGGACCTCAGACCTCTTCTCCATGGGCTTCATCTCTTTGTTGGAGTGGTTCCTCCCCCTCAGAGCTGTTTTTTGGTTTTCTTGTTGTTTGTTTTCCTGCTGCACAGAAGTATGTGAATTATTTGCAAGACTGAGTTAAGGGCTTTGCTCACAATTACTATCCTGAAGCACAAAGGCCAGCAGAGAGCACCAAGCTTGTTACCAGAGCAGGGAGAGGCTGTTAAGCCAGGAGGAGAGCAAGGAAAACATTATTCAGCTGCAAGCAAGTGCCTTCTTTCGAGTGCTGGAAAACAGTACAAAGATTGACACTTCATATAGTAAACCAAGTCAGAAAAGAAGTCCTTCAATTTAATGACTTAGGCTTTATGAATGTGCAAATTTTCTAATCACAGGAGAAGCTAAGGCAAATACTGTTATCAAAGGCACAGAGCTGCTCAGTGAATCAGCCAGGCTGCTTTGTGCTATCAGCACATCTAAAGATAAGAATTAAATCTCCTCAAAACACATATCTGAAGTATAGTGTAATAAGTTGTGCTGTTGAAGCAGCCTGAAAAGCAGTGGCAATTAGATTAAACATTCCTTGTTTTTAATGAGCACGGGCAAATATCTCTATACTTGCTCTGTTAAGGCTCAGAGGGAAGGGTTTTCCCTTATTAGGGCGCTCCGCTCTGGTTTGACAGAATTCAGAGAAATGTGAGCAGCTAACTGGATAAAGAGGGTATTTTTTTGTAGGTAGATTGCCACAGTTCTGCAAGCAGGGGCTTTCCTTTGTACTGCACATCTTCCAACAGATGCTGGCTCCAAGAACAGTGCAGGAACCTTCCCTGGGCTCTCTCCATCAGCATCCCTCTTAGCTTCCCCTGGAGAGGTGCAGCAAGGCTCATAACATCGATGTTCTTTGGTGCCTTTTTGCAGGAGTTGGAGCCTTATGAGAGCCTTAATAAAATAAATTGGTGGAGGAATGCCAAATTTCTTGTCAGCAGCAAGCAAAAGGGCAGATGTCCATGTGTGTGCTTGGGCACGTGTCCAGCCTTTCCCCTGCTGCCGTGTTTGCGCAGGGATGGGCACAGGTGCACAGCTCAACTCCCCTATTTGCTAGGCTGGAGTTCTGCGCTAGGACTTGTTATCATATTCACCAGTGAATAATGTAAATTATCTGAAAACTCAAGAGCCTGGAGTGAGTTTGTGTCTAAATTCTTCATCAAAAGTAGTGGAGCCTTTGGACGCTGGGTGATATGAAACCTCAAGGATGCTGCAGCTCATCCAAAAGTGGAGATTTCAGTGCAGGCAAACTTCTGCAGCCCATGTCTGCACTGAGACTCTGGGGGACTCGTTATATTTGTATTTGTCAGGGTTGTGTAGGTAGGTGTTTTTCCTACAGCTTCTTAATCAATGCCAGAATGATTCATACTTTCAGCTACTTGTCATTTTTGTCATTAAATTCCTTAGCAGTGATAAGGTCTAGAGGGAAACAAAGATAACGAGACAAGGCTAGAATGTGCTTGTTGCAGACTTGCCCAGTTTATGGATATTTCCTAAACTGTTTCTTTTTCAGATTAGTTCTAAATGAGCTTTTCCTTTTGCTTCCCAGATTGATAAATGCACAGGAAGGCAAAATTAGTATTTCAAAGCAGAGCTAACAGTTTAAGGCTGTGACTGCTGCTTGTAACTTGTACATACATGAGTTCTGACCTCAATCTGCCCAGATCTGGATGTAATACAAGTAACACCAACTCTATTTCCAATAATAATAAGTAAAGTGCTACTTGGGTTTCATAGCCTGCCCCTCTTGATAACATCTGTAATTCAGAGTTAATCATCTGCACAACACAGAAGTCAGCAGATATATTTGAATTCCCTTCTGTCTATTCAAATCCCTTAAATTACTCACAGGTCAGCCCGTGGATGAAAGCCACAAGATTATTTTTTTTTAATTGGAAAGAAGCTAAAGCGTTTGCCGGAACACCAGGTTGCAGATTGTGGTGTTTTAGTACAGCTGGGCCAAAGCTGATGCTGACATGGCGAAGTCTGAGCGATCCTAAAGCCCCGTCTTTGCCTCCCCACCTGCAGTCCTTGCTGCAGGTTATTAGGCAGATGGTTTAGTGCCAGTCTTAGGTTAATGGTTGGACTCGATGATCTTGAGGTTCTCTTCCAACCACAATGATTCTGTGATTCTGTGATTCTCCCGGCCCTTGGAGTGGGGTTTGTGGCTCCTCAGGACCACCAGTCTCTTCTGACCTGATGTATCCAAGACACAGCAGCAGGAAAAAACAAAATACACAATAGTCAGCACTAAAGTACCTGGGAATGCATTAAAAAAAAGTACAAATTGAATTGGGATGTGATTCCTTCATGAAAGCATGTAGGGTGGGAAAAAAGACAATAAGATGATGTACTGTATTTAAACGCAGGAAGTTCTTATTTTTGCTTGAATGCAATTGTCTGTGAGCCAAATGCTCGCTGAGTCAAACCGTGGTTTCATGAGTATCAGCAGAAGCGTACCTCAGGGCAGGATCCCGTTTATAATCTGTTGAGCTTCACAAAAGCAAAAATCATTCTTTTTGCCTAAGGAGGCACATGGGTAAAACAAAAAAATTTAATTTATATTAAGAGATGGCCAATGCTTTTGAATTTTTAATGGCATTTCCTAAATGGCAACATTTAGGAAAGGCATTTAAATCCCAATGCACACAACTCTAGTTAACTAAACACATACCGAAGTTGTTACTATCCCTGCAGCAAGTGGTCTTCCAGAAGAGTCTATCCTTAATAACAAAATCCTGAAAAAGAATTGCTGGATATTCGCCCAGTAGCCATGTGCGTCATTGCAGGGGGTTTGCATGAGTTTAATGGACTTGAGTTGAAGGCAGAAAATCAAAAAGAAATCTAGAAAAAGGGAAGGAGTGACAGCTGCAGGGAGCCAGTGGGAAATGTGGGTTTGAGGAAAAGAGCTTGAACTGGGAAAATGTGGTAAGGATGTAGCCAGGTTCCTCACAACCCTTTCTCCACTCTTCTTAGCAGCTGTGAGACGTGTGGGTATTTCTCATGCCATTTTCCTCACCAGTGGTGTTGGTTGGAGAGGAGGTGTCTTCTCCTGAAAACAGGTTTTGTGCCAGAGGAGATTCAGTTGGTGCTGGGCAGGTTGTTGTCAGGTTGGGAAACGTATTTTGGAGATAAAAACCAGCTGCATCTTGACTGAGAGTGAGGAACATTGACCTCCTTTGATTTGTTTGTGGGACGATTTGGAGGCTGAATGGTGACTTTGCTTTTTTTTGTCTTTTAAAGTTCAAAATTCAGCCTGTGAGGGACTAACTTACTGAAGCAGTACGTGGGGATTTCTGCTTGGTTCCCATATTATGAACAGGAAAGTTCCTGTTCCTTGCTTCTAAAATGGACTGAACTTTATCACTAGAAAAGGCTGTGAACACAGTTACTTAAATAGCTCAGGTTAGTTTCCTACACATGCTAATATGACTTTAACTTAGCTGACAGCTAATTCTAAAGTCAGACTTTCCACCTGAGAATATTTTTGTTTCTCTTGCAAGGAACTCCTAAGAATGAAAGCCTAAAGAATTTAAAGAAAAGTCCTGTATGTTGCTATATTGACTACATTGGACAGCATTTTGTTTATCAATAGTCTGACTTTCATCCCTTGTATTTTAAGTTATTTTTTTCCCTTTGTTTGTGCTGGTTTTAAGCATAAGAGCATCTAAAGCGTAAGAGCATCTAAAGCATCTAAAGCATAAGAGCATCTAAAGCCACAGCATTCAGGCAGGGATCTGAAATTACTCTGAATTTGGGATCTACTATTAATTCAGTGTTTTCCTCTTCTTGCCAGTGCTGTGTGTGTCCCCAGGCCTTGGGGCATCCTCAAAGACCCAGCTGATGTGCTGGTACTGAGAGCAGCAGAATGAGGGCTTATTTTTCTTATTCTATCTGCAAATATTCAACCCAGAGTAGCAGCTGGTAAATACGACAGAATGGAGAGGTTTTAAGCAGAGGTATAATGTAGGACAACAGTTTATTGCCCACCCTGAAGAAGATGAAGGCTTCTTGCACTTGAGACCCAGCCAGGAGGTCCTTGGTGGCCGGTGTGGTGGCTGAGGAAGGCACACGTACATCTATTTTACTTCGAAAGCGATGTTCAAGACGTCCCATGCATGATTACAGCATGTTGCCTGAGGTTGCCTTTCTCCCTTGGTTTGGCAATGACTGGAGAGGAGGCATCTGATCCCCGTTCGCTGCAAGGCAGAGGCCTGAGGACCATTCCACAGTAGCTCAGTTTCTTGCTTTGCTTTTCCTGGAGATGGTGGAGCCCCATTCAGCCACACAGGCAGGTATTTGGGAGGGTTTACAGTGGATTTTGTAGAAGCTAAAGAAACAGAACTGAAGTAAAGAGCTAAATAGGAAGCTGTTAAAATACCACTCAGTTAAAGAGAAAATAACCACCTTATTCTTTCCTATATTTACATGAAGGATAACTTCTAATACCTTCTCTTCTCACATCTCCTCCCAAGCTCTTTGTTGTGGGAATGTACTTATTTCCATCTTTCCTCCCCAAACTCCAAAGGAGGTGATTTTAATTTGATTCTTTTTCTATCTTGATATAATTTATTTCAATGTTTCACCCAGCCTACTAGGCTCTAGCACTCATATTCCCAAATGCACTGGTGATTCACGACAGTCACAGCTGTGGGTTTTTTCACACTTCGTTTTCCTTTCACCCTCCAGTTTTCTCTTCTAGGGCCTTTCTCATTACCTGGGGAAGTGACAGTCAATGTAGTGCAGCACCAAAGCTGCTTCCAAGCATCTGAGGGAGCTGATGAGCCCTTTTTGTGATGCTGTCTTCAGGGGATGAAATGTGCCAACACAATGCAAATCACCCTTATGGAACAGCCAAAATGTCTTGGGACTGTGTCCTAAAAATATTCCACAAACATGGCTCTGGTACATTTCTTTCATTTCCTCTAGTTGGAGGCCAAATAATCTGAAAATATATCTGTTTTCTAGCTGTCCTGTGTTATGACACAGCTGGAGTTGGTTAAAATCTAGAGGGCAGTATCTGGCTTAAGCTGATGTGTCTTTGTGCAGCTTTGATTTATTATTCCAGAACAGCCTGTCCCCTCTTCCATCCTATAGGTCGTTTTGTTTTGTTTTAATGAGAAAACCAGAGAAAGATTGAAATAGCTTTGGTTTTCTGCTCTCCATGTATAACACAAAGTAGAGATCTAGGCATGCAGATTCCCAGATTCCTCTGAACAGAAGCGGTTTCGCCCCATTGATCGCTCTGTAGGCAGTGATGGGTGGTGGGTCATTTCAGGGGAGCCTTTGGAGAAAGTTTGTCTTCCTGAGCTTCGTAGGACCCAGAAAGACAGCTGATGAAGGTGGTATTTGTCTTTCTTTGAGCCAGATTTATATTCCCACATATAACCAGGAAGCCAGGTAATTAAAATAATAGATTTAAAAGCTGGATGGTTTTGGTATTATAAAGAAAGCTAACCACAGTACTGGTTCAGGCTAATTATCTTGGTATTCATCTTTTCTTTTCAAGTGTAAACTTCTTGTGGCTTTCTGCTTCGTACAGCACAAGAGCATCCCACAGACAGGGAAGGGTGTTGGGTTTTGTGGAAGATCCTTCCCGTCTGCATCCAAATTGCACCGTAACTGCATCTTTTGGCTGAGTTGTGTAACAAAGGTATCTAGTTTGGGGCCAGTTTTTCTCACCATGAGGATGATGATGCAAATCACAGGATAACTGAGAGTTATGGGGGAATTTTTTGTAAATGTGCGTGCTGAAATTGTGATACACAAGAGTTAAAAGATGATTTAACTTTACCCTTAGTTATTCTAAACTGATGTTGAAGAAAGAGAAGGGGAGAGGGAGATTTTAATGGAAACCATAATAATAAACTTTGCTGTAAAGTGGAGGAAGCAGGTCTCTTTAGACCATGGCTCTGGTTCAAGTCAGAGATTACTTTCTAATTCCTGAATCTGTGCCCCTGGTGAAATGTCTGCTGGATACCGGTTCCCTCTCCTGCTGCAGCTCCAGATGAACTAAAACGAGCCACGGCTGCCTCGGGAGATGTGAGAGTGTATGTGACCGGTTGTACCTCAGCCTTACAGGGCAAGGAAGAGAAAACATTCTGGTTTTAAGCCACCCTGGCACCTGCCTCAAAGTCCTCCAAGGTCAGCCGGGGTCCCTGGATCAGACCTTTGTAATAAGCAGCCATTGTTTCCAGACAAAGCAAAAAAACAAAAGTGATTTTCTTTGGCTTTGAGGATTTGCTGTGTTTTTCTAAAGGAGGAGTAGAACCTCAAAGGACATTCTTCTGTTTTCCCCTGAAGACTGTACTCTTGGCTGGAAACCATCTCTCCTGTATCAGGCTCTTAAGTGCACTTTCCCTCTTTCCCCTGCCTTTCCTTTTTGCCGACAGAGGAGACTGGCTGCACGTTGCCCTCTGCTATCCCCGGGATGCCGTGTTCCAGGTGGTGGCAGATGTCTACCAGCGAGGGACAGGCATGGTGCACAGCGTAAGACACTACCTCGCTGCTCCTTCCCGGGCCAGCATTCTCAACGGGACCGGCCAGCGGCTCTTCTACTTCGACAGAGCATCGGGGTGAGCCCTGCGTTGCCCCAGAGGGTCCCTCAAACAAAACCCTTGGGGTCTTTCTCTTACCAGCCCCAGCATCTCCTTTGCCTTTCTCAAAGTTAAAAATTGAGGCTCGCCCATCTTGTATGGTCTTTTCACTTATTTCAGGTCAAAATCCTTTATAGGCTGGAGTTATCTGGAGTAGGTCTATTTCTTTATCACCAAGCAGTGATTTGCAATCCTGTTATGAAAATTGCTGATTTCTTGCCTGGATTTAGCTCCCTTGAGGCATCCCTGCTGCTCAGATCACTGCAGGTGTGGGTGCAATGTAAATATTTGTTTAAATCCATTGCACCCAAAGGGCTGTGAAAAGGAGTCCTCTCGTCACTGTGGCAACTTCAACACTGAGATAGTCTGGGAAGTTTCAACTTTTTCATATTCCGGTGATGAGAGATTTCTAAACCCATCACATTCTAAAAGTTAAATCTCATGAAAAAAAAGGAGAGCACCATAGTACATCTCTTATTTTGAAGGCATGAAGAGAGTCCTGGAGATCTTGCACTACCTTTATAAGAATCTAGGACACCTTTGGTTAAAAAAAACATTGCAAAACTTTGTTTCTCAGTCAGCTAAAATAGCTAGGGAGGAAAAAAGTGTTTTGTGGTCTAACCATGGATCCCATGATGCTTCACCTGACTAAGTAGCTACTTCAGGAATCAATCCACAAATGCCAGATTTGAAAATAAGATGGGATATATTTATTCATTCAACCATAACACATGAGCAATCGAATCCCGGAATGCCTGCCCCGCTAACCAGGCTCCTCCATGGGCAGGTCTCTCTCATCATAGGAATTGTGAAATAACAATTTGCTAATCCTCCATTTCTTGTTTTCTTTTTTTTCTTTTTAAAGCCCAAATTCTGTAAACAGGTTGTTTACTACTGAATAGTGGGGAAAATGGTTACACATGTGGGTCTCTGGAGGAAGAGCCATAGGTTGCCAGCAGCCATCTGGACCCAGTAGATGCAGATTGATGGGTCTAACCTAACTTAATTCTGGCAGTGTCAGCCTTTTGGTTTTCTGTTTAATTCAGCAGTGATTTTTTTAGCCTTTCAGAGTACAGAAGCTAGGGGATTGGCTTTTTTATTTTCCTGTTGTTGTTTTTTAGACTTTGTTTCATAATGAGTGGGATATTTCTCCTTCTTTTTTTAACCCCACATGCTGGATCCTTGGACAAGAACCAAGCTTACTCATTCTTTCTTCCAGACAAATAGAAACAAATATTTAGCTTAGAAGGAAAGAGAAAGAAAAATCCCTTTAAAGCTCAAGTATCTTTTTGATCCTGGAGCTGAAGTGAGCTGTTTATATAATTTCCTCAGCCTGAACTGCAGAACGGACACAATTGAAAACATACTTAGAACAGGCAGCAAAACGAATGAACTCCAAAGGCCAGAAGACCTGCCTCCCTTGGAGCTATTTTCATGCGTGCCTTGGGCTAAGCTCTGCCTGCGGGCCAGGACCGGGCGATGCAGAGAGCCCAAGGGTTGATGCTGGTATTTCCAGGCAAACCTGTCCCCTTCTGCATGACGGCCCGAGCGCTGCTGTTGCTCTTTATCTGGTGGGGTGCCACCATGCCTGGGGACCCCACGGGGTGCCTGGGTCTGGGGGGGTGTCTGCCCCACATGGTGCTTGCCAGGGGAAGGCAGATGGTTGGGGTGTATGGGCTAAAAGTGCTGCAGGTCTTGTCACAGCAGGATGAGAGGGGAGCTCGACCTACATCCTTGCAGGACCCATTTTGCCATGACTGTGCTGCATTACACTGGTCTAAGACAGGGTTGGTTTGCTGTTGGGAAATGGGAGGGATAATGCAATTTAGCAAGTGCAGACCCCGCTTCTACTCAGCTTTTTCCTCTAAACCACGTGGTGGTTCTGATCCCTCTGTTCACTCTCATTTGTAGGTACCTGTTTGTTCACCTGCAAGCCCACGAAGCTCGGAAAGGACACAGTTACTGCTCTCAGCAAGGCTGTGAACGTATTAAAATCATGGCGTATATGTACCCAGGGGACTCCTGGAGCTGTGACCCAAACCCCTTCCCGCAGAGGCCAGCGGCCGCCCAGCGCCCCGTGTCCCAGCGCCCGGCTGGGCCGTGCCGGGCGTGCGGGGCTCCGCAGGTACCTGCTGCCCGAAACAGCATCTGAGGTGACGCCGTGAATGTGCATCCACGTGAGGTCAAAAAAGCCACAGGGAATTCCCGCCTGCGAATGTGCACAGCGTCACGTAACCTGTGTAGAGGGAAGGGTTTTGCTCTGAATTTCTGCAACTTTTTGTGCTATGCTTCAAAGATAGCCTCAAAAAAATTACCCAAATGGAAGCAAGTGAATGCACATTCATGGCACCTTTTTTTCCTCTCCATTTCTTTCTTTTAAACAAGAAAAAAAGGACTTTTAAGAGGGCTCAGATGGGATTAGCTTTGAATTCCAAAGTATGACATTGCTTCTGAATTTCAAACTGGGAAGTAATTCTGGTTAATAGGAATAACTGGAAAATTAGAGCCAAGTTCTCTTCTCATTTACTGTAAATTCACCCCACACTAAATCCTGTAGAACTGTTTCAGGCTCATATAAATCTGCACTTGAGTTTGTAGCCAGACAAAATATAAGAAATTCATATTCAACTTTTAAACTTAGTGGCAGAGTGACCATCAGAGGTCCCTTCCAACCAGCGTTGCCACAATCCTTTGATAAATGGTGTCTTAATAATGAGCACTTACTTGTGAACCAGGATCACAGTTTGAAAAGAAGAATTTGTAAACTTTTGAGGTCCTATATACGAACATTGGTACCTGGTGTCATTTTGTTGATGGAAACCAGTTAGCAAGGCATTTTTTAAGTTTCTGTCTCTGGTGTAATTGCAGGTTGCTATCACTAGCACACCCTCGTTCGAGTATGTAAGAATCCAGATCCAGTCTCTCAGCAGGGCAGACATACAAAACCACTTGACATCTGCGTTCATTAAGGTACGTTGTGTTTTACTGCATTTGAAATGGGGATTTGAAACAGGGGAAACTTTATCTCTAAGGATAGTTACTGCAAAATCTTGCTGAGCCTTGGCAAAAGGAAATGGGAAGTTCCCCTGGAAGAGGCGAGTGTATTGTTCTCCCTTACAATTAACTCCATTAATGTCACTGGGAGTTCGTATTCTATTCAGATGAGGATTTGAGCTCTTAGGCGAAAAAAAAAAAGGCCTTTTGTCACCTTAGAAGAAGAATTAACACCACCACTCTAATGTAGACCAAGGAATGCACACCAGAACTCATTGTTTATAAAGGATGTGGGGACTAAACAAGTTTGTTTTTCCGATTTTCTCTGCTGGCATTGCACTAAAAGATAAAAATAACTATATTTCACTGCTGATGGGGTTTAGAGCTGTCAGGTTGCCCCTACACGTGCCTTATATGTCTGTCTAGAGGGTGAAGGTGACTGAAATCACGCTTGCAAGGGTACTGTCCAGGCTTACATGCCTGCATGCTACTGAGTTATAATTAATGCTAACAAATGCCAAGCAAAGCTGCCACAGCATCCTTAAGGAGCCAGAGCAGCCAAGATTTCTTGCCACGTGCACCGGCTGCATCATGAAAAATTTATTCAAACCCATTAGCAAGCAGGTGTTAGCGGAGGCAGCATCCTCACCCGTGGTGAAGGGGAGGTTGTGTCTGTCTCCCGGGATGCTGGGGAGATGCGCCAGTGCCAGGCACCTCAGAGAACCATTGTCTTTCTAAAAGCGAATATCGTGACGTGTCCTGAGAGGTGTAGCCTGGGGAAGAAGCCCTTGCTGTAGGAAAGGGAGTAGGAGCCACTTGTGCTACAACTGCTTTGAGACACTGGGGCAGCCTTACTAAGAAGGAATATTTTGGTTTTGATATTTACATTTCCAGGGAAAACAAAAAAAGTCCATATGTCGCTTCTATTCCCCCATCTGCTGTCTCAGCACCTCTCCCTTGTTCTGTGGTCAAATCTGCTTCGCCAAGTGACAGTAATTTCCCCTACATGGAAAGAAACTGCTTTAAGACTGAACTAAGCATTTTATTCCCAAGATTCTTGGCTTCCCAAATGTATCTTCCTAATATACAAAAGATGCTGATGACCTCATTCTCATGGTTTTATACCCCACTGGGTTTATCAGTGCCATTGGGAACTAAGGGTTTTGCTTCCTCCTGCCACTGACCATCTATAAATTATGTCACTTCATCTGCACTAATTATACATTTTAAATTACAGTGTGTAAAAGCTTGGTATTTTCCTTGCTTGTCACTCTCTTCTTATGGAAAAGCAGGATCAGAGTCTGAAGTTCTCCAGCCTGCCTCCATAAAACCTCCCTGTTTTTTGTTGCAGATAAACGACACAGTTTTCCTGTTCAATAGCCGGGGGATATTCTTCATGGTGCTGGATGCGTGTTCGGGAGCAGTTGTGAGCAGGCGGCACTTTGCCACAGTTACTGGCGAAAACGCTGCCAATGCAATAACCGATTATGTTCAAGCATTTATAAAAGAGAGGTAAGCAAACTGCTTCATGTAGCAACCCGTGGCTGATAGACAAAGAAAGGAAAATGACCTACTTTCATAACCCAACCTGTGCTCTGAAGAAATCTGGCACAGATTAAATATGTGCAAATCCCAGATATCATGCAGATAATAAGAGAAGCAGTGTCTCTCTCCCAGGATTGCACAGATTAGAGCAGACAGAGGCAGCTTTTCTGGAAAACTGGCAATTCCTTCTAAATTAACCATTCATTTTCCAGCATGGAGTAGATAAGGTCCTTGCAATGACATTTGCAACACTGCGTACCTGTCCTGGTGTCCAGCAATTTCCTGGCAGCCGATGATTCAGTTTTCCATTTCTGAAATGAGCTGGTTTCTGTTTACTCTTACTGATTGTTTTTGCCTCTTGTGACAGATGAAAATCATAGGTGTGCCAGATTTTCCAACAGGGCTTTTCTGGGGTGAACCAGCGAATAACCTGCCTGCCTGCGGGCTCTGTTACCTTGCATGTGTCCTGGCAATGGTCTGGATCATCTCTGTTTGTGTCTGTCTCACATTCCTTGTGGTTTTATGTGTCGCCACATAAACACGGAACAACAGAGATTTATAGATAAATTCTTGGCTGCTGGCAGAAGCAGGTCAAATAACCAGAAAACAGACTTTCAGTCCAAGACATTTCCAAGCAGTTCATGACCAAAGATTTGAACGCTCCGGAGTTATTACATCTGTATTTATGCACATGAGTATGTACACATACAAAACGTGCATGAAGTGACATATATCCATGCGACGCCTGTACATTCAGTCTGATTTTCTTCTAAGATGTGTAGTTTGCAAGTCGAGGCATTCAGCTAAATGCAACCAGTTGTGCAACCTGCAATTAATTGCAGGTTCAATTCACTGGGGACTAAAAGCACATCTGTGAGGGCCAAAGCCAGACTGAGGCTTGACTGGAAATCAAACCCAGCAGATAGATGGTTTTAGAGTCTCAGGACTGTACAGCAACTCAATTTCTTCTGCATCCGAATATCATGATCCCATGAGAGATGTCCTTGCAAACAAGCATTTGTGCTTGTTTTGCTTCCATGCGAAGCACAGGTTTAATTTAGGAACATTTAACGAGAGGCTTAAACTTAGTAAAGCTTATGTGTGATTGAAATCAAAGTGAGTTAAGTGTGTTCTTAAAGTTAAACAAACTCTTAAGTACTTTTCTGAATTGGTGCTTAAATGTCTCGCAGAGTCTTGATGAAAGTAATATTTTGCAGTAATGCAGTAATTACTGTCCTTCTTTTCAGATCACTTGTTCTTGTGTGCTCTAGAGATATTGCAGAGGAGGTGGGGAGCTCTGAAATGTCTGTTTTTACCAGGTTAGGTTCAGCAAAGCCTATTGTCTTCCACAAGGAAGGTAAATATTTATTTTATCATGTTTCTTTTGCTTAAGAATCGCTGGTCTGTTCCCCTACCAAAAATGTGCACATACTGATATAGCACTTACTAATATATTTCCCACCACAATATTACAGTATAACCTAGTTGAAACATCTTGGCTCAGGGATAGTGAGAAGTATGAGAGATATTTGGGGGTTTTGACCCTACTTTGCCAGTGAGAAGCTGCATGCTGCAAATTTTCACCCTAAAGGGAACTTGAATTTCTAACCAAAAAGGCCAACCAAACAAAAAAAATCATTTGATACAGATTACATTTCTAAAACTCAACTTATTTGCAAGGAAAAACAGTCATAAACTGAAAGGTTGATCAAAAAGAAAGGAGCCTATTTGGTTTTTTGAGGGAAAGAAGGTGAAATCACCAGTTTTTGAAAGTTCTTAGTACAGTTTTGCCTTGGATTGCTGCAAGAAATCCATTGGTACCATTGGTGCAGGTAATCCATGCTTGAGTCCAGCTTTGAATGAGTAATTGGAGTGATAAGGAAATCAGGAAAACAACCAGCCAGCTTGATTCAGATTTCATTTGCAACCTCTCAAGCAGAGATCAGCTGTAGAACTGGCTGTATTTGCAGCCTCTCTTGTTTTCTTGGGGGCTTGGGGATTTTTTTCCCTACTTCTATATTGAAATGTATATAAATTTCTAGTTCAAGTTTCAAAACTCATTGCTATGACCCTTCCAGGGAAGGACAGCATAGTCTTTACAGCAGAGAGAATGATTTCACTTCGGTGCTTGTTTGATTCCAGAGAAGCTGTTTTCTCTTTCATCCTTTTAAAAGCAAAAATTTGAGGGTTTTTTTTTTGTTTTTCATCCCGAAACTTCATTGCTTCATTCTTTCATCAAAGCCCTGAATACTTTTGAAAGGAATTTTTTGATTAAAAAGCAATCTTTTTTGTTTGTTTTGTCCAACTTCGTTCCCTGAACCACCTGTGCTGCTCGCTTGGGTGCAGCATTTCCAGGTCATTTTGGGAGCTCAGTTCAACCTTCAGCTCCGACTGCTCCTGGGGCACAAAAAGCAGCAACCAGGGCCACCGCTGTCCTGGGGATGCACTGGTTGATGGTCACCTCCTTCCCCTGCCATTTCAGTGGGATGCTGGTGTCTGGCCGTGGGACTGAGCCACTTCTTGCCCATCACTTGCCACCCCCATTTTGCTTTTCCTAAGGGCAAGATTTTTCATCACCGTGTCTGCCCTGATTTCCAGTCTGGGTAATTATGTCCTGCTTCACGAGCTTTCTCCCGCTGATTCAGGTATGCGCACTATGCGACTCCAAAAGTGATCGCACACAGAACTGGTCCACTCTGGGAGGCTGCGTTTCAGGGCAGGTTGGAGCATTTCTCCCGAGTACATGTTGTTTTTGCCAGGGATAATGCAAAAAAAACCCCCATCCCCTTAACCCCAGTGGGATCGGGATTTAGAGTCTTGTTGCCTGGTTTTTGCAAAATCTTATTTAAATTAGAAGTGTTTACAGGAATAGTCTCGGTCCAACCAGCTGCAAATAGCCTTGGGAGTCTTTGCAATGAAAAGCATAATATAAACACAAGACATTATTATTAAAATGGAAGAATACATAATGCCTTTGTACTTTGTGACAGCAGAGGACCAGAGCAGAGTCGGCATGGGGAATAATAGTTCAGGCATAACAGGAAGAAAGTGATGTAAACTAATAAAAGAAGGATTCAAAGTACCTAACTATTTTCATGTAGTCAAATATGAAAAGGTACCAATGCTTAAAGATAAAGAGTAAACCAATAGCCCGGCTAACTGACATTGGGAACCTGTCTTAGCTTATTGAAATACCTACAGATCTGGGATGTAGCGAGGTTACGGCTTCAGCAAAGCTCATTCCCTCTTCCATCACTCTTTTATTCTCTTAAATGTTCTGTTATTGTAATCCAAGGAAAAAAAAAGAAGGGCTAAGAAGTTTCCATGATATGTGGAGGGAGTTGGTGCTGTGCTGCTAGTAAGTGAACTGACCCATCCAGAGGGTCACTCTCTTTGTGTCTGTTTTTCAGGGAGTTTTGCCATGCTTGGCTATAAAGGACAAGCCAGACCCTCCTGGATTAAAGTCCTTAATCATGCTGGTTATCAGAAAGCTGCTTCTCTACAGCATTATGTTCCCTTGAAGCTGAAAGAATACCAATGTCCAGCGAATGCTGATGAATCGGTAAAATTCTCTTCTCAGAAGCACTGGGAACACATGTCTGCAGAGGTGGGGGCACCCCGGGATTAGCATCATGGGGCAACTCCAGCCAGGCAAAGCCCACTGCTGCCACCAAAACCTCCTCTTGTTTCAACGGGATTGTACAAAACCAATGGTGTTCACTTGTATATTTTATAACTAATAAATATATTCTCATTTTACCCACTGTGGTGGAGCTTTATTTTTCACGCAGTGCCGTGCAGGGCAGGATAGGAAAAGCCTGTGGGCTGCCCTTTCCAAGGAGAAGTGTTTCAACATATCTACGATTTGGTATCCAAAGGTAAGTTTTGAAGGAAAAAGCCTGCTCTCTGATATCACAAGGACTGGAAGTAAACGAAATTCGGCGTGGAAACTTTAGCAACACCAGGGAAACAGATGAACTTCAGCAGAGGTAGGGAATTCTCCATTCAGTTCCCTTTCCCCTCCATTCATGTCTGCTTTGAATACCTAAGTGTCCATCTGCTGTGGCATCTTAGGTGAACTGAGTGACATCTGCGTAGTAAGCATGCAGTGATCTTACAATAATATCTTCTAATCAAACTGAGTGCAACAGGGAGTTATAAATGCGTTTCTGTCTCTAGCTAATGACTGGTGAAATTACGTTTGTCCAACTGATGTGAACAATTAATTAAAGACCTATAGGAATAAAACTCAGGGTAAAGTATGTGCTGTGTAAAGTCTTGCATTCCTTTCGGACAATGCTCGTATTGATTTTCTGCTCCCATTGAGGACTGAAATACTGTCAGTATTAGTGGTTAATTCTCTTTGAATTTTTGTTTATGCTGCTGCTTTTTGAAGCAAAGACAAAAATGGAGCTTTGTATGCAAACGGAGAAACAACTGATGACCTCACTGGCTACAGTTTAAGTACAAAGTTACCCTAAAATGATGACAGACTCTTTTTGATGTGAACATGGTGTTACCTGGTGACAGCAGGGAGGGGACAGGTGATTTCAGACTATCCATGTCTTTGTCACACGGGTTGCGCAAACAGGTAGGTGAAGGCTTTGTTACTAATGTCCAATATTTTCTTTTAAATTCTCGGAAATGGCCAAACAAGTTGCTACAGGGAAGGGTTAGTGTTTTGTTGGCCAGACTTTTGCTCCCTGGTGAGTTAGTCGCTCTGGCATCCGCACACCAGCCAGCTGATATTGTGCCTCTGGGCAGGGACTGAACTGGGCTGGGACACTTGTCTCCATCAGACACGTACCGCCTGGTGGTCCTTGGACCTGGGGTGAGGACACCTGAAAGGTCTACAGGCAGAGGAGGGGACTGCGGCTCCGTCCCCATACCAGGTAGGGTGGGAGTCTTGGCCAGGGGAGACGTTCTGGTTTGCTAGAAAGTGTGAAGAAATCACTGATGCTGCTCAGTAATGTAAGATAGAGTGGTGCACAGGACATCGTGGGGCTGAGCTGGCCCCTGTGGGGAGCGATGGAGATTGATGTTCTTGGTGGAGATGAGGAGCGGTGCAAGAGCCCAAGCGGCTGGGACTGACCCTCCGAGGAGCTCCCTGAAGCCCCTTGGAACTCCTGTTAGTACCTAGTTGTTTTGATTTCTGAGGCTGTGCAGGGGAAAAAAAGCAAGATGTTTTTGGCTTGTGAGCGTAAGTCTAACATTGGAACAGCTACTGACGGAGCCAGTTTTTAGCTTCTTGCAGATTTATTTGATAATCTGTGACAGGTCCAGACCCTGGATCCCAATAAAACTTTGCAGAGCTCTAACCCCAGGCTGAGACTAAACAATTGGCAAAAGAAGAGCCTGGTGAAGGAAGGAGAGGAATGTGCCTAAACCTCTGAAAAATCTCTATTCCTCCCGCCCCAGAAGGAGAGCAAATGGCAAATGTCCTGGAGAGGAAGGCGTGGAGCCGTGGCAAGCCAGATGCAAACAGCAAAGTACCACAAAAGCAAAAAGAAAAATATTTACATCCTGATGCAGTTATTTGGGTAGTTAAAAGCAGCAGTTCGAAGAGGATTCAGGATGCTGTGATCCTCTTCAACCACTGCACACGCTTTCCTTACCTTGGGAGGAAAAAAAGGGCTTCAAAACCAGGGAAGCTCTGCAGAGGCTGCAGTTCCACCGTGGACCCTTGGGACATTCGAGATGATGTTTCCAGAGGCTGCTGCTAACCTGGCATGCACCAGAGGTCTGTGTGTGTGAAGCTGCGGGGGTAAGTGTCGCGTGGGCATTGCATCTGTGGAAAGTTGTCGTGTTCCTGACGGCGATTTCCTGGACAGGAGGATCTCCAGCCATATGCCGGAGTCCGCATGGACCGTGTGTGTCCACATGGACCTGCAGCTAACCCAGGCGTGTTCAGCACTCCTAACGCATTCAGGACATACATCCCACCCTGCTTATCCTCAGAGCATTTCTGCAGTGGGAACACAGGAGCTCTGGTGCTCGTTGACAGCGTGAGTTTGGCTATACCCTGAGTTACTGTCAGCAGGCACAGCAAAGTCAGGGTTCGGTTTGCCCACTCCTTTGATGCTTTGAAAACTTCACGCGGCGGACGATGGTTTCATTCAGTGAAATGCTGAGCACTTCGAAAGCATGTGAAACCGGGAGGCAGTCAGCCCGGGATGGGTGGAGTGATATGAATTGCAAATGATTTTGTTTTAGCTGAGCCAAAAATTGCTTCCTTCCCTTTTCAAGGTCTGTAAGCAGCTGCAAAGGAAAGTTACTACGGGAAAAAAAAGTGCATGGCTTTAAAACAACTCTTTTTTTCCCCCTTTTATTTCTGTCTCAAAATAGTTTTCCAATGTTACAACAAATTTGCGAACACCTTATTTTCCTTTAATTTATTCATTGTAAAAATTTCCTCTAACTTCTGTTTCTTGTTCGGAATCTGTTCTTACGAACACCAGGAATCAAGAAACTTGAAGTGATGTTTATGTACAGAACACATGAGCAGAACCTTCTTCCTTCCAGGGAAATATATCAGATAAATTTATAGGAAACCAGGGTTCATTAAGAAAACAGTCAGAGTGCTGATTTTGACCCCAGTTTTGCTTTCATTGAGAAGTAAAGTCTATTCCTGAATGTAATCCTCCACTCTTTGCCAGTAAAAAAGAACAGCTAGTGGCTGGGTGGCAAGCACAAGATCAAGATGAAGAGCAGAGGCAGCAACGCTGCTGCCATGTGCTGGGACTGGGAAAACATTTTCATTAGGGATCCCTAGAAATGCGTTTGTTTATTTGTTGAGCGGTCTGAAGGCTTTAGCTGTGCTCGTGGTTGGGTGTGCGAATGCTTTCCCTGCGCAGGAATGTCACTGTAGCAAGAGCTGGCATATCCTGCAGTCAGAAAGGCAAATGTGCTCCTCAAATCCATCTTCTCAGCTGGGGCAAAAATGCAAAATTCCCCAAGTGGGGTAAGAGAACAGCTACTGCCGTGCTATGAAGGAAAGAAGGTAACGGAGCTGCTAATTAAACAGCTCCTTCCTCTCTCAGGAATCAGCTTCCAAATTGCTGTTGGCTTGTTTGCATATGAATGATGAAAAATGCAGCGAGGCTTCAGAGCTGCCCTCAAACCACTAAAGCCTCAGCATCAGCTGTGGCAGTGGGAAGGTCCAGGTTTGGGTACCTGGAACATGAGGGGGGCCCAGGGTCTCCTGGAGCATCTCACCTTGCAGAGGTGGTTCCTGGGGAGCAAAGCTTTTACCCACAGGTCCTCTCAAGAACCTGTGCCATCTAACATCTGCTGACAGTTCACTCTCTGCCAGGCTAGAAGGCACCTTTTCCATGTGAGCTTTTCCCGCTCTTCTCTGAAGATGTCTCTGGTTCCCAGCTTTGCCCCCATGCAGATCTGTGGCCTCTGTTGCCGGGCAGCAGCAGCCATCAGGTTGTAGGCAGGTTCCTTGCTCCTGTTTGACATTTTTTTCAGGGAATATCAGGTAGCTCGTCCATTTCTTCCACCCTTGTCATGTTTGTAACGGATGGTTAATGCACCTGTTATGCCTCGCTTGACATACCAGCAAGGAGCCTCATCTTCAGCAGATACTGAAGGTACATCCTCCAAAGTGTGTCAAGCCTGTCTTAAAAAACACTTTCCCCAATATTGGGAGTTATTTTTTAATATTTTGGTGCCAGGCCTGAGTGGTTGGCTCAGAGTCATGCAAGGTGGCGAGTCGAGGTTGGAGCCTGGTGTGTGTTTGTGAACGGCTGGCTCTGCTGCTGTGGAGAGCTCTGCACCCTTGCCCAGGATTTAGGGTGTCTGTGTGACCCTACCATGATGCCTGTGACAATCCAGCTTCCTCAGAGCATTTCTTTGCCATTTTGCGCTTGGGATTGTTTCCTCTGTGTTACCTCCAGCATTAAAACAGCAGGGAGGGCAGTGCATCAGGATTCCTGTCCATCCAGTGTGCTTTCTAGTACAGTACTGCTGCTGACACCTGCGGTAGCAGACAGCTGAGGACTAATGCTTTCCTGCGTCTACTTTTAGCATTGTCTGATGCTATTGTTCACTTTTTGGAAAGATACAGCAGCTGGGAATAATTTCAGAAAGTCTGCCTTGCCAGATCCAGGGATATGAGTCCCACTAGCCATTGCCAGGCAGCTTTTAATGGCTAGATGAAAAAGCTTTTCTCACCCAAGAGAGGAATCACAGATGGTATTTGAGAAATGTTGGAGATGGTAGACTTACGAGGGCACTTGTATGAGCTGTGTGCTCTCAAGAGTGCCCGAATCTGCAGGGACATTTGTTGACATAGCTGGTTACATCAGAGCTGAACTCAGCCACGTGGCGCCGGTTCAAGCGCGATGTGTGTTGCTGCATCCCCGGTGGCTCCGAGCGCGGAGCTGGCGAACTGCCTGGCTGGCAGGAGATAACTGCTGCAAGTCCTCTGCAGCCAGAGACATTGGTAAAAAGAGCCATTATCTCTTCCTCCTCTTATATTTAATAGTAAAATCAAGCATGTCACTGTTTATGTCTAATATTTGAGAACCTCTGAAGGAAAATTCCTGAGATTATCCTCCGAGCAGCGTTTTTCCGGCAGCGTGTTAGTCAGAGCTGAATCAGAGGAGTCGGATCCTCTTGGCCCTCATGGCTCTCAGCATTTCCAACCTGAGTGCCAGTTAAAAGAACGCTGCAATGAGTTTGGGCTCGCTGCAAGGCGAATCAAACACCCTACCTCAGTGACAAAATAAGCAGGATATGCTTTGGACTGTGGCAGATCAGACACTACAAAAACATTGGAACCTGGCACACAGCTGATGCCTCCAAAAATGACATGGCTTTCCAGGGTCTGATTGCTTGTTTTCATCTCTGCTGATGAAGATGGATGCAATCAAGGAAGCATTCCCCGGTGAGCAACCAGGCATATAATAGCAGAAGCCATTTTGCACAGCCCTATGGTAAGTACTGTGCAGTTCTTGGCTCCAAAGAAAGAAAAACTGAAATTTCTTACACTGATTTCCTACCAGTTTGCTGCAGGTTACTGTCTGAAACAAGACCATGGGTTGGATGGAGCAGAGATGCTCCTCTTGAGTTTTTAATGGGCCAGAACAAAGAAATATCTATGCTACCTATGAAACAACAGGAGAGCAAATGCATGGCATCACTGCCAAAAAATCAGTCCCTTCATTTTATTTCTTAATATAATCTGAATGTATTTTATGACCAATAGCTGATCACTTGGAATCTGGCTTTATGCAACACTAGCATACAGCTGTGTCCACGCTATCAGAACCGCTGTTTATCTGTAATGACCATCCTGTGGTATTACCACTCGTTTAGTTTTTCCTCTGTCGTTAAAGCAGAATCTAGTGATTGGGTTTGCAGATTAGGCTGTGTAATAATTGCTAATAAATCTTGACATTTTAATGGTGACTGCTCTACTTTGGGCGTACCTCTAATAATAATACTTTAAAAGACGCCTGTCTTATCAAATGTTGATGGTTAATGTTGTTAAAATGTCAAACACGTGCAGTCTGATTCTGGTACAAATTCCATGGTGACATTATTGCTCTCTGATAGTGTATATCATTCGAAGTTATAGCATTACTAAGTGCATTCCTCTTTTCTGCTGTTCTGTAACAGCATTTCAGCAACTGATAGACTGCACCGAGCCCTGGGTCCATGCTGTTTCCAGAGCTCACGGCTGTCAAATACACCTTACCAAAACAAGGAAACATTTTCTTGCTGGAGTATCTCCTGACAAATCTGGTTCTAATGCTATTTTTAATGCAATCATTGGATTACATGTGGTTCGAATGTATCATTGTACTTCAAGCTGTATCACCTTCATGAAAAGCAGACATGTTTTGCATATATATCCTGTTAAATTTGCTCCAGATTAAATCCTGGCTTCTTGCTTATCTTTTTCTGATGTTTTTTGTTTGTTTTATATTAACAAGTGACACGAAAAATAACATGTGGGTTTTGCCCTAAAGAAACTGGGGCACCGTGGAGGTTTTTCTTCAATTGCTTTTTTCGGTGTCTAACTAAGCTGTGTGATGCATACATTTATCCTATTTCAGCACTGCGATGTGACATGACAGCTACAAATAAATTCCTTCGATATTCCTCAGATACTGGCTTGCATAATAAAACCTAATAGCTCCAAGGACTACATGTGAATTTTAAACAGCACCTTATGAATACAGAGCACTGACACTTACAGAAGTGGGTGCCCTTGTCTCGGTGTGAATACATATGTTAATAAATTGTCATGAGCACAGGGAAGAGCTGCAGAATCAGTCACTGGAGGCTGGAGAGGATCACATTAAGTCTAGCTTTGGCTTTCATGACACTGCTTGTTTGTTTTTGCTGGGGATTGGCTGCTGAAGAAATGAAAACATTAGGTAAACTGGTTTCAAAAGCAGCTTTTGGTTTTGCAAGAAAATTCTCAGCTGAACATATTAAATAGACAATATTTTCTTGGATCTGAAATCTAAGAAACTGCATGCTTCAGACTGCGAGTGTGAATACAGTTTATCTTGTGGGTGCGCAAAACACCATTGCTAAAAATGTGGGAATAGCATGGGGGGAGAGAGGTGCCATCGAAAAGTTGCTTCATGAAAATTTCTCACTCTGCAAACGCCTTCTCTGTTGCGTTTCATTACTTTTTTGCACATGCGAATATTGAGTCTTGACACTGGGTATGTTTATACT
This sequence comes from Patagioenas fasciata, assembly GCF_037038585.1. Classification (NCBI taxonomy): domain Eukaryota; kingdom Metazoa; phylum Chordata; class Aves; order Columbiformes; family Columbidae; genus Patagioenas; species Patagioenas fasciata. The sequence continues at coordinate 22,039,690 of NC_092531.1, forward strand.
GCATTCCTAAGGTGTTTTTGGTTACATCTGGTGGTTGCTTTCTGAGTGTCTATTTGGATTCCCAAGCGGGTTTATCCCAGACCAAACAAAGGGTGAGGAGCTGCCCTTGCTTTCTTGCTCTGTTCGGGCTGGTCCCGAAGCGGCACGAAGGTGTTCTCAGCCATAGAGCTGAATGGGAGTGACAGCGGGCTGGCATAAATTCACCTTTTTGTGCAGTGAATCATTTTTGCATGAGCTGGGGAGGGGAAAAAACCCCCACGTGACATTTGCTTTATATTCTTTCTTCACAGATATCTATCCAGAGAATTAAAAATCCCAAAGAATGGCTCTACCTACGTCCAAGTATCTTGCCGAAATCTTCATTTTTCTTCTGTTTGTGATCTGTTCTGTAAGCAGAGGTAAGTTTTCCTGCCACGGGGAAAAAGGACATGGTTTTTAACATGTTTTTTACGTAATGACATCGCTGGTTTAGACTGAACAGGTTTTCACTCTTCTTTGTATAAGAAGAGTCAAGGACAAAATGAGAAATTTCAGGAGACAAGGAGATTTCTGATGTGCCAATATTCCTGATCAAGGGCAGCTGGCGTGGCAAAGCCTGACATTTCTGAGCAGGTGAAAGTACCCTCAGGAATCTCTCAGATGCTGCCATGCATTCTTAAAACAAACCTAAATCCAACAAGCTGCCACAAAGAAATAACAGAAGAAACCTCAGGTCCTGATGGCTGTGGCCGTGGGAGGTGAAGTTGAGCATTTTGCTGCATTGCCCAAGCCCAGATGTGGAGAGCAAAAAGCTCCGGGGTGGGACATCTCTGTCCCTTGGGGTTTGCCTCTTCCAAGTAGCCCTTTTCCTAAGCAGTCAGGGAAAGCGGAAGAGGGAAGCTGGGTATGCATATTCTAAGCAGAGCTAATTTGAGGGTTTGTATTTGTTTAAAACAAAGAGACCATATGTCTTACCCCAAACGCTGCAGCTGCATGAAGCAACCTTTCAACACTGTGCTCAGGCCCTTTTGGCCAAGAAGCAAAACATTCAGTTAATTCCTTGTGCTGGGTGAAAGTTACGTTCTTATTTAAAAAATGACAATGACAGTAATAGCAAGGTACCTGGACAAGCTGGTAGAAGATGCCCAGCCCTCCAGTGTCCTTGATGCAGCAGATGCACAGCCCCTGCTCTCTGGTATGAATTGGTTAATGACATTGGGAATTTGAGTCCTTTGTTCTGGATTGTGTTTGCTTTTGCTGATTGCCATACCAACCAGCAGTGTGAATTCCTCTTGATTTCCCCTTAGACTTCATTGTCTACCTCTCTGTTTCTAAATAATGAATTTTGGGGGCACAAGTCGTCTGCAGGACTGCAGGAAACTCTTTTGGACACTAGCATAGCCAAGTAAATGGAAAAATTAACAAGCTTTTATCCTACATTGTAATCTAATTGATAAATTATACCTCTACATTTGAATCAATGTTTTTGGTTTTATTTAGTTTCTCATCATGAGCAAATTTTTCTATTTCCCTTGTTCCTATGGGAATAGCAGCTTATTTTTTTGAAATTGTTGTCAGTGCATATTACAGTTGTATGTGAACATACATGTTTACAATGCAAGTCTCATTTCCTGCATGAAATATTTATCTTTTCCAGCTCTTATTAGTTCTGTGTGTCTTCTGGTAGGAACCCAGAAACACCTTCTTATTTTTCTCAATTACTGTAAATTGGAAAAAGTGCCTCTGACATTACCGATATACTTCCAGTTTCCAGCTGGCACAAGTGGTAGCAAAATCAGGTCCTGGATGTTTATCAGTGTTTGACTTGCTACCTGGCAGATTATTAGCCCTTTCTGGTCTGATCACTTCAGGTCTATGGAAAAAGTTTGCAGAGAGCCAAGACATACGTTACCCATATGAAATGTCCTTTGCTTACCTTGAATAGCTGGTATTTAATGGGTCTCTGGAGACACCAAAGCAGTGGCTCGTCCAATTCTATTGTTTTCTTGAGACATGAAACTGGTGGAGGAATCTGAGAGGAAACTGAATTGCAGATGGACAGATTTTGTTTCTGTTGCTGTGGAATTACAGATGTCCCTCAAGTTTCACAGTGGCAACACACAACAGCTCATTGTCAACTACACCAGCACCAGGACATGTTTTCTTGCATGGATTCACAATATTGTCTGTTCCATTAACAGAATACATTAGTATTTGTAGGGCAAAACCCACCCAGCTTTCCCATACTAAGTGCCAGAGACATAACCCTGCTAAAGTCAAGGTGTTCATCCCATGCCTATTATTATTATTGATTTGTGGATCCTGTAGTTTTCCTATGGTGTTTTTGTTTTAAAGAATAACAACTGGAGAGTTGGTGAGAACTTCCAACCCTTTCTGATGGAAAAGGGCTCATTGTTCAAACTTCCACTGACCTCAGCTTCCTGGGATTAGAAAGGTTTCTACCCTCAGAAAATATGCATCACACATGGGACTCTTGCACTCACAGTTGTGTTGATTAGAGTAAGATGTGACACTTACACATCGAGTGAGATATCAGGAAAATATTTTATCTTAAGTAAATACTTATGAGACTCTTGGATTTGGTATGAGAGCCGTTTAGACTAACACGTCATGGCAGTCTGTAATCAAATTTGTGGGTGGAGACTGGTGATGTGTGAACCCTAAGTGAATGAATCCTTATTGCTTCTGCCTGGAAAAGCTCACAAACCCAGAGTCTCTATCTTGTGAGATTCCTGTTGCTCTCTGTTAGTGGGTGGACTGGTAATTCCATGGTGCTTGGTGTTTCCGTGTTAGTTTGAACACTTTTGCTTTCCATCTCCAGTGTGCAACCATGTTTTAACATATTCAAATCTCACAGGTATTTTGGGGACATTTTTAAAGGTGGTAGTTGTTTTATCCTTTAATCAGTGTCTTCCCTGGGCTTGTGAAAGGCTTTGTGTCTGAATGGTATGAGCGGAGCTGAATGTCACTGCAGGAAGGGCTCAGTTAGAGCCTCTTCTTGGTAGTTTCTGGAAGCTGCATCCCTCGCAAGGCTCCTTTGCATTGGGTAGCAAGTTTTCCATGCTTCTAGAAATCAGAAAGCCATACAACTCAAGCTGTTGTTATTTTCTTTTGGTCATGACCCACGTGTACTCTGCTGCACAGATACCATTGTGTTTCAGGGAGTCGGCAAAAGGAGATGCAGAAACACTGTAAAGATACCCAGATATGGAGCTTTCCATCTTGCACCAACCAAATGGTAATTGTCTTTACTCTCCATCTTTACCTAGCAGAAGCAGCTGTCACTTGTCCTGATAAGGATCCCGAGTTAGAAAACTGGAACCCAGGTCACAATGAAGAAAACCGCATTGAAATCCGTAATGGCAAGAAGCTCCTTCTCTCTTCTTCTGCGACTGTCCACTCCATCCACATCACTGACGGAGGTAAAACGTGCTGGTGGCAAGGCCGAGGGAAATGCACTTCTCATTTTATTCTTCTTGACTGGTTAAATCACTCTGTCTCACACTGGGAGACCTTCCTGCTTCTTGCTGAGAACTGAGTGGCTACTGGCCAAACCCGGCTTTAATTTGGTACAAGGGTGGGTGGTAGCTGAGATGCTATCGCTTCTTTAGCCCTTGTGATCAACTATTGGCTGTCCTTTCTAGAGAATTCACAAAAGTACTACAGTATGCTCATTAGTTCTACTTCTGCGATTTGTTTAAAAAGCATTTTATTTTACTAAATCATTGTGCTGATAACATCATACAGCAATAGTTGTGTTCTCAGGGTCTCAGGACAGGGCAGATACGTATGTGTCTCTTTGTCTCTAAGGACAAAGTCATAGTGTTGCTGGTGGCTGCTAGCGTGAATAGCTTTTATTCATCTTAACTCTGTATTTCTGTCACGGTTTTGAATGAGTCCTCTTCCATGCAAATCTTAGCTGCATTCTTCAGGAACTGAACTGAGTAAAAAACATGTAATGACTTTAGGATTTGTATTGAGAGCTGTTTTGGGGAGAATGGGCAGAATTTTTCAAAAATCAAGATGAGATGGGCTTAGTACAATGTTTTCACAATCTCTGATGAGCTGCTGTGTGTTAAAACAAATGTCATAACCTTTTCTCCTTAGGAAAACTGGTCATTAAAGATGATGTGCAGCCTATCATTTTGCGTACTAGACATATACTCATTGAAAATGATGGAGAGTTACACATTGGCAGTGAGATGTGCCCTTACCAAAGCAATGTGGTTATCATCTTATATGGGCGGTATGTATGCATGATGAAATGTTATCTTGGAACTTTCTAGGATCTCTTCCACAACAGGGAACAAAAACTTTCCTTAAAATGACATTTTCTGAGATCATCAGCGCTCAGTGGAAAGTTCAGTAGCTTCTTAAACAATTTAAATGCCCTGTAAAAATTTGATGCAGTTTTGGTTCTGGTTTCAAACACTATTGAGAGATGAACATTGAGGTATTTGGGCATTCCAGAAAATCAGCATGCACTATGCCACCACTGAAGCTGATTTTCCAGCATAGACTTAAAGCCCAAAGAGTTATTTTATCCTGAAAATTCTTCTCCCTAAATATCCATTAGTGAAAGTGATGAGCCAAAGGATAATAGATTTATACCCTGCAGATTGCTACAGAATCTCTTAGATTTTCAAGGTTGCCCAACTCATATTTGACAACTACTAGATCTCCTAACCCATGGTTAGGGTCGTAACTTCCTCCAGAAGTAGCTGAAAGAAATACATTGCAGATTGTGACCCTTCTGTCCTTGGGCCATAGCAGAACAAAGGGAGAGGCTCCTTGACTGTTAGATCCAAACCCAAAACCGGTTCCTTTCCTCCCTTCTGCTGCAGAGCGAATGACGGCAGCCAGCCAGACCCCTACTTTGGGCAGAAGTATCTTGGAGTGAGTAAAGGCGGCACTCTTGAGATCCACGGAAAGAAAAAGCTCTCCTGGACTTTCTTAAACAAAACTCTTCATCCCGGTGGCATGGAAGAAGGTGGATATTACTTTGAAAGGAGCTGGGGCCATCGGGGTGTGATTGTCCATGTTATTGACCCAAAGACGGGCGCTGTTGTCCATTCTGATCGGTGAGTGACTTTTCAGCTCTCTAGATGTGAGGATCTTTGGGAAGAGGTTGGGCCAGCATCTCAGCTAGCTCAGAAACACTAATTCTAGCATCTTGTTCAAATGAGTGTTATTGCCTTTATATACAATTTCTTCTAGATCAGTAATCTCCAAAACCAGAGTGAGTAGTGTTACTCCCTTGCTATCCTGTCAACTAGAGTTTCAACTTAACAGAAACGCCTAATATACCCTGTTAGACAAGTGTTTTTGCAACAGGATAACAATAATTCCTGTAAACAATAAAAAAGAATTATTTCTTTATAGCACTTGCTTTTCAGTACACAAAGCTGCGATGCTCACTGAAGTAAATGTTTTCGCGTGTTTTTATTACTTTAGGTTTGATACCTATAGAGCAAAAGAGGAAAGCATACGTCTTGCCCAGTATTTGGGCAGAGTTGCGAATGGCATGATCCTGTCGGTTGCCGTGAACGATGAAGGATCTAGAAACTTGGACGACTCGGCCAGAAAAGCAATGACCAAACTGGGCAGCAAGCATTTCCTCCACCTTGGGTTTAGGTATGTGCCAGTCCTGCCAGTTCTCCCAGCACAGAGGCTTTATTATGCTCCTGAGATGTCCAAATAATTCCACCCTCTCAAAGGTACAAAGTTCTTCCACGCAGAAAAAAAAAAAAAAGAAAAAAAAATAAAGGGAAATTTCTCAACGTGAAGTTTTAGCAGTTAATCAGATAGTTTAAGATGCACTCCATCTCTATATTGGGTATTTTTATTAGCAGATTGAGGAATAGCATATGATTCACATTTTAAAATATGTTTTTCTAAGATATTGTTCCTATCCCCCAAAGATTTAAGAAGCATATCTACATATACACAGTGGATTGGATGGGCTGAACATTAAGTAGGGTAGAATTATAGCCATTTAGCCCTGGCTAAATACATATAGACATACATACAGCATTTTCTTCAGCTTGTCCAATACATATCTGGGGACTTGTGCAGCACAGAAATTTAGCAAGCATGAATTTATGCTGTGGACTGTAAATACTTCTGTGGCCAGTAGAGTGTCTGTGTTGGCACACACACTGTTGAGAGTATGTGCTATTTACCCAACTGTAGCCATTATATTTGCTGTGTTTATCTGAATTTACATAGCTTTTTTTTTGAAGAAGCACTAAGAGTGTCACTGCAGAACATGACCAGTGTGGGGGGAAGTGACTCAGTGGGAGCAGACAAGTGTCAGCTGGGCACATGCAGATGAAGTAACATTTTAGTTGTTTGATGAAGTGGTTGTGTCAAATACCACAGGGACCCCTGTGCACCAGACAACACTTTTCAAAGACTCGACCAAGGTTGCAGAAATAGTCTCTAAAACCACGCTGTCTCCATCAGTGCAGTGCTTGCTCTCAAATACCCAGAACCCATATCAGAGCCCGGTAGCCTGCTGGGTTCCTCTTCAAACACCGGAATTAGGGAAACAGGAACATATTTTTGAACATTGTACTTTTTTTGTTTTTTCCAACTGTGCAACAGGAAGAAATTGATGGGTTTTGCATATGTTTATAAATGCAAATTGCACTTGATGTGTTTAGGTTGCTGGGGTGTTTTAATGCTAGTTTCTCACTTCTTTGTCACAAATGCTTAGAATGGAAATAGCATAGAAATTAATCCACGGAAGTGTGACTTTCAGCATTGCTATTGTTTGCAGTCAAAAAGCTAATCCTTGCCATGCTGTCATCTGTAATCCCACATTATTTCCTTATATAAGTAATACGGACATTGTGGGTACCCTAATGTGGTAGCAGTTGGTAAATATTGTGTTCCACCAGCATAGTGGTATGAGGAAAAATACCTACATCTTGGCGCATTATTTAAAAGACTATTTTGGGGAGTGTTCTCAGCATTTAAGTTCATCAACTTTCAAAAAAACCCACAAATAAACATTGTCTGGATGGCAGCTGTGACCAGATTTACAAAGCCAGTTAGATGGCAGAAGGGAAGACAGGCAGCTTTGTCAGATGTGTCCGGGCTTTTCTCCTTATACAAACTGAACTTCCACTCCACTCCCTGCCCGTGGCTGGGGCTGACTATGGACATCACCCAGACAATGATGGTGTAAGCCCCAGGCTGTAATTTGGCACAGGACATTTCTGTTTCACATTTTGTGAGGTATCACATGAGTCAGGCTATTCAGCCATAGACTGGGTTGTTTTTTGGCTGGGGTGATGGCAGGAGTTATGTGGACAAATCCCTGTCTATCTGCAGTTGCTCCATATTCAGCCAGACTGTAAAGCTGTGCAACTCCCCCTTGCTGTAGAAGAGCCAGTAAGCAATGCTGATTTATCCAAAAATGTTTCTGTGCTGCTGGCATCTCTTCCAGTTGCCTGTTTGCTGAGTCCAGAACACTAGCAATGAAAGGAAAATCTTGCATTCCTCCTCTATTGTAGTTCTTTGGAAAACTCAGTTTGTTCTCTTACGCATAAGCTTTTTTTTTCCTTTCTTCCTTCTACTAATAAATTAAGCCTTTCAGTGCTTCATGACACAATTGTTCTCTTTTGAATCCAACCCAAATATTGCTAGTTTGGCTCTGGATTTACTGGTCCCTTTATTTCATATAGCCCGAATAGATTGCCTATGTCCTCATGTGCTGGGGTTGAATGACTTCAAAACTATTTTTAGTGACAAAATAACTGGGAGAAACAAGTATTTTAACATACGAAATCGGGCCAAAGCTTGAGCTGCAGAACTAGCTAGCTTTTTATTCTTTAGATTATTTTTTCAGTTTATTTGGGGGCTGTTGTCTTTTTTGTCACTTGTCTCAAAGTTGATGCCAAAATAATAGTAGTAGTAGTAGTAGTAATAATAATAATAACAACAATAACAATAATAATAAAAATAATGATGATGATGATGATGTGGGGGGCCTGGGCATGGCATGGGGTGCACCAGTGCTGCCCAGAACCTGCTCCCGATGACCCCCAAGCCCATGGCTGTGAATCCCAGGTCAGGCCAGTGATGTTTTGTGGCTATCTGTCAATGTCTGTATATGTTTTCTTCTGAAGTCCCAGAGTGTTTTATAACTTCGTTTATACCAGCAGATGGTAAATGTAAGGTGACCCGCAAGACTCAAGGGTGAACCTTGATGCAATTGAAATCACTGGGTATTTATACCAATGGAGACATGATTTAATCTGTGGGACCGTTTGCTAAATTCAAGGTGGGGGTGACAGTCTCTCTACAACCCTAAAAGCGTATTTTTTATTCTGTTAGTCATTAAGAGCAGATACGCCTGAACTGTTTCTATTTCAAAGATAAAACTCCCTCCTGACCCCCACTAATTGAGTTCACCCCAAGGCTGGGAGGCACTTTGCTCTCTGTCTCCATTGCTTGCTCATCCATGTGGTCATTCTCCAGTGTTGCTGATAGCTATTGAACCTACTCAACCAATAACCTTCAGGCAGTAACGAACTGACTTCTGAAATAGGATCAGATTTGAACAGACAATTCAGACTCATAAACCTTTATCCCTGTTCAATGTTCAAAACAAGGAAACTAGATATCCAGAGACTGACTAGGTAGTTTTTATTGCCCTTTACCAGCCAGTCTGTCTTTTAGAAATTCTCATGGGTCATTCCAAAGAACTATTGTGATATACAAGGCTTCAGCATGAGCTAAATTTATTTATGCAGAAGTGGCTTCTTTTCGTACTCTTTTGTGTGTGCAAGTGTGCACAAACACACACACTCGAAAGATTTTCAGGTTCCCCAAGGAGTTGCCAGTGTCCTATGGGTCTATCACGTACAAGTCTCTTTAAACATTCATTTAGAAAAGAAACACACTTGTTATAGGAGTGTATTAAGCAGGAATTTGTCTTGGAACTTCCTTCTCTTTCGATATAGGTACTGAAGAAATATAGAGTTTTAATATATTTTTAATTTTAGCAAAGCTGCCTGTCACACTAATCAGACTGTTTTGTATGTGGTGCCCCTGAGAAATGCAAGAACACAGTGCTGTAAAAAATATGCATCTCAGACATGACATAATTTGATCATTTCTCATTTTCATTTTCCAGGCACCCATGGAGTTTTATTACCGTTAAAGGAAATCCCTTCTCTTCTGTGGAAGACCACATTGAATATCAAGGTAATTAATGCACAAAATGCTGGCTTGATGTTATCTCTGGAAGTTATTTGAGTTATGGCTGCATTAATTTGGTCAATGGTGTTTTCACTTGATATTGCTTTACACCAAAGCTGTGAGCAATTGATGGCTAGACATATTTAATTGAATGTTCTCTGTATATTATATATTGCTTCTTTCCATTAACGCAGCTGAAGCAGCTGAGTGGGACGTAACCTGGGTTTTCCAAACCCTGAGATAAAAGGTGAAATTCTGCATCAGTGTAAACCCATGTAACTGTTGAGCTCAGACTCTGCCTCTCTTAGACACAAAGCTATGGAACAAATCCTGTTGAGGCGTCTTTTACTGCGTCTTTTCATGGCATTTTCAAGAGCACCTAACAACGTGGCTCGCTGCAACATCAAACAAAAATAGCAATCTATTACAAATCACTGGGGTTTTTATCCTGTCTTGATTTTTGAAGGTTTTTCCTCCTGATTGTCCAAGCAGTTGTAAAAGTGTCTGAAGCCTCATTCCAAGATCAGTAAATTTTTCTGGAAGCTTTACAGGGCTAATTCTGGATAATGTAGCCGAAATATGCAAACACACAGTGGTCTGTTACCTTTTCAGCTCTGACTTTTATTGATCGTGTTCAGGTATTTTACCAATGTTTATTTTTTTTACAGGTCACAAAGGGTCAGCTGTGGCCAAGGTATTCAAACTATTCAAAGCTGAGAATGGAGAACATTTTAATGTCTCTTTGACTAGTGAGTGGGTTCAAGGTAAGAGGTCCGTGTGCCATTTAATTCAGTGGCAGACGGTTGACAAACAGGGTGAATCATCCTTTTTATTGCAATACTTTTCCATTTGGGAAGAGTGAACTTGCTAGCTGCTATTTACATTGCTGCTAACACCAGTAAAGAGCACACACAGATTCTTTCCCCAATTGTCTCCAGGACTCTCTGAATAACTGGGATCCTTTTTCCTTTTACTGCATTGGGTATGAAATTCCATCTCTTATGATCTAAGAGATCACACACAACCTCTTACTTCTTTTGACTGCATAGTCGTCATGTCCATGTTTCAGACAACATAGAGTAACTGGTTGTAACTTGATCTGAAGATCAGAAAAGGCAGCTAAGGAGGACACAGATCCAAAATCCATACCTATTAATAATGCTCATACTCCAATTGTGTCTCTTTTAATAACTCTGCTCTCCCTTGGCTGGTTACACTTCACAGCATCATTAAAAGCAGCTGACAGAGTGGCAGGAAGAGGCAGGAATCAGATCATCAGTGAAGAAACCTGTGCATGATATCTGAGATTATATTAGGCTTCCTGCATTTTTGCTGCATTCAAGCTTGACTTTCAAATGACTTTTCTTGTTTGCACTTGTCTCCAGATGTCGAATGGACAGAGTGGTTTGAGAAGCCTGATAAAGTGAGATCTAAGGACATGGAGAAGCTTTCTGACTTCAAAGCTGCTTATCCTGATAAAATCTGTAGGCAACCCATTGACATCCAGGTAGGCCAGCTTACCACTTGCTTTACAGCAGCAAGTCCTCTTTGGACTGCCCTGAATCCCAAAATAGTTGTGTCTGATGGTAATTTTTGTTTCTAAATAAAAGACACTGGCTATTTTACTGCTCTCATACATAACCAATAAGATCTGGTATCCAGCCCTGTATCATTCTGAGACAAAAGTTTATAGAACTGAGAGCCTTTCTGGTTTCTGGCATGAAAAGGAGTACAGATGGGATCACGGACAGCACAGATGCTATCATGAAATATGTGGTTCCCTGCTGGAAGATTAAAAAGAAAAAAACACATGAAAATTTCAAAGTTTTTAAATGGTCCTGGAATGGAACCTACCTAAAAAATTAATCACACAATGTAATGAGATGGTAAAGCTACCAGCTGTAGTAGGTTGGAAAAAATATTGGTAAGCTTGCAGCCATTTCTTGGAGTAAGGTTTTTTTTCTCTGTGGAAAGAAATCTGAATTCTGTTTGAGGCTAAACATAATAATTATGCTGTCAGTCCAGCATGCTGAGCAGAAATCGTATACCTTTTCTGAGACTGCAAAAGCCTCTTTAAGGACAAACTAAAAAAAAAGTGAGGAGCAAAAATCAACCCTTTTCTGGCAGATCCTCACCATATACTTTATGTATCTACCTGGTAAAACAACTACAGCAGAAGCATTGTCCTGCATAAGATAATAAAATAGTTAATGTCTGTGGGAGGCTGAACCTCAGGTTCCTGCATTCTCTGAACCAGGAGTTGTCCTTATTCACAAGAATGTGGCTATTGATGTAAACGGGAATGCTGACAGTATGAGTGAAAGTTTCCAGGGCTAGATGTTTTAAACTCTCCTCTTGAACAGAAAGGAAAAAACTGCCCTATAATTTTCTGCCAGGTCTTAGAAAATCCACATTCATTTCTTCCTCCATATACATATATTAGAGGTGACAACGTAGTTCAAAAAGCGGGTCAGATGTTTGTTGTGATACAGCCCTTTCTAGCATGCATATTAAAAGAGAAACAAGAAAGATATTCTTCTGTTCAAGAAACAAACCTTTTATCTCTTCTGTTAAATGACAGTTACTTTTTTTTTTTTTTCATGTCTACTAAAGAGAGACATTTTTGAGTTTATCTTGCAGATCTGAGGGCAAATCCTCAGGTAGTGTAATCTGGTGTTGCTCATTACTTTCATAAAGTCACACTGATTTATAGCAGCTGCCCTGCTCCAGCTATGCTCCCTACAAGAAAACTGAAGATATGATGATAATAACAGAAGCACGGCACAGCCACAGGCACATTCCTTCCACTGACAGTGTTAATCCTATACATGGCAGCGGGGTGTATGCATTAATAAGGAAGGTCTGTATGAGTGAGGGAATCAGGATCAGACCCTTCATTGAAAGATGGCTTATCTCCCAGTGCCGTGTTAGAATGCACGTGATATTTGGATTGCCCAGTGCAATGCAGCACGTTTTTGTGCAAGAGTCAAGAGAATTGCAAGCTTTAGAGCCAGACTGTGAAATTTAACATTACCCTGAGGGGTGACATTGCTCCAGCAGGAACACAAGACAGCCTACATATCCCTTTGCTTCTTGCTATGATACAGCCTTTTCTCTCAAGGCAGCTCTACAGGCTGGTGCTTGTGTGTGAGAAAAGGCCAACTCTTCTTGATCCTTGCTGGGTATTGGAGCCACTTTGTCTTTTTTTTTCCTTAGAGATTGATCCATGCAAAGAAGAGATAAGACCCCCACCTCTTTCTTCTGCAAGGTTCAGACATCACCTAGCCACAAGCAATGAAATGAGTGCAGGGAAGAGGCTTCAAACTATGAGTTCATTTGAGTGCAAGCATCTGTGTTCAGTGTTTTCATCTGCCCTCGAACCAGCTGCAAGAGAAAATCTAGGGCACCAAAGCAGATGTTAGTGCAGCTTAGAATACTCCTCCCAAAAAAGTGCATGGTCTTAATATAGACACGGGAGGAAGGCATGCACCCAGCAATAATCTGTGTGGCTTGTGGATAAAATAGCTGTGTTTGAGCACCAACTGGAGTGCCGGTTGGATAGCACACACAACAGTCACCGTGTTTTGTTATACAACTGTTGTGCATCACCCAAAACAAAGCAACAGCCTCTTCTGACGGCATCGATGTTTCGGTGAAACCCTTCCACCTCAGGATATCACCTGGTTTAGATTTCTGTTCTCATTCCAGGCAATGACGCTTGATGGAGCTAATTTAACAACTGAGGTTTTCTACAAGAGTGGCCACGATTACAGGTTTCTGTGCCATGGCAAGGACCAGACGGGCGAGGGCTGTCAGAACTACCGAGTACGGTTCCTGTGTGGCAGATCCGGTACGTGTCCCGTGTTTGAAAGCCAGACCAGGGAAAAGCAGAAATATTGTCTTTCCATAACTGGCCATTGTTTGGTGTAAGAACAACTTGAGTCATTCCCCAAGCTGAAACTTCAGCTAAGCTATTGACATGAACACAGATAAAACAGCAGAAGATTTATGTCAGGAAAAATTCCTGAGCGCTAACAGAGGCAACAGGGTGGTGTCTCAAAACCCAGCGAGGCTCTGGCAAATACTTGGCAAGTCCCTTCCTGTAAATATCTTGTCTTTTGCTAAAGCATTTTGAGATGAGGTAGGATTAGTCAATCAGAGTTTGCGAAGACAACAGGTTTTGAAAGTAATGCTTTGGTTCGTAGTTATTAATTCCAACACCACCGTCCCTAGCCTGGTCATTAGACAGGTCATTAGGATTCTTCAGCGCTCAGCTGGTGGGAAAAGGAGGGTGGAAAATGGTTGTTTTTCTGGAAAAAACAGGCATTATGTTAAAGACCACCTGGGTGCTGTGAATAACAGTGCCCAGCACCCACAAGTGCTGCTGCTAAGTGGGTGTGGTGAAAATCAGCCTCTAAAAGCTGCATTTAAATTTAGTCCTGGGGTTAGTGGAAAATCCACCTGCCTGCAACTAAAGGAAAACACTTTCTTGTTTGCTTGCTTTCCAAGCCAAAGCCAGTAAAAAGCATATTTGGAAGAGTTAACTATTTTTTTTTGTTGCATGAAGAAATCATCATTTTTGGTGATGTTCCAGGGGTGGGAAATAAAAAAAGCAGGCATTTTCTGATAAGATTAACTGAATTCTGCACCATTCCATTTTGGCTTTCCAGTGAAACCAAAGCTTACGGTAACCATTGACACCAATGTGAACAGCACGGTCCTGAATCTGATGGATGATGTGAGCTCATGGAAACCCGGTGACAGGCTGGTGGTTGCAAGCACTGACTACTCCATGTACCAGGCGGAGGAGTTCCAAGTCCTGCCCTGCAGAGCCTGCAGACCCACCCAGGTCAAAGTAGCAGGTAAGGGGCTTCATCTTGTCATGCTGGTGTGTTGCTGTTCACAAATTCTGTCGCTTGTGCTAAGGTGTCTCCATTAAACATTGCAAAGAGTTGAAAGACACACACCTGAATTTGACATCTAGTTTTTAGATGCTTTTGGGAAAGACAGGCCTTCTGTGCTTCAAAGGCATCTAATTTGATTCTGGTTCCTTTCTGCCTTCTCTTTTTGTAGCTGACTCCGTTTTTTTGTCCACAAGCACATTATTGAATTAATGTATTTATTTAAGACACACAAGTACATGTCATGTATTTGAATTGTTCAGTTTTACATAACTGTATTTGAAACTGGATCACTTCCTAGCAAGCAGGAGATGAGCACAGCTCATCTGAAGAGTGAGCTAAGGCAGGAGCAGACTGTGAGAGACTGTGAGGCTGTGAAGTAATGGGCAGCTGGCCCTTTTCCTAAGAAAGTTATGTTTCACAAGAACTGTAATCTTACGTTTTAGAAACACTGTTTTGTACTACTGAAGCTACTGTTTTCTCTTTCACTGTGTCTCTAGATTGCATTCCTTAGAGGTGATGTATTAACTAAACATTTCTGGCATCACGTGGCCGGCGAGTTGCCCTGAGCCACAGCACTGGGGGAGATGGAGCCGGTGAAGTGCTGCCCGAGTTAGTCTGGGATGGAGTCGGTGTGGTGCAGGGCTGAGCAGGAGGAGCAGGAAACTTTGCAGAGCCAAAGCATTTTTCTCTTGGGGGTGACTAGCTCAAATCCAGAACAAATTGCTCTTGATGAAAAGACATTGCAGTCTAATGACTGTAAAGTGGACTTCAGATTCTAAGTCCAATTAAGTAGCCTAACTATGATGAAGCACAGGCTGTTACTGATATGAACATAAAAGTGAAATCCAGAGCGGGAGTGAGTCTGTGAAGTGTTCTCTTCCTTCTAGAACTAGACTTTGGCACACTGATAAACGTAACATAGAAATACCGTGTGAACTGCCTGTTCTGTGAATAGATCAAGAACTTTTAACTGCTATACTTTGAAAAAGTAGAAATTATTTTACAATATAAAAGGATGTAACAGCTGAAGCCATATTTCCAGGACAGCATCTGCCTGGCAGTAAATGCACGTTACATTATCCTTTGCTTACACAGTGGCAATTGCTCTAGGCAGAGGGTTTTTTTTTTACAGCAAGATCTTTCTGAGAATCCATGAGTGCACTTGGAATATCCAATGCACCAGGGAGTTTGCTCATTCTGTGAACTGAACTACTTCACCATTATCTGTGATGCAACATCTTCTGGAAGGTACGAATATACTTCCTTTGGCAACTGCCTCCCCACAGAGCTCTAGCCATTCATTGTTGGATGGCCTGAAAGAGAGACGCTCATCAAGCCAAGAAAAATGTTATTCACAGTTTGAATGTATCATAGTCTTATGACTTAAAATGATTAGTACTTCCAAAGAAGACATATGTCTAAGTTGAATATTTTTCTTGAGCAACTTTTGAGGTATTGGAAAAACTGTACCAGACCAGTATGATACGAGTCACATCATGAAGATGATCTTGGAAGATCGTCAGTAAAAATAAAGATGGCATAGGAATATTTCTTATAGGCTTCCCATAATCTAATGGGTCTGTGAAATTCACGTAATCGCATTTATCTTCTACAACAACAACAACTAAGGTAGTTGAAGAATATTAATCAAGGGTTAATAAAAAAGTTCATGTGAATTTCAAGTAAAGAAGCAGTGGAAAGACTTGTTAAAGTAATCATGCTCTTGGTCTCCGATTACTCTTTAGGAGAATTAGGACATTCCTTTTATTACCACAAATGACATGAACACCAGGGCCAAAGTCTGCCCTTGCTTATATCCAGGCAACTCTATTGACGTCAATGGGATTTCACTGATTATATAAATCAAGGCAAAATCTGCTCCAATAATAAAAATCATATCCAACTTTCTTGTAACAAAAGCACATTCACACTAGAAAATAAAATAATCTGCCTGATTCTAAGTTCAGTCTAGATGAAATTAAACCTAGGCAAGGCTGAGATCTCCCCTGTCTTTAGGAGCAGGATGTCCTTGAGCTGCTCTGTGCCTGGCTATGATGTAGCTTCATCCATTGCCCTGTGCCATGACATGCAATTAGCCACAACAAGGAGCACTAATGAGCCAAGGGGTGGGTGCCTTCCATGCCTCCTCCCCACCACAATGCCTGCAGCTGCCTGCACTCAGCACAGCTCTGCCTGCCCCCTCCCTGCCCTGCCAGGGGGTGGTAATACCACGGTGCTGGGTTCTGAGCTGGGCTCATTGCTGGAGGAGGTGAACACCACTGCCCTGAGATCTTGGCTCGCACAAAAACCCCTTTGTGCATGGGTGTGCATGTATGAATCCACTGTCCTGCGATCGGGCTCTGACTTTGATGAAACTTGTTGGGATTCCATTGATTACCTGTGAGATTTGTGTTAAATAGGGCTTTATTTGTCCCAGTGGCTCATCAAACATTGTGTGAAGGGAGAACCAAGTCCTTAGCACAGGCGAGCAGCCTCTGCACAACCCGTGCTTGCACAGTGGCATTAGGCTCTTAATTGTGTATGAAGACATTAATCATAAATATCTGCCTTCCTTTCCTGATGTGAGATATTCAAGATTGCTTTGCTTCTCCCAAGAAAAGACCTCCATACAGATGCATTTATGTAGAGAGTCTCAGAGTGATGTAATTTGTAATAAGTGGAATGGCCTAATTTTCCTAAGAGATTTAGTTTAGAAGCTGAGAACTCCAAAAGTCTGCCCTTTGAAAGACAAATGATAAAACCACTCCTACCTGTGATGGTTTATTTCCCTTTTAATCTTTATTTTTTTTCCTTTCCGTTCTTTTTGTAAATGAAGTCTGAATGTCAGGTCTGAACTACTTAAGAATCCTTTTGTTTAAAAAAAGGCAGAAAACCTCTGCTTTGTGGACAGACAATTTGGTGTGGTAGGCACTTGGCATACCAAGGTTTAATTATAATTGATGCTCCCATCATTTAATAATATTTTAATAGACATGGTTTAGCGTATTGTGCCAAATAAATCAAACTCACTAGTTAGCTCATGTCCTATTTATATTCGTTACTTCCTGCTGAAAACTCATACTTGCTTTACTTGCTAGAAATGGATTGATTAGAGGCTGGTTGTTTCAAAACAGCTTATAAGAGTTAATACTCAGTTCCCATAAGGTTTTTGTAGAATTTAGGTGTCTAACTGTAGACTTCTGCAAATTTCAGTGCAGAGAGTGAGGGAAGGCACCCGGGTACTGATTTTGTGCACTCCATTATTGAAATAATTGCACTGATTTCAAAACTGCTGCTCCCACGAGTAAGCGCAGCGTGCACAAGGACTTGGCTCTGCAGGTCCTGCTCCCAGTCAAACGGACCCTCACTTAAATGGAAGTTTTTTCTCCACTCGCCTCCTTTGTTTAACTTTTTTTTCACTTGTCATTTTTGTGCCTAGATTATTTTCTCTGTGGGAACAGATTAAAACTGTTTGATCTTCCAACTTCACAAGGCCTGGGGAGGGACAATGGTACAGGGCAGAGGGAGGGAGGAGGAAGGAAGGAAGGAAGGGTTGTGTTGTTATGATAGAACTGGATAGTAGGAAAGATCAAGTATTTTGCCTAGTTTCCCTGGGAAACAAGTCTTATCTGCATCTTGGTTGCTCTGTATGAAGCTACTACCACTGCTGATAAGTTTCACCATGGAACAAAAATAATGAAATGCTCTTTTGTGCTCCTATAGGCTCTTGATAAAACATGAAAAATCCATCTCTGCCTGGCATAATTACTCCAGTTATCCCACGTACTGATGAATCTGTGATTACAAGCACACATATCTTAAATCCTGCCTATTGGGTTGCAAATACTATAGAGATACAGAGTCTACTGTGATCTTCTTCATGCAGAGAACTTCAAAATAAAAATGTAAATACATAATTCTCTAACAACTACACAGCCTGTGTCAGCATTCATCTTCTGCTGTAAGGATGGGAGATGTTACTCCTCTGTCAAAATTCAGAAACTTTTAGAGATTTAGGGGGCTCTGTTCAGAAGCTGGCGTCTCTTTGGCTGGAACTTGCCAAAAGCTCTTTTTTTAAGACATCCCTGGTGCTTGAGGGCTGGGCAGGAAATGTTGTAAAATGGCCCTTTCTAACAGGCCGTCAGAGATTTTTCTTCTACCTGTGAGAATCGTTTAGAAGCAGAACTGAAAGAAATATACTCAGGTTTACATGGTGGTTTGGAAGGGTTGAGTTTGAGCCTGATTTAAGTAAGGATTCAATCTATTTGTCCACCAGGCCTGCCTAATCTTCCCATCCCAGCTGCAAGAGTCTATATATCAGGATAAGGTGAGGAAAAACTGGAAGGTTGGAGGGGAAAAACCTAGAATGTACAGAATTATGTCAGTAGATTGCCAAGTAGCTGCTGCAGAAAGAGAGCATGGGGTGGGATGTGAGCGGCCTTATGAAAGAGTGTGACGCTGCAACTGGGATAAAACACTAACAGACCTTGCAGGGACCTCTCAATGCTCAATTAAAGCTAGAATGAGCAGATGTGCTGCCCTCAGTCCATATCAATCCTCTTGTCACAGCTATCTGCAGCAATAAGATCCACTTATTTCAGCCTTGAAACCAAACAGCTACAGAGGCTTTGATCCAACGCAGCATTTAAATATACAATTAATAATATCAATGTGAACTCAAGGCTCTTCACGCTTCTACAGCGAAGGGTGTATTTCCAGCTTTTGCAGGACACCATGAAGGACACAAGGGCTGAAGGGCTAAAATAGGATGAGCTACCCAGCAGGAATCTGTCCCAAGATGGCTTAGTTAGCTCTGAACTCCTTATAAATTTTCATCCTTTCTGCTGTATGTCTTTTTACTGGAAACTTGATTTTCCATGTAAAAGTTATTAACTCAAGGAATACTTATTCCTTAAGACACCGGGTTGTACTGAGTGAGTCAAGAATCTGGTCAGCTCACCCAAACCATGCTGCGTTGCGTTACAGGCTTGTGGCTTAGGAATGCAATAGCAAACCCCATCAACATAATTCAGAATAATGAGGATTTGACAGGGTGCCTGTGTGCACATTTGTTGGTTATTAAATATAAGCAATAGGGGCATTACCAGTGATGACAAACGTTTGACAAAATGATAAATCTGACAGAGGTCTGGGCTGGCATCTACAATGAGTTGCACTGATTTTAAAGATGCCCTGAAGGAGTCACTGTCACTAGATTACGTGGGTTGAACAAACAAGTTTGTGTTCAGCATTTCCATTAAAATCTCTTGTTTAGGAAACAGGGAAACACCATGAGAGAGAAGGTCTTAGCTCTACTTTATCTTCCCCAAACCCAGACCTTCAAGTGCCTGTTTCACTTCTGAAAGGAATATTTAGCAGTTTGTGTCATTTAGAGCCAAGGCATTTAGGAATGCATGAGTGTACCTGGGAGGGTTTTCAGAGACATCTGTCTAACTTTCCAGAGCTCAGCACCCTTCCAGCAGCTGAAATAGTTTTAGAATTCCACCCTTCTTAGGTTTGATAAAGCCTGTGACCCAGGTTTTATAGGTAGGTTCAAGTGTGACAGGTTTTCCTGGAGCTTTGTACAGTTTGGAGGGACTCGGCTCTGAATTGCTTTGTTGATTTAAGCATGCCGTATCATCTAGGTTTATCTTAATGCATACTTTCTTTTAATAATTACCTTGTCCTTACCAACAACTGGTGACTTTAATAGTCACTGTCTTGAGTAATGAGCATGAATTTTGCTGAATCAAGACTTCTACTAGGCAAGCCCACACATTAAAGAAGTCGTTCCCTGTTAGTTTACATTTTGTTAACTGGAGGTGCCGGTATGACAAATGGAGCAGCAAACCCAGGGCATTTTTCCTAGTCTGTCGCACAGGCCTGTTGTGGGAAGACGTCATCCGTGTCACTGCAAGGCTTTGGTTTACATTATAACATGGCACAAGCCTGGCTTGCTGGCGAGGCAACATGTGTCTGTGAGGGATGCTGCAAGACCAAGCCCAAAGAAGGAGATGGTGAATCAGTGCCCCCTGGGGCTGCTTGCAGTTGGGCAATCACTGGCACCGGCTTTGACGCTGAAGCAGCAGACGCGTTCCTCCCACGTTCAAAGCATAGTGTTGCCTTTTCAGCATCACCACTTTAGTGCCAGTTCGCAACCCCCGGCTTGGGTTTGCCCATGGTCAGTGCCCAGGGTCTCAGATATCATGACTGCTCCTTGGGAAGGTTCCATATGCTGGCTGCGAGCTTCAAATTTGCAGCTTTGCAGAGTGAGAGGCTCCCATCCCTGTGTGAACTCCCTGAACTCACCACAAAGCAGCCTCTTTTTTGCTTTTTTTTCTAAACGTGGCCCAGTGTCTCCTTTCAGAGTGCCGCATGTCTATGAATTGTCTATAAATGCATATTGTGGTGCTCCTGGCTCCCTGGGAAGCGCCTGGTCCTGGGGTGCTGGTTTCCCACAGGTACTTGCAGCACCTGAGGGCTCCTGTGCCAGGGTTTGTCTGGTTTATCTCCTGTGAGCTGTTTCGGGAACTTGGCTCCATTGCCATGAGGAGCTTGAATTTCAGGCTGCCAAGAAGAGAGGTTTGTTTTTCAAAATTCTGTTAAAGGAGCTATTATTCAAAATCCATTTCCACGTTGGAAGGGAATTGCTTTCCATCTCTCCTTTTATCTCCAAACAAGTCAAGTCAGCAAAAGCACAATGTGAAAAACATGCACCCAAGAAGTTATATTTAGAAACTGGTTAGTCCGTATTTAACATTCCTGTCAGTGCTTACACTATTTTGCATGTCTGGACTAGTGTTAAATTAAATTAAATACATGCAAGCATGACATTTATTATTCTAGAGCTCAGCACATGAATAACAAAACTGCCTATCTAATTTCACTGCTACAAATCCTGGAGATGTGGCTTGAAATAGGATGTTCTTGTGATTATCTGAACTTCTTCCTGCATTTCAGTAAATCAAGGAAAGGTCAGCTCCGGGGGAAACTGAAAAATAACAGCTTAAAAACAGTTTCACAATGAGAGGCTGTGTTGCTTAGCAGACTCACTCAAGGGTCCAGCACGGAATGTCCTTGTGTGGAGGACACTCACGGCAATGGCTTTTTAAATGTACATTAATAAGGACAGTGAAGAAGCTTTTTGGGAGAGCTGGCCCTGGTTTTGGCCGCACACCTGGTGAGGCTCACTGGCTTCAGAGCAACAACACGGGGAAGCCTCGTGGGGGAAGCATCTTTCTAGGGATGCAATCGCAAACGTGGGTGAAGTGCAAACCTCTTTGCCTTTGCAGACCGTTGTTTCTGGCTCTGGACACAGAGCTCAGAGGAGCCACATCTTCCCACTGCAGCACCCACCCATCCTGCCATCACCACTCCTCTAGTTAACAGTGTTTTTCCACGTGTTCATAGTATTTTGGAGGTGGAGGTGCCAAGGCAGAGGGCACGCATAGCGGTGTGAACTCCGTCCTGCAACACAGCGGTCTTGGAGCAAGGCGGAGCACTCACCCTTCCCAAATCCCAACATTACCATCGAACCACACTGCTCCCAGCTCCAGGAGGAAGAGGGAGTGAATGGTATTTTCTTGTCTTTGCTATAAAGTCAAAGCATAATGTTTTGGTTAAAAACAAGATGGTTTCAATGTTCAGAATCCTCCCCTCAACTTGGCACCTCTGCTTAAGCATAAAGTGCTTTGCAGTGATAGCCAGGCTTCAGGCTTGCCATTTGTTTCTAATTACAGCTTTGAACGACTCCATTGAAATCAAATACACGCAAGTGTAGCATTCCTGAAAGTTCAGTGTTTACTTAAAGAGTTTATTACTTATTTTTACTGGAATAATACAGAATGTAGTCAGTAAGATGAACCTTTTCCCAACTGCATTCTCTGCAGAAAGCCACAGAAGGAAGGAGGGAATGTGAATATGTTTGAATGAAATTACAGCAAAGAGATTATTTTGCTTTCTAGACATCTGCACTGCCTGGACTTCACCCCTTTCTCGTCCACCCAGGGAAGGTTTTCTGTGCTTTTAACCCAGCCACAGAGTCAGGTGTGTGTGGACGAAGTTATGAGCAACGTGGCTTGGCAAAGAGAGATGTGGCATGGGGTTCATGGAAGATCCTATCAACTCTGACTACACCAGGGCAAAGGGAAGTGTTGAGAGCAAGTTGGAGAGATCTAAAAGATGGTGGATCTAACATTGAGAGGTTTAGGAGGGCAGGCAGGAGGAGGTTTTGCAGCCCACAAGCTGGATGCAATTGTCCCAAGCCACAGTTTCCACAAGGCTTTCTGCCCAGTCCTCTCCTTGCTTAGATTAACAGCCACGGCGTTAGCAGGATCAGACTGATGCTGTGCTGTGAGCAGTGCTGCAGGATCGGAGCAGCTCTCAATGTCTTACTGTAGGAACTGCTGTGCTATCCTTGGGGATTTAGACTCTTCAGTAGCTACATCATCAATTTCCTTTGCATTGGATGTTCATACACATCTGATTGTTATCTAAAGCAAAAAGTTCTTGAGTGATCTCTGTCCCTTTTCAAGGTAGGAAATGTGTTTTGTCTAACAGGCTGTGTGTGGGTTTAGCTCCCTGGCTAAACGAAGTGACTTAAGACCAAAAACCCCACTTCCTCTTTTGCAAATAGCTCAGCAAGACCTTGAGTGACACCTGCGCTCCAGCCTTCCGTCCTTTGAGGAGTCAGCCAACAGATTTTGCTGGCTCAATGACTCTTTTCATTATCATGCCAACCCCACCACAGGAAGCACAAGGGGAAACCAGCAGCATTGGCAGAGTAACCCTGAAACTGGATCTTGTTCTTTTAGGGAAAGCAACATACCTCCACATTGGTGAAGTCATTGATGGTGTTGACATGCGGGCAGAAGTGGGGCTGCTGAGCCGCAACGTGGTGGTGATGGGCGAGATGGAGGGGCGGTGCTATGAGTACAGCAGCAAGTTATGCTCCTTCTTTGATTTTGACACCTTTGGGGGACACATCAAGGTAGGTCTGGGGCCCTCTCCTTGCACTTTCCTCCACTCAACCACGCCTTCACATACCGAGGAAGCCAGGATGTAGAAACACAAAAATCCATCGTGTCAACTGCTGAACAAACAGCCTCTCCCCAGAGTGCAGCAGATCCACCTCGCTGCTGCCTGTCCCTTGGCTTTGAAGTGTACTTCACATCCCTGCAGATGTTGCTCAGCCGGCCAGGCTGGTGCTCAACCCATCCGAGATACTATCTCCACATCCCAGTATCAGTTTTCCCCAGATTCTGCTGGTGCTCAGCCAGGGAGTTTGATTTAGGCCCAGCTGACTGAAACTCATGGAAACCTTTAAACGCAAACGGTTTTCCTTCTGAAATTAAGTCACATGTCGCTGTGGAAGCAGTGGTGGGATTACAGAGCAACTATGATCCCCTTAGCCACCATGATGCTCTTTCCCTTATCTTGCAGCCATAAAGTCCCTTCCAGGCAGTAAGTCTTTCTAGCAAATAACGGTACAACCCTTCCTACTCCTGTATTAAACCTCCTTCTTGCCCACAACTGTTTTTTGACTCATGTTTCGTTGTTCTTCAGATTGGTCTTGGTTTTAAGGCTACCCATATTGAAGGTCTAGAATTGAAATATATGGGCCAGCAGACAATGGGACATTATCCGATTCACTTCCATATGGCTGGAGATGTGGATGAGAAGGGAGGCTACAACCCTCCAACGTACGTGAAGGATGTCTCCATCCACCATACCTTCTCCCGCTGTGTCACAGTCCATGGATCAAATGGTTTACTGGTAAGAATCTCCAATGTCTATCTTAGAGATCAAGGGGCTAGTTAAAATATTTCTTCATATCATGAAAGCAGGTTAATTATTGCAGGGTGATGTGTATTATTGTTAGAGCTAGTGTCTGACTCTTCCCCCCATCCTGATGGTGTGTCTATACATTCCAGGCATATTTCAACCTGCATTAGAAAGGAGGAGACTGATGCGGCACTGTGGGTTGTGTGTGACTCAGAGCAGGCAGAGCTGTTGTCTGTGTGCAGAGATGTCTGCAGACCAGCCCATCTCTAATGAGTAGCTAGATCTATCTATAGACAGACAGCTTGCAATTTAAAGAGGATAATCAGAAGGTTTAAGTGTGCCTCATCTTTCCTGTAATGGTGGTTTGTGTTTGCAATGCCATTCATAACATTAAGCACGCACAGAGCTCTGATTTGTCAGAGATGCTCTCCAAAGCGAGAAATCCCTTTGGATAACTCTATAAAATGATCTATGCTTACTAGACAAGTTACAGAACACCAGAGATGGTAAGAACATGTTCAGATGTAGTGGTGCCTTCTTCTTTGGAGTAAAGATGCAGAGGGAAAACAACGCTACCTCACTGAGTAACCTGGAGACTGGCACGTAACCCCAGAAAGGCTTTCCTAACTCTTATCCTGCCTCTGATAGCAGCTTCTTACCTATATTCAGGAAATGTGCAGAAATCTATCCCAAAAACAGAACTGCTGAAAGCATGAAATCAACATCAGGTTTGACTTGACAGCTTTTCCCCGTGTATCAGCTCAAATACAAAGTCTTAAATGCCAAGATTTCTGTAGGCAGAGAACTCTCACCCATTCAGTGAGAGGGCAGTGTATTCCAAAATGGAAAAAGTGCATGAGAGTCCTGAAGAGGAACATTTGTACAGGCAAGAGCCCTACTACCATATAAAACAGAGTTTTAAGAGAAGGACACATCATTGGCAGTTGTAACCTGGATGGTCACTGTGCATTAGGAATTTGTATCCATACCACTGTTCTAAAGTTATTGTACCATCTCATTGTAGAAGCCTGTAAGAACCTATTTTCCTTGAACTTATTTGGGGACAGCATTTGATTTGATTTGGTTCAGCTAAGACATGATTTTTGCCCTTTACTTGCTGAAAAATGCTTCCTCCTGACTGTAGCACATCGAGGGATTTGTCTTACAATTTTCCTTTTGTCAAGGACAGTGAGCTACAGCCTCTAAAAGTGGCAGAATTGGAAAAGAAAGTCACAGGCATAATTAAAATGCACAGAAGTTGAAGAAAGGGCATTGAAATTGCAGCTCCAGAAGCAGAGTAGCTTTTATCTGCTATTTATGAATCTGAGGTTTTGGGTTTGACCTCTGTCCTTTTAAGTTTATAACATGATCCTAAAAACCTACCACGTGAACTCAGCTTCTGAAGAAAAAGAGACATTCTACTATATAAATTATATAAGGCGTTCAGGGTCATACGGCACCTTCCCAATCCAGAGTCACCAGCCCAGGGGCTCGGGATGCAGCCGATGTGCAGAGTGGAATGGGTTGCAGGGTTCGTGTGTCACACCAGCATGGGCTGTTACCAGTGGCACCATAAACACGTTCTCTGGCTGCACAGAGGTTGCACAGCTGTTGAGCTGCAGGCCAGCTAAAACTCTGCTTCTGCGAGATCTTCATTCCCTGGTGATTAATACTTGCCAAACCAAATACTGAGAGCCTGGCATTTTTGCTATCGGTCAGTCGGAGGGGTTCATATAGGTCATTTGGAAATTGTTCTGTCTCTTGTGCTTTCTCCAAGTGACAACAGTGCTGTGGGGGATCCATGGCATAGGGATCCGTGTCCTCAGGCTTTTCCAGACAAGACAGCATGGTGAAATTTAGACAGGACGATGTAGCTGATAAAAGCAGCTTGATTCTCTTGCTGTTGCTCAACAGCCACAATTCCCTAAACAACCGTGCTTTGTAAGAGAAATTTTAGAATTTCGGACAAATAATCTGAAATGTTAGTCAGGCTTTAATCCCTGTTGATTGTAGTTTATCAAAATATGTAAACACTAAATCTACTCATAGTGCTTCACCTGTTTTTTATGCTAACTGTGTAATTATTGCTGACAGTTGAAAAGAAAGCCCTAGTGAAATACAGCATTCTGACCAGGTTTGTTCAGTTGCATCATAGGAGTTGTGCTCCAAGGTTGCATCACTTAAATGTTTTTTCATCGCTCTGTGATAGACATCTGTAGTCAAGCAGCTCCATGCCTTGAGTCATCAGGTGATCCCACCACAAACTCCTCATCTGCTTTCTGACTCTGTTTTCCTTCCTCTCCTCTTCCTTCTACCCCAGATACATTCACAGATACCCACATGAGTCTCTGATGAGTACAATGATTGTTCTATACATTTCCTAGTTGCCTGTTATCTTTTTACTTGGGCAACCCTTCGTGTTTCTACAGGCATGAACACCATATGTGCAAACAGTGTTGAGCTCTGTCTTTCCCCAGGTAACATTCATTCCCCCTGAGATCAGGTAGATCCAAAGCGTACTTTGCTGAGGAAAAATTTGCCTTGATGCACACAAGCCAGACTTTAGAAATAGCAATACAAAACATCTAGAAGGGCTATTAAACCTCAGCACTTCATGATGTCCTTGTCACTAGGCCCCTGATTTCAAGGGTCTTCTTGCATGACTGTGGTTGAGTGCCCATGCAAATGCCCTAGCAAATGGGAGAAGGGCATCAGGTTTTTTTAACTGTCATTAAAGCAGGCTGGTAACTCAGGCTTCCCTGCTTCCTTTGCTATCACTTTTGTCATGTCACTTCAGAAATTCTCATATGGAAAACACTAGGAGAAAAGAGTGCCCAGTTATTCCCAATGGCAGAAATGTACAGATCTGTACAGTACACTGTGAATCACTGTCTCAACATGAACTCACTTCATTAATGAGCTATTCTGCACTTGTCTACAAGTTCATGTTCACTGGAAGGCACAGAGGGTCCTTCTGGAAACAAATCTGTAGAAATTCTTTTCTCGCCACAATTATTGTCTGAAAATGCAATAATTACCCAATGTTTTCTTTAGTACATTGTCCATAAACCCACCTAGTTATGCCACTGCATTCCTGGGGATGAAACTTTGCTCTGATTCCCACTCTCTCCACTGGATCCCAGTGTGCAAACTAAAATAGAAACAACCATTGGGGAGGAAAATTAAATGGAGTTCAATAAACAGTCTGGCAGAATCCAGGGGAGAGCTGCACTTCATGGTATAAGAGGTTGTGCTATCTAACTGCCTGAGTGGTATCTACTTTTAGTAATCCAGCTATATTACACAGCAATTGTTTTACCATGAAGGCCATCATCTGGCCATAAATCATTCATGGTTAAAGTAAGATTATGGACTATTAAGAGGGTTTTAATGAAATAAAAGAAATAAATCCATTGGAAAAGTTATTTTGGAACAAGCCTCTCATTTGCTATCCAAGCATTTCAGTACTGGGCTTGTGCATGAAAACACACACAGGAAACTAAGTCAGAGCTGACCAAGAGATGAGATACAGGGAAAAGTAATTAATCAAAGAAGGGTAACAAATATATTAAGGACCAGGTCCCTGGCTGATAACTCCGTGTTGTTCTGTGGGATTTTAAGGATGAGTTAGGAGAACAACAGGTGTTTGCTGGCTCTGAGTCCCTCTGCTGATGCACATTCCTCTCCCCATACTAGGCGATGAGGAGATGGGTTCCCCTGTCATGTTACTCCCCATGCACAGAGCTGGGCTTTGCCCCAGCTTTGGTCTGGTCACTGCAGGTCTTCATGTCCCAGTCTTGGTGCAGTGCTCTGCTGGCTGGAAAGATTAATGGTCATATGAAGTGGCTAGCATTTATCTACCAAAACCTTCTCCATCATCTAAATGTCAAGGCACCATTACTTACATGTCTTTCCAATATTACTGTGTGTGAGAGAAAACTGATAGATTTTGGTGGCAGTTTCTGTGCAATTCTGACATCTCTGTGATTATGACTCCCTGTACATGTTGGAAAACTTCTGAAGATAGGTCACTCTCTTGGTATGTTCTCCTATCCTGTAAACCTTTACAACTACAAGACTTGGACAACTCATGCTTCCAAGGAAGGACAGTTCAGTCTAGTACATATGTTTTATGCCTAAATAAAGAAACCTTGACCTTACAAAAGCTATTATCTAATTAGATGGGGGAAGTTAGCAGTAAATTTCAGTGAGGTAGCTTAAAGGAATGCACCACTTTGTGGGTCATTTTAGCTGTGTTTAATTTACTGTGATGACTTGTGTTCAGAGATTTGAGTATTTAGACTGGAGCACGGATGATACATAATAGATGTGTGTGCAGATGTAAGCTTGTAATAGATTTGGCAAGCAAAGTGTTCTTTCTTATGTGAAAACATATTTGTAATCATTTCAACACTAGTCCTGGGATTTTATTTGAAGTTAGTGCTCACTGCCTCAAGAAAGAGGCATGTAGGTGACAGAGAAGTCTCAGGACTGTTTACAAAAATAATTCAGGTACTTGTGTGCCCAGCTCTTCCAATGACACCGTAAAAAATAAGTCTTCTATCTACTTTAATATTGCCTTTTGCCCTTTGGCAACTGCTGTTTCCTCAGAAGCATCTGTAGGAACACACTGGTGTCAGACTATGCTTAGTCAGAAAGTTTTCCTAAGTCCAAGATGGTTGGTGGGTGATGGCTGACGGGAAGAGCAAGGAGAGAGCCCAGGAGAGCCAGCACTCCACCTGGCCAATGAAGACCTGAAATTAATTTTCCATATCCCAGACATAGCCACTACCAACTGATTTGTTGGACATGGTGTGTCTGAAGGCTGTTGTTTCTCATCCAGTCCTAGCCTTAGGCTTTGAATTCACATATCTGCTTCTGCAATTGTTTTCTCAGATCTTTCAGTGAGGTGATGGGTATTGTTCTGCCCAACACAAAGGTATCCCAATGTTAACAACATTCAAACCAAAACCAGAACAGCACTGATTAACACCAGCTGATTTGTCTCAGGGTCAAGTAAAGCTTCTGTCAACAACTTGGAAAAAAAGATCAGGTCAAACCTAAAACAAGCCAGCCTGTCTGGAAAACAACTCGCTGCCTCTCTGATAGCCTGAAAAAATATTTTTTCAGCTCAGCTGCATTTTTCAGGTGCATTTTATGTAGCTGCTCATGTAACTCCACGTGAAGATGAATGAGCCCAGATGTGATTTGAACATCTACCATCCTCCATTCATCGCCCACCCCATGTTTTTTCCACCCTCATGCTAAGATAGTCTCTGATTTCACAGGCAGAGAAAAGAATGAAATGAGCATTTCCTAGATGATGACAAATTCTAATTAAATATAAGTGTTGGAGTTATAGCTTAGACTATAAGCTCTTAAGAGCAGGGAGCGATCTTGCTTTTCCTTTTGCTTATGCATCCTGATTTCGAGAGGATACTAAAGTTCCTGTGTGACATTAATGTAAAGTTTTTTCTTACTATATAGTGGCTGAAGGATGAAATCTGAACACAGACCTTTGTTTTGTACACGCAGGTAAAGGATGTTGTGGGTTACGATGCACTGGGCCATTGCTTCTTTACGGAAGATGGACCAGAAGAGCGCAACACGTTTGATCACTGCCTTGGACTGCTCGTTAAACCCAGCACCCTGCTCCCCTCCGACCGAGACAGCAGGATGTGCAAGCTGATCACGGAGGGCGCTTACCCAGGGTACATCCCCAAACCTCGGCAGGACTGTAGGTGAGTGAGCACCTTCCTTTTCTCCTTTTCTTTGGACGACTTACCCATAAAAGATAGTGTTACATGTAGATGATCATGTAGTCATCTGTGGAGGTTTGGGTTGCATGCCCCAGAGGTTGGGAGAGCAACCTCCTTGGCGTCTTTCTACTTGTGCTGTTTAGGCACCTACACACATAGGGTGTAATTTCCATTTTCAGCATAAAGTCAATTGAGATGGTTGCTACTTCAGATATTGAAAATCTGTCCTTCAAATTACGCTATGATGCCTTGTGCCTTATGGAGTGTTAGCTCCCATGGCTCAGCAAAAAATTGCTGAGTTCAGAATGGGCTGGGTTCTGACATCCATGCTCATGGTGAATGGTTGCTGATTTTGAAAATACTCCCATCAATTCAGAAGTCATTATTTGCGAAGAACAGATACTGTTTAGTGATACAGCATTGACATTATGCATTCATTTGGCATGGTCTGCCCAAACTATGGAGTGAAACCAAAATAATATATTAAATGCAGTTTAGCACAGAATTTGAACTTGAAAATAAAAGACTGAAGACTCTATACACACACTGGATTTCTAATAGTCTATCTATACATGAGCTCATGAAAACGTTTTCATGAGAACTTCTGAAAACTTCTGTTTGCTGCAAACACTGTATTAAGTTTGAAAAATACCGAATGCCTTTCATCTCCTTTTTAGTAAAATCCTTTCCTGTAAGTGCCCTTGCGATCTGCCAGCTGAGGTTTAGATGAGGATTATAGAAGAATTTACAATAAGAAGGGATTTTAAAAGGTCTTTTTGCCATTCTGTTGCATAGTAGAAAAAAATTCAGGTGAAGTATAGAAGAAACACAACCAGCTTGGCTGCACAGTTAAGTATTAGAAATTTTTTTAGAGGAATTCCAGAGTTCTTTATTAGCAGTAATTTTTAAGCACAGATTAGAGAAATGTCAGTCACAAATACTGTAGCTGTAGTTGACCCTGTCCTAAAGCAGGGTGTCAACTCGTGTAGCTCCTGAAGGCCATTCTAGCCCTCCTTTCCATGACTTCCCAGTTGTTTTTTCTGCCCAAAAAAAAAGGTGCACAACCTGGGAATATTATTTCATTGCTAATTACTAGCTGTTCAGGGAACCTATTGATTTTTATACACATCAGGCAGCTAATTCTTTCTTTTTCTTCCCTCATTCCCCCAGCTTCTCTTACTCTTAACATAAAATGTGGGTGCTCAGCAGCTAGGCAAGCAGATCCCCATCTATAGTCCAGGGAGCATAGTAAATGGTCTGGAGAAGATCTGTGGAACTGTGTTTTCAGAGTATTTTCTATTAAAAGATGGACATCAAGCTTGCCTTTAAGAGTTTACAATTGATGGTGGATCATCCTGAAGATAAGACCCCAGTGCAACAGAATGGAAGGTCTTCCAGGATGAAGTTTTGTCTTGAGACCACAGATCATTGATGTTGTGTTGAAGCTGCTGGGAGACAGGAACACTTCTGCTGGTAGTCCAGATTTTTCTCCAGGATTTTGTTCTGTTGTAGCTGATGTGGGGGAAAAATCTACACTAAAAAAAGAGCTAATTTTCAGACCCACAAAAACTCAATGAGAAAGTCTCCAGAGGCAGACTTCCATCCTGAAAATGAGACAGTTAGAAGCTGATTGATGCCTAAGAGCTAAAAATCTTCAGGGGATTTCTTTTATTTGGAAATACTCTCAATACGCTGAGGCTATATCAGTATCACCCATTCTGTCCTCAGAACAAACTGGGGTTCTGTCCAAAGAAACATATTTTTAGCTTTTGAGTTTGGCAAGGGAAAGAGATGAATTTGTGCAATGCTCTTTTTCACATCTGTGTTTGTTTATGAATTAAACTTAATGTCTCCATTCATAAAATAAGAGTTAATCAACCATTGTGCTCCTTTTCCACTGATAATCCATTTAATAGTCAGAGCGACATGTTTTCTTTCATTTTGACGACTGTTATATGGAAAAAGTGCTAGGAGTGATAGGCGGTGCTAGAAGTGATAGGCGGAGGTCTAATGAAAAGGTCCTATGGTACTTTGATCTGCCATGTCTTCCTTTACAAAAGAATTCAAGGTCTGATCAGATAAATAACTTGGGCTCATCCAACCTGAAAATACCTGAGGACCCTAACACTGCCCCTGGGGCAGTGGTCCAGGCCTTCAGCGCAGGGATGGTGGACAAACACTGGCTGCAGTTCCATCAGCTTGGAAGAGGCTGCTAGAAATTAAGACAATAGGATTGTGCCAAATGACATAGGAACCTGTCCAATCCACTTGGCTTTGAGGAGCAAGATTGGGCTGAAAGACAGGTCACTGTGGAAATACAATGTCCTTGCCTATGCAGCAGGAGGTACTCTATAGGTCATCTCAAATTGTTTTTTTTCTAGACCAGTCCCATGCCCAAAATTAGAAAAATTTTGCTATCTTTTAATGATAAAGCCACACAAACAGAACTTCATCTTAGGCCAGCAAAATCAGTTAGCCTAAAGCCCCTGTGAAGTCCTTCATAGCAAATTTAAAAGAGACGTTAGGGTTCCATAGGTTCATCCCCTGCAGGAGGGCAAATCTCACCCAACCAGTTCAAGGAGCCAGTCTGCTGGCTCTAAGTGCTGGATGTTTTCCTCTCAAAGTTCATGTGCCTGTTGGTTAATGAATGCTGTAGGTCACAGGATGGACAGTGATGGATTGATCTTTCCTCCTTGATGGGAATCTTCCAATTAAGAGTCTTTTACGTGCATTAGACAAATGGAGTCCTTTTGTCCCAAAAGAAATGCACAGGGGGGTGGGAGCAAATAAAATTAATGAATCACAGCAGCTCTTGGAAAAGGCAGGTACTGGGGTACACTTGGAAAGCCCTTAAGAGGCAATTTGTTGGGTGCCTGGATTAAATGAGTCTCTAATGAACCTGAGGGCTTATTTGGGGGCAAAGTTCTTTTCTGTGACTTGTGCAACAGCATATTTTTACCTTATCATAAAACATGATGGACATCTGACAGCTTCATAGCAGGGTTGGAATTGCAGTCAAAATTCCTCTTTTAATACTTGGGGTTTTAAAAGATAAGGCCATGCTCTCTGTCAGACCTCAGAGGACACATGTGGTATGAGAAGAGAAGAAAAAAAACAACATCTCCTTTGCCCCCTAGGCAGGACCCCTTATCTACAGAGTTATTGGCCCTGCCTGTACTGGGGCTGTATTGATCGCTGACTCTGGTGTGTGCTCAAAGTGTCATTTTCAAGTTATTCTTTGTTTTTCTGACCTGCAGCGCTGTATCCACCTTCTGGATAGCCAACCCGCACAACAACCTTGTAAACTGTGCAGCTGCTGGATCTGAAGTGAGTGCAGAAGTTTCTTTTTTGGTAACAACTCAGACCAGCTACAGCCCTGAAAAGCTGAGGCTCTTGCTGGAATAAAACACGCTTCTCTTACTCAGGCATTTATGAAACTGCAAGATCGAGACTTATATTAACGTGGCCAGTGCTGCCAATAAAAAAGAATGCTTTTCCTTTTGCTCCACACTTCTTGTCACTTGCTGTTTCTAGAGCTGGATGGCTTTAACAAAATTCCCAGCCTTTGCACAGTGTGCAGCCTGAATAAATTAAATAAATGTGACCGTGGAGTCCCAGTGAAGTCTTTGGCAATGATTCTTTTATTGCAATACAGTAATGGTGCTCTGAAATTTCAATCAGCACTAATGCTAATTCCACAGGGTTTCTTGATCACATCAGGAGCCTTTATTTCCTACTAAGACAAATAAACAAGTAAACCAAGCCTTAAACAAAGAGATGTAGTCTTTCCAAAGCTTCCAAATCTGAGTACCTAGATTTGGGCTCCTAGATACATTTTTAGGCAACTAAACGAAAATGACCTGATTTTTAAGATGTGACCATGAAGTCACCAGAGGACATCAGTGTATGTGTTACAGATTTTAAAGGTCTTGCTTATGGTTTCAGTACAGATGTCAGAGCTTAAGGCACCTTGAAGAAGTGAGGACATGAATGTGAATATACGTGTGTGTTAAACTCTTTGCCACAAATAGTTATCAGGTCACTGCTGCTAGCTGCGATTTGTTCTGAAATCTGCTGGCTTACGTCTTGTGGCTTTGCTGATAAATCCTTGGGCTAATGTAGACCAGCAAAGACGTTCAAGCAGAGGCTCAGATGTCCATTCTCTTTATCAGGAAACAGGCTTTTGGTTTGTTCTGCACCACGTGCCGACAGGGCCCTCGGCAGGCATGTATTCCCCCGGCTACTCGGAGCACATGCCGATGGGGAAATTCTCCAACAACCGAGCGCATTCCAACTACCGGGTGAGTCTGCACGCAATGGGAATGTTGCCTCGGAAAAAAACACCATCTTCTCGCTCCAGCTCTTTGGGTCTGCAAGTTATTAATGCCTGCGCTTTCTGTTTCACCAAAAGTTACTGCAAGCTTGTTTGTGTCTGCAGATAAAACAGCTTGTGTGCTGGCGTGGGAGCTCTCGGAGTCAGCCAGCACCCGCGTCGCTTGGCTCTTGGGCATTCAAAGAGGCTCTTGCCTTTGCTCAGGCTGCTGCTCTGCTTCTGCACTCCTAAAGTAGTGCCTCCAGGAGCATCTGCTGGCGGTTTGTCTAATTATAGACCTCAGCTGCCAATGTTAGCAATTAACTGAACAGCTTCTAGAGGCATAAATACAGGCCGCTGTGTCTGATCGCCTTCTCTTTACTTATTTACCCTTAGCATGCTGTGTTGTGGGGCTGTGTGCTGCTGAGTGCTTTAGACTGCAGCAGGGTGTTTGTGGTTATGGGCATACATGCATTTACCAGGGAGATGCCGTTTCTGGAAATCGGTGGCAGTTTGGAGGGATGTCTGCAGGTTTGGGTAGTCCGGATAGCTCCTCTGTTTCACATGCTACAAACAGAAGCAGTTATTAGGATTGTGTGAGTGACTTGGGCTTAGAACAGTTGGAGGTAGACCCTAGGGATGGAGAGAACTGTAGAATATATACAGAATATTTACAGAATACTGTAATATTGCATTTCTGTTTTAGGCTGGAATGATCATCGATAATGGCGTTAAAACCACTCCAGCCTCTGCCAAGGATAAAAGACCTATCCTGACACTGATTTCTGGGAGGTAAAGCATTTTGCACAGTTGAGTTTGGAAAATACTTCTCTATAGCACTGTCTGAAAAGCTATGAAATTCCCCCCAAGGAAGATGACAAGAATCATAGCAATGCCTTTGGGGTGGCTTTTATTGAGAAGAGGTCTTAGTTTTACCACTTTCTAACTTCATCTTCTCCATTACCCTTCCTAATGGACCCCCAGCACCCACACCTTTCTGGTTTTGTCCTTGCTTTTTAGCTCTGAGCTGAGCTGGCATGAATGTTACATCTGCTATAGGGTGTACTGCTGACTTTTTATTTTTTGTAGATAAGGAAGAAAATTGAATGTTGTCTGGTCAACAGCCCTGCTAGGCATAACTTGCTGCAAGAGTTTCCCAGGAATAAGAAATTAAAGTATTTCCTGGAAATGCTGTTGATCTTCTTTGTTCTTTTAGGACCTGCTTGAATAGGGAGTACTTACGTAGCAGAGCTCACACTTTGATTTCCAGTTTCTGTCTATTCCCAAATCTGACACTACAATAATAATTACAATTGAATACACAGAGCGACCTGTCATCCCTGCTGCTGTGCACAGGCTCTGTGCAGCATCATGGAGTCATTTAGAAACACTGGAAACTTCTTTATAGAGCCTATCATATCAGCAAACCTACCATGGTCTGGTGGCTTCTGAGAATCCCCACTCTTTGCCCAAAGCTGAGCCCAGCGAGGAGGCTGAGGGCTTCTCGTGGGCAAAATATAATAGCATAAGGACCGCACTTGCACCCTTTTATCTCCTTAGAGTTTGAGTCTGGCTCTTAACTTAGTGACCAATCCCACGGAGACAAAAGGGCTTAAATATTCTCAAGTTTCATAGTTTTCTTTCCTGACAGACCAATTGCCTCCAGTTGCACGCAACCTGCATTCCCCCATGGCTGAGTTTCTTGACAGAAGAAACCACGTAGGGAAGACAAACCTGCTGAAAACCCGTGCTCAACAGGGGAGAATGGCTGTTCATTTCTCCCTTTTCCCTTTTCCATCTCTGGGGTGTGAGTTACCCAGATTGCTGTGGTCGTGCACTGGGCAAGCACCACAGGGCTGGGATCAGTCCTTGTCCCCAGGGGCACCCAGCCAGCAGCTCAGATATCAGTTATCTGTGATCCACATCACTCCAGCGCCCTGCCCAGCAGCTGATGCTAAAAGATGTTCAAAAGTGAATATTACTTACATTCTTTCAATGCTCAATTAATTGAAATGATTAATTATATACTACTAGCAAAAGTAACTGCTAAAAAAATAATTTATTAAGAGCAGCCTGCTCTGCAAGTACCTCCAGATTCTCTTGGGAGCTTGATGCTGTTTTTCCATGTAGCTGAACGTGTGCTTTGAGAAACTGCCTGCTGCCACAGGCACAGTAAGTAATTACAAAAGGCAATTTGTCCCTTGCCATACAAAGGCAGGAACGACCCCTTGAAGCCAAGCAATTCATAATGCAGTCATGTTTGTGCTCGGGGATAACCCACCAGCACAGGCTGCAGCTCAGATTATTTATATCACTTTCCACTTTTCATGTGTCAGGACTGAAGGACTGAATAAATGATTATAGCTGGACTGGCTGGGGCAGACTTGGAGGTAGGCTGGACAGCTGGAGAGATTATTCTGCATTCAGTTACAGCATTAAATATCTGGGCCAAATTCTGTACTCTGTAGTGTTCCTCTGGTTATACACGGATGTGAATGAAACTGGAATCCATCTCAAAATATCTGTATTTAACAATGTCTGGGGAATTCACAAAGGCTGATACTAAATCTCTCTCTGAAAGCAAATTCACAGTGATGAAGCTGCCAAAGCAATATTCATTTACTGGAACGCTATCAGCCTGATGCTCAGTTTTAGGCTGATATGATGGCTTATTAAGCAAAGCAAAGCGCTATTGAATATCTGTTAGCGATTTGACAGCTTGGCCTTGCTACCCGCTGGTGAGGTATGAATTTTAATCTCTGGACCATCCGTTGCTGGCACTGAGTTGGATACTCATCTGTCAGCTTTCTGAGCTGCGTAGTGTGATGGAAGATGCTCCTTCGGTAGCAGAAGGGAGAGCTGTGCCTGGGTAAATGACAGCTGAGCTCAGCATCACCATTGGGAGCCAGATCGATGCTCAGATCCTGTGGTCGACATGCAGCAGCTGAGGGCACACATCGCTGCATTTTCCGCTTGTGCCTGCTTTTTTCCTACATCAGGCCAGTATTTCATCATACTTGAGAAATTCAGAGTTTAAGCGTCTCATACGTGTGTCCTGGGAACGTATAGTGGGAATAACGGAGGACATAATCTCAGCCCTTCTCCAAAATGTTTTAATTCCTTTCCACAGCAAGCAAAATTTGGCAGTGGTACTCCTTGCCACAGTATAGCCAAGGTTAGGAGATAAGAATGCTCAAAAGGGAAAACGAAAGGATATTTATCTAAATAACAGGAATGTGCTAAAGGATAACAGTAAGGGATTAAAAAATATCTCAGGCTTTTGGGAGCAATAATAAACTTTCCATGCTTTCAGCAATACATCAGCAATACAATAATGGAAAGGTGAAAGGAAACTTGGAGTGGGTCTTTACAACTGCTCTGCCTGGGCCGTCCTTCCCTTGGCAGCTGGGTCTGGCCATCGCCGCTTGACTACACACGCCACTTGGATGGACTATTCTCCTAAAGCTGTTCCTGAGTTAGCAGAAACCAGATGTTCAGCAGAGTTGTGCACCGAGCGAAGCTGCCTTCCCTCGCCAACCTTTCTTCTCTCCTCCTGGTTACAGATACAGCCCACACAAGGATGCTGATCCTTTGAAGCCCAGGGAACCTGCAATAATTGAACGCTTTATTGCCTACAAGAACCAGGATCACGGGGCCTGGCTGCGGGGTGGAGATGTGTGGCTGGACAACTGCCAGTGAGTTTTGCCTTATTTCAACTCTCAAAGTTCAGCCTGGTGTTTATGGCCAGCATAGCTGTGGTTCAGACTATTTATATTGCTTTGCACCTTTCATATGGCCAAGACTGAAATACAGATGAAACGTTAAGTAAACACAGGCATTATTTTACACAAACAGAACCTGCTTTGTCTGAACTGTCTTCTGATTATTTCTCTATGTGATTCTGACCAGCATTCAAAAATGGTCACATACACACAGATACATAGATGCAAACGACTAAAAATAAACCACAATTTTTTACGTTAGGAATGAGATGCTTTGAAAAGAAAGCAGAAAAATCCACCACCTTCCCTGGCTAAGCCTGGTTACAGATCAGTTTTATGTGGTTCACTGTTATGCTGATTAAGCAAGTCCTGATGGAGCAGACATAAAACTATGCATCATACCAGTGAGGGAGAGAGACTGGGCAAGTGCATGTTGTACTCTTTGAAGGCCATTTCCTGCGCTGGTCAGAACAGTTATTTGTTTTGCGCTTGAAAACAGACGATCTCCTACAGTTTCTTTTGCTGAGCCAGGCTCTTGATATCAACCTCAATGAAGAAAGCGGAGAAAAAGGAAAAAGTTACTTTAGGAGGCATGTTGTGATAACCCTGGTAGGAATAGCTGTCACACTGTTATCTGGTGTCCAATTACCGGCCGGAGCTGCCTTACCCTCCAGTGACCCAAACCTCTTAAAGCAACCGGTGGTATGAACAGGCTCTAGTGACCAGTCAGGTTGGCAAGAATGAGGCTGTAGCAGAACACTCAGAAATGCAATATTGGTAATACAATTGATGCTTATTTGAACTTATGAGTCGGAAGTATCTAGCACACTCCATGACCAGCAAGAATTGTCTTTGCAGATCACACTCATGTCATTTAGACATCTGTGTTGCTTATGGAGCAAATGTAGCAATGTGGAGGTTGCTGGAAGACTGAGTAGTTCATCAGCTTCCAGCAGCAAACCTATAAGTGTACATGAATTTGAGGGAGCAGCCATCACACTGTAATTGTCTTTATAACCGCAGTAATTTCCATTTGTATTGCTACAGGAAGACTTATGCATCACATTAACGAAACT
Organism: Patagioenas fasciata; assembly: GCF_037038585.1. Taxonomy (NCBI): domain Eukaryota; kingdom Metazoa; phylum Chordata; class Aves; order Columbiformes; family Columbidae; genus Patagioenas; species Patagioenas fasciata. Next base: position 22,078,456 of record NC_092531.1, read on the forward strand.
AATGTTAATGTGGCGTGCGGTATATAAACTACTGTGTGTGTCTGTGGGGCTGCAGCAAGCAGAAGGGAGACGATAGCGTGTGGAGGGCTGCCATCTACAGACAGACACGGGACAAAGCTGGGTTTGCTCTGCTGCGGACTCTGCTGCTGGTTTTGCTGAGATCAGTGACAGAAGTGTTGAGTGTGGCACTGATGTGCCGATACCATCAAGGCTTACTCATGCTATCACATGAATTCCTATAAGCAGAAGTCATGGACCGAGAGTTGTGATTTATCTCATCTGAAAGCTTTGGAATTTCAGCAAAGTGGCTGGACATTTTAATATTATATTTTATTTTATTTTAATAATAAGGAAGACCTGATCTCTGTCTTCCTGTTGATGAAAGGGAAGCCAAGCTTCTCTGCTTTTATAACACTTTGTCTTGTAAAGATATTTTACAGAAGCAGTATCTCATAGGGAGCACGGAGGTGTGCTTAATGCAAAGTATTATTAAATAATAAAAACAAGTTGGAGTGAGAGAGAAACATGATCTTTTTACCTAACAGTGAAAAGAACACAGTCATTAGACATGGGGAAAAGCTTTATCAGACAAGTGAACTATGCCCAGTAATCACCAGCTTAACCTCAGCTTGGAGCAATCAGGTGCAGGTTTGCTGCTTCATATGATCTTCATATACTTAAAGATGTGCCAAAAAAAGATCTTCCAAAGCTGGACAGCGAACAAATCTGGCAAAGCATGAGTTCCCCATGAACACTGTTTAGTAATTAAGCCCTGCTGCCCCCCACCTCATAGATTTGGTTATTTTAGCTTGACATGATAAACCAAAGCAAAACCAAACGTCTTCTGAAGCATCTCTCTTCTCTTTGCAGGTTTGCTGACAACGGCATTGGCCTGACCTTGGCCAGGTAAGTGTGGCACAGGTTGTGCTGCAGCCTGGGGCACAGCTGGTGGGATGGGGGTGAGCAGCCCCTTCACCTCCAGCCCTTCCCTCCTTCCTAGTGGTGGGACTTTCCCTCATGACGATGGCTCAAAGCAAGAAATCAAGAACAGCCTGTTTGTTGGCGAGAGTGGGAACCTGGGCACCGAGACGATGGACAACGAGATCTGGGGACCCGGAGGTCTGGATCACAGGGGAAGGACCCTGCCCATCGGCCCGTAAGTTCAGCTCAGCACATCAAAACATTCTCTGTTCCTGCTCCCAGTGCAAACTCCAGCCCAGCATGGTTTCTTAAGCAATGCTCAGTTTAATAACCATCACACACAAAGGATTTGGTTTCATATCTCCCCATCCCAAAGTCCCCACTGTGCAGCTGCTGCTGGCAGGTACATACCTGAAGGCTGCCAAGACAGCATCGAAATCCTTGTTCCTTCCACCTCCCCTTTGCAAACAGAGCTGAGAAGACAGCAAGAGGTGTGTGTGCTAGCTGGACACTTCTGGGTCTGTGGTCAGCAGTGGCCAAGTAATGTGGCAGTATCCATCCAGGTCAGCTGCCAGGAAACCTCATAGAAGCCCTTTCCTGGTCTGGGACTGACCCAGCCATGGTCATAGATGTTCTCAGAACTGCTGTTATGGTTGCTGCTGTGCTACAGGAATTTGTTGCCTTTGCTAAATAGTTTTGAAATGTCCAGTGAACTTTGTGTGTGGCCTCTTCCTAGACCTTAGTTCTATTCATTGGTTTGCAAGTGCAATAATGTTTTGTTGTTATTCCTAAAAGCATAGTTATCCTAATGGTAGCCCTACAGTGAACACACAGCTCAGCTGATTTTTTTTCCCCGCTGTATTATGTGCCTCAACTTTGCTTTTTAGTAGTGATACAAAAGGCTTATTATTAACTATAGCAATAATGAAAAGCCAATCTGCTATGACTCTCCTAATATCCTTTACATATATATGTGGGCATATCTCATCTTGGGTATTGTGTGGAGAAACTCACAGTAACAGAACAAATGCACGGGAGCAGGCAAGTCTTGTCTAAGGGAAACCATTCGTATGAGGAAGGGATCAAATTTATTTATCATGAGTGAAATTTGAAACATCTCAGCCTCTTGAGTTTAAGCATCTCATCCATTTAATCAGTGTGAAAAATTGTGTGATCTTTACTTTACAGATGATATCAGAAAGGTTGCTAATAAAGGTTCGTTAGTCTGCTCCTTCACCTCTTTTCAACCCTATAGATTGTACGACCTTTCCTTGTTTTCAGATCCATTTCATTGCAGTCAAATTGCACTCTTTCTGTCCTTCTTTTAGCCCTGCTGTAACTTGGCTCAGTGCAGCTCTGATGAGTTTCAGGTTTCACTGCTGCAGAACTCATTTCTGATGGCAAACTTGGATTTATTCATTTTTAGGTCAATGCTTTGGCATTGCTGTAAGTTCCTTCCCTGGAGGAGCACAGACCGAATAAAGATGGTCTGTTCAGACATAGAGAACTTGAGCTGAACTTGCAAGGATAAGAGGACTTTGCAGACCTAAAAGGGAAGGAAATCCCTTCCCTTCCAAAACACGAACTCAGGAGTCATCCTAAAGACTGTGGGAAATGAAAGCAGCTGAGAAACAAGTGCTATGGGACTGTGCATGTCTAGGATACATTCTCATCCTCCTGCTAATGTGTCATGACCAAGTCTTTCTGTCTCTTCCAAATGTGTTTTAGGGATTTTCCCATTCGAGGGATTCAATTCTACGATGGACCGATCAACGTCCAGAACTGCACCTTCCGCAAATTTGCCGCCCTAGACGGCCGGCACACGAGTGCCCTGGCCTTCCGCCTCAACAACGCCTGGCAGAGCTGCCCCAACAACAACGTCACCGACATTCATTTTGAAGACGTCCCTGTGAGTTGTCCTTCCCAGCAAAGCCTTTTCCTCTTGGTTTGGAAATGGGGTTGTGGTCAAAAAGGGTGCAGCAGCCTTTAAGAGAAAACACAAGACCTTCAGGAGGTTGCCCATTATCTTTGCCAGAAGTTTAACAAAGAGGGTGGTAGCTTAGAAAGAGAAAATTGGGTGGATGAAATAACAAAAAAATCCAATTCTCTGACAGGCTTGCAGCAAACCAGAAGCAGACGTTAGTTTCAAAAAAATAGTGACATTCAAATGGAAATCATTTCCATTTCTGTGCATCTCAGAAAGTGTTGAAATAAAGAGAAGAATCTGCTCTCTTATTTTCAACAGTGGTATAATATTAAAGCAACAACTGAGGGGAGTCTGTTGTGGAAGGTCTAACTCACCTGGAAGCAGAAAATACTGATTTGGGGAACAACCAGTGGAACTGAGCCAGTGCAGGGTGATTCTGCAGCCCTGCACACCAGGGTAATTCCACAGACTCCAGTTCTGCAGACATAAGTGAGAGCAGGACCCAGCCAAAAACGGTCTGCCAAACTTTGAATTACAGTATGAACTTCTGGGTGCTGGTTTGAACCTGTCTAGGGGTCTGTGCTTTTGAGTTATTTTTGCATTTGCTTGCACAAATACGTGCTAACTGGTTTGCTGAGGTTCACCTCTAGCAGCTGTTAAATCCAACAGCCAAACACTACAAACAAATAAATAAATAAAGTGGTTAGGACCGAAATTATTTGGGTTGCTTAACTTTCAAAAAATTAGCAGACACACTTGCTCGTGTGTCAGGAAAAGTGCTGACTAGCAATCCTTGTGCCAAATGGGATGGGAAAACCGAAATTCCCCTAAAAGTGTTGGTTGATCACTCTCTCACGTCGCACCAGGCAGGCTGGTGACGTGACATTTGTTTATGCTGGATAAAAATATCAGTCCGGAGTCGTCTGAGCAGCCATTTCCCAGAGGAGGTTGCTGATTGTTCCCAGCATCAGTGTGACTTTATGTGGCTTTGGAACCTTACAAATAAATTAGCAGGCAAAGACTGAAGTGGCTTTAGTGAAATCACACTGTCTCCTGAACCTTCCTCCAGAATTTGAAAACAAACCTTCTCACAGCTGAGGCTGAAATGCTGGTTGTTTTAGCCTTTCCCCCGTGGCCAGCAGGGAAATCCGCATCTGCTCTGTCTGACAAATCAAACACACCTTTTAAGTGTGTTACCCAGCTCTGGGCTGACTTGAGGCTTAACCAAGAGGCAGTGTGCAGGCAATGGAGAGACAATTCTAATATTCCTATACTAAATAACACTGATGTTCCTGTTGATTAACAAAATCAATATTTTGGGTCTTCCATTTTTGGATGCTCAGTTTCAGAAGCTTGTAGTTTTATTACCACATAAATACTATCTCAAAGGACCTGCAATGCTAGGCTTTGTCTGGAGCCATGGGGCCTCAGAGCCATTGAACATCAAGCCCACAATGTCTCAAGCTGAGCAGCTGATATCTGTGGCCATTTAAAGAATGATGATGTTAATGCACACACGGATTTCTTCATGCCCAAGTTGACCCACAAACTCAACATTATTTCTTGTCCAAACTACTTTTGATGCCAAATAAAGTCAGGAAACGGGTCCTTTGAACCAATCAAGTGACCATAGCCAACCTTTGTTCTGTACTGCAAGTGATTAATTCTTTTCTGGAAATGTAAATGTGTTTCACTGTTTTGTTTAGATTACCTCGAGGGTCTTCTTTGGAGAACCTGGACCCTGGTTCAATGATCTGGATATGGATGGTGATAAAACATCAGTTTTTCATGATGTAGATGGTTCTGTGTCGGAATATCCAGGCTCATACCTCATAAAAGAGGATAACTGGTTAATCAAGCACCCTGACTGCATTGACGTGCCTGACTGGAGAGGTTCCATCTGCAGCGGACACTTTGCGCAGGTAAAGCTGCGTACTTTGCAGTATTGTTATCGCTTTATTTTAAACTTATTTGCACTGTAAAGCTTGACCTTTAGAAACTGACTTTCTTCAGGTGCTCAGCATTTATTTATCTGCATGTTTGCACAGATGGTTTTGAACATGAAGATACTGGGCTACATTTTCAGACACTTTACCCTAGACTGTTAGCAGCTCTAACAGCTTCTGCCTGAAGCCCCCTAAGAGCTCCATGAGCATGGACAGATTAATATTTATAAATCCATGGGCTGTCAGCTAGTTGTTTTTCTTTGATTTATGGAGGGAAGTGTTGCCCACAGTGTTATGGGAAATGTGCTAAGGAGTCGAAATTAGATTTCGACTCTTATGATCTTTCATCCTGTTGTGTAACCACCAAACTATTCTTCCTACCACACGAGCTCTGGGTGCCGTTGCCGTGAGAGAGTCCTCACTTTTCCTTTGATGAGTAGCGCCTTTTTTGTTTGTTTGTTTTGGGTGTTGCAACTGTTGTTTTTTTTCTGTGTAGTACCACTAAAGCAAATTTGTAACCACTGACCTGTTTTTCCTGCTTCTGAAATCCAGACAGAAGGGTCCTTGTTCAGAAGTCAGATGTGTAAGATAGATCTGTCCCACTGCTGAGGGTCATCATTAATACTGAAAAATTCTTCAGCCCTAGAGCAGGTCTGTTTGAAACCTTGACTGACACATAATCTTGAACTCAGTGGATGAGGAAATGATCCTTATTTTTTTTCCAAAAACAGTTTATTTAGTGGAAAAAGAAGCCTAAGAAACTGAATATACAAGTGTACGGCACTCACGTTGGTTCGCTTCTGTTGAGTAGCTGCACATTTAATGTTTTACTGTAGTTCATTAAACCCTTGGTGAACTTTTTTTCATCTAGATATACATCCAAGCCTACAAGCCAGCCAACCTGAAAATGAAAATAATAAAAAACGACTACCACAATCACCCACTCTACTTGGAAGGGGCTTTGAGCAAAAGCAGTCATTACCAGCAGTATCAACCAGTTGTAACTCTGAGGAAAGGCTACACCATCCACTGGGACAAGACAGCCCCTGAAGAACTGGCCATATGGCTCATCAACTTCAACAAGTGAGTGATCTGACCGAATTCCAACATTCCAGCCCAGTAATGTAACTGTACATTTTTAATTGGTGAGGTCATCACCTCATGAGCTCTTCCAGAATGAACGTGCTTGTTCCAGGAAGTCCATTGAGTTCACCATCTTAACAGTTGACATCTCAGATTCCTGTTTCCTCCCCCAGGAAGCCCTTCAAGATAACACAGTTCATTTTTAGAAGCCTAATACTAATTAATTCCTGGTGCATGGGAGTCACAGGTGTGGAAGTCAGGAGCAGATTTGACCCACATTGCTTAACTAACCCATGGTTGTTATGTCTAATTTACATCTCACTGATTCATCCCAAACCATTACAATTTTAACTGGCCAGGAAAAAAATAAGTTACATTTCAGAGTGAATTATTTAGTTTGGCTTCTGGCTTGCCCAGGAAAATAATAGTCATGTGTTGACTTGTTATAATGTGGGTCTTTGCTATTCTTAGGAACGACTGGATCCAAGTAGGGTTTTGCTATCCTAAAGGGACGACGTTTTCCATTCTCTCAGACATCCACAACCGTCTCTTGAAGAAAACGTACAAAACTGGAACCTTCTATAGAACCTCTCAAATGGAGAAGCTGGAGCACAGATATCCTACCAAAGGATACTACTACTGGGATGAGGACACCGGGTAAGGAAGCAGGCGTTGCTGGTTGGACACGGCTTTGAGAAAGCTGCTGGAATGATGAGCTGTTTGGTTAATGCCATCAGCGGAGATCACAACAAAACCAGAAAGTCTTTCTGGGAATGTGACCAGCATTTAATTGTCCTGGGACTCCCACAGCTGCCAGTCATTCCCAGCCTCTGCTGCACTGCCAGTTACTGTGGGAAATGCTTTGCCAAATTAATACAAATTAGGAAAAAAAACCAGAAAAGCGAAGTGCAGACCATGAAACTGAACTGGAGACACACCCAACCCTTTTTGTTTTGAACAGCAACTATTTATAAACACTACGACAGGGATGCACAGGAACTAAGGGTGTAAAGCCTGTTGTTTTATTTTAAAGAATTAAAATAATGGGAAAGAAAGAAAAGACCTAAAGTACAAAGCATGTATTTCTACATAAATATATTGTCATAAAACAGAGCTCAAAAGGAGTTCAGATGCCATCTTGTTTCTCTTTTATATTCCCTGACCTCCTCAAACCATTTCAGAGATGCGTGTCCCCTGTATTTGCATGTGGGATGTTGAGCGCTACAAAATGCAGACATCAACACTGAGGGTTTGCAACACACGTTATTGCAAAGCCTTCATAAGAAGTTCACCAAAACCGGGACTTAGTAACTTTTCTCACAGAAGTCTCAAAGTTGCTGTTCACTTTTCTCCCCTGCCTGCAGGCTGCTGTTTCTGAAACTGAAAGCTCAAAATGAGAAGGATAAATTTGCTTTCTGCTCTGTCAAAGGCTGCGAACGAATAAGGATCAAAGCTGTGATCCCAAAGACTGCTGGCGTCAGTGACTGTGAAGCCATGGCCTATCCCAAGTACATTGAGACACCAATAGTAGAAGTGCCAATGCCCAAGAAGCTCTCTGGTGCACAACTGGTAAAGCAGTTGATTTCTTATCACAGAATTATTGTGCATGTCAATCTGTAGTTCTGGCATGTATTGTGGCTATAGACATAGAAAGACTTTGTCCCAGGTTCAGTATAACCTCTGCCTGATCTTCTGAAATGCTCCAGGTATGTGAAGCAGTATGAAACAGGTTCTTGCACATGCAGAGAGCACAGGTCCCCAAAGGACAGAGCTACCCAAGATTTCTTTTGAAGTTGGATACTTAATCTTTAGGGGCTCTGTTTTCACCGGGTGAAAAGTGGTGAACTGGAAGACAGGTTGGTCCAGGTAATGTGATTCTGGAGACACACAAGCTTTCTTGCCTGGCTATAAGAGCCAATTATCAGAGAGGGGACTGCAGAGCTGAGTGTGTCATCAATGTAAAGGATTTCATACAATGATGTGTCCTATATCCAACCCAGTCTGGTTCTGGGGGAAGAAAGGGGATATTTATCTGGGTTGGGTATTTTTGTTTGTTTTGTTTAGTTGGCTGGTTGGTTGCTTGGTTTGGGGTTTTGTCTTCTGTTTTGTTTTGTTTTTTCCCACCCTTGAAGCAGGAGTGCACAGCAAAGCCTCAGAGAATTATGTGTCAGCTCTCTAAAGGGAGGATCACTTATACTTTACCATTTGATAAAACAATTTAAATGACGGGATAAGCAAATAGATTACCATTGTGCCTAGTCTCACTATGTAATTTGGCGAGTTAGTACTTACTATGTAGCTTTCCTTCTGATTGAACTTCAAGGTTTAAAATGGTTTCTAAAAATGCAGTGTTCAGGTAATGGACATCCTCACCAGAAACTTTTCTCTTTTCTTTTTGGTGTTTTTTTGGAAACAGAAGACTAAGGACCACCTACTAGAAGTGAAAATAGAAACTTATAAGAAACAGTACTTCCACCTAAAGGATGACTTTGCATACATTGAGGTGAGCAGATGTTCCCCATGAGCTTTATGGGACAAAAGTTTAAGATATTTGCTTCATTTTTATGGAAGAGTTGCTTATGAAGTTACCTTGTATAGTTAAATTCAGGTCTCTTTTGCTTTGTATTTTGGAAAAAAGAGAAAGTTGTAACTTCTGCATATTAACAGGAATGCGTATTAGCTTGACCTCAGAGATCTAGAATTCTGCCTTTTGATAGAAAGAGCAGTCCCATGGCTCAACACTTTTAGTGCTTCTTACAGGTAGTTGTTTGCAATTGTGTTACTTCGACACATTAAGAATATCATTCCACACCCACAGGTTGATGGTGTAAGGTTTTTCCTCACTGATGAAGGTATCCAGCTGGTTGTGATTGATGGGCACCATGGGAAAGTCGTTGATCGTGTGACATTCAAAAACTCAATTCTACAAGGAATCCCAGCACAGATAGAAAATTACGTCAACAACATCAGAGATCAGTAAGTAAATAATCTGGTGTTACGAAGGAGTAATATACAGGAATGCTGTGCAACACTCATCTTTTTCCTGGCTTTTGTCACCCAACATGTGCCAGACTGACTGGGCTGACAATGAGTTCTTGTACCTGCTGGCTCCAACGGAGTCCAAATGCGAGCGGGACGTGCAGGCAGCAGCAGGATGCAGACTGTGTGATTTAGGAACTGATCGAGCCCCAGATAAACTGCAGAGGTACACGTGATTAATAAACTGCAGATCTACATTTATGCTGTGACTTACAGACAAACTGCAGACTTAAATTCACAGACCCTGCACTTATCGGCACAGATGTGCGCAGTTTACATTTTTCTGTTGCCTGCATGCTCTCTCAAATAGCTGAAAATTCCACTCATAAAACAAATTCCTCTTTGCACATGTTCCCTGCCCAGACATAAGGGCTGAGTGCTTTTATTTTTTAAGTACTGGCAGGCAGAAATGCAGAGTTTTTTGAGTGATAAGTATCCAACACATGTTCCTGCATCCTGGAGGACAGCGGCTTCGTCTGCTGGAGGAGGCATGGGAACAACATCAGAAACTCTTTAACCAAAGGGCTTGTTCTCATCTTAGTTTGTGGAATGCTATTGGGAAATGGATATATTTCATCGTTATTAAATCTGTTTTGATTGGAAATCTGTTATGTAACGTTTAATACAAATATGATTGCTTTGTTGCTGAATCATCTGGCATAACTGTGGACAGATAACAGGATATTGTTCTGGCATTTGTTCTAGAGGCTCGGGGGGAGGTTTCAACAGGGTGCCATGCAGGTGGATAAAGATTTGTTTCTAGTCTCTTAAATAATTCTGAAGGTTGCAAAAAAATACATTGAGTAGTAACTACAGAGAAGTGTGGTAGTTGCTGACTTTTCTTTCATAAAAAGTAAGAGGACAGTTCTCCTCCTTTGCAAAAAATCCAGTCTCAGTCCTGCCTAGATCCAGCTCCTGGATTCTTACTTGCTTTAGAAGACTGAATTGTAATCAGGCTTCTCATGTATTTAAGTTTTTCTGAGCCTCATTGTGTTCTCCGAATGAGTTTCCCAGGGACAAGAAAACAAAACATCTGGTGAATTTTATTTTAGACTTCCATAGCAGAAAAGGCTTAATAGAAAGTAATGATTTTAGTGAACTGAAGGAAGAAAAAATAGGTGATTTAGCATTTGCAAAGTAGTCAAAACCAGCCTGCCAGCCCAATCCACTACTGTAAGCACTGGAGGACTTGTGAGCACCTCAGGTTTATTCTAAGAAAAGTCCTGATGATTCTTAACTCTTTTTCTTCTTTGTTCCTCCACCACCCGTTGCTATTTTTCCCTGAACAGTTCCAGTTCCAGCTGAGGTGTTAAGATGTAACTGCTGCACCGGGCAGCTCAGGGCTGGAGCTCTGCAGGAGCTGTTGCCTAATTAATTTCGGTGACTCGCGTCCACTGTGATGCTGGAAAGCAGACCCAGCAAGGCTCCCATTCTGCGAGACTGCAAATGCTTTTTCAGTCAGGGAAGTTTCATCCATGGGAACCCTGCAAGGTGGAATGAAATAATTTCATCTAAGGAAGTGTTTGCTCAATTACTGTTGTGCAGCTTTAATTAGGAGGTGAACAAAGAAGACATCCTAACCTCACTGAACTTAGTAGCAAAACTTCTATAGAACTCACTGGAGTGTAGCTCTTCTTCGTTAGGCTTGGAGATAACCATGGGGGTGTTTGTGTGTCTTGTAGGGAGCTAAACTTTGCTGAGTATCCTGTGTTTCTCGCCCAAAAAGTATCACTAATTGATTATCTCTTCAGGTTTAACTTGGATTTTTATTCTGTTCATCTTGAATTAAGCGTAGGCAGCTACTGAGTTTTAACCAAGCATTTGCAGATTCGCATTAGCTTAGTTCACCTCAAGTCTTTTGTTTATCGCTTGGCACTTGTAGAGGACCCCAAGAATTTTGAGATGAAATACAGTACATGCAACTAAGTAATAATATTAATACTACACTTTTTTTGAGCAAAAGAATGCTGACAATGAAGGAAAACTGTCAGGCCAGCAGGTCTCAAATAAGTTAATTTCTTCAGGTTTAATCTGCTAATGATGAAAGAACAAGAAAATACCTGAGATTTGCTAAGAGCATGGTAGGAGGAGCATCTTCTGAGCAAAACAGGAAAGAACTGCTGGTTGGAAACCTGTAAATCATCCTAGAAAACAGTGTTTTAAAGGAAAAAATGTAGTTCTGTCTCCTTTCTAATGGGTTTTGCACGATTGGAAAAGTGAATATATGACTAAACTGTTGGAAAGCATTGACACAAGCCATTAAAGCAGAAACCACTGTAGTTCATGAGTGTCTATGGGTAACACAGGCAGGAGTTACTGGTGCTCAAGACCAACAAGCAAGGAATGTGTTCTGTCTCTTCATCTGTTTATAAATGGCTTTGTTTCCTTCAGCTCCATAGTGCTGGTGACATCTAAAGGAAGATTCATTTCAAGAGGACCATGGACTAAAGTACTGGAGAAACTTGGAGCAGAAGAAGGGTTTAGATTAAAAGGTAATCACTTTTTAAAAACTCAGTTTTAAACCGTTTTGAACTATTCCCTTCCCTTCGTTCCAATTAGGACCTTTTTCTACTTCTTAACTTTGCCTTGCTTGTTTCTATCAGCATGTGCTCAAACATCCTGGGAACAGTCATTTGTATATTCGGTAAGGTTGTATCCAATGCGGCTTTGGATAACAGCACTCACTTTAATACTGTAGAAGGGAAAAGTGCTCTGGTAGTTGTTCTTAGAAGTAAAGAATTCAGGAGTTTTGATTTTCCAGATTAGTTTTAAATAAAAAGGCATTTTCACAGTAGGAATATCAGACTTTTTTTTTTTCACACTAAATGCCCCCAACAGGATTTTTTACTTCTCTGAACTTATTTTTAGCTGCTTTTCTCTTGCAACAAAATTCTGACTTTTGATGGCCCAAAGCGTATAGATTTCAAATCACCACATATTGCACTAGAATATTGCTGAACTGTGCATGTCACTCTGATCAGCTCTGTGCGTTTTTGACTTGCTTTCCTCTTGTGTGTGTGTAAACTCGCTAATGTAGGTTTTGTTTGTTGTGCTGTCCCTCATCACCCCCTCGCCTTTCCCAAGCAGGAAAGGGTTTTGAGCATGACCACCATGCAAATAATTATAGCATCAAAAGAGAGCTCAAACCGCCTACTAAGAAGGGTTTTTCCTCCTCTCTTTCTTCTCTGCTATGTATCACACATTGTTAATTAATGGAAGCATACAACATGTAAATACAATTTTAATTAAGCTTCATTGGGAAGGTATTTCTTTAGTACCTGGATAACGCATAATTGGGAAAGCTTGAGTGCATGTGCGTGCTCTTGTGAACCCGCATCCAGCCAGCCAGGGGGTGTAGCCACCACACGGGTGGTTTTCTGGTACAGCCCTGGCACACTCCTAATAAATACATTTGCTCTGACTTGCAGAAAAAATGGCTTTTGTTGGCTTCAAAGGCAGCTTCCGCCCTGCCTGGGTGAAGCTGGTCACTGACGAGGACTCTGCTAAAATCTACCAAGCGCTGCCGATTCCTGTGGTGAAGAAAATGAAGTTATGAGGACAGAAAGCTCTGGCTGCCCCTGCGGGACGGACGGACTGACTGACTGCAGGCACCCCGCTCCAGAGGCGCAGCGTTGTCTTGTTCTTGTTGTTCACAAAGAAATCTTACTGTAAGTAGCTAGAGTGGCCACGTGTGACAGAAAAGCCTTCTCCTCTGCGATCAGCGCGTTCTGTGATCACCAGCTCCTCGCCGGTTGACTCTCGTGTTACTAAGCCAGGTTTGACCTGTTCTACAAGGTGCTGGTTTTATCAGCAACAACTTAGGTGCTGCCTATTGAAGGGGGAGCTATAGGCCTGAAGGCCATCGAGGATTATTGCTTTTACCAGCCTCTAAGTTGTCTAAACACTTTTTTTGTTTCCCCTGGTGTGACTGTTTGCTCATATAAACATGAAATGCCAATTCAAAGGCTGGTTGAAAATCTAATATAGAAAGATTCCATGAGTGATTACCTAGATGCTGGGAAACTTCACTGGACAGTAAGAATTTATCCTAAAGCTTCAATGATATTTGATCAAGCTCTTTGGGCTCTGTGTTGTACATGCACATAGTTGGGGAAGAGATTAGAGAAGGAGCAGATAAAATATGCCAGCAGAGGCTGTTGAAACCACATATTTCTGCTTGCTCAGAAAATTGTGTTTCTCCTATGGATGAAGGTTTTTTAGTAGTGGCTGCTCGAATTGAAAGTTTTCCTTCAACAAGCAGCTGTAGGCTAGAAGGGAAGCAATGTCTATGAGCACATATATCTTCTCAACCTTTCCCATACAGTAATACTGTTCAGGATCAGTCTGGAGGGTTTATGGTAGCCAAAGTCATCCTGTTCAAGGCTTCCAGTATCTAACCGGGAATACTGGGACTCACCTTGTTCAACCTCAGATAGGGTGGGCAGCTCTCGCCTTTCCAGGAAGAGCAGAGGGAGCAGGATCAGCCCCCTCTGCTGTGTGGTGCTTTCTGATCCTGTCCGCAGGCTTAAGGGCATGAGTGTCTTGATCCTCCTGGAACAGTTACATGAGATGGAAGGTGAGAGAGGTCTTAACAGGTAGCTGAAGAATTAGTGGGACTCCCCATACACTACTTGGATGTCTTGTGCCTCCTTCCCCCTTCTTCAAAGCAATATCTGGGTTATGAAGGCAGATTAGTGTGAACCAGGACTCCTGCGGGGCCATCTCTTGAAGCTGGGAAATTAAACATTATCTTGTAAAATGCTGTAAGCACTTCCAGCGTTCAGTGATATTTCTGTCTGGTTTTCAGAAGTGCCATGAAGGCATCTCTGGAGGCTGTGGCTGTTCTAAGAAATCTAAGGGGGAGAGGGTAAAAAATAGGATGACGAGCTTTTCAAAGCACATAGAATGTCAGTTTTGCCAATAATATCTGGGTTTGTTTCCTCACTTTCTCTCTGTCTGTCCCCATTGCTGCAGAAATTATTCTAGTTGCTGATGGTTAATTCATTTTGTTCTGGTTTAATTCAAGCTCATGTAATTTTTCTCCCCACTGTATTCAAAATGCTATCTTGCAGCTAGAATGAAAGAGCAAGGATTTTGTGTGTCATTCCAAAGGCTGGGCAGGCCTGGTTTAGATCAATTGCTCTGAAAGTCAAAGCAACCATGAGCAAAATGTAGACAGTGCTGCAGCTTGCACTCCACTCAAGTCTCTCCTGGGTTTTGAAACTGGAAATGTCCTTTTCAGTCTTATTATATAGTTGAACTCAATGAATGTTGTATGTATTGTTGGTGTTGGTTTTGGTTTGTTTTTTAGAAAGCACCAGGCTTTCCCTCCCTTGCTTCTCAACAAGAATCTGTTATTGAATGCTCTTTAGGTATTTGTGCCATTTCTAGAATGAATAGGCAACACTTGTAAAAGGTGAGGGTTTTCTTTTTTCCCCGGTGTCTTACAATGGTTTGGAGATTTCACAAGCTATTCCTTGAAAGAGTCAGTCTCACTTGTGGTTCAACCATCCTTAGCCTAACATCATTTATCTGATGTTCTCTTATAGCCAAAATACAGCCAGGTCCCTGAAGTCAAGCAAATAGACTTAAGAAAAATAAGAAGTCCCTTGAGTATATTAGTCTGGGTTGCTGAAACCTCTTTGCTGTCCTGAGGCAGTTCTGTTGCACCAGTGTTAGTGGACCACACTCGCTTCCAAGAGATGGACCGAAGCAGGAGTATTTCTTTCACAAGCGCTTAACAAACGGTGGGCAGGAAAGCCGGGCTCAGGATGAACCTGGTTTAGGATTTGGCTCTCTGGTTGCTCTCTGGGGTGCTCTGCCAGCTGGTTCCCTTCTCCTGCTCTCTGTGAGCGTGTGGACGCCCAGGAGGCTCAAACTATAGGTGGGTAGGTGGGTCCATCCCCTGAACTGGTTGGTTCAGCTTGTATGAGCACGCTGCCATGTGCTCAAGTGTAGCTTCAGATTTTACTATTTTTGGGAATTCTCAGGGTGCAATCGTAAGACTTTGCTTTAGGAAAAGCTCTTTTTTTCTTTTTTTTCCCTAAAAAAATATTACCTTATTAAGAGAAGAAAACGTTTAGCTTGTTCTCTCATGCACAGCTTGGCACGTGGGGCCTGTTTGGGGCTCAGGTGGGTGTTGCAGTGAATAGGGAGTTCGGGATCGCTGCAGTCTGTAAGCCTGAGGGATAACAGAGCATCCCAGTAGTGCAACAGGGCAGTGAAATACAAAGGGCTCTCACCAGCCTTTCAGGATGGAGACAGAACGCAGCCTGACACCATCACCAGTCAGCAATAGTTTTATGCCACGACTACTTATCAATCTTTGACTGTTCTAGAATTTGCACCTGCACATTTTGACAATTGAATCACCCGACTGTTCTCTGTGCGTCCAGTACAGCCCCCGCATAAGCTGCAGTTACCCTCTGTAAGGTTTTATTACTGCAAATGTTTCTGTGTTTGCCTACACAATTGCCATTGGTAGAGTGGGGTTTTTGATTGCATTTTGTTTGTTTGTCTATTTGTTTGTTTGGATGCTTGGGGTTTTTTTTTTGCCTCTGTTTGAATGCTTGTTTTACCTGTCGCCGAAATAGCTGGTCCTTTTTCGGAGTTAGATGTTTGTACATTTTCTTAGAGTTTCCAATGAAAAAAAGATATATTTTCTATTAATTTATTACAATGGCACTAAGACAACCAAATTGCAGACATATGAAGCATTTTTATGGAGTTTAGCATTGTCCGGGTTGTTCAGGAGGTCAGCAATGTGTCTTTTCTGATAATCTGCTTTGCACTTGGAAGCTCTGTGTCCGCAGCCCACGGTAATGCAGTGACTGCCTGGTTTATGATGCCAAGAACCCTTGGGACGTTGGTTCCAACAGATTGTGGCTTACAACTGACATAACGTGTAGTTGTTTGGAGTACACAACGTTTATCAAAATAAATATTCCATGCAGATTTCTTACTTTATTTTTTTGTCTTGTCTCTTCAGTACCAGTTTAACAACGAACTATTAGCTTAAGTAAGTGTGACTTTGACTGTCAATTTTTACCTCCGTGTGTGGATATGGGGGTGTATATGACAAGGGTCTAAGAAGTGTGGGTAGTAGGTTATGTGTGTGTGTAAGGGGTGGGTGTAACTATGTGTTGCTGATTCTGTGAGTGTATTTGTGTGTGTGTGTATTTGTGTGTAAAAGGGCAGTGTGTTTGTGTTACTAAAGAAAGATTAAAAAGCATAAAAATATAAAATATTAGATGTATTAATTATCTGGATAATATATTTTAAAGATGATTGATAATGTAAACTATTACATAGGTGATGTTGATATATAAAATAACACAATATTATATACTATGTTAAGTCATAGAGTGTTGTTATATATTAATATGTATCTTATATGTAATATATTACAGTATATAACAATATATAATAGTATATAATATCTAGTATATCATCATATTATATCATAGTGTTACATTATGTTACAGATACCTATAATATAATATAACATAATATCATATCATATCATATCATATGATAGAATAGAATAGAATAGAATAGAATAGAATAGAATAGAATAGAATAGAATAGAATAGAATAGAAACACAAAAAATAGAACAGACTGGAATAGAATAGAATAGAATAGAATAGAATAGAATAGAATAGAATAGAATAGAATAGAATAGAATAGAATAGAATAGAATAGAAACACAAAAAATAGAACAGACTGGAATAGAATAGAATAGAATAGAATAGAATAGAATAGAATAGAAACGAAACACAAAAAATAGAACAGACTGGAATAGAATAGAATAGAATAGAATAGAATAGAATAGAATAGAATAGAATAGAATAGAATAGAATAGAATAGAAACACAAAAAAATAGAATAGACTGGAATAGAATAGAATAGAATAGAATAGAATAGAATAGAATAGAATAGAATAGAATAGAATAGAATAGAATAGAATAGAAACACAAAAAATAGAACAGACTGGAATAGAATAGAATAGAATAGAATAGAATAGAATAGAATAGAATAGAATAGAATAGAAACACAAAAAATAGAACAGACTGGAATAGAATAGAATAGAATAGAATAGAATAGAATAGAATAGAATAGAATAGAATAGAATAGAATAGAAACACAAAAAATAGAATAGACTGGAATAGACTAGACTAGAATAGACTAGACTAGACTAGACTAGACTAGAATAGAATAGAATAGAATAGAATAGAATAGAATAGAATAGAATAGAATAGAATCGAAACACAAAAAATAGAACAGACTGGAATAGAATAGAATAGAATAGAATAGAATAGAATAGAATAGAATAGAATAGAATAGAATAGAATAGAATAGAATAGAATAGAATAGAATAGAATAGAATCGAAACACAAAAAATAGAACAGACTAGAATAGAATAGAATAGAATAGAATAGAATAGAATAGAATAGAATAGAATAGAAACACAAAAAATAGAATAGACTGGAATAGAATAGAATAGAATAGACTGGAATAGAATAGAATAGAATAGAATAGAATAGAATAGAATAGAATAGAATAGAATAGAATAGAATAGAATAGAATAGAATAGAATAGAAACACAAAAAATAGAACAGACTGGAATAGAATAGAATAGAATAGAATAGAATAGAATAGAATAGAATAGAATAGAATAGAATAGAATAGAAACACAAAAAATAGAACAGACTGAAATAGAATAGAATAGAATAGAATAGAATAGAATAGAATAGAATAGAATAGAATAGAATAGAATAGAATAGAATAGAAACACAAAAAATAGAATAGACTGGAATAGAATAGAATAGACTGGAATGGAATAGAATAGAATAGAATAGAATAGAATAGAATAGAATAGAATAGAATAGAATAGAATAGAATAGAATAGAAACACAAAAAATAGAACAGACTGGAATAGAATAGAATAGAATAGAATAGAATAGAATAGAATAGAATAGAATAGAATAGAATAGAATAGAATAGAATCGAAACACAAAAAATAGAACGGACTGGAATAGAATAGAATAGAATAGAATAGAATAGAATAGAATAGAATAGAATAGAATAGAATAGAATAGAATAGAATGGAATAGAATAGAATAGAAACACAAAAAATAGAATAGACTGGAATAGAATAGAATAGAATAGAATAGAATAGAATAGAATAGAATAGAATAGAATAGAATAGAATAGAATAGAAACACAAAAAATAGAACAGACTGGAATGGAATGGAATGGAATGGAATGGAATGGAATGGAATAGAATAGAATAGAATAGAATAGAATAGAATAGAATAGAATAGAATAGAATAGAATAGAATAGAATAGAATAGAAACACAAAAAAAAAATAGAATAGACTGGAATAGAATAGAATAGAATAGAATAGAATAGAATAGAATAGAATAGAATAGAATAGAATAGAATAGAATAGAATAGAATAGAATCGAAACACAAAAAATAGAACAGACTGGAATAGAAGAGAATAGAATAGAATAGAATAGAATAGAATAGAATAGAATAGAATAGAATAGAATAGAATAGAATAGAATAGAATAGAATAGAATAGAAACACAAAAAATAGAACAGACTGGAATAGAATAGAATAGAATAGAATAGAATAGAATAGAATAGAATAGAATAGAATAGAATAGAATAGAATAGAATCGAAACACAAAAAATAGAACGGACTGGAATAGAATAGAATAGAATAGAATAGAATAGAATAGAATAGAATAGAATAGAATAGAATAGAATAGAATAGAATAGAATAGAATAGAATAGAATAGAAACACAAAAAATAGAATAGACTGGAATAGAATAGAATAGACTGGAATAGAATAGAATAGAATAGAATAGAATAGAATAGAATAGAATCGAAACACAAAAAATAGAACAGACTGGAATAGAATAGAATAGAATAGAATAGAATAGAATAGAATAGAATAGAATAGAATAGAATAGAATAGAATAGAATAGAATAGAATAGAATAGAAACACAAAAAATAGAACAGACTGGAATAGAATAGAATAGAATAGAATAGAATAGAATAGAATAGAATAGAATAGAATAGAATAGAAACACAAAAAATAGAACAGACTGGAATAGAATAGAATAGAATAGAATAGAATAGAATAGAATAGAATAGAATAGAATAGAATCGAAACACAAAAAATAGAACGGACTGGAATAGAATAGAATAGAATAGAATAGAATAGAATAGAATAGAATAGAACAGAATAGAATAGAATAGAATAGAATAGAATAGAATAGAATAGAATAGAATAGAATAGAATAGAATAGAATAGAAACACTAAAAAATAGAACAGACTGGAATAGAATAGAATAGAATAGAATAGAATAGAATAGAATAGAATAGAATAGAATAGAATAGAATAGAATAGAATAGAATAGAATAGAATAGAATCGAAACACAAAAAATAGAACAGACTGGAATAGAATAGAATAGAATAGAATAGAATAGAATAGAATAGAATAGAATAGAATAGAACAGAACAGAACAGAATAGAATAGAAACACAAAAAATAGAATAGACTGGAATAGAATAGAATAGAATAGAATAGAATAGAATAGAATAGAATAGAATAGAATAGAATAGAATAGAACAGAATAGAATAGAATAGAATAGAATAGAATAGAATAGAATAGAATAGAATAGAATAGAATAGAATAGAAACACTAAAAAATAGAACAGACTGGAATAGAATAGAATAGAATAGAATAGAATAGAATAGAATAGAATAGAATAGAATAGAATAGAATAGAATAGAATAGAATCGAAACACAAAAAATAGAACAGACTGGAATAGAATAGAATAGAATAGAATAGAATAGAATAGAATAGAATAGAATAGAATAGAATAGAATAGAATAGAATAGAATAGAATAGAATAGAACAGAACAGAACAGAATAGAATAGAAACACAAAAAATAGAATAGACTGGAATAGAATAGAATAGAATAGAATAGAATAGAATAGAATAGAATAGAATAGAATAGAATAGAATAGAATAGAATAGAAACACAAAAAATAGAACAGACTGGAATAGAATAGAATAGAATAGAATAGAATAGAATAGAATAGAATAGAATAGAATAGAATAGAATAGAATAGAATAGAATAGAATAGAATAGAATCGAAACACAAAAAATAGAACGGACTAGAATAGAATAGAATAGAATAGAATAGAATAGAATAGAATAGAATAGAATAGAATAGAATAGAATAGAATAGAATAGAATAGAATAGAATAGAAACACAAAAAATAGAATAGACTGGAATAGAATAGAATAGACTGGAATAGAATAGAATAGAATAGAATAGAATAGAATAGAATAGAATAGAATAGAATAGAATAGAATAGAATCGAAACACAAAAAATAGAACAGACTGGAATAGAATAGAATAGAATAGAATAGAATAGAATAGAATAGAATAGAATAGAATAGAATAGAATAGAATAGAATAGAATAGAATAGAATAGAATAGAATAGAAACACAAAAAATAGAACAGACTGGAATAGAATAGAATAGAATAGAATAGAATAGAATAGAATAGAATAGAATAGAATAGAATAGAATAGAATAGAATAGAATAGAATAGAAACGAAACACAAAAAATAGAACAGACTGGAATAGAATAGAATAGAATAGAATAGAATAGAATAGAATAGAATAGAATAGAATAGAATAGAATAGAATAGAATAGAATAGAATAGAATAGAATAGAATCGAAACACAAAAAATAGAACGGACTGGAATAGAATAGAATAGAATAGAACAGAACAGAACAGAATAGAATAGAATAGAATAGAATAGAATAGAATAGAATAGAATAGAATAGAATAGAATAGAATAGAATAGAAACACTAAAAAATAGAACAGACTGGAATAGAATAGAATAGAATAGAATAGAATAGAATAGAATAGAATAGAATAGAATAGAATAGAATAGAATAGAATCGAAACACAAAAAATAGAACAGACTGGAATAGAATAGAATAGAATAGAATAGAATAGAATAGAATAGAATAGAATAGAATAGAATAGAATAGAATAGAATAGAATAGAATAGAATAGAATAGAATAGAAACACAAAAAATAGAATAGACTGGAATAGAATAGAATAGAATAGAATAGAATAGAATAGAATAGAATAGAATAGAATAGAATAGCATAGAATAGAATAGAATAGAATAGAATAGAATAGAATAGAATAGAATAGAATAGACTAGAATAGAATAGAATAGAATAGAATAGAATAGAAACACAAAAAATAGAATAGACTGGAATAGAATAGAATAGACTGGAATAGAATAGAATAGAATAGAATAGAATAGAATAGAATAGAATAGAATAGAATAGAATAGAATAGAATAGAATAGAATAGAATAGAATAGAATAGAATAGAAACACAAAAAATAGAACAGACTGGAATGGAATGGAATGGAATGGAATGGAATGGAATGGAATGGAATGGAATAGAATAGAATAGAATAGAATAGAATAGAATAGAATAGAATAGAATAGAATAGAATAGAATAGAATAGAAACGAAACACAAAAAATAGAATAGACTGGAATAGAATAGACTAGACTAGACTAGACTAGACTAGAATAGAATAGAATAGAATACCAAAAAAAATAGAATAGACTGGAATAGAATAGAACATAAAGAATAAAATATAATATAACATAAAGAATAGATTATATTAATATAATAGAATCGAACATATTAATATAATAGAATCGAATAAATTATTATAATATATTCGATAACGCTGCTGGGGCCTTTGCTTGTCCGCGCGCTCCCCCTAGTGGCCGCACGGGGGCACAGCGCCCGCTCCCCCCCCCACCTCCGCGAAAAATTTTAATACTGGGTCGTGTGTGTGTTATATTTTGCTGGTTTGTACAATGGAAAGCGGGGTGTGGGTTGCATCAGAAACCAGGAGAGACGCAGCGATTTTTGGCTCTTCCATAAATGCCGCGTGTCACACATATTCAGTCTTTTCTGAGCTGTCGCAGTTGCAACATGTGGGGCTGTGCCTCCTCTACTGTACAAATTATCCCACATCCACCCGAGGAGAAACACCCTTTGTCCAGTTTCCTAAGTCAAGAGATTGTTTTGTGACACCCAAAGGATGGGAGGGATGTGTAGAAACCACCAGTGCGGCTCCACCCTCCCGTTTCCTTCCTCCTGCTCGTCTTCTTCACAAACGCCTTCGCCCGCCGCTCCGCGCACACGCCAAGCGGAGCCGGTGACGCGCACCGCGTAACCCCCACAGCACAACCCGGAGGGGGTTCGGGGCTTTGGAAAGAGAGGAACTTGCAAGCTTGAGAAAGAAAGAAAGAAAACCAAGAAGGGGAAAAAAAAAAGAGGCCTAAAAGAAAAAAAAAGAGAGAAAGGGAAAAGTTAAGAAAGAGGAGAGAAAAAAAAAGAGGCAAAGAAAAAATGCGACAAAAGAAAAATAAAAATAAAAGAAAAATGTTTTTAAAAAAAAAGGTGAATGAAAAAAAGGGAAAACACAAATGTAAAAAAAAAGGCAAAGAAATAAATAGGAAAAAGTTAAAAAGGCAAAAAGAAAGGTGAACAAAAAAGAGAAAGAGGAAAAAAGAGGCAATAAGAACAAAGATTCAAGGAGGAAAAGGTGACAAAGAGGTGGGGTGAAAACAGAAAGAGTGGAAGAGAGTGGGTGAAGAGAGGTGGGCAAAGGGGTGAAACAGAGAAAGAGGCAAATAAAAGGGAAAAAAAGGGGCAAAAGAAAAAGTGGAAAAACAGGGAGAGTGGTGGAAAAAAAAGGCAAAAAAAGGGCAAAAACAGATGGCACAAAATAAAAATAAAAAAAAAACCACACCAAAAAAAAAGGTGGTAAAGAAAAGGTGAAAAAAGAGAAAGAGGAGGGGAAAAAAGAGAAGGAGGTGGAAAGAAAAGAAGGAAGGAGTAGTGAAAACAGAGAAAGAGGTGGAAAAATGGCTAAATAAAGAGAAAGAGGCTAAATAAATAGAAAGATGAACTACGGAAAAAGGCCTAAAAAGGAGGCAAAAAAGAGAAAGAGGAAAAAAAAAAGAAGCCAAAAAAGACAAAGGGCTGGAAAAAAAAAAGGGTGGGAAAAAAGGTGGAAAAAGAGACAAAAAACCCCAGGCTGAAACAGAGAGAGAGGTAGAGAAGGAGGTGGGAAAAGGGGAAAAAAAGGGAGAAAGGTGCAAAATAAAGGTTGGAAGATAAAAAGGTGGAAAAAGAGAAAGAAGCAAAAAATGAGAGGGGGGGGGAAGAAAAAAAAGACCAAAAAAGGTTAAAAAATAGGTCAGAAAAAGGGGGTGGGGAAGAGAAAGAGGCAAAAAAAAAGAAGGAAAAAAAACCCCACACAGAAAAAAAAAGTGAAAGGGTTGGGAAAAAGAGAAAGAGGGAAAAAAGGGCAAAAAAAGGAGTGGGGTGAAAAAAGGTAAAAAGAAAAAGATGCAGAAAAAGTGAAAAAGGTCAAAAAGAGAAAAAGACGCCAAAGGGGGTAAAACGGAGAGAAAGGGGCAAAACAGAAGACAGAAAAAGAGGTGAAAAAGGGACCAATAAAATAACAAAGGGGCAAAAAAAATCCTGAGAAGGAGGAAAAAAAGGGCAAAAATGAAAAAGCTGGCGGGGGGGGGGAAAGAGGCAAAAATCAAAATAAACAAAGAAAAGAGTGTAAAGAGGTGAAAAGAAGAGGCGGGGGTGATAACAAAGACCTGAAGATGGAGGTGAAGGAAAAGAGGCAAAATTAAATCAAACCCAAGCAAGCAACACATGCAGCAAAAAGGCCTAAAAAATTGGGGGAAAAGAGAAAGGGGGAAAACAAGGGGCAAAATAAAGAGAAATAGGCAAAACAAAATTATGAAAAAGCCTCAGAAGGCGGGAAATAAAAAGAAAGGGGCAGAAATAAAATGCAAAAGGGTGAAATAAAGGGGTAAAATAAAGGGAAAAATAACCCACACAAACCATAAGAGGAGAAAAAAAATGGTCAAGAAAAGGAGAAAGTGTTAAGTAGAAAGGGTTGAGAAAAGGAGGTAAAAAGAGAAAGAGGCAAAAAAATAGGGCAAAAAAAGACTAAGGGGTGAAGAAGAGAATGAGAACCAAACCACCAACCAACCAAAGCAAACCCAAGATATTTGTTCCAGTATTTTATTACATAAAAAGTTGATTGTCCATCGAAATTTTGCAAAGCGTTATCGATATCTTGTGTACTATCCTGGACAAACTTTTTTCCCCGAGAAAGACGTCTGGGTTATAAAATATAACTTAGAAAACTTGGTTATAGCGGCAGAACAGAGAAACCACTGAGCTGGGTGGAGAAAGGCAGCAAACATTCACCTGTCATGAACGCCGATGATTTTCCACGTACCCCTGCATAGCAGTGGAAACAATAAAGAAATAAGAGCCATAATCACCACCCTACTTGTAGAAAGATGTTTCAAAAGCTGTATTCAAATTGCACGTTTGTAGAGTTAAAAACTTGCTATTTGAAGTCTGATGTGACTCAACACCTACAAAGCAGCATCCAGTATCTGCTGGGCCACTTGGAACATTAATGACCTTCAAGGTATTTATTTATATAAATTATAGTGCGTTCAGGCCTCCTAAATCATAACAAAATCACAGCTGCTTGTATAACGCAGCACCAGGACAAGTGTTCAAGCATTTACTGGTTCTAAAAGAGAACACAAGTTGTTTTGGAGTAGAGCTGTGAACTGCGGTACCAAAGAATGGGCCGGTGAAGAAGTTCCTGCCAGATCATCATATGATACTTGCTACCATATTGAATTATTTGCTCAGCATAAAGCATGAAAAAGGGAAAAAAAATGGAAGACCAAAAAAGTTCCTTGAAGGCAGTGTTTTTGTACTTTATATCAAGCCATTACTCCTATTAAAAACCTAGAAAAACCCACCAAACACTTCGAAATTTCAATAAAGCATATGGCACAAAGCACAGCTGCATTTTGCATAGGCAACTTAGTGACTCAAGCCAGCCAAACTGAAGCCCTCTCATCAGCCGGCTGAATTGCACAGCAGCTGTTGCCCCACTCGGGACCACAACAGCAAAAGCTCATTTCTGAAGGGCTAAAACAAATACCTGCTCAGAAAAGTTGGGCTACAGAGATAGTGTAGGAATTGTATCTTCTCCTTGTCTAATTCGCTTTGTATCCTGTTCTGCATTGCTTAATTACTTAGCTCAGGATGAACGCAATTCAATCAAAAAGAGGTCATGATAACCTTCATAACGACAGCAAACTGCATTTCCACACGTTTCTAATCATAATCTGAATTGTCATCTCTATACCATAAATTCTAAAAGGAACAATCTAAGTAATCGTTTCATATCTACAAGCTTTGTCTGACCTCTGTTCACCTCTTGATAGGAGAAGCAACATTCTTTAAAAAAAAAAGTGAGGTGCAAACCCAGAACACTTGACAAAAATGGTAAATTAGTTATGAACAAAAAATGTACTGTGCATCTCTCCTCGATCCAATGGGATATCCAAGAGACTCTTCTCAACTCCACTACACATTTGGATTAATAGTAGGATACAAAAGTAATGGAGTTAAACCTGAAGAAACACAGGATTTTCATTTCTTCCACTCAGACAAACAGGCAAAGGCCTGTTTAAGTGTGGCAGGAAAGGCTGCTTTAATCCTAAATTCATACAAACATAATTAAATAAAATCAATCACCTAGAACCTTCATCAGCATCATTTAGTCCTTACATACAAAGACAACTTAGTCCGTCTCCCAAATATCTAACTAATGCATAACTGTTTAAAAGGTTTTACTACTCAGTGGAACAGGAGGTTTAGTGACATCTTTTATTTTGAACAAGCACTCACTAAGTCATAGTTTCTCCACTTTTGACACTGAAATATTCCACAAGATCAACCATTATGGTTCAATTAGGACCTTTTATCCAAAACACTTGGATTTTAGCACCTTCAATAAAGAATCAAAGTAATATCTTGGTAGTATCGAATGAAGACAGTTAATACTGTGCTCATCCCCTGGAAAATGACATGGACCATAAATACCTGGTGCATTGAGTCCTTAACGCATAGTAAGGCAGAAGGAAAACAATTCTAAGTGATGCATTTGACTGAACACAATGTGAATATAATACAACCTTTCCAATTATTCAAAGCCTTCGGAGAAGAAATCAAAATTGCTCCCGTACATGCAAATTACAGTATTTAAATCCAATGTTCATTTATAATCAACCATGTCAATCCAGGAATCTGTACCCAAAAAAGTATACCTGGTCATTAAACATCAGTAACTGATATGTCTAACTCAAAGTCTAACTCTGTACTGTAATGAGTGCTTTTTCAAAGACTTCAGCAAACCCTTAAACCAATAAAACAAATTAATTTCAAAGTTATAGTGATTTCTTCTAGCTCACTGTCCAGATAATGGGAATACTTAACACTTGTTTCTGCAGGCTCAGTTCTTTGGCAGCAATAGCAATCTGAATGACACGAATTTGATCGCTCCTCTTCTCACTGACACCGCTCATGTGGGAACTGTAATTCCAGTAACATCCCAGCATTGCTTCTGGTGGGTACAGAATCTCCTTTCTGCAAAGATTTGGGGTGCATTAGCCACATATCTGCCTTAGCTCCTACTGCACTTCTAAGCACTTCGATGGATTTGTGGGGGACACATAGAATGGGGTTTATTTTAAAGAAACAGGTTGTCTAACTAGACCTGCCCTAAATGCCATCATTTCAGGCATCTTCAGCCGTTGTAACACTATTATTTGCAATTTTAGGCTGTTTTGCAAACTGAGTCTAGCAAACTGGTATCCAAGAGAATCTTTTAGCACCGTACTCTGCTACCTGACAGCAGCTCCGGATCTACGACCAACTTACGTACCCAAGATGGACGTGGTTACTATAGACGAACATCGGTGTATTCTGAGATTGTATTTCTTCTTTTCCACTTTTAAATTAAATTTGTGATGTTAGACGCATGCAGTTGTATGTTAACTTTAAACAAAAACAAAAGCAGAAAAAAAATCACAAACTAAAGTAGTCAATCGCTGGTATTAAACATTACCTTTCTTGTAACTGAACAAACGCCAACATTAATAAGTAAACCGGTGTGTTTCAACATAAAAGTCTTTTAACCTCAGTACTCTCTGCTTCTTTCCCCCTCCCCACCCAGCAAAGCCAAGAATTGTATGGAAAATTAGTTTCCCTTCAAGGAACAGCAGAGCAGTGTTCAGTCTGGTTAATGTGTCCGTCATAGATCCTCTCTCTGTTTGGTTGCTCGGTTGTCCTCTTTGATGCCATCAGATTTCTTGTCTGCGTCTTTTTTCTTCTTTGTTTTTTCAGGTTTGGTTTTGTTTTTCACTTTCTCACTTTCTTCTGCTCCTTTGCCAGGATAAACTTGACCTTCCAGAGTAACATCCGCGCACCTTTCTTGACTTATCAGAAAGTCTTTGATCTCCCAGGCGTAACCACCATCACGTAGCATGAAGATGGCGCGATTTGAGCCAACAATAAACCTGAAGGAAAGATACATATCTTTTCAGTTAGCTCCACACCTTTCAAGCACGACAACATTTTGTTTAATTCAGAGCACCTTCACAACTGAGGCACATATTTAAGAGCAAGAAGTTGGTTTTGTTGTCCTGCGAATGGTGACAAGAGAACAATTTTATAGCACACATAAGAATAGAATGCATTAATTTTACAAATAACCAAAGAGGAGTGAGAATATAAAATAAAACACATTACGAACTAATTTGGCACGATGTAACATGCATTAAATTGTGCATAAAATTACTGCAAAACTTCTGAGCCTCAATTTGAGAGTGCAACACTCCTCTGTTTCAAAAGGATTCCCTCTGAGAAAAAAATGCATTTTTAGCCAGTGTAACAAAGACCTTTTTGTGGCGACAAGTCTTCCAAGTGTGAGGTTTTCCATAAAGCACATAAAAGCAAACTACTGCCACTAAAACTGATAAATAGCTGAGACATAATGAGATAAAAAGCAACTAAGCTATATATACGTCACGCGTGTTAGGAAGATCTGTGCACCACAGCAGAATTTTTGTAGCATGACTTAAACAGGCATATAAACTGATACAGAAACAAAGAAATAGTGACAAATGAAGGTGGGGAAGGGCACAGGATGAACAGTTGAAAATATTTTCAGGAAGAAAGAAACAAGGGTTTTGTAAAAGCAATAATATTATCCTCGTGTACAACAGCTTACCTTTGCACGTCATAGTTGGCATTGAAGAGACTGCCCTGCCACAAGCTCGTAATTTCTTCTGTCTCCTTTTCTGTGGGATTTCCCGACACCGTGACAAACATCATCAAAGTCTTCCCCTTTTTCGTCAGCTTCAGGATACTTTCAGGCTTGCCTGGATCAATTTTTGAGAAATCTATCGGTGCTGGAGGCCTTTTATGTTCAGGAAGATCCCCCTCTTCGATATCATCATCTTTCTGTTTTGAAACGGAAAAGGAGGCTTTAAATTCAACTGTTCCACAAAGCTGTTCTTTTTTGAAATTCCCCAATATTTAGAGAATAATTCTGCTTTGATAAAAGTATTTTTTAGTTTAATGATGGAGATTCTCAAACCAAAAGAAACAGTGAGTTTTGTTTCAGGATACTTCACCAAGAGCGTTCTTCCCATTTATAACCCTCGACTCAAAATGATGCACGTTTTCATACTGACAGGTTGAATCTCATTTTATAATGTACTGACAAATATTTCAGACTCAAGGCTAACTCAATACAATCCCACTTAGGTACTTCATAAAATAACATAATTGTTTTCTTCACAGTTGCACATAGATTTTTTAAGTATACAAGACGAACTGAGAAAGTTGCACTAAAAAGCCTCATAAACACATAAATAAAAAAGCCTTCTTCTGCATGTTGTTTTCAGAGGTCAAAACTTACTTCTGGGAATCATGGGATCACTTGAGTGTGTAATTTTCTTTGTGCCTTTAAACAAATAGAACCACAAGAATTCACAATTTCTATGTTCATGCCACGGGAAAACTTTAATAAAAGGTTTCCTGACTTTTCTAATGCACAGATGCAGTTCACCATCTGACAACATAATCACCAAGAGTAAATCACTCTTAGAAAAACAGTGAAAAACAACTCTTGATGTCTCTGCTGAAGTTGACAGGCACTTAAATATTTGGAAAGGCAGAATTCAAACTGCTGCCCCTTAAAACGGCTTGAAACAGAGAGGAGTGAGCATAGCGACAACTTATCAACCAAGAACTTGATTGCTTAAACAGTATATGTATCACAGAATTAAAAACTAAAAAAACAAAGCAAACTAAATCCAACAAACAACAAAAAAGGTAGATATTTTAGGGGTTGTTTTGACTTTAAGCATTTAGTGAAACTACACATCACTCCATTCAGAACATGAACTGTAGCAGCGTGTAAAGAAATTCCCTTCAGAAGCCTCAAAGGTCAGGAGCTGAGCTTGACTTTTAGATCTAAGTACACATTACAGCCTCATCTCTGCACATACATATATACAAACTCAACACCCCACTACAAGGAGCATCCCATGCCCTTTAAAGGTTACGGTTTGATACAAGTGACCTGTGTTATTCTCCTCCTCTCAATTACACTAAGTTTGCTGCCTTTCTGACAAGAGAGTTTAAAATTTAGTTACCACAGAACAACAGTTGTAGAAGCCTCGGATTGGATCCTTTCTTTCCTTACTAGTATATATTTATTTCAATTCTGCAAGTCTGAAGCATGCCGTCAAGGAGTCCACATGCCTTTGAAAATTCCACATTAAGAGAATTGGGAGCAAAGGAGAGCCCCAGGAAAGTCCCTCTGCCCTAAGTGGGAACAACTCTTATCTTAGAGGAATCACAGAATCACAGAATGTCAGGGATTGGAAGGGACCTGGAAAGCTCATCCAGTGCAATCCCCCCGCCGGAGCAGGAACACCCAGCTGAGGTTCCACAGGAAGGTGTCCAGGCGGGTTTGAATGTCTGCAGAGAAGGAGACTCCACAACCTCCCTGGGCAGCCTGGGCCAGGCTCTGACACCCTCACTGGGAAGAAGTTTCTTCTCAAATTTAAGTGGAATCTTTTGTGTTCCTGTTTGAACCCATTACCCCTTGTCCTACCAGTGGTTGTCACCGAGAAGAGTCTGGCTCCATCCTCATGATACTCACCCTTTATGTATCTGTAAACATTAATGAGGTCACCCCTCAGTCTCCTACAAGCTGAAGAGCCCCAGCTCCCTCAGCCTTTCCTCATAAGGGAGATGCTCCACTCCCTTCAGCATCTTTGTTGCCCTGCGCTGGACTCTCTCCAGCAGTTCCCTGTACTTCTGGAACTGAGAGGCCACAACTGGACACAATATTCCAGGTGTGGTCTCACCAGGGCAGAGCAGAGGGGCAAGAGAACCTCTCTGACCTTCTGACCACCCCCTTCTAACCCACCCCAGGTACCATTGGCCTTCCTGGCCACAAGGGCCCAGTGCTGGCTCATGGTCATCCTGCTGTCCACCAGGACCCCCAGGTCCCTTTCCCCTACACTGTTCTCTAATAGGTTGTTCCCCAACCTATACTGGAACCTGGGGTTGTTCCTGCCCAGATTCAAGACTCTACACTTTCCCTTGTTATACTTCATTAAATTCTTCCCCGCCCAACTCTCCAGCCTGTCCAGGTCTCTGGATGGCAGCACAGCTTCTAGCGTCAGCCACTCCTCCCAGCTTAGTGTCATCAGCAAGCTTGCTGATGGTGCACTCTATTCCCCTGTCCAAATAGTTGATGAATATATTGAAGAATACAGGCCCCAGTACTGACCCCTGAGGCATTGCACTAGAGTGGAAGCTGGAAAATGCTCATATTGATAAAGTACAGTAAAAACACAAAGTCTTACATGATTGAATG
Source organism: Patagioenas fasciata (assembly GCF_037038585.1). NCBI lineage: Eukaryota > Metazoa > Chordata > Aves > Columbiformes > Columbidae > Patagioenas > Patagioenas fasciata. The sequence continues at coordinate 22,109,315 of NC_092531.1, forward strand.
AAAAACGTTCTTCAGAAGTAAAAGCAAATCCATCCTGATCTCAGACCACCAGTGTACAACCAGCTTCCTTCACAGTTTTGAAAGGGAAAGGCAGAAACAAATGTTTCCAAATACACCTCACACAATACAGAAATTGACTATGGGGTTAGTGACAACATAACCTACTAACATATATTACCTATTTCTCCCTTAACCATTCAACTAAACAGTCATAAAGCTGTACTGTTATTGTTTGAAAAGAATATTATAAAAAGTAGTCAAAAGCTCCCCTACATGACAATTCTTTCCTTGATCCTGTACAAATTATCATGCAGTTTTTTTTATCTATAAAGCTATCTACAAAGCAAAAGACTGGACAAAAAGTGCAAGCTTTTGCTTTGAAATGTCTGGTAGATTCATTAATTTAGACAGTAACATGAGGCTTCAGAGGGAAAGCATTACATAGACACAGTAATACCCATATACTCCTTTCTCTTCCCCTCGGCTCTCATTATCATGCATTTCTCATCAATGCCCTGGATTTTTATTTTTTTAAATATTAGCAACATATGTAAGCTAATTCCTTGGCCTATTCAATAATCTTAGCTCACAGTCAAGCCTGAGAAACCCTGAGCTTATAGCAACAACGAACCAGTTTAAAGAATATGACATTTCAGTAACAGAAGAACCTCCGGACCAGATTCTCAGCTCCTCTGAACTCAAGGTTGCTGGAGAGTCCCTTTCCATGACGGAAATCCCTGGGTGGCTTCCTTCAAGCTCTAGTTGCACGACTGAACTCCCAAAGCAGCGTCCATCTCGTTTGCCCATTCCCCATGCTCATTTTCCACTAGAACGCTCTCCCAGTTCACCAGGCAGTGGTGCACGTGGTTGCACCAGCACAGTGCAAGGGGCAGTAGAAGAGCCCAAACAAAGAGGTGGCTGCTCGTTCTGGGAAAGCCACTGGAATCACAGCCCCAGCCTTGCCAGGCTTGTGTCCGACCCCATGGATGTTATAACCACCTTGCTCCAATGCTTTAGACTAATTGTCATGGAAATAAAAAAATATTAAGAGTCATCTCACTAAGTTAAAGTATTATAATGGCACTTGATTCTGTACAGATCTGCGTCCCTCACTCCCAAGCATCATTCCCGCTTTGATCCAAACTCATAACGGTCCCTTTGTTTCTCATCCCGCCCCATCAAGTGCACTCGTGCCCTTTCCTCCAGCCACCACCCCCTCACGTCTTTCATGTCACTTATATGTGTTCTAACTACCACCAGGCAAAATGTCATCCAGCCAACAATCCCCAAGACCAAACAACCATCAATTGTTGAGTCCCTGCTTCAGTGACTTTCTCCTTCTATGCGCATTCCTCAGTGCCCATGCCAACCGCAGCAGCCAACTCTCCAGTTGCTCGGTGACATCTGCAAGCAACATGGCTACGAGCGTTTGTGCAGCACATGGTGAAGTGGATCAGAGACCTGCTCCAGCTAGAGAGGAAAAACCCTGAACAACATCCTGACCCTGCCTGCCATATGGCCAGAACAGAACACACAAAGAGCCACAACAGTGTTAACCTGAGCCATCCAGGCATCTAATTCACAAACTCAGAGATGCACATCAACTTTTTCCTACAATGCCCAATTTAGTTGAAGCTGGACAATATGATCATAAAAGCCTTGATATCTTAGCAACTAGGGCTACCTGCTCCTTGGCTGATACCACTAAAAGAAAGGTGAACTTTGACCTTTTGATGTAATTCTACTTAAAATTTTAACTCAATGTTCTAAGAATTTCCCTTCCTAAAGGGACAGACACAGTAACAGCCCACGGGATGAACAAGCCCATAACCTGCCAACCAGGTCCAAGGCAGACATCCTTACTTCTCAAAGAAGTAACCTTACCTATACTGCACGTACAAAACCTCTTTCTCCATCTTGATTTACAGTTTTAAATGGTGCTACAGGACACAAAAGTTTTCACTCTATTATTTCTTGCAGGTGTTGTGCATAACATTCTGTGGAACAGCCTCACGGGAAAGAACAAAAAGACACTGATGAGTGCTCTGGCATTTATCAGAAGATGATGGAAGATAAACATAGTGAAAAGAACCCAACGGTGGCATGACAACCACATGGAGAAAACAGCAACGGGGAACTGCCTGAAAAAGATAAGGCAGTGGGCTGAGGGGAATGAGGGGGGACAAGAGAGAATTAGAATGTAAAGTTTTTACAATGAGGAGTGGAAAGGAAAAAAAAAAAACCCACAAACACCAAATCAACAAAAACCTACTCTGTAAGCATGAAATGAGTATTTCTTCTGCAATCCATCCTTCAGTTGCAAAACATGTATCCCTCAGCACCCCAAACCAGGCCATTGGTGTAGCACCCACAGCGGGTTTGGGGCTCAGAGGAGAGCAGGGGGCGGCAGCGAGCCTGGGGGCACAGGGCAACTCTCCCGGGCGCCCCTTCTGTGCCCGCTCCCCCCGATTTTGTAACTTCAGCCCACACGAACCCGGCACCAGCCGCCCCAGCGCCGCCAGGCCCCGGCGATCGCTCCCGCCCGCCGCGCCAGGCCCGGGCAGGACGGCGGGGCCGCGGGGGCCAAACCCTCCACGTTCCCCCGGTCGAGGCGCCGCGGGGCCGCGCAGAGCAGCCGCCAGGGCTGCCCCGAGCCGGGAGCGCGGCTCCTCCTCTCCCCACACCGGGATTCCCTCTGCGGGCTCCGAGAAGCGGAGCCCCACCGCTACACCTCCCCGCACCTCCCACTGCTCCAGCAGCCGAGCCATGTCCGCATCGTTGTAGTCTCGAATATCCTTCTTCTTGGCCGGCCCCGCCCGCCGCTTCCCCTCCGGCTCGCCGGCTGCCGCGCACAGCCACAGCGCCAGGCCCAGCACGACCCAGCCAGCGGCCGCCGCCATCTTCTCCCGGCCCGCGCCTCCGCGGGAAGGCGGCCCCGCCGGCTTTAAGGGGCGGGGCGGCGGGGCGGGGCCTCCTGGGCCCGTGTGCGGCTGCTCCGAGCGGTCGTGACACGCGTGCCCGGGCAGCGGGAGCGCGCCGGGTCGGGGGGTGGGTGGCGAGCACCCTGCTCCTGCTCCTCTTCCTCCCCCGCGATGTCGCGCCCCGGCGTGTGACGCGCTGTCCCCACACAATGAGCCGCTTCAGGAGGCTCCGGCGCCGTTCGGGTGTAGTCCCTGCAGATCTCGGCCCCGACTGCCGAATGAAAGGTGGACATTGTTTTTGGGCTGTTTTTCAAACGTCTGATGGACCCGCTCCTGGAATAACGCTTCGCGATTTTTTTTTCTTGGTTGCTTTTAAAGCGGGATGACAAGTATCTGCATTCACTTATACCTGTGATAGGAACCGGGCTCACTGCACTGAGACTTCTGATTTTGCTTAGTATCTTGGAATATTAGGTTTCTAGAAGACTTTTAAAAATAAAACCATTAAGTTATTAAAGTACAGCTCCAGAACGTCTGAACAGCACACAAAGTTAAGAGATAAGTTTTGTTCTTTCAACTTTTCCATTATGCAGAACAAGCGTTGATGTCTGCATAGCCTTATTTCACTCTTCGGTCTTAATTTTTTCCCCGTGGAAGCCATTTTAATTATAAGTAGCAGGGTCTTTTGCCTTTTTAAGAGGTTTAAACCTGGAACTTCAAGGAAGCATCACTGCTACTGGTAGATACTGGTCATGGCCAGGCTCATGGGTGAGCTGGGTGCTTTTCCATTCCAGTGGTAGCATTGATGGGAGAGCAGGTTCAGAGCAGAGGGATGAATTCTAGAGAGTGAACACCTCAATTCTGTTGTTGTATATAGTCCTGTAATGACCCAGGAGCCCACTGCCCTCACAGGCACAGTGTGCAAATGCAAAAGCCGTCAGTCAGCAGGGGGATTTTTGCATCCAGGACTAACTCCAGAAACTGTCAGACACCAAAGGGCTGTGTAGCCTGTGAACAGCAGGGAGACGTGCCCCGTGAAGCAGTAGCAGCAGCTTGCCAAGTGCACGCACAGCATGAGAAACAGCAGAGGAGGATGTGGGATCCAAGATTTCAGCACCCTGATAAACAGCCAGCCTGGTCTGGAACCTCCATACGGAGGGTTATCGTTTTATACCATTTCAGCAGGACTGCCAGTGCACCCGAGGAACAGGAAGCAGTTAGACCAGAGCTATTCATGGAGCTTGTTAAATGTACAGTAATGAAATGGGGTCTTAGTCAAGCGCTTTTCACAAAGCTGTCCAATAAGTCAGTAATGAGCACATTTCCTCAGTGATTTCTCATTAAATATAATAAACATCAGGTATACTATTTCTGATTGCCCTGATTAATGAGGTTTTACTAAAGTATGTTTCTGGTAACTTTTGTTATTACTGGATCATGAATACATTCACTGGAAAAAAAGACGAAAGATTCAATTTTGGAATGCTGGACTTAGAGCATAAAATAGTTTCACTGAATTTCTACTTGGAAATACTTTCTTCAATTCTGTGTTCTCATAGTAGAACAAACCGACCCAACTTTGACTTTCAGATGTGGATCTCAAAAGCAATGCAACTCCCTTTGGTAAGTGAACAAGTCGTTCAGTATATCCAGCACTGCACCAAACGACACCGTGCATTTCCTTGTCATGCATATAAAGGTTTTCACTTGAAAGGGAGATATTTTTCATGCTTGGCTCTGATCTTGCAACTATCTCTGTTCAGGCAAAATTCTGTGTCCTGAAAGAACTTGTTCAAAGTGGAGTCAGCTGCAGGACAAACACTTATTCAGCCTCTCTCTTCACTCTGCTATTCTTTCCCATGCAAGAAACAAAAGCAACGCAGCTAGAAACACGTACCACTACCGGGGTGCATTAAATTGCATTTCCTTTTTATTGAAGCGCACTGTGTTTTGTTCAGACTATCTATAGAATCATACAATTATGGGTTTTTTGTAGTTTAAGGATTTTCACATTCCTTAAAAGTTTGTATAGTCCTAACAGCTAAATCTGTTACGATTACAATGCAGAACATAACCAATAATAGACAGCTACTTTCATTATTGATTTCAAAAGTAAGGTGTTTAAGGCTTTAGTCTTGTAGCTTAAAGTCCCCTCTGGTCATGCCAGGGAACATCTCAAGCTCTGTCTGTCATTTTTACTTCTGCAACATGTGAATTTTACTAGTAGTACTTTCAATTACTTAACAGAAAGGCAAATCTACCTTCCCCCCATTGATATAAATTGCTTTCATTACTGAGTAGGGTTGGGTCAAGCTGTAATATGAGAGGATTCAGGATGTTCTACATTTCTGTTAATGAAATTTGGGATTTTTTTTTTTTCAGATATAACCTGCTTTTTTGGAACCATATTCGTGCAAATATACTTCTCATACCATTATTTCTTATGAGTTAGAAGAAGAATGGGCACGTATTTTTAGCTGCCAAAAGCTGTCTCAGGTCTTCGCAAGTGGTAGTTTTTGAGTGTGCCGTTTTCTGTTTTAAAGAGAATTGTCATTTGTCACATTCTACTTTTCTTCGCAAATACAGTACGGTAGGATCTTGAGCTTGTCCCTTGACATTCCTTAGAATGAAACCTTGGAAAGAACAAAGGACTTCATCAAGGAAAGGGCAGCGCCTTCTTGGAAGGACACATAGACAATTAAGAGATTAAACTAACAGGATCAGAACAGCCCTAAGCACGCAGAAGGGAGAATGAACATGCAAGGGCTGCCTGCTATCAACACATGCCCTGTCTGGAAGAATTAGTTCGTTTTAAGAACTCTGCTAATACAAAAGGATGTTTAGTACCGGCTCAGATTAATGAAGTGTTGCAAAAGGGAGCCTTTTAGTGATTACTTTTAATAACTAAAATGAGTGAGGTCTGCTGTACAGCTGTGCTCTTTATACGGCCTGACAAGCATCAGAACTGCTTTTGCACCTACCAGTTTAGTGAAGGACCAGGACAACATCCTGTTACATAATACAGAAGACTTGCTGAGTAACTTATCCCAGAAAACTTGAAGCAAGTTTTGGGCTGACCCAGCATTCAGAGTATTCTTACCCTGTTTAAAAGCATTGTCATACATTTTACAGAACGTCAGCATATCTTGAGTTATTTTCAGTAAAACATTCAAAAATAATGTTTTCATAGGTCAAATTATCTTAAGTACCTCAAATGTTGCCCTGCAGAGACAACCTAATGCATGAGCTCTCATACACAGACAGCACGTGTTAATTCAGACCTTTGAATGCCACGACATTCAGAGAAAACCTCTTATAATCAGACCTGAACATGTTATCTTTAGAAACAACAATATTTTAAAATCAAAATAAAATATGCTTGTTAATACTGTTACTAGAAGCACAGCAAGCAAAATATACTGTCATCTAGAGCATAAACATTTGAATGATTCAGAATAATTTCGCTCCTCAAATTCATTTCATGCATAAAATGAGCACACTCACCATCTATGAAGAGAATGCAGATTTCTGTTCCAGAGCTAGTCAGACCTTGAATTCTAATTTGAAAAATGAAGTTTTTAATACAAAATTCTCCCAAACTAGGGATTAATTGTTGTGATTAGGACATGAAGTATTGATTCAGGTACTAACCTTGACATTCAGATTCTGAATTCGGTTTTGACCACAAAATAAATCTTTACCCCAAATTTATGTTATCCCGTCCATGCGCATTTTAGAAATTAAAACTTATTGCCTGACTGGAGGTATTTGACAAATGACACATTAGCTTTGTATGGTTACCTATCTGATGGGGTTTGGGAGGGGGTATGACCCCAGACTGTATACTCAGCTGCAATAAAGCAATACACTGTAATCCTTAAATCCAGAAACACCACAGAATGTTCCTGTTACTACTCATCTTACTGCAATATTTGCTACGAATCTGTGCTGGTTAAAAACTATGCACTGGTTACACAATTTCAAGTTACCCTATTAAGAAAAGAATTACATTAAATCAATGTCAAAGAAGGTTTACACAGTTCCCATAGGAATTCCATTTATAGTCTAATTTCCACAATCTAAGTGAAATTAATTTTGTAGTCCCAATTTAATTTTAGGTTTACAGGTCAGTTTTGGCACCTACATCTAATGTAAGTAATATATTACATGCACGTCTGACGAATTAAAGGTGCTAGTCTTAAAACGAGTCATGATCAACAGCTCTCCTCATAGAACACGCAGGCATAATGAGAAAAGTGTAGGATCAGAGACTCCTACGAAAACATCTGTTCAATTTCTCTCATGATATATATTTAAAATGGAGGGGAGGGGGGGAAATCCCGAACTCTTCTGCAGAGTATCACAGCTGCAGGACAGAACACACAACCAAAAGTGCCATTCAGGAAGGGTGGGCCCTTGCACGTTTTGTTCAAAATACTGAGTTCTCCTTTGATCTCAAACAAACCCCAGACCTGAGAGTCTGAAGGGAGGGTCTTGGATTCCTGTTTATGCTGGACCATTCTTATCAATAGCATTTTCCACTCTTCCATTAAGTGCTTCTGAGTTTCAGGCCAACTGACCTACAGCCCTGGCCCTCCCTGCCTGTCCCGGGGGGGATGGACGCAAGGGGCTGTGTTGCATCTCCCTCCCTCCTGGGCACCAACCTCCCAAAACACGAGGTGTAGGATGGAGAGCCACATGTCTATAGATAAATAAGAACATGAAGCAGAAAGCCATTATTGGCTGTATCAACATAAAATCCAGTGCAGCCTTCTGTTCTGTGCAAGAGGAGTTTTGTACCTGCATTTTCCTTTTCATAAAAATGTCTCTTTTCCGTGCCTATGTATTAAATATCCATGGTAACAGCAGGAGACAATCAATCGATTGTATATGGTAAAGGGTGAAAACAACAGTACAATAAATGGTGAATAAAAGACAACAAAATACAAAACACTTTTGCTGTGTTGTTTCAGTGGAGCTACTTATTTATACACAAAACCATTTTCAAAGAAGAAAAAACAAAACTTGTGACTGTGTTTGTGTTTTGCTGTTACAAGTGACCAGTTAACTGTTCCTCCAGACATCAGGCTCTCTGTTTTTGCTACACACAGACCAGTTCTTAGGTTGCATCCCCAGTTTATCAACGATGATTACCTCTGTAGACCTGAATCTCGCAGTTTTCGTCTCTCCTGAAGCAATGACTGTAAGTACTAACCACAAAACACTTACTTAGCACCAAAACATTTAAGGCAAAATAGACCTTAAGAACAACAAACCAGTCAACACACTTGCATTTCCTTCTGTATGACTTACCAGTGCATTGCCTTGGAGAGGAAGGCTCAGGTTCTTCCAGCCTCTTCTGCAAAATCTGCCTCTGTGTTACATTATTTCTTCTGTCAGTCTCTGCCAACTTTATCCTTTGCTGATTTTTAGTCCTCAGCCTGACAAAACAGCTGCATCCCTCAGAACTGGAGCTATCATCTTGTAATTACCACCTCGTGGGTTTAGTCACAAATAGCTGACACATGGGAACCACTGAATTGTCTTTTATTCCTTCATCAGTTAGCTCCCTATGAAGTTAGATTGATACATCTATACAGGAAAGTAATATAAAGTAGTATAATCCATTGTACAGTACTTCCTCTCACCAACCTGACCACTTACAGTGTTCATAAAATTATTACAATTTGGTATTCTTCAGCTATTACTCAACACTGGCTCCACTTGCAAAAATCAATTCCTCCTCCAAAAAAAGATTTTACTAAGCAATAAAAGGGCCAAGTCCTGTCAAATGATTGGGGAAAGAAGATTTCAGCTTCCAGTTTCTGTTGTACTAAGCACAATGCAAAATAAAGATCAATGTGACAAAAGAAGAACTCATACAAGTAAGCCAATCTTCTGTACACTACTAAGCCACATTAAAAAGCCTTTTAATCCCTTGTATCTGACAATGCCTGCTGTTTTGAGCCCCAGAGAGTTATTTCATTCAGACTCTTGTCAGTCAAAGGTTTTTAAAAGCCAAGCACGGCCACCTGATTTTCAGTCTTACAAGTCTATACAACCAATTCACAGAGCTGCCCAAATCCCATGGGTCACCTTTGGACTCAGCAGCCATGATGTAAATGAGTCTGCACACATTCCCCTTGAAAGAGATGTGCAAAACACTTATGAAGGAAATACCCACCCCAAACATCAGAGTAAAAGTTTCCTCCCAAACCACACAGATACATCTACTGGACTTTTAAAGCACATAACAAGCTGATCCTCAATTCTACTCAAATGACTGGACCCAAGAGAACCTGTCTTCAAGGCTCATTTTTATAGTAAGACTACGTGTTGATGGTCAACCAGACCATGAGTGATCTTGGACCCAGCTGGGCCAGGAATACTTAGGAAGCAACAATGCAGTCTGTAGGAAGGATTTAACAGGCTGCTGCTCCCAGAAATGCCTCTTTCATGGTAAAAATGACCAATTAAGGTGGTATTTTCTGATTTTTTTTTCCAAACAGCAATACATTTCATATGTAGAAGAGCTGAACACCCAGGGCTGCTACTGGCGGAAAATCACATTTGTCAAGACTGCCTCAGAGAGAGACTGTCCACGAGCAACACCTACTGCATGGTAATAATAACCGGGTTTGCCCCTTGCTGATACTGAGGCTGATAAGCACTGGATCAATCTTGTGGACAAAGTGGAGGAGCTCAGAGAATATTTGCCTTACATTATAGCACTTACAAAGAGCTTTGGTGGCCCTGTCCACTGCCATGGGTTACAACCTGGCTTTGTTCCTGGCACGAGCAGCTGGGAGGAAAGCTGGTGGAGGAGCCACAGCAGAACTGTCCAGACCAAGGATCTCTCCATTTTGTCCTTGGGGAATGGCACAAATCGCAGGGAGCATCACGGCAGGAGGCGGTATCTAAAAGTGGAAAAGATTATTAGGTCATTTAACACCTTTCCTAGCCAGAGGTGAGGCCTACGTTTGCTAAAATGAAATCTTTCAAACCCTAATTAAATCTAGTCAATCCTCATTAAAAAATAAACTAGGTTAATATTTATGAGAGGCATTCCTTGTGCTACATAATATCTCACTGCCTCATTTAAGGACATATCTGGAAATATTTTGAAATAGAGTTCAGCTGGCTTCTGCTGCCCATTGATTTTTATTTTTCAGAGTATTCTGAAATCACTCCTATTTATAGTTTTGCAAGCGAGCTGCTGGCAGTAGGCCAAAATTGTTTAGGTCCAAATCATGACCTTCCTTTAAACTGCTATAATCTGACTCAAGTACACAGAATTTCCCTCACACTGTTTCTGTGAGGAGGGATGGGTGGAGAACTGCCGTATTTTCAACACGCCCAAAGACCAGAATCTGCCCCTTTCCTCCAGCCTGGCTCTACAGCAAGGCTTTCCCCCTCCCCTCCAAGAGTGTTTGCCCTGTTAACCCTCCACTTTCAGATCTGCATTCATGCTGCTCACATCCTTCCTTACAAGTCTGCAGAGAAGGCCAAGAGTTCCTCTGCCTAATGAGTGAGAACATGTACAAATAAATGTGTCTGAAGCTCTTTAAATGTATGCAATCCATTAGGTGGGCTCTGTTTGTGCCAGAACATCGGTGGATCTGGCCTGCAAGTGAGAAGTCTGGTCCAATTTTCATTTATTTCAAGGTCACTTATACCTCTGCAGTCGTATGAACGTAGCAGGACGTTAACGTAACTGTGAAGTGGGACAAATGTATTTCTGGATTTCTGTAGCTTGCTGAATGCATTGTAAATGCCTAGAATTCAGAGTCTAACTTAAAAAAAGAAAGTCTGATTGAAATGAACAAGCAAATGTTATTATTTAGCTGCAGCTTAAGCTGCAGCAAAATATGTAACAATTTAAAGATATGGTTTCAACATGGACTCTGATTATGCAGGATTATATTGATGGTGATAATGCATAACAACAGAGAATCTGATGTGTGGGATGTAAATATTCTCATCACCATCATTTACAAAACTATATATACCCTTTGGAAGCATCCCAGGCAGCATTAAATCCATCGTCTTATAACTTGTTCCAGCCCAATTAGTAATCTTAATTTTATTATTGTTTAATGGCATTTACTTGAATGCCTCAGATTTAGTGAGCATAACATCTTGGTTTTAGCAAGAATCGTCTAATGAAGTTCTTGGTGTGCTGCAGAATGGAAACAGACCAGAGAACAAAGTCTTCTTTCCTTTTTTACTGCTCTTGGTACACAAAGTTAGTGTCAGTAGGTTTACATTTTCCCTGCTAAATTCTAACAAATGGTAACCAGTCTTCAAAAGCAATGGCAGAAACACGAGCAAAACATACCAAATTAATTTTCATTGGTTTAAAAAATGGGTCAAGACCAGTGCTGAGGGAAATATTTCTATGTAAATAAAGATGTAGTAAGATCCCAAACCATATTTACAGCACTAATTATGGCTAGCAAGAGGTTTGGGCTTTTTCATTACATCAGAGCAAAGCCAGCCAGAGTCCCGCTCATGTAGGGAAGGCCGCTGCCTTTAACACTGTTAAACTGTCTTTGAACCATCACTGGCTCAAACAGGGAACGGATTCTTCTACCTGCAGCCGAACAGCCCACAACGGCCGCTCGGTGCGGCGGCCCCAGCGCTGCCCCGCGTATCCTCACCGAGCCCCGCCGGGCGGTGACAGCGACGGGAGCTTCGACCGCAACGTCGCACTTACCTGGCGGGCTGCCCGGGGCAGCGGGCCTGGCGGGCAGCGTGTGCCCCGGGCCGCCTGGGGCGGAGGGCGGCTTCTCGATTCCCCCCTCGGCATCTCCTCCGTCTCCGATATCCGACTGCACGACGCGCTCCCACCCAATGGGCGGCCGCGGCCGCCGGGCTGAGCTCATCCGGCTGCCCCTTTCCTCCCACCGGCCTCTTTCCCCCCGCCCCGCGCCGTGCTCAACCCCACACCGTCATTTATTAATTCATTCAACCCGCTTTAATCCCCCGCCCGTAGGGACCGGGTTCGCCTCCCGCCAGCCGGGCAGCGCGCCTGGGAAGGGCAGCAGCGGCGGCCGTTGGTGCCGTCGGCCGGCGAGGGCCCGCGGGCGCCGGGCGGGCGGTGCCGGCGGCCGCACGGCGCTGCTGCCCCCTCCGCCTGGGAGGAGCGAGAGGCGGCGGGCGTGGAGCGGGCCGGCGGGGGAGGGCAGGATTTAAACGAAGGGCGGTGACACCGCACAAAAGATTTCGATAGGCTTAAGTGAGGTTACAGCAAAGGCAACGGGGAGGGGGGAGCCTCCCTCAGAGCCATGCAGCGTCTGGCTGGCAGATCCGCCGCAGCCGCCTCTTCCCAATAGTTTGTCTGAAAGCCTGAGAAAGGGAATTTAAAAGAAGATTTCCTTCTTTTTTTTTTTTTTTTTCTTTTTTATTTTCTTTCCCTGGGAGTTGGCGACTCAGCCAGCAAACATGGCAGGAGGAGCGCAAGGCCAGGCGGGTCGCAGCATCCGCGGCTGCAGCCCGGAGCCACCACCCTTGTTTGCGGGAAGAGCCTAAGTTGGTGCGGCGGCGGCCACAGCGGGAGCCGAGCGAGGAGGGGCCGGCGGCGCCGAGTCTGCGGGGCCCTGGGCGAAGGGGCATGGACCACGGCGGCGGGGAGCGAGCTCGCAGCGGCCGCGTGAATGATCGAGGCAGGAAGGAGTGAGGCAGCGGCAGAAGGAAGGGGAACGGATCCCGCCCGCCCCCAGCACCCGGATCCGGTGGATTTTTTTTTTTCACCCCTTCCCAACCTCTTTCTTTTTTTATTTCCCTTCCCTCCCGCGGTGCCCCCCGTCCGGTTCCCCGCGGTGCCCCTTTCCCCGGCCCGGCGGCGGGGTGCGCGGCGGGTCTGTGGCGGCGCGGGGCGGCGGGCGGGCCACACCCTCCGCGGCGCTTCCTGCGAGCCGGCGGCGCGGGGCCGCGGCGGGCGCGCCGGGGGCGGCACATGGTGCGCAGCCGCCGCCCCTCCGGCCCTTGCGAGCTGCGCCCGGCTGGCGCTCACCGACTGGAGGAGCCGGGGACACGGTAGCAACTTGGAGGGCTGTGCCCGTGCCCCAACTCCGTGCGACTGCTGGGCGTCCCTGAGGTATTCCGTCTCGTAAAGGGAACTTTGCGCAGGATCCCACAGCTGGAGGAGGTGGTGGAAGGGAGGGGAGCCAACCTACGAAGAGGAAAAAAAGTCTATCTATCTATCTATATATTTTTAGCTAAGAGATGCCGGAACGGGGCCCGGCGGCTCCCAGCGAGCGCCGACCCGCCGCGGGAACGCCGTAGGAGCGAAGGCTGGCGCCGGAGCGGGGCGGGCGCCCCGGCGGAGCTCGCTCCCCGCAGCAGCGGCAGCCCCGGCGCCCAGAGCCCTTTCTTGCCTCCCGGCGATTAATGGAATGATGTTGCGGAAAAGGCAGAGCGATCCTGCCGGGCTCAGTCGGGACTGCGCGGGCGGCGGTGGCAGAGGCGGTGGCAGCGGGGTAGCGAGCGGCATGCGAGTGCCCCCCCGGCGCTATGGCTAGCGGCGGCTCTGGCAAGTCCAGCAGTGAGGTGTCTGGCGGCGGCATCCCCAGCAGCAGCTCCCTGCAGAGGAAGAAGCTCATCTCTATCTGCGACCACTGCAAGATCAAGATGCAACTGGTGGCTGATCTGCTTCTGCTGTCGAGCGAGACCAGGCCCGTGAACACTGAGAGCCTGTCTGTCTTCGGTGAGTCCTTCGAGAAGTGCAGGGACACGATCATTGCCAGGACCAAAGGACTCTCCATCTTGACCCATGACGTCCAGAGCCAGCTCAATATGGGACGCTTCGGGGAGGTGGGGGAAAGCCTGATGGAGATGGGGGAGCTGGTGGTCTCCCTGACCGAATGCTCTGCCCACGCTGCCTACCTGGCTGCAGTGGAGACTCCGGGGGCCCAGCCTGCTATGCCTGGCTTGGTGGATCGCTACAAGGTGACCCGATGTAGGCATGAGGTGGAGCACGGCTGTGGGGTCTTGAAGACCACCCCTTTGGCAGATATGAGCCCTCAGCTCCTGCTAGAGGTTTCTCAGAACATGTCCAAGAACTTGAAATTCCTGACAGATGCCTGTGTGCTGGCCAGTGAGAAATCCAAGGATAAATTTGCTAAGGAGCAGTTCAAACTCAGTGTCAAATGTATGAGCACCAGCGCCACTGCCCTCTTGGCGTGTGTCAAGGAGGTCAAGACTTCACCCAGCGAGCTGACCAGGAACCGGTGCATCTTGTTCAGCGGACCTTTGGTGCAGTCTGTCTATGCCCTGGTGGGCTTTGCCACTGAGCCCCAGTTTTTGGGTAAAGCTGCCACCATTAATCCAGAGGGCAAAGCTGTGCAAACTGCCATCCTCGGAGGAGCCATGAGTGTGGTATCTGCTTGTGTGCTCCTGACCCAATGCCTCAGGGATATAGCCCAACACCCCGAAAGTAGCACCAAAATGAGCGATTACAGGGAAAGGTTGAGGAACTCAGCTTGCGCCGTCTCAGATGGTTGCAACCTGTTATCTCAGGCACTAAGAGAAAGATCTTCACCCAGGACTTTACCGCCAGTGAACTCCAATTCTGTGAATTAACCCCCCCACATCTTCTGTTTAGATCCTTGTCATTACTAAAGGAAAATAATATCCCACCTCCTCGCCCCGTTTTTGTATACCAAAGAATTTGCTTGGATGAGCCCAATCCTTTGATTTCATGTGGTGAAGAAGCAGAACATATTCAAACTATATGTACTAATAAAGGTAGCCAGTTTTGGCTTCTCATTATTTTACTTTAAAGTCAAGCAAGTATCTGCAGATAAATTTTCCTTTATTCAGCAAGGTCTTCACACAAATGGTAATAACAACTGTTTAAAAGTTTGTTTTATATTTGGGGAGGTGGGGGTATCTTAGGAAAAGAAAAGTTTTAAAAAAAGCTTTAATCGCGCTGGGTGCGGTTTTTAAAGTTTGTCTTGTCTTGTCTTCCGAAATTTCCCTTCTAAATTTTACTGTTTGGTTGTGCAGGAAAAAGGTTACCTCAGTTCTCACTCATTTAAAAAAATGAAAAAACCCAACACCACGTAGATGATGGATGTAGCTACTATTTTGTTTGGTTTTGTTTTGTATGACCTTTTTTTTTTTTTATTTTTGCATCAAGTGTTAGGTTAGAAGTGCATTTGGTGTGTAGGAGTGGAAGGACTGGAGGTTGTGATTATGTTTTCCATGTGTTGATTTCCAAACTGGGGGAAAAGCTACTGTGAGTGTTTAAACAAACAAACAAATTACACTATAACAAAAGTGATTTTTAATTTTTTTCCAATGTCAGTTTTTATCTTGCATGTACTGGAGTATTTATTTCATCTATTAAAATGTTATGTTTCTCAGATGCCTTTCTGTGAATCTCTTAATACTTGAATAATTGAACAACTAGGCCTGTTTGCATTGTATGTCATTTTCCCCAGGGAATGGGTGGTACAAATGTAACTGCGGTTCTAGACAGCAGCATACAGGCTGCAATTCCTTTCTTTTATTTTCATAAATACTGTCCCTCCCGCAATTGCTCCCCCTCCTCCTCGGGACGCCTGTGACAGCCGCTGGGTGGTTGTGGCTGTGGGACGCTGGACAGTGCCGTGGCATTGGCACAATTGCTTGGCAGGCGCTGCAAGGGGCACAGGCTGGCTTGGTCCATCTTTATCAGCGTTCTGTGTTCTCTTTGAGACGTTTGTGCAGTTTAATTCTTGCAGATGTAACCTGTGTTAAATTTGTGAGTTCCCATATTAGTTTATTAGGGATTTCTTGACAAACATTACCTTGCTGGATAGCCCTGCTTGTTCCATGTGTTGGCTTAGGAGCGCAAAGGTTTACTGGACCGGGCCCTTTGATTCCTCAGCGGTTTGTGTTGAAGCTTCTCAGTGCAGATTTCTGTCAAAGTAGTTGTAGTTTGCAGGTAACGGGAAAAGTTAGCTAGTTTGAGGTCCCGTCTGCCTCCAATTGAATTCCTCGGGAATTATGAGTGGACCTTAGGGAATACTGTGGTAGATCCTGTAATTGCAATGATGATTTTTTTTTTTCCAGCTTGGTCTTTGTGGACCTGTGGGGTCCGTTGCCTTCTATGTATTCCATGAAAGGTTAACAGAATAGCAGGTCTTCTGGCAAGGAGGCTTTCTTTGTCTGCCGAGCTCCATTGCATAACTGGATTTTTTTTTAATAGGTCTGCAAGTCCAACAATGTTGAAAGCTACTGGAGAATGTACCTTAAAAATGTGGTTACCATGGTTTAAGCCTTTACTGCATGAGTACTGTCCTATTTGTCCCTTTGAAGAAGTAAACAGTTTGGGTTTGGATACGGAACAGTCCTGGAGTAGTGAAAGGTCTTCCTTTTATAGCATTATTGTTTCTCTTGCATGAGATGCTTTTACTTAATTTCAAACATGAGTAAAACATTAATGAGCAGTAGAAAAATACATCCCGTCAAAGGAGATACAAGCTAAGCTTGTATAGCTGTATCTTTGGGGTTAGAAGAAAATAATTCCTTGACTTAAGTACAGTGAACCCAAGTATTAGGTTTTATGTATTTTTAAATTAAACTTTTCTGACTTCAGGAATTCTATGATTAGGACTTTTGTTAGGGAAAAATCAGTTCAAGCTACATTCCTCTGGGGTGTGATTTTCTCACTACGTTATCTCTGATGCAATATAACTCTAGCTGTATATGCTGTAGAAGCATGGATGTCAGCATCTGTTTTTATAAATAAATACATACACATGCTGTTTGAAGTTTGACTTAGATGCCTCCACAGGTATTTCCTCAGAGGCTCTCGCATGTGCATGCAAACACGTTTTCCCATCTGGATGGCAGGAACAGCTGTAGGGCTCCGGTGGGATTCGTAGGAAGCCAAGGCCATCTACGGGGAGGTCCTGTGTGTCTGTAGCATTTGCGGTTGTCTCCTCAACTATCCTTTGTCTCTCCCTCCCTCCTAGCATGTCTCTGTGGAAGCCGCGATGCCGTCTCCATCTGCCTTTCCTACTTTTCCGCCGTTTTGCTGAGGGGAAGGAGGAAAATGGGGCTGTAGGGAAGGCAGCGCTCGCAGGATGTGGTATCTCCTGTGGCTGCAGACAGGAGGTGAGGAGCCGGCTCCACCCTTCCCTTGCACAGATCCTGATGGTGCAGAACGTCCCGTGGGACACGTGGAGATGGTGCAGGGCAGCGCTGCTCGGGGAGGCTGCACGTACCAGGGCAGCATCCTTTAGCTCCCTTCTTTTGAGTTACCGTGACCTACATTTGCGAGGCCTCCTTCCAGATATAAACCAGAGGGTTCTGAAGGGCAGCTCTGCAGCATGTCTGACAAAAAAAGGGAATAAAGTAATGTCCCACTGGCTCTTTTGATGTTTCTACTCAGTAATTTTCGGTGCTGTTGAACTAATTAGATTCTTTTTGATTCATTTATACATTATTGAGGTTATATGGATCACAGTGCAGCCTCCTTATTACCTCTGCATATGAAAGGCAATATATTATTAATTAGGATAGCGCCGGTTTTTGTTGTGGTAAGATTTTAAGTGGTTTAGTGCAATTTTTGTTTTAACAAGGATACTGCAGATTCTTTCCTCCTTTTTGATTATATTTTTAAGTGAAGTCCATGCATACATATATTAATATAAATAAGTTTGTATCTTCTTTTTTCTCTTTTAACACCGAAGAGAAACAAACTGCTCTGACCTCTCGTTGCTTTGGAGGTGTGTGCGTTTTATAACATGTAATGTGGAAAGTAGTCAGGCCATGATT
This sequence comes from Patagioenas fasciata, assembly GCF_037038585.1. Classification (NCBI taxonomy): domain Eukaryota; kingdom Metazoa; phylum Chordata; class Aves; order Columbiformes; family Columbidae; genus Patagioenas; species Patagioenas fasciata. Next base: position 22,127,005 of record NC_092531.1, read on the forward strand.
TTAGTTAACAAGCTGATTTAAAATATATATACAGACAAATAGTAAATTCACCCAACTTACTGTAACGTTCTAAAATAAGAGTAATTTTAACACTTCAAAATGTTCAGTCATTTCTTTCCAGAATAGAACCCACAGAAGGGCAGCCGTGCACTGCTCCCTGGCCTCAGCTTAAGAGGGTATCTGTCAAAATCTGTGCTATTCATAAATCGGTACAGCAAAGTTCAAAAAAAAGGCTTTTGATGTGAACAAGTACAACTGTTTTTATGCACTATGAGTAAATGATTAACAGGAAAAAGTCTATATATACATATGCACATTGTGGCATTTTCTCAGCTGAAAGAGTGTGGTTCCACTACTAACTGTGAACATATGTGTGGTTTACATGCTGTAGAGCCACGTTTATAAAGACTTAATGTATATCGTGATGATTTAGTTGAAATGTATTCCTACAGAGTATTAATTCTGATATAAGAGATATATCAGTAGATATACTCACGTTGTTCATTTACTTTGTACTTTCTGGGACAGAAAAAATACATAATGGACTGGTTTCAGGATGCGATTGCAGCCGCATCAAGGTCACTGATTATCACTTGGCATCATACTTTAGGCCCTTGTTGCTGAAATGCTTGCGGCATTTAGGTCAATGGGTAGTGTCACTATTTCAACATAGGCTTAAACAAGCATGAGATGTAATTTCTGTTCTGGAACCTTGCTGATTTTGACAAAAGAAAATATTTCAGGGTGCTTACATCACCTATGTCATAGATCTACTCTAACAGTGCATTTAACAAAAGGGTTAACTTATTTCTAAACACATTATGCAATGCACATTTGTAGCCAAAAGTAACACTATCCCCACCAAAAGAGAATTAAGCTTACTTTTTAAATGTAAGAATTTTTTAACAGAGAAGAAGTTGTCACTTGCGTATAGTCTGTGAATTTGGTATTATCTTTAGATTGCTGCTTCATCACGGTGAAGTTCCTTATTGATTTAATACAGCAGCTGAGTCTCGAAATTTGAGATCGGAGCAATGTTTTCTGATTATAAACAAAATAAGTTCTGTAAGACAACTAGTAAACTAGCAGCAAAACGCTACTGAAAAGCAAGTACACTATTTAAGGGAATTTGCAAATGTAAATCTATGTTATTTTTCAAAACTAAGAAAAAACCGACCATGGGTCAGATAATTCCCTTCACTTTTTACCACAGGAAATGATCAAAGTAGCAGAAAATCTGCTCTTTTTGGCCAAACTTCTGTCAGAGACAGAAGGGGTCGAGCCAACACATGGTGTATGCAGCCTTGCAGCAAGAGGGGATGTGGCTGATGGGAAAGGAGGTGGAACCAGAGAAAATCTTTAGGGTAACACCTCCTATTAAACCCACAGGAATTTTCCTAGTCTAGATAAAACAGAGGCCGATGGAATAAAGCAAATCTCAAACAACGCAACCCTTCTTTCCGGGCTGTTACAAGGCTTGTGAATGAAGATGTGGGGCTGGGAGCGTTTGGGATGCTCTGTCGAGCAGCCGTGCTGCTGTAGGGTACCAAGGGCCTCTGGGCTTGCCTTGAGATATTTAAGAAGTACCGGCAAAAATGTCTACCTGCCAGAACAGTTTGTTGGGAAATGAAGGGGTTGGTTTTTTATTTTATTTAATTTCTTTTTCCTCTCTTCCCTATCAGGCTCTTTGTAGACTTTACAAGCAGAAGCAGATGGTAGGAACCAGTACATTTTACTTTGTTCTTGCTGCCTGTGAAAGGTGCCAGATGGGCCATAATAAAGATAGAAATCCTCTTCCTGTAGCCCAGGGATAACACTCTGCATTTCTGCTAAGGCTGCCGTATCCTCACAGCATCACCATAACCTGTTGTGGTTTTTTTGAGGGGAGGGGGGCCACTGGCTTCAGTCTTTGCCATTTTGCCCAAAAACTGACAGTAAATCCCAGTAGTAACCTGAGAGGGGCATTAGGACCATAAAAATGTTTCACATAGGGCACCAAACCACCACCAGGTTTGGATCATTTGGATCATTGGGCCAAAAAGTATCCAGGCTAGGTATGAAGTGCCAGGTCAGATCCTTCATATGAACAACCTGGAAAATTGAATACTGTGTAGTCTGAGAGGTGTTTATTTACTTGGGAATTATGAATTATTAATTTTTTTGTATAACAGTAGTTCAAAGGTATATTTAATTAACATAATTAGAAGTAGTATTCTGAACCATTTTCTTAATGAAGACAAACACGAAGGGCCTCATCCATGACTCGATGAAGCCTGTGTAATTAAATGTTAATATTTCCCGCAAACTATGTTAAAACGTTAGGGGTCGTCTTGCATTGCAAAGTAAGGAATTTCATATTAATTTTAATTAAGCTAAATATTTTCCTAGAACTGGTTTTATTGTACTAGAGTCCTTTGAACCTAAGAGGTTTTTTTGTTTGGTTGATTTTGGGTTTGTTGTTTGAGGTTTTTTGTGTGGGTGTTTTTGGTTCTGGGTTTTGTTTGGTTTGTTTAACTATGATGCTCTATTCCGACAAAGTCAAAAGCAGCATTTCAAGATTAATGCACAAATTCCTGGGGTCTTTTGTCAGTTCGCCAGACTCTTGTTCCTGTCCTAACTTAATTTTTTAGAATTTCCTTTTATGTTAATAAAGCCTTCCTGTGGCTGTTAAAGTTGAAGTTGTCTTACTCCATAGACAGCCTGGTTCTTATGTAGATACTATTTAGATTATTTAGAAATCCTGCTGGTTGCCAGATGGAGCTCTTTTGGGCTTTATGTTAAATACTTGGAAAGCTAAATAGCTTGATTTTTCTCTCCTCCCTCCCTTCCTCCCCCAAGAGAATAAATAAATACTTGAAAAGTGATTACTAACAAGTTGCTAACTTCAGGTTTAAGATTAAATTAGTTTGAGGTGAAATGATGGCAAGTATGAGATACCTCAGAGTAGCTGGGTTTTGGCAGGGTTTGACCTCCCTCCTAAGATTTGAAACCAACAGTTTTTCTTCAGGTTTGTCTGGGTAGCAGCTGAACTTTAGTCTAGGGATAGAGAATCCTGATGAGCATCGAACACAGCCCTGAATCCTGCGTTAGCATGCAGAGCATCAGCAGCAGGGCCAGGGCAGGTCTGGTTGGCCTTTCTCTGGATTTTAGCCATTGTGAGGCTTCGTTTGGTTGAAATTCAGCAAACTGCTGAGCCCAGGAATGCTTCTCAAAAGAGCGGTGCCTGTTGGGCCCTGTGGTGCTGATGAACTGCGGGACCTTCTGTTCATACCCTGCGTACAAGGTGTTCCCCCCGTTCATGCAGAAGGTGCTCGGGAAACACTGGGAATCAATGTCCCACCAAACATAATTCTCTTGTCAATTGCCAAATGGTCAAGGCAGTAATTTTGGCCTCGAGGGTTATGTTTTTAAAGTACAGAATAAAAATATGCCATTTCCTAGGCAATTTTTCCGGTATGTATTGGTTCTGTCTGGTTCACATTAAATATAGGAAGTCTTCTGAATTGGTAGGCATGCTGGTCAGGTGTACTTTGGCCCCTCTTTGCATTCTGAACGTGCACGCTATGGAAAAAAGTGAGAAAAGTCGATCTGTATGTGCAGTGCGACAAATTGTAGGCCCCACAGCACTTCTGAATTGGCAAAGTGGCGTGCAGTTAATGCTCTGGTCTTATTTAAATGCTTCAAATTTAATCGATGTTTAAAAATTTACTTTCTGTTTAAAAATTTACTGTTCTGGCAATGTTAGATTCATAGTTTAAACACTTTAACCCCTTTTATCATCGTTAAGTAGCCATTATTCTGAAACTTTTCAATCTCAGGGTCTGGCTTTAAAAACAGAAAGGAAAACTGAGCCCTGCATTTGAGTTTTAAAGCTAATGGGTCAACCTATTTTTAAATTACAGAGCATGGAAAAATAGTGGGTGTATTCTTTTTCATGTTGAAATGAGCTATTGTTTCTCTGCTCATAATTAAAAACTTGCTTTTTAGACACTCAGATCGGTCCTAGGCTTTGCGAGAACATCTGTGAGCAGAACTATTCTGCATGAGATTTCCTTAATACTGACTTTAGGCATGGGCTCCTTCAGAACCTGTAATTTTGTCTTCTCTTGTGACTGTCATATTAGAGGAGTTTGTAAATGGAGCTGGTGGCATCAGAGCAGGTTGAAGAGCAGCTGTTGAAGTGAGTGGAACAAGCTGCAGAGACACCAGTTCTATCTTTGAAACTTCAGAGATACGTGCTGCTCGTCAGGGTATCTCCTATGGTTGTTATGCTCATGAAGAGTTACAGTGAAATATAGGACTGAAAAAAGCTACAGGCAAGAGGTGGTTTGTTGCAAAGTGAGGGCGCAACTTAGTTTTAAAGGAAAAATTATTAGGTATGTGAGAGTATTTAGGGGCTTAACTCCCATTCATTTGCAGTGGGAGCTGCGCGTCTACAAAGTTTGTGGACCTGGTCATTTATGGTGATGTTTGATTGCATGCGGTTTTACAATTAAACTAAAAAATAAAACACAATTTTAAAAGTTATCAAAATTACTTTTCTCGCCAACTGGGAAAAAAACCCCAAACAAATAAACAAAACCCTTCTTCATATATTTATCCAATTCCTGCCTTTTTATGGATAGTTTCAAGATAATTAGATGAAAATCGCTCTCTTGGAAAAATAATTTTACTTGTAAATTTCAAAGTCATAGTCTGAAACTTGTGAGCATCTTGGTTTGGATGCGATTAAGGTCACATCTGTTCATTGGGGCAGAACAGAGCAAAAAGCGTATTTTTCTGTCTTGGTACATAAAATAACAAAATGCTAAATATTTTTCTTTGGTTCACTTACATGATAGTACACACAAATGCCTGGCTGCATCAACATTGCTGTTTTGGACGCTGAGTAACCTCTTGATTACAAACCCAGCGCTTCGCAGTCACTTTTGTTGGAAAAAAACCCCATCTGTTGAAGGACCCTGCTATTTCGTTATAACATTCTGTATTAAGTTTGGTTTTGTTTAAGACAAGAAAGCCCATATCAGAATTATGTGCCAATTTCTTTTATAAGATCTCACTCATTTGGCAGAGGGATTGCATTAATTATATCTTGGTTTTTGTGCTGTATCATTAGAGAAGGGTGAGCACATGCTGCACTTGTAAAGGGATGAAATAATTCGCTCACATATTTGAAGCTTTTTCTGTATTTTTCCCTTTTTCTCTGAAAATAACACTGGGCTGTAGAAGACTTGCCCTGGATGATAAAGATGCTTTGCAAATGCACAATGGTGTTCAGAAGCTTGAGTAAAGCAGAGCTTTAAAAACTAGTACATTTATCTGATAGAAACACAATTTTAAACAGTATTTTTTCAAAGCTTTTCCCCAGAGTATTGTTTTAGCCATAGTTTTAGCTGGTTTTGTTACATTCATTCAATATTACTGTTGGACATTTCCTCCCCTATAAGATGGACTGATTTCACTTACGGAAGATGCAGTTGCTGCCTGGTTTTGGATCCTTTTCAAGGCTGTGATCTGTGGGATGCTGCACGTCCTTCCCTGTAAGACTGTGTTTCACTGAAGGGATCCGGAGTTCACATGAATCACTCCTGTTCAGGGAAAATCACTCCTGTCAAGACAATAAAGCATAAGGAATCTTCAGAACACATCTATAGGAAACCTCTGTAAGATGGAAAACTGTCTTCCAAAAGCTCTCTGTCTGAACTAGTCCCTCTTCCTCAAGAATATTAACTTAAAATGAATGGCAGTATTTAAAGAATTTCAGCTGCCAAAATATTTGATAACCTACATGATGAATGAAAGCCTTCCTTCATGTTTGCTTTTGTTTATAGTCTATCTAAAAATAACGTTTTATATGTATTTCTATGCCAAAAAAGAGCAGGGTTTGTTTTATCAGTGCGGAGAAAACAAGGTGAAAGCCTCTGTTTTGGTTTTCGGAAGTGGACTGCGAAACAATCAATATCCCCTTTGCTTATTAGATGCTGCGTAACTAAGTTATTCCACTGCTTATTGCACTCTAAACCACCTTTTTACTGTTGATTTGCATTGACATCCTACAGTTTAATTTTAGAAAAGCCCTCAGCTTGTTTATGTGCTTCAGTCGTATTGGCCGTACATAAATTCTTCCTCAGAACTAAATAATCCTGGCTAATGATGGAGTGAAACGATATTAAATTTATTTCTAAGGGGAAAAGCTAGTGCTTGGTGTAAGTCAGATGAATTCAACCTAGTAATTTTAAAGGCTGTTGCATTTGTAGTGGTGTGTTTGAAGACTGGCAAACCTGAAGCATGTTATTTTCAAACGATTTAGTTTTATCTCCATTCCAGAGATTACAGAATTATCTCTTCCAGACTAGGTTATTTGGGAATTAAAGCTTTTTAGAATATGTTTAGCAAATAGGATCTTGGTTAGATCTCTTTCGCGGGGTGAGTCCTACCTGCAGACATGAAACCGGGCTGTACAGGTTGAGCATGTTGTGAGGGGGGTGTTGTAGTGCTAGTTAAGAACTGCTTTACCTAAGACTGTGCTATCTGGGATTTTTCAAAGAAACACAGATTTTTATTGTTTAAAGGCACCCTTTTAAATATGTTTTTGTGGCTGAAAGGCCCAGAAAAGCTTTTTATGGTGATCTCACCTCTCTTTAGTTAAATACTTCCATTGCCTTTTTTTGGTATTTTCCTAAATACACAGCAAGTGCTCTGTGCAAATATGACCCATTGATGTTGGTAGCAAATCAGATCATGTTTTCAGCAAGGATAGAGACAATATCATGATTTTCTTCCCTGGGTAAATTCTTTGTCTCTAGCATCCTACCTGTACTGTTAGTCTTGACGGATGAACTCTAAAGACAATGAACTTTGCCTTGATCTCAATAACTGGTGTAGCCACAGGGATCCTTTCAGCCAGATAAGGATCAGATGTGGTAAATGCAGGTATGTGGTATCCAGGTATAAACACACACACAAAGGGACACCTTCCTAAGATCTGACCTTTCTTCTCCACGTGCTTCTCTATAAAACAGTACGTTTCTTGCCTTCGAAGAATAATAAGTACTGGTGGGAAGACAAAGTCTGCTGGAAAAGCAGGTAACCATTAGACAGGGGCCTTGGATAGACAGCAGATCTACCAAATTACTACTAAATACTTATTACATGGCTAAAAATCTGCATCAGAGTAAGCAGCTAGCTCAGAACCTCTGCTTGTAAGGAGGGACTACATGGAAATATATTGGGTAATACGAGAAATGCTGCTTGTCATCATGCCTTGCTGGTGATTTTGGGCCTCGGCGTGTTAGGACTAGGGAAGAATGTGGAAACTTGTTTGGTCAGAAAGTATAGATCAGTTCTCAGGAAAGAAAAAGGCCCTTCCAGAGTTAGCTTGGATTAAGGGGATACATAGGGAGATGCAGCTTTCTGGTATTAATAATTAAGGGATTTGTAGAGCACTGTGAGTCACAGTACCTGTCAAGGGCACTTGGGCTAAGTCTACTTACAGCAAACCTTTCTTCATCAGAATGAAAAGCTTTGCTATCTACACCTAGGCTGTTCTGTATTTTCACCTTTCCACATGTAGAGGGCTATGCCTTGCCTAAAAAAAATAGAGATTAAAAAATAATGCACCTCTTTCTCATGAAGTATGTTCCACCAGTCCTCACCTTCTTGTTGCTGCCTTGCTCCTGAGCAGAGTGCTATGTAATACTGTCTAGTGATGCTTTACTTTGTTCTTGCCTTTTGCATTGTCACTCACATGTTCCTCAGTGTACATCATCAGACTAGGAGCCATTCCTCACCTCTGTTTCTGTTTCTCCTTTAATGCTTCCAAAAAATCTCTTGTACCGACTTACAAAACCAGCTGGAACTGCAACATTGCTCCATTTTAAGCTCTGAATTGTGTTAGCCATTACATTGGTTCCACATGCTGCTTGGGTGGAGACATCAGCTAAAATTCCCAACACGGCCAGTCAGGCCAGGAATTGCAGCTCTGTGTAAGTGGTGGTGACTTTCTAATTCTTGATTACATTATGCTAGAAAAGAGGATTGTTCCCAGAGCAATTTACCAAGAGGGGAAAAATGGAAATACTGTTCAAGGATGACCTTCCACCCCAGTGATCTATTTGGCTGGCGTCTGTTATTGCTCAGCTTCTCCGTCATGGGTTTTGCAGTAGTCGGCTGCTTTGTCATCGCTACTAAGTGGAAAACTCCTGAGCTCGCTAAACAGTTTGCGAGGGGTTTGGGCAACAGCAGATAGATTTATGAATGCAACTGCAGGACAAAGTAGTCATCAAAGTTACCTGAAATAAACATGGGTTCTATTTGAGCAGACTTTAGATTGAGGGAGTTTTTAGAATCCATGCATTTAAAGTGCTATGCCTAAGCCCACGATCCTGAGATAGAGAGGTGGAGAAAGGAAAAAGAAGGGGATTAATTTGCACCGCTCCAGCACGGGAGCAGGAAAAGTGTTGTTGCGATTGTCTCTGAGAGAGGCAGTGCTGTAATCCTGTTTCATTTTCGTACACAGAACTTGAAAAGATTTTTTCCTAGAAATGTGTAATGGGACTGTCAGAAAACAGACCACTCCCCTTCCCAGTAGTTTCCTGCTGAAGTCATTTAAGGCCTCTCACAGCTTTCATCTGTGTAGGCACTGAGAACTCATGGGCCAAGATTTTTCTATTTTTTTTTAAATGGAATACAAGCTAAAATGAAACGCTTTAAAAAAAAAAAAAAGTCATTAGGAAAGAAAGTTTGAAGTTTCTCTGCATGTGAAGCCGGCTCACCACTTAAATCAGTTTCTCATTCTGTTTCTGTCAATCCCAGTGAAGTGGATCTAGGTGTTTTTCTTGTTTGAGGTATTGCTAAAAGCACGGCTGTGAGCTGCCCAAAGGGGCGGAGAGAGGAGTTGTTCCTTACTTCACTTCTGGGACTGTCTGTTCAGGGCTTTGCACAGGAGGTGACTTGGAAAGGCTTGTGAATTCCATTTACTGTGCACTCAGACCTGATGAGCGCAGTAAGCTGAACATAAAAAACCTGCTCTGCAGGCAACAGCCCTAGTGCAGTAGCTATTTAAAAGTAAAAGAAGGAAATCCCTTATTGGAGCTGGAAGATAGTCTGCATTCAAAAAATGGGGTTTTTTTATTGATATATGTGCCATGTTTAGCACAACTGATCAAGGCATCATGCTTTCAAAAGAAGCCATTACTGCTCTGAATAAATGGATGCTATTTAGCATGCATTTTCTAGTTGGACCAAATTCAAGCCTCCCATTCTGAAACGGATAGCTTTTTTGGATTGCATTCACTTTTCTCTCAGACAAATCTGTAATGTGGATTTGTTCTTCAGATGAATGGTACACATTTCATCCGGTTTCTTTCAAGTTGAACTCTGCCTGGCACGGGAATGATAAATGTTTTTTTCTTTCTCCTTCTGTCTAGAAGACCATGTTGCACTGTGAAAGATGAACTTCATTCCCAAGACAGATGAACTGCAATTGGAGGTGGATTTACTGGTACACGTTTGCAGTGCTACAGTAGTGCCATAGGGACCTTATCAGATAAATTTATTTTGTGGTAGTATTACGCCTTAGTTATATTCCATGTATTAGGCCTTTTGTAAGGCGTGAATTGGAAGTTATATGCCCTTAAAGCCTAGAGGAGTCTTCTCTGTAGGGAGTGAATTTTCCTCTTTTCTTTTACCTATATTCCTATTTTCTTTTATTTTTTTCTTTACTCTTTGGGAGCAGTGATGTATACTCAAATATTTCAGCCTTTGAGCAAGAGGAACTTAATGAAGTTTGCTGGCCATTATGAATTACATACACATTTAAGAGAAGCAAATACTGATATTTAAGTAGGCCTCCAGCATGCTGCAAATGCAATCCTGTGTATTTATATGACATTTTAAGTGTGAATTTGCATTTGTAATGAAATTGTGCATACCTCCTGTGTAATTTTTAGGAATTTCCTTGATCCAGTGCATAGGAAAGCTCAATGGGTATAGCCTAAAGAACAACTTTATGACTGCTTTGAATTAAATTCCCCATCAGGCCCCAGGAGCAAATTTGAGACTGATGAACTAACTGGCACACTCAGAGGTAACTCAAGTTTGCTCCAAGCGTCTGATCCGTATCCTGCAGTGCGAGCAGGCTCTGAGCATCACCTGGCCCAGTCACCTCCCTGCGTCCCACCTGCCCTTGTGATGAGACCATATGTTTGAGGTTAGACGGACAAGATGTCCTGTGGCCTCTCTGACGTGGCGTGATGTGAGGACTCCTTTAGACAATCTGGATTCAGGTTGCCTGGAAAGGAAAAGTTGCGTTATGTCTCAAAACCTGTTCCTAGCAGTGGCTGTTTCAGGTACACTTTAAGCAAACCTCCAGGGCTATAGCTACGTGCTAGAAACTCAGCCAGCCTTTCCCGAGGCTGTTGATCCTTACCTATTCGCCAAGGTATTTTTATTTGTCTGTATTGTTACTGGCATGCTTCTCGTTTCTTCACTAGTGTCCACAAAAGTTCTTGTCATACTGAAAACAAGATTTGAACTGAATCCAAGGACTGTGGAGTCGGTGCAGCTGTGTGATGGGGAGGAGCTGGTACATGCTTTCAAAGATTTGAAACTATTAAGCATATCTTCAAGGAAAGGACATCTAAAATGCTTTTATTTCTGGTGGTATTTTCAGCAAGTACAGTTTTGATTCTTTTATAACCTCTTGTATCAAGAGACTAAGACTGGCCGACCCTACTTTTGTAATATAATAATTAGAGATGCCTGGTCTGTTTTATTGTGATACGTACATACACAGAGCAGTATACATTGACCGTAGGAAGCATGTCATTCAGAAGCCATTCTGCCAGAATCCCTGTCTGCTGTTTAGCCCCTTGTGTAACGGGTGGCACCAGTCACCACAAGTCACCGGTGGTGACCTAACGACCAGTCACCACCAGTCTTAGTGCAGCAGCATTTTTATACAGAATCCACTTCTGTCTGTGAGAGCCCATCTAAGAACCTCAGCACACAGCTGAGTGTCTGAGGCATGCCATGTGCAGAGGTGGCAAAACCCTAGACAAGCACTATAAGCCTTCCTCCCTAACAATAGACCAGTTAGAGTTGCTGGCAGAAAGTGGTAAGAGTGTCAGTGGCTGTTTAGATTAGGGAAGGATCGGATGTGTTCAGCAAGGGGGATGATGTTTGTTTAGGTTTTCCCTCCTGGGACTAGTTTAGTATTTCAGGCACGTTTGGGAACTTGTTTTTTCCCCAGTGGGCTAAGATGTGAGCTGGACAGTGTGTATGGATCTGCGAGAATGAGACTTCATGATGCTTCAGAAAGAGTGGTTGCATATCCTATGATGCTAGCTTTGTTTCCATGTGCCTGTATGAACTCCCTCAGTATTTGTTTGCTGACTTTTCTTTCGGTTTACAATACAAAGAAGATGCCTATTTCAGCCTGTTGGGGCTGACAAAATACTAAAGATAGACAAAACTATAAAGTGGAGCTGAAGCCAGTCCTATATGAGCAGTCCTTATATCAGGGGGAACAGCGGGGAGCTGCTACTGACAGCACTACTAAACCCACATTTTTTTCCATCTGTTTGACTGTATGCTTAGTGTGCATTCCCTGTCCAACAAAATGAAGAGCTGAGACTGGTCATCTTTTTGTTCACTGTCTCCGGGAAGGTTATTTAGAGCAGCATTGTCTGAGTCACTTTGTCACAAGCTAGTTCAAAAGGCATATGTTCTATGTAAAAAAACTGCTCCAAGAAGATGAGGAGCAACCTCAGAAGGGACATATTCATACAAATCACTATTCAGAGATCTTGAAACCACATAGTTCTGAAAGAAAAGGCCAGGACCCCAAAAATAATTGGCCAGGGTAATGGAAATTGTTAGAAGAATGAATGGGAGCAGCCACAAACGTTGCCAAAATCATTACAGTCATCAAGCTGAAAAATGAGCCTGGTGGCAGCAGCGCATCCAGATGGCCAAACAACAAGACTTATCAGTAATCCACCCATTTGCCTGATTGGAATCTCATCCACCCACCAGCTCAGGGAGAGACTCCAGAGTAGTCCTAAGGAGGCTCCCAAAATCACAGGTGCTGAGCTCTTCTCGGTCTCTGAGAAGGACTTGGCCTCCTCAGCAGTCTGACAACCACTGATGAAGCCATAGGTTCAGTGGAGCCCTCTGAGCAAACATCGCATTGAGGTGTTAAAACGGATGATTTTTGAACACTGCAGGTCCTGTATTCCATGTGGCCGGGCTGAAATGCTGTGTGTGATGCCAGTGTGCCTAAATGTGTGTCGGCAATTAAGGACCTAGGAGGTCTCTCTGAAAACTGCTGTACAGGCTTGTGTCGCTCACCTTGCAACACAGCTTTTCCCAGCACAGCATGATTGCTGTAATATGGAAGGGAGCTTTGCCCTACACTTTCTAAGTACCCTTATCTCTCAAGTGGCCTAACATAATTAGATTAAACTAAGAGGAACTGGGCCTAACCTTGACCCCAGCTTGGATTCTGCCAGTCATTTTCAGACCCAGAGAAAGGACTTTGAGCTTGAAATCCTGCTTGTTCTTTCCAATTATATCAATTTGCCTGATAAAAATCTTATGTGTATGTTCTCTTCCTACAAACTCTGCTTCTTTCTTACTACAATACCATTATTAGTTCCATCCTGGAATGATTGGCAGGTATGTAAATTGAAATAAATAGATCTGACCTGGACCATTAACTAAGTTAAAAAAAAAAGAGGCCAAATTACTGTACATTAGGGTAAGAGCCCTTTGGCAGTTGGTTAAGGAAGAAACCTCCTCCCCAGGAGCTGGACATGATGGTTGGGATTCTGAAGTCACTGTCACACAGAGGATATCGGAGCATAGAGAGCACAAGGCTTTTCTCATAAATCAGTCTATGGCTATAACTAATGGAATTTGCAGCTTTTTCTGACCAGCTTTGCTCCTCAGAGCAACATTAGGAACAGTGCCTGACTCCTACAGCATGGAACCAAACCTGGTGAAGAGACTCTTCCCAGCTGGCCTGGAAACAACCAACTTCCCAGGTAGAACTCAAGGAGATTGAGAATGGTCTGGAGTTGTAATGCCAAAATCCATAAAAGCAGCTGTTCGTTCTGGAACCACAGTTCATCACCAGTTCACGCTGACACACAGTCACTGACACACTTCGATAGAGGAAATTCAGAGTAAGAAGCAGGCGAAGGGAGTGCAATGAACAGAAAAATGAAGCTTCTACTTCTCCACATGTCTTTTTAGGTTGGGCTTAAGAAGACAGAGATGGAAATGAATAGCGAAAGTGTTGCTCCTGTGGGTTGGTTTGTTTGTTTTTTACTTTTGTAACAGCTACTATTTTTGAGTTCGTTTTCGGAAAGTTGTTATTAATGTGGCGCTATTTATTGGTATGGTTAAAAGTAAAATCTAAGTGCTTACCATAATATTAAGTTCTCCTCTCCACAATTCAACGATTCTCTTAAAGAAATAACTTTTTCCATAAAGCATGTGCCTTATAGTTATACAAAACTTGGCCTATTTAATGTCTAGCTAATTTCAAAGACTACTAGCAAGGTAGAATCAATAAACACTGACATTACAGTCAACCCCACTATTTTTCTTGATTTGTAACCTCTTCTGTGATACTAATATTGCAATATTATTTGTTGTTCACACTGATCAGCATCCTGATAACCAATGGCAAAAACTTGATGTGTTAACAATAAACACTAGAATCATCAAAACAGCCCTAAATGTCCTTTTGCAATACATCAGCAGCTGCATTAGCAAAGTAAAGGTACCTCTTTAAAAGACAAACAAACCTTGCCTCCAGTATGAAACTGAAACGTAATACAGAATGATTCACACCAGGTAAATAATTGCTTTTCAGTTGTAATTATTCCCTATTGAGTTGAAGTGGTATGATGCTGGTTTGATCTCATCAGTTCCAGAAAGCATGCACAAATGAAAAGAAGTGATTTTAACACTTTAGGAGGTGGAACTGCAGCTTGCACAGAGCATCCAGCCAACAGAACAGGAATAATTTTACAATGATTGAGCTCACATGTATGCCAGTTTACACCTTCAACTACAATTAATTTAGTTTCTCAATTCCTGAAAAATTAACCCCACATGATAACCCCCATGCATTTCATCTATCTGCAGTTTCCACAGCATTTGCCACGGAAGAACCCAAAACACATATAACCCTTCTCCCGTTTGATCTGATTGCCAGCAGGGCTCCTACCCACCTTCCCGGGGAAAGTGAACTTCTACTCCCATCTGCAACACAAATCCATCTTACAAGATATCAATGAACATACACAACAAACATTTTTAAATGGTCATTCTGAGCACAAATGCACACATAGGAATACTCCCCACCTAACACGGGAACACAACCACCTCTTTGGAGAGCAGTCTAAGTAATATGACAACTTGTAGCAACACTAAATAATCATCTACTTAGACTAGAGCAAAAACGGAAGCAATGAGAAAACACAACATTTGAATCAGAATTTGCTGGAAAAACATTTGTCATGTGGCATAGAAACCTTATTGACTGCAAATATCCAGAACTTTGATAGTACTGTGCTTAAATTCAGCAAAAGGAACTTCAACACTGTGGTTAGGGCAGAGGTTTGGTTAACAGCTGGAGTGAGGTGACCACATTAGGATGACCATTGGCACATGCTGATAGTACCTGTGCAATGCTGGGAAGATTCCTTCTTGTAAACACCAGATGACTTCTCTATGAAAATTTTTCATGTGTACAACAAATAGGAAGCTCCGGTCCTGCAAAACACACACATCCTGATGAGATTGTCATGTGAGATGGTGCAACAATCGCGACACTAATTTGTCACATACAGTTCCTACGTTCTGCCTGAATGAATCTCTCTCTCTCCACACTCAACTCAGTACTGAAAATACTTTGAGGTATGAATTTGTTCTTTCATTCTTTAATATTCCTGGAGAGGTGAGGTCTGATACTCATGTTGATGTGGAATATCATCTAACTTCCAAAAATGGCCTGCTCGTTTGAGGAGGATCATTTGGCATTAGACGTGCAGGTGTGAGAGTTAACATTTCTGAGGTTTGTCTATGCTGACAAACAATTCTGCCAAGGAGTTTGCTCACTAAAACAGCATTGAAAAATAAATCTAGGTGAGACCTGAATGCATTTAAATTAAGTTTGCTTAAATAGCAAAAAAAAAATATTAATCCTGTATTATTGTTAATAACACAAAGGTGTATTTCTTACCTAATTTAAAGTTCAGTTTTTCATTGGGTTTGTGATCTATGGAAGGTCTTTCCTTAGCAAAGAGAAACAGACAATCTCTATTTTCCCAGTGGTGCTCATTACTGATGCAGACTTGCTGTCAAATTGCCACTACCATTGCAGAAAGATATACAGATCAAAAGCCTTCCTACACTGGAAATTTAATAATTTAGCAAGCAGAATATACAATTCCTATAGCTGAGAACAAACAGTAAGCACCAAGAAAAAAGAAAAAGGAAATATTTTGTCAATTTGAGTTTTCTTAATATAATTTAAGAACATTGTCTTGAAATATATTCTTATATACGGCCACATTATCTGAATTCAGTTCTACCACCATAGCTGCCTTCTGCTTGAAGAAAATACATGTTAAACCATTGTAATTATCTAATTTTTTTAATTGGAAAACTGCACAGAACTAGTTGCAATTGTAGAATTTCAGATCAAACTGCTTCAAAGTTAGTTCTGTAAGTAAAAAGTATACATGTATAAAATTAGCAATGTTGAAAGGTCTAAAAAGACCAATTTTTATAGCAGCCAGTTGTTCAATAGTAAATATGCTCCGCCTCTCTGCTAGGAAGAACCAGATGAATTCTTGCAATTCTCTTTGTAATTCTGATCCAAGTCCTTCCAAAGCCAATGGAAAGATTTTTATTAAGACAACTTATTAGGACTTCGTTTTACATCTTTGTGTCACTGATATGAGTGCTTATTTCATCTTGTTATTTCAGGGTTTCCAATCTCAAACCTACAGTCTGCAAAGAGTAGTGGTGGTGTTTTTTTCTTGAAACTGAGATAGTATATTAAACAACAACAGACATTTGTTACTGGTCCATGGCAAGATTCCAAATGATATCAATTCTAATAATTTACTTTCAATGAATTTTGAGATAACAAATCATACTGACCACAAAAATGTCCTTAGGTGACACCAATGACAAAGGGGAGTTGCTTTTGACAGACAATTCTTATTCTTGCAGGTGTGCTCTCACAAGGCTGGGAAAGGCTTTATTTTTGGGGGTTTCCATGGTGATGTTGGCAGTCCTAAATGGAAACAAAAATATTTAAAAGGAGATGTTAAAAAAAAATAAAAAGCGTGATTCAAATGTGACCGAAGTTTGCATTTTTCTAAGAGTAGAATGCAGAAATGTTGTATATGGTTTTAAAAATTGTATCTAAATTAAATCCAAGGACAAATTCAGGCACATTTTTACACTCTGTTGTGGGTTTGGCATCATAAAAAAACACTTTAAGGAAGGCCTGTAAGAATCAGCAAACACAAAGCGACCCCATTAATGTTTTGTTTTCAGTAAAAGGCAGCCATTTTCTATAACTTGAATTTTCATACCATTGAAATAATCTTTGCAAAGGTGAAAATGGTTGCTGCCAAACAAAATACATAACACAAAAAGCCTGCAACACCTAAGAGAGGGTTTTCAATTTACTTTTTTTTCTCCTGGAAATGAGAACCTGATAATTCTGCGCCTGCATTGCAGCAGGACGGTTCCTTCAGCAAGTGCTCCCCGCCATGTCTTGCTGATCTGCAGCAAAGGAGGGGACAAGTCCCTGCAGTGCAGCTATTGGGGCGTGTTTTAGGAGAAAGGGTCTACATGGGCTCCGGAGCTACAACCAGGCACAAGGCCTACGCTCCAGAGTAGCAAGTGATAAGATGAGAGGAAATGGCCCCAAGTTGCGCCAGGGAAGGTTCAGATTAGATATTCGGAAAAATTCATTCATGGAAAGGCAACAAGGATGATGAAGGGAGTGGAGCATCTCCCTTGAGAGGAAAGGCTGAGGGAGCTGGGTCTCTTTAGTTTGGAGAAGAGGAGACTGAGGGGTGACCTTATTAATGTTTACAAATCTATAAAGGGTGAGTGTCACGAGGTAGGACAAGGGGTAATGGGTTCAAACTGGAACACAAAAGGTTCCACTTAAATTTGAGAAGAAACTTCTTCTCAGTGAGGGTGGCAGAGCCTGGCCCAGGCTGCCCAGGGAGGTTGTGGAGTCTCCTTCTCTGCAGACATTCAAACCCACCTGGACACCTTCCCGTGGAACCTCAGCTGGGTGTTCCTGCTCCATGGGGGGATTGCACTGGATGAGCTTTCCAGGTCCCTTCCAACCCCTGACATTCTGGGATTCTGCTTGTAAAACCGTGGAACAGGCTGCCCAGGGAAGTGGTGGAGTCACCATCCCTGGAAGGGTTTAAAAGATGTACAGGTGAGGTTCTTAGGGACATGGTTTAGTGCTCGATTTAGGTTGTGGTTGGACTCGATGATCTTATCTTCCAACCAAAATGATTCTATGAGGCACTGGACAGTTTTGGACAGTCCCCTTAGGACCAAGAGCCATAACGACTGAGGCAACAATGCAAATGTGAGGGCAGCTCTGGCATGGCATTAGTGAGCCCATGAAGGTGGTATCTATCGATCCCCAGAGACCCCAGTGAAAAACGAGGGGAAGCCACCTCCTTTCTGCCATTGCAGTAGGCTGGGAAGGCGGCCTGAGGTAGGAAAATGCCGTGTGTGCCTTTCCCTGTGCTTGCTTTGCTTTGAAGGGAAGACCAGAAGATGGCCTGGCGCTAAGGCAGTTTCGGGGACCTGCTGGCAGTGCTATTTATACACCATGGCTGAAAAATAGCACTCTAAGTGCCTCTGTCAGAAGATTCTGGTTGAAAAAAAAAACCAAAAAACAAAACAAAAAAACACCCCAAAATAATTCCACGTCTGTGAAAACTTCCAAAAATTGCTTTCCTCAGTGTAGAAGCCGGATATATATTTGTTGAATCAGGCTCTAATTAGGTAGGATACAAAGGGCTTTCTCCCCCCCCGCGATACTTCCTGCTCAGCAACAGCATCCCCCCCGCTTTCTGCTAAACCTGCTAAAACTTTATGTGCGATTTTAAAAAAGCTGTTTATTTATTACCATAAAGATACTATAGCAATCAGCAACTGATCCCCCTTCTTTCTCCTGTCTCCCTTTTAATTTCAGGTTTTTTTTCAGGCCACATTTCTTTCCGCTTACTTGGGCTGGTCTTTTCATTAGAACTAGTTCTTCAAATGACCCCCAATCATTTGCCCTTCCTGTCCATTCTTGGTTATGCCAAAACTGTTAGTTCACAACAGGAAACCAATAGCTTGTGCTATCAGGAGACATTTCCTTCACAGCACAAAACGTCTGAATAATAATTTCAAGCAAGGTTTCACCCATTTCCTGCAAAAGCAGGGAAGTTTGCCTATCCCAGTCCCTCCAAGCTCTTTGTTTCCATCCCTTCATGACGTAATGCTTTCTGCATAGGGAAGATGGATTTTCCCTTAACAGCACTGATTTCAATATCCTGTGTAAAGCTTTGATACTGCTCTTCAGCAATGAAACATGTAACGTTCACAAATAATGAGAAGTTATGCTCTAGTTTATACTTGTGTCTCAAAAAATGAACCAAACTTTTGGTATCTGGAAAATAACTACGTGAAGACATGACGGCTAGAGACAGTCTGGTTTAATAAATGTTTTATGTGCACACTATTAGCACATAATTACATTACATTACATTTAATTGGTTAACAAAACCTCAACCGGTTGTTCATTCAATGGTTTGTATGCCAAATCTAGAAACCCTCACTTTGTTCTGGCCATCTGTCTCCAAAGCAGAATAACAGGTGAGCTGGAGAATCTTCGGAGAAAAGCAATGCAAACAACTGATGCCCAGAGAAATCAGATACTGTAAGACTGGACATGCTGAATACATATAGTTGTGCCTATTGGCAAGAAAAGATGACGATAGTGTTATTCTATTGGCTCTTAGAGAAATACAAGTGCCACAGTATAAACATGCCTACTTAAAATCAGGACAATCATCAGAGAAAGCTTCCTGTCAATTCCATGTTTCAATACCACAGAAAGATCTTTTATAGCAACTGTGGGAACACAATGTCCTTTTCAGCTTGTAAAACTACATTTGCAGACACTCTGAAAAGGTCTGTGGGTAATACCACAAACTAGCAAGAAGTGACATATTAAGTCCCCTTCTTCCTATTATTAACTTGTATAATACTATATCTACTTCAGTAAACTTCACTAAAAATCCCACGAGAATGGGAGTTTGTGCAGAGTATTTACATTTTGCTAGGGAATAGATCACAGAACTCTATCCATCTGTCAAAACACGTGAGTAAATCATGCTTAAACCTGATTCTCTGGTTTAGTGAGCTGAGACTCACAAAAATTAAGCAACTTGATGAAGGCCTCACAGGAATGAATGAGAAAGAAGAGGCTAATGCAGCATGGTCTGTTAGCTGTTCCAGAGGCTGTGACAGAACACATAGCGCTAGTTTGCAGATGGTTCTGGACTTCTCTATGTCACACATATCAAAGCTGGCAGAGAAGCCCAATGTCCTCACAGCAGCAGCGATGATGCTCTCTGGGATGGCTGGAGAGGTGATAGAGAACAACACGAACAGACCAGGCAATGCCAGTAGCTGGGAATGATCAAATGTCCCTGCTAAATTCACAGAGGCACAAATGGAGCTAATAGCTGACATTTTTAACACTGGAATTTACAGGCAAGTAAAACCATAATTTTATCAGAATAGTAATATAAACATTGTATCTGATATAACTCTTGGCTTAAAGTCCTGTTAAGCAACAGAGCAGTCTTGGAAACTAGATACCTTTATAATCCATGCCCCTTACATAGGTTAAATCCCTCTAACACCTTTCGTGCCAACATTTCTTCTGCATAGTACTCAGACTCTCATTATGTTTGACATTTTATTTCCACTATTCAATTGTCTTTTCCTTGTTTTGCTCATTCACAGTGCATACTGGCCAACCTGCAAAAATGTAATTTGAATGTTTTAAACTAGACTAATATATTTTGACTGTATCCTCGCTGACACAGAGGACTGCAATGCAGCCAGCTGTTCATTGTTACTATGTTAAATAAAGTAGAACTCCCTTGTGATATTCTATATACTAACAAATGATGTAATGAAATTCTGGCCATGTGAAAATTCTATCATTATACCACCCAGCATCCCCACAAGCAGCCAGAGGCCAAGTCACTTGCCTGAAAAGCCCCGTTAACACATCATCCTTACAACTCAGAACTGTAATTGGATTAACCTGATGTGCTGCTCATTGTCTATCTCCTGTGTGTTCCAGTAGTACAACTGCACTTTGTACTGGCAAAAAGGTGTACAAGACAGACTGATTTTGCTCCGTTCATTATGACATATGTCTATACACACAGATGTGAAGAGCTTATTACCAGAAACATGATCTACATGTAATAGGTGGGACTGCTCAGGTAGGCAAAGCTAGAGAAAGAGAGGAAGCCATGCACAGAAAGAAGAAAGGTGCATCCTCCAAAAGAACTTGGTGAAGCCAATTTAACAAGTTTCTGCCTTCGTCCTTCCCCCATTCCCACCTGTATAGCTGTTGTCTCAGGTCAGTGATTCAGTTTCTAACACAAGCCCACACACAGTGTAGGATCACAGCTAAGGAAACAGAATAATGCAGAGTGGGAGTTAGACCAAATACAGGCTGGTTAGGTCTACATCAACACTGAAACCAGCTTCTCATAGAGCTGTACCTGAAAGTGTGGAAAAAACAAAGCAGCAGCAAAGACAGGAATGAAGGAAAAAAGGTGGGTGAGCTTTACCTTAGACACTGACTACAAACAGAAACTTTAACCTTGACTTAGATGGCTGTGGATCATCTCTGTGACTTACCTACATATGCCAGGGTGGCAAGAGGTACAACACAAAGGGACTGGGGAAAGCTGGGAGCAATTAATGGCCTGGGTGTTCCCACTATACCTGAGGAAGCAGGAGAGAAGAGCAAGCACTGCTTTTACCAGGGGAATTTTCAGGCAAGAGAAAACAAATTCAAAATTGCAAACTAAATTTAAACTTTCAGAATTTACAGATGGGTGCCCAGTTTTTCAAAGGAAAATTGCTATGTGTGGGGTACCTTCCATGCAGTCATGTGCTGCACAGGAGACCTGGTTGTGGAACTGAGTCACTTCAATAAGCCAGTCAGCTATGGAAATAGCGTGCTGCAATACAACTCTAGCTGAATTCTGTAAAGCTGGGGAAAAAAACCCACAACAACAACAAAAAAACCCAACCTTCTGTGAATTTGTACTTCTAATAGGTTTGAAACATTTATCTCTTGCCCTTTATGGGGGTCATACAACACACCATTAGCAGAGAGCAGGTGCTTTCTGGAAAGCGGTAAGGTGGAAAGAAAAGGACTGAAATCAGCCACTTCCAGTAAATGCTGGGTCTTCCAGGGCAATCCTGCGTGATGCTGGGCTTTTTGGGCTTTCAGAATAGGACCTCTAGAGCAAGAACATGAGCACTGCACCATACCTGACTCAGATGTTAGCCTCTTTTTTTTTTTTTGGAAATGAGTTACTGGGAGATCCCAAACTCTTCCGCTTCATGACCACAGTTCAGCACTGCTAGCAACACGAGGGCTGATTTCTCTGGTGGGAAGGATGCGAGTTTGTTTCCTGTTGGCAGGAAAGGTGAAAATTAGCTGAAGCATTTGCAGAAACTGAAGTTAAGACGAATCCTAAGAATGCATGAGAACAGCAAAGCTTTGTGCTCCGCAAGACACAATTGCTCGAAGGTTAATCCCATTTGCCTGAAAAGGCAGTGGGGCTGTGCAGCGCAGGGCATGGCCACACAGACATATCAGCACATGATAACGAGTCTTATTCAAAGCAGCACTGACACAGCTGTGTTGCTTCTGGCTCTGGAGGAAGCTTGCTTGGAGCCAGAACAGGTATCTCTACTATGCAATGCAGACATACCCCAAGAGCCACTATGAACAGGTTAAAGCAGCTGGGATGCATTTTGCAGAGAACTGAGATGATATTTCTTCTCATGACTCACCTAAGACAGGCAGACACAGTAAGTCTGCAAACACCAGTCCTATGCAAAGCTTTGCCCAATTAAGGATTTTGAATGAGGCGTAAACTCTCATCTGAGCTTGAGCCTTGCTATGCTGCAGTTTTGCCTAGGTGCTTATCTGTTCTCTCCTAGAGGACTCATGCAAAAATCTCAGTGGGCTTTCACCAGCAAGGATGGGGAGGAGGAAGAACACCATATGGCATTTCCCAAGTGTGTCCATATCGCGTGCCTTTTACATGTTTACATTTCTTGACCATGGTCCGAGCCCAACCTCAGGCTGACCTTGAACCTTGCGAACTAAATAGAGCCCTAATAGTGCAGCTGGAACAGGTGGGAGAGCCAGATAGCGCAGAAAGAGCTCAACCTCGAGTGTCTTAAAAATAAAAGAAATACAAAAATTACTCCCCAAAATCTGTGCTGTTACAGCGACTTTTCTTGCTACACTGACAACACTGTATTATGGAAATGGCAGTGAAGTGTGTTCACCACCAAATATCACAAAGCTGAATGGAAAAATCTTGCAGTTTTATTGCCCAAATAATGTACAGGATACTGACACCTTAAGGACAGAGCCAGGCTGCTGACTCACATACCCTTGGTTCCAGCTGAGCAATGGCCTTGGGGAGCTATGGAGCAGAAAAGCCATTATACAGATCTGCTCCTACTTCATAATCTGCCTGGAGAAAACAAACAGATATTTCCTTCCCGTAGCATGGATGGCATCTGCTGTGAGCAGAATGAAAGCTGTCCAGCTCCCACAGAGCCTCGTCTACGCTGGAGCTCCCGGGAGAGCTGCTGACCCGATTGTAGCACCTGGGGGAATATTGTGCTACAATTCCCACGAGCAGATATGACTGGGAAACTGCGGGCTGTGATCCAGGATACGAGCCTTCATGAGGCAGTTTCATTTCTGCAAGATAATTAGCAGTGTAAATGAATTGGCAGCAACCATTTTGCATGGAAGACCGATAAAGCAATTCTTTATTCTTAACATGGCCTCTAAAATTGTCTAATAATAAAATACATGCTCTATATAATCTTTATTTTTTTAACTCACTTCATTCTTAAACAAACAGAACTCCTCACTCCGCTCCCCCTGGAAGACAGATAACGTTTTATGAAGTATTTTGGCAGAAGACACAAATTATTGTATTTATTGGCGACATCATAATGAATTAAAGTAAAACGGAAAAAAATTAAAGCTATTAGAAAGAGGTCAAATTCCAGCCTTTTCTCTAGAGTAAGGTTCAGTTTTGAAGTAATTTTTCAAAAGAGGTTTTGCACTTACAAAATCTAATGAGGTTAATGTGAAACTGAATGAGGTGATCATTGGTTTGATACCCTGGACGTTGCACATGTATTGCTTCCTTTAGTGTGATAATGTTATTTATCATCTGCTACCCTGTCAAAAGAACCATTTCAATTTCAGACTTCCATATTCATAAAAGCCTGTGCTGTTCCATTATCTTATAATGAGAAAAAACATCTCTGGAAGGATCACAACAGTCTGAGTTGGTAAGAGTGAAAAATAGAATGCTGCCTGATGAACATTATCTGTTCAGGATTGCTACTCTTAGGCTGGGAGCCCTTCAAGAATACTGAGCATGAATTCTACCTCATCTAAATTTGGGGGGGTTTGTTAGTGGTTTGATATTTTCTTTTTTCCTGTGGTCTTTCTGGCATAATTTATACAACAACTTCCAGGAGGTGCTAAGTTTGAATATTTCCAAAATTTGCATGTGTTGCCTGTTGGCTTTGAAGAACATATAAGTTCTACAAGGCAGAAAACTGAAAATAATGGCTTACTTTTCACCTCTAGGCCACTGAGCTGAATCATGCTACCTTGCAAGAGTTGTTCAGTGGCATTCTTGGGTGGTGCCCATAGTTTCAATAAGTTTCCTGGCTCAGAGATGTGAACATCCAATCTCTTCTCCTGTCTAGCCCTGCATAGACAAAGCCCTCTGGCAGAGCTTAGAAAGAGAATGAGATGGGTTCAAACTGGAACACAAGAGGTTCCACCTAAATTTGAGAAGAAACTTCTTCCCAGTGAGGGTGACAGAACACTGGAATAGGCTGCCCAGGGAGGTTGTGGAGTCTCCTTCTCTGCAGACATTCAAACCCGCCTGGACACCTTCCTGTGGAACCTCAGCTGGGTGTTCCTGCTCCATGGGGGGATTGCACTGGATGAGCTTTCCAGGTCCCTTCCAACCACTGACATTCTGGGATTCTGTGAACTCAGAGGGGCAGCAACCCTAACACAGATGTTTACTGTTCAATTAATTACCTCTGGCTTGGTGCTAATGACTTGCACATTCAACTGAGAGAGCAGAAACATAGAGGAGGAGGAGAACATAACAGAAAAAAAATCCACACACACACAAAAATCCATGTTGATATTAATTAGGGGGGAAAAAAAGGAAAATTTAAATACAGAAGCTGTTCTCTGCCCACAATTCAAAACAGACAAAAACACTCCATGATATTGCTGGTTTCCCTCTTTACACTGAAAACCAACACACAGGATAATACAAGCATAGAATGGTTTGGGTTGGAAAGGACACCTTCCACTAGACCAGGTTGCTCAAAGCCAGGGACGGAGCACCCACAGCTGCTCTGGGCAGCCTGTTCCAGGACCTCACCACTCTCATGGGGAAGAATTTCTTCCTTATATCTAAATCTAAATCGACCTTATTTCAGTTTAGTACATAGGTGTTAGTGTGGAGCAAGTCATGTGAAGACCTAGGGTATACAGTCATCCTGCTGTCCCCTCGTGTCACACAGCTCAGTGTGCGTCCCTTATCACAAGGTTTCACCACCATACAGTTTCCACCTTTTTCCATTCCCATTTCTGCCCCAAACACAGGGCCCTGTGACCACTTGTGAATTAACCAACATCCCCTTCCACCCACCTCTTTTTGGAGTCCTGGGGAGGCACATGTGCCTACACAGAGGAACTGCTTTACTGTGGGTACGTTGCTGTCTGGACCACAGTGTTTTGAGCTGCTGCTTCTTAAACTGTGAGAATGTAGCTAAAGTAATACAATGGCTATCTCCACCCTAGAGCCTGTGGTTTTCCTAAACCACAAACTGACTACATGGCAGCCAAGTTCCCCATCATTTTAAAATACATTTATACACGTATGTATATATTTCTATTTATAAATTTATATGTGTATTACAGAATATTCATACTTCTTAAATGGATAATGAATTAATCTACTGATTATAACTTATACACAAATATGTCGGTGTAGACTAGTTTGGATGTAGGCTACAGAACTCCAAGAGCTTTGTTGAGAGGAAATAACATCAGAAAAGAGCTCTGTTACTTGGTTAAACACACTCATGAAACTCTGCCTCACCAACGACTTTTGTACATTGGCTTGAAACTCCAGCTGCAAGCTGTACAAAGGAAATGACGACAGGATATAAAGGACTAGGGAATATTCGGTATTTACTAAACAAAGATCTTAGTTTGAGTATGTGTCCAGTCATGCCATAAGTATTTGACAGAAACAGCTCCCTTTGCTCGGACAGTTCGGAGAGTCATCGCTGTCACTTTGCAGAGCGCACACAATAAATCACCTTGCATTAATGTACTTGCAACAGTCAATTTTTTCCTCCCCTCTTAAATTGTGAATTCAAGCTAGAAAGGCTCTAGCAAGCCAAAAAGCATTGATAAATACTGGAACAAAACCTGAAACCTTGAAAGACCCATGGTCATTTTGAGAAGATCATTTCACACTGTAGTTCTTCAAAGACACTCCCTTCAGAAGGGTTTCCAAGCTCAGAACCGAATTCATGTTAAAATCACACCAACTTGCTGAAAGAGATTTTACAACTTCGTCTGACTTCTGGGGTGACTAGAGAACAGTTCAGAACATTTTTAAGATTACCAGATGAGAGTTGTTCTTTTAACCCAATATGTTATGTCCTCTCCTTGGGAATGGAAGAAAAGGGCTATTATAAACCATAATTATTTATGAACTGTGTTATGGTCTTTTCCAGACGACAGTGTGCAAGGGGCCCAATGTTTAATCAGGCTGTGTGGAGCTTAGGCACTGTAGTGACAGACTGCCATCGTTTAGGAGCCTTTTATTGTGGAGAGACAACAGAAGCAAAAGGTCAGCGATTATCAGCTCCATGTTGGACATGGCCAAAAGTGCTTAAATTACTTGCCCAGCTTCAGAGAGTGAAACCTGTGGTAGAGCAGGAAACTAGCTCAGATTTCCTGAGGCCCACGGTGGCACCTCTGATGTGCTGTGACTCATGGCTTACTCAGGGCTGATTAACAATAGTTTAGATTTCAGTTATCAGAGGTTACCCATCTCCTCTCTCCTTTGCATTACATTTCTAGAACTGTTGCCGTGATCACATTTTACGGCCACTCTTACTTGTAGGATTAATTTTGAAACCCAAATACCTGAGCATCTACAGACACTTTGGTTCACCATAGATGATAAAAGACACGAGAGAAGACCTGTAATTCCATGCCACTTATCTGAGCCAGCCTCAGACAAGCAGCAGTCCCAGTTCTGATAAGCTACGTTTGAAAAGACCTTGGATTTGCTAGCTGCAAATTCAGGGGAACTGTGATTGTTTAACAAGAATAAGAAATGTAGCCAAATTATTTGCAAACACCTTCAAAGTAGACTCCAATGGGAGGGGAGACCCTGCTGGTCCCACATTTGTGATGGACTTGCTTCTGCTTGCAGGTTTGCTGCTCTCATTTTATCAGCATCCTCATCACATATCCTGAACTTTCTTATCATTGATTTACTTTTTTGTTCAGATGTGTCTCTAATTTCTTTTCTCAGTTGCTCCTGGTACAGCAATTTGAACAAACTGATAAGCAGAAATTTGCTGGATTAGCATAAAAAAAGGTTTGCTTGATTCCTAGTTGCTAACAGGGGGGTCAGATTGAAGAGAACCACAGACACACACACAAAAAAAGAAGCAGTAAGTCAAGCTTTTTGCACCTTCTGAAAGTCTCTGAAATGCAACTTGTTCTTCACTTACATTCAAAGTTGAACTAATATTGAAGTCTGAAACAGATCTCTTCTTGTCCAAGTAAAACGCAGCTCCTGTCTAAGATAGCCGTATGTTCCACAGGTTTTATACCACTGCATTTACCATTCAGGCCAGAAACTTCTCTAAACTTCTCTAAACTTTTTTTTCCCCCTACTGGGAGCTGTAGGAACAAAAAGTTGCAATATTTAGTTACCTTGCAGGTTTCTTAGTGCTTCTCTCTGGAAAGGGGTTTGATCTTTTTCCGCTTTGATTAGAAGACGACACAGATGGGGAAGTAGCGTTACTTTTGCCAGTAGCAGCGTTGCTAATTTTCTCAAGCTGCAAGGTACAGAAAATAACAGAAATAGCTGCATAGTATCTGACTAGCGAGCCTTAACAAAGTTCTTTACTACAGGTGTGCTTGATGTTGCTGTACAGGGAGCCCAATAATTATTTGGTAGTTAACTTTCTCTTTAATGATCTCATTTTTCCTTGTAACTGTGAAAATGAAGGAGATTGGCTTAATGCTACCAGCTTGTTCCAAAGGCAGGGGAGACTACATGCGGTATCGAGCAACACAACAACATGTCAGGGAAGATAAATGAAATGGCTTTGTGGTGTCAGCTTGTGAAGAAATGAGATGAAATATTTTTTCCATACGCTGAATGAGGCCAGACAAACTCTGTCTAGATCCTAGGCTCACGACAACCTGCTTGTATCATTTTTGGAGGAGAGAACAGTCTGCTTTATGGCAGACACTCAACCATGCTACACGCTCTGAAAAATACTCCCTTTTCTCAGAATAAAATTCTTTGTAGCTAGAGAAGACAGAGTGGAAATGATTTGGGAGAGTCTTCTAAAATAGCAAAACGTGATTTTATACAGCACTATTTTTTTCTTAGGTTCTAACTCCTATTGAATTAGAACTAAATGAATAAACCCCAATAAAAGGAGAATTCAAAAAATCAAGTGCCTGTTCCAGGTGACCTCATATGTTGGAAAGCAAGTTCTGGGTGATTGTGGGTTACTGGAAGGCTGTTCTGGGTGGAAGTCTATGTGATTTTCCTTTCCAGGGCCTGCATGGTTCTAGTTTCTACTAAGTTGATTTCAGGTAAATACGTATTATTTAAGCCCTAAAGTTTTAGTTATCAGAAACTTCAGGTTGTTGCTTTCTAATAAAAACAAAACAAACAAAACCCAAAACAACACCACCAGTACAAAAACCAGACAACAGAACTTCGTGTTATTCCAGGGAGGATTATCTGTGTGTAAAATGTGCATTTTTCTGCCTCTGACCTACCCACATTCCTGTAAATTTTATTTACTATCAAACCAGCGTCAAATGGGAGAGACAACATTTTCTGTAAATAGCAACCGCTAAGTCTCGTTTTTAACACTGAAAATATCACAGCATGTGGTTTAAGTACAGCAAATTGAGCATGAAGAAGCAGCTTTCAGGGTAAGCTTTATGTGCAGAGCCTCAGAGTCTCCTTGTGGGGAGGGAAAAAGTCTAAAGACGGTAACCTTTGTTTTCCTTTCTTTTTATAAACACGCAAGTAACGAGTCTCGAGCTTTCATTCACAACTTCTCAAACATCGAGTATATCAACGCCTGTAAAACTGCTTATTTCACGGCTACATGCCAAATACTAGCAAGACACTCTATTCATGGCAATAGCTGAAAGCACTGTCCGTTCTCACTGTATCTCTCGGGCCACAATCACTGGTGTCAGATGTTTTTACTGAGCAGACTGTGGAACTGGTGAGCAGTGAGCTTTCCCACCCTTCCCTTCTCCCAAGCATCCGACAAGCCACGGTTTCAGAGCGGCTACACCCTGCTTGTTATTGTTTAATTCAAGTATTTAAGGTGGGTTCTTTTTTATTTTCCTTAGCCTTTCACCTTTATTTAAAATAGAGTGCATTCAAGGGACATCTGTGTTACTGGCAACAACATCACATGAAGGAGGTTTCTATAAATAACATCACTATTAAATAAACGGCTGGAGCACAGCATTTACTAGCATGATGAAGTCAGTATTGTATTATTTGCTCTTGGCAGATCTGACCATTAGTGAAATAAAATAGATTTTTAAAAAAAAAATTTGAAACAATATGTTTACTGCACAAATAAAATTGAAAAGCAAGATTCAGAAGATGTGTTGCAAAATTGCTACTGGCAAAGTGACTAACATCCACATTCAAAAAGTGTGCTTTCTAGTAACTTTTATCTCTGTTTTTCAGCTGTAAAATGGAGTTAATACTACTGAGGTAGTTCACAAAATATTATGATGGTTAAAACATTCGTGTGAGCAAAGTACATTAAGTTTCTCTGCCTGAATGAGTCACTACAATACAGAAATTATTTCAATTTGAGATGTTTGGCATGGGAAGGAGCGAGGTAAATACTAGATAATTTTCTTCTGTTTTCACAACTGAAGAAATGTCAACTCTCTAAAACTGAGGCCAGACTTTCAAAGAGCATAATTGTAGACATACCCCAAACCAGTCCTAAATTGGTTTGCTAAGGGCTGGTCAAGGTCTAGTCAAAGCTGTGATTTGCTGTGGAAATCCAGCAAATCAGCCTGCCAAACTCCTTACTCCATCTCTAAAATATTACTCTTAAACAAGCTAAGTAGGTAAACCCAGCTTGAATGTTCATGCTGTGAAGAAATGACTGCACTGAAGACAATCTAAGTTAAGAGAGTAACATGATAAAAATTAGGTTTGTCTGAGAGAATCAGGGAAAAGAAAAAAGAGCATAAGACGGCATAGGAAGTGGCAATATATATGATTTCACCAAGAGAGCCCAGTAGTAGCAAAGAGATCATGGAAGAAAACCTACAGAATTGATTAGATAATATATTGTTTTCCTATTCCCAAACATCTCATGGGATGTAATGAACATGTTAAAAGAGAGCTGCATAATCCACGCATTAGCCGACATTAAGTAAATAGATTTCCCAAGCACAATGTCTACAGTTTGCATTACATTGCTATGTAATGCTAGAGGTTTAAAATGTGTATGACATTTATTTAAGGGAGAAACCGGTTCAGCTGAAAGTGAAGAACATTTTGCCAAAAGATTTGTATGTATCAATGAACAGACCTTGGAAATACATATATGCAAGTACAGATGCCTGTTTGAAAACCGGACCCACAATTCTAAGCAAATTATATACTCGAGAAAGCGAGCTGTGTGGTTTCTGAAGAATACATGGATAATAAGCATATCTAAGTCTCACCATGCTCCAAGAGTTTCAAAGTAGGCCCAAAATACCATTTCTCTTACTTTTTTTTTTTTTCTTTGTAAAACACTCAAATAATGTAGCTCTTAAAATAAATTTACATGGAAAAGCCTAAGAGAGAGGAATCAGGAATGAATAGACAACAAACCAAGAAATATATTTTTGCCGTCATATAAATACGTGACTCATCCACACCCTAAACACCACATACAGTTCTGTTCCCCTCATCTTATAAAAAAAGATATGTCAGAACTGGTAAATGTTCTGAGAAAGGTAACAAGGACGATTAAAGATTTGCAAGAGCTTTGATATAAAAAATATTAGGCAGGCTGGGAATCTTCAGACTTGATAAAGTGAAGGAGGCTGCAAAATCATTACTGATATAAAAGCATTAGATAAAGAATAACTGCTGTCTCTTTCAATGCAAGAACCAGGCACAAAGAAATGAAGATACAAAGAGCCAGCTTCAAAAGTGTAAAGTTTCTTCATTCAACAGGCAATAGTGAAATTCATTTTTAAAGGATATAATAGATACGAGAAATTTATGTGAGTTTGTGACAAGTATGAACAAGTTCCTGGAAAATAAATCTTTTAGGGTCCCTCTACAGAAAATCCTCCAGAGGTTCAGGAAGCTCCCTGAACTAAAAATAGCTGAAAAACAGGAGAGTACATGGCAGAAGTATCATTTATTCTTGCTCTGTTCTTATTCTTCCCTGACATTTTTCTTCAACAGGTCACTTTTGCTGACACGGAACACACTGATATAGTATGATCTGGCTCCTGAAGTAGTAACGTTCTCAACACTCCTAAATTTTCTACAGCTGCTTCAACTCCTTCATGCAATTTATTGTCTACCCCATTGGCCACGATGTTGTTCCAGCCACCCTTCTGCCTGATGAGGCACAAACTAGGGATCCTGCACTGCTGAGAGTTCTACCTACTGGTGAAAATATACTCCTTAACTTTTGTCAGCTCCTCTGCCCTCTTGGCAAGGTCAATCTTTTTTCCTCAGTACCATATGTGTTTAACATTGGCCCAAAACTTTGGGTGGCAAAATCATTTTATGCTAGTTTTTGGTATTGCTGTTTTGCACAGAATCATGACAGATTTGTCTGTATTGCTTCAGTTTTGGAGTCAGGATGTTGGACTAGATGGACCCATGGGCTGTAAAGCTGTTCTTATTTTTTAAGAAAACTGAGTCATGTGTCACTTTACACAAAAAGGTGCAAACACAGAAATGCTGTACTAGCATAAACTCATTAATGAATGGGTTCCAAATCAAGAATTAAGATTACAGTTGAAACAGTTAATGACTGATATTTGGTACATTTTTCATGTATCTATTGTGGAGATATGAAATTAGATCTTCATGGGTCAAGTATATACTTCTCCTGGGCCAATCACTGGGAATAACACCACATGTCATTAAGTGGAAGTGATATTTGTATCATTTTGCAGGACTGACTGACTGTGCCCTTAGGTCCCTTTTATTGAGATGCAGCGTTAAAATATTGAATGCTGGAAAACAATAAGGTTAGAGGAATACAATCACCAAGTAAAACAGCACATAATTAAATGTAAATTTCCACTGTAGAGCTCTCATGTGTTGGTATATGAGCCTCAGGAGAGGAGCGGGCAGGTTAGGTCTAACACAGACTTATTTTCTTTGGCCAGTAAACAGCTAATCATTTTTTAACGTGGCTCTTGTTTCAGATATCACATTCTAAATGACTGCCCTTTTGTTCCCCTCTTTTAAGTCTGTTGAGATTCTTTAATGTACAACAAGGTCTTTTGATTCAATATATATACATTTTTTGCTTAAGGTAAGAAGGTGATCTACTGTGTCGTGTATTAAAGAGAAGGCAAATATTTTTGGTGACAATTCAACACCTAAGGGTTCAAATCAACCCTACACTGATGCTGGTTTCCCTATCCTGTCTCCCTCAAGCCATATGGATTTTTGATTACATTGCAACCACAGAGTTGCATAATAAATCAGGGACTACAGTAAATCAGCAGTAATGACACATTCATGAGTGTAACTGGTGGCATTCAGCCGTCAGTGAGGGGTCTATGGGGAGCTGTAGTACCCCAGGGAGGGAGCGTGGAGCACACACCATCTCTTCCAGAACAACCTCACAGGGCTGACAACAGCAAAGCTTGCACTCTCTGTTTTAGGTTAACACGACTGCCAACTTGCTAACTGGCATGACTGTAAAAACTGATTTAGAGGCAGTCAGCAAAGTGACTGTTGAGCAGCAACCTTGCATGGTTTACCTCAGGCTAAGAGCACAAGCTCTGTCTGTGACAAACTTGCAAACTCCTCCAAGGTGCAGGGCTGTGGTGAGAAGCTGGTTGTCCTTTCCCTCTCCCATGCTGGTCTTCTGAGGGGCTTCACCGGGATAAGTCTGCAGTGCCAGCTATGAAAAGAAGGTGCCAAACATTTTACAATTTGCTTTTCAAATGACAATTACCCTTTGATTCTTCTGAGTCCCTGGTTTGCTAACGCCCGGTACAGACTTTGGCTGGGGACAGGCTGCTGTCCTAACAACAGCTTGGGAGATCATTTGTCCAGACCCACTTTAGTGTTTCCAAATTTCATTTCTAATAGCCACCCACTAAACAAAGATCAGTAAGTCCGCACAAAAATACCCCATGCATTCATATAATACCTTTACCACTCCATCCAGGTTCCATATGTTATTCCAATGACTGGTCTGGATTTGTAAGCTACTACCTAATAACTTCACACCTACCACACCTACAAAACACAGTAACATGGCTGTAACTAAGCATATCATATAAGCAGATTGAGTAATTCAGACAAAGCAGTGTGGTTGTCTAAAATGCAACCCAAACACCATAGGTCATTATGAGCCATATACCTGTTCTAAAGGCAGATGCTGAAATACTTCAGATCCGTCAGAGCTAAATACTCCAACACTGCTGGATTGTTGCATAATCGGTATAGAGGTACCACAACTTTTCTCGAGACACATCATTAAGTGGTAAGGGTTTAGTCAATCATATCACATATGAATATGCAGAGCACTTCTCAAAATCAGTATTGCAGTTTTTAGGAGAAGTCCACTAAGTCACATGTTTCATAACTGGAGAACTGTCGTGATTTACAAATGTACGGTAGAAACCAAGATATTTAAGAGTTAAAAGAGCAGTTCGAAGTTCTCAAACTATATTTAGTGTTCATAAAACTTGCTACAGTCCGTGGACCTGGTTCTTCCATCAGTTAAATTCGTATTACTTTCAAAGAATTACTCCCTTTTCTTGGTTTTAATAACCCTGTTTTTCTACTGACTGAACTTCCATTGAAACAGAGTAGTCTCTAAGAGGTAGATTGGCACAGATATTTAATTTGCATTAAATTTTTCATTTTTCCACTATGCTTCTTTACACACGGGCTCCTTTTGATTAATTTTTTATTTCACTCTTACTTGGCTCTGTCTGCATTTTTTCTTTTCCTTTTTTGCCAACTCTCTGAAACATAATGAAAACACTCTGCATTAAAGCAGACTTGGAAATAGCATAACAGGATTGCTCATCCCAAGTATAAACACATTCCTTTTTCTACAGTTATCTGATACCTCCTCCTCTCTAAACAACAACCATGAAAAAAGAGTGTACACATAGAAATAGAGCACTTGAGAGGCTGTCATTATGGTCCAGTAGCTTTATTTTAAATTTTAATGTCTAACGAATTTACTGCAAAATTAACTTTTTATGTATATACATAATGTTAATTTATGTGGTTATTTAATCACACGCACACAAACACACACATGTATTAGGAGCTACCCGTCAATGGAATATGGCTACTGTCACAATCTCATGCCAACAAAAATGATTGCTAAAAAATTAAGTTGACAAGCTCAGAGTCTTCACGTGAGTTTCCTTAAGACAAAATACAGATGTTTGCAACAAGCTCTTCAGACCGAGTGCATCCTGATGGTAGCAATTACATTTTCAATGCATCGCTCAGGAAGTTGACTGCCAAACTTCCATTCATAAAGCACAGTATTAGAAAGAGCACTTTAATAGCATTGTGAGTGTTTATACCTTAAAGTAATGAAAAATTGCCTCGGTTGTGCAGCAAGAATAAAATATTACATTCTACATATATTCATATTTCTTGATTAAAGACAATAAAGTCAGAATAACATTTGACTACGTCCTTTTACAGTGGTCAGAAATTTATGTCTGAATTTAAGTGAAGTTGCCCAGCTTCTTACAGATCTGATTCCGTACAGGAAAGACAGACATTGCAGAAGAAAACAAGTGATTGCTCTCGACAGGGCAGTCAGGTTGGAATATTGGACAAAAATGCAACAGGAGGGCTTGGGCTCCAACAGCAGCCTCAGATCGTTCCAGCTGCAACCACTCTTAGCATCAGCAGCACACCAATGACAATATGATGCTCACCGCAAATTTATTTAACCTACTTCTACCAAGTCTGCATTTGACAGTTTTCTAGTAGACAGCATTTCGTCTGTTTCTGACACCATTGTTGAAGAATCTCAGATGGCATCTATTACCAGTGTATAAAGTACATTTACTTTATGGCTCACTACAACTTGGGAAAGAGCAAACTGGCTTTGCTGGTGTTATACAGCTATTTCTGCAGTCTAACATTTGGACAAACCCCCAAAATTTCACAGCACTGAATCCCAATATACTTACAATCAAGTACTAGCTCATCCTGGAACTACTGGAAAACATTCTTTCAAATAAAGGCACACAGAGTTCAAGTAATGTTTGCCAGTCTGTGAGAAACAAACAAAACGAGTTATCTGAAGGATGACAAAACATTAGCAACAGTTTCAGTATTGAACATCAGCAATGTCTGGTATTGCTTCATCTTGTGTTCTTACCATAAGGAAAAGCAAAACCATATTGCCATAACTGCAAAGACTGTTTTCTCTTCCGTCTAAATCCAGCTCTGGCAGAAGGTGAATGGGGTTTTTGGACTGTGTCAAAGAGGTGAGTAGGGAGAAAGCGAAAATAGTGGTTCTGGCTCACTCACTGAACTTGTTACAGGAACGGACAAGAGCCGCAGTTTCTTAAACAAGGTGATCCCCTCAAGAAATCTGGCACCTAGTAGCTCATCTGCAAGCAGCCAAGTTAAACACCTGTATGCCAGACACAACCAGCTGGCTGCTTGTCCTGCCAGCCCATCTGCTCAATATACCTCCTATAACTCCTGCTAGAGGGCTGAGATCTTTCGGTACATACACAGTTCAAATACAAGGTTGGTGGTTGTTGTTGTTGTTTGTTTATTTTCTGTGCTCTAATCTTCCCTAGGACCCCAATTTTCAAAACACCCACTGATTAACTACAATGGTACTACTACTTTTATTATCACCAGCAGCTGGGCATCAGTTCAATTTTAACTGGCTACTGTAGAGATATAAGTAACACACACACTAAATGAGTTATTATTAAACTGCTGTCGCCTTCATCACCCAACGAATCACAAACACTGTGTTGCTCAAACATTTGCCACAGGAAGTAAAAATTTAGGATAAGATTATGTTTTAAAAAAGTTAATATTTCAAAGGCTTCAAGAAGGAATTCCATAAGGGACTTAAAAGAAGGTGCTTTTGGCTATGTAATTCAAACAGGACCTCATGAAATAAAAATAGAACTAGGTTAGCTACTGTTATGGCATACATATATTTCAGAAGGGATTGTATAGCTGCTGGACTTCAGGAAGGAAAAGGAAAAGCCATTGAAGTTGCCTTTCATTTCGTTTATAGCAGCTCCACAGTTATACAGGCAGCTGTTACTGACCATATCAGAAGCTGAATTGGTATCAAGGGAAGAAATGCCACCCCACGCTCTCTTCTCAACACAGGGGTTTTCAAATCCATCCTCAAAAAATGAACTTTTTTCAACTAATAACGAGATACAGGTGTTTTTATTGCTCACACTGGCGGAACAGCAGCTGCAGAGAACCCCCAGCAAAGCCCCACAGAAGCCTTGTGAGAACTCTCCATTCTCAGGCCCACCATTTGTTCTATACACAAAAGAACATTTATTTTCCCCACCTTGCCTAAAGGACCCACTTTCTCCCAAGTTTCCAGGTCAGTTTGCCCATCTCTTTTGGGAAGTGTGTCAACATTGGTCTGGATGAAGGGGTTCGTTTGGAAAGACTGTTTATAATAACTTTCATTTCGGTTATCTCTCATTCTTCTCCTTACCGTGTTACTCTTTTTGAGGAGGAGAAGGGGTTAAATTTGTACCAAAAGAGCACTGACCAGTTTGGGTCTGAAGAGAAATGACTATGCATCCACCTTTTAAATGTTCTTAACAGCTTTTCTCTCTTTGCTGGGTGCAGGGAAGTTTCTCTCCCCAGTGAACGCTTTGTTTGCTCTTTGTTCACAGGGGCTATCTGTCTATTTTCAAACTAGTAAAGCTTAACTAGTGCTTCACAGGGTGTTCCTGACCAGGGAAGCTAATGCAAACCAGCAGGACACTTTCAGCATTGTGTACATTCCCTTTATGTGATGTCACTCTTACTGCTGACAGGGACGGGGAATGCATTTAGATTATTTACTTTTCTAAAGTATATAGGCAAAGTACAGAAACTATCTGAGAATTATTCGTTTCAGTATATTTCGACATCATTTCTGGTGCAAAGTGTATTAGAAGAGGGAAGTCAGAACTACAACCTCACTTCTTTCCCAGCTATCAAATATTTGCTCTAGTGTTTGTGGCTATCCATGAACTTCAATTTTAACATGAAACTCTTATCTTTAATTTTAAATAAGCTGATACCAGAAAGATTTTAGAATGGCATAATTGTATTACTTAATTCTACAGTACCTTTTTAAGTATGCACATATCATTAGGTTTCACTGTAAGCTCTGTTAAACAAGATAGCGTTTTTCATTGGATGGCATAGTCGGGAATAACAAGCATATTATCAGGAATTTCTTACAGTCAACTCTTTTTTGATATGGATGGAGCTTCTTGTGCACATCCTCACTCGCAGAGCACGGGAGCTGAAAACTCCTTGACTTACTATAAGCACTACTTAGCAACAACTAAAACATCAGTGTATTATCAATGTTATTCTCATATTAAACCCAAAACACAGCACTATACCGCCTACCAGAAAGAAAATTAACTCTATCCCAACCGAAACAAAGACAACAGTATTACATGTATTATTTCAACATTGCACCTCCTTAGTAGACAGAGAAATAGGATCTTTCCAGAGGGAGAGGATGGAGAGGGAGGACATTACAATTGCTGATATAACTTTATAGCTTTTCTTCCTTCATGGAATCACTCATGACAAAGTGAACAATGATTCACTGAGCTCAGTCTTCAGCAGAAAACTCTAAAACTATAGATAAGAGATTGGAGGACTGAGGTTCCTCACCACTGAGCTGATTTGTTTTGTGGTGTGAGTGGTGTTTTGTGGGCTTTTGTTTGTTTGTTTGTGTGTGTGTTTTGTTTTTTTTTTTAAATTTTACTTTTGGCTGGGAGGGATATGATATTAATCTTAGAGCTTGGATTCGTGAAAGGTGCTGCCTTATTTTGGGACAGCTGCACAATTCCTTACTCCGGCTTCTCCTCTCTTCAAGATTGCCCTGCTAAGAGGAGTCACCTCAGGTCCTGGAAGAGATGATGCTGAATGCCTGTTTACAACTCACCATACTCAGAAAAGCAGCACCAATTTCATGCTCAGTCTGGCTCTAAATGCTGATGGTTCAGCAGCTGCATGAGACTATTACTGATATAGAACTGCATTACTTGCTTAACTATGGATTTATTTTATTAAACTTGAAGTGGCAGAACTTTTCAGAGTAAGGTACTTTTGGGAAGTTCCTTTAACTACATCCAAACCAGAGGTAAAACAATATTTGGACTCAAAAGTAAAACTATACTCTTGAATTCAAATTCAAAGATGTGATTCTAACTTCCTCTCATCCATCATTAAAAAAATGAAATGGAATAGTTCTGAGTAGGAAGATACAGCTCAAGTCTCTATTTTTAAGTAAGGTTCACCCCACTTGCTACTGTCAGAGTGCAAGAACTCAAAGACAATATGTACATGAAGGTCAGAGTTCAGCCCTCTTTAACTACTGAGTTGTGTGAGGGAATGTGAAGAATTTAATACAGGCTGCAAATTGTTCCATTTCCCTTAATTATTTTCTCTGTGTCAGATAGAGTTCTTTGGTGGGTGTTTGTTTTTGCAACCATAGTGATGAGATACATTTGCTGGCTGCAGTCAAAATAATTCCGAGCAGTTATCTACTGGCATCATTTTTTATTCAGCAAAGCCAGACATTTGCCTGCTTTACACCCAAAGGGTAAGAGTTTGGAGACTATACTCCTGAAATAGCTCTGAAATGATTTTTCTAAATCAGACTCATAGTTCATTTTTTGATACGTTCCCACAAAAAATCAAGATCACTCCTCATGCCAACACAGACCTGGATCCATTCAAAATTTCCTTATTATTCTGTTCTTGAGAAAAAACAAAAAAAACCCAACAACTCAGATGATCTCATTTAGATCATAAATATGAATATTCTTCACAGCAACTTCCTTGTGCAATATGTGCAATAAATCACTGTTCCTACAATGCTGCTCTGCTACTACTCCTCTTGGTGTGAAAAACTGTCAGTATATGGTTTGAGAAACTGCTGACAAAACCAACTTGATTTTAGAACCACACAGGAATCCAATACTCACTGATAGATCATAGTTATCTGGCAGCAGTGTATTTAAAGTCATGTATGTATAAGTGTATAAATACACACTGGCTAGTTGGCTTTACTGACCTGGGATGTAAGCAATGATTTTGACAGATCATACTGCTCACAGCTTTGCAGAACAGAGTTTAACCCCCTGTGATTAGATCCGAGGCTCTGATTACAAGACTTGCTGGAGTGACGAGGGGCAGCGGAGCAGCAACCTTGTCAGCTGCTGAAATCAAAATCCACCAAGGACTCTGAATCAGAGCTCACAGGAAAACAGAAACTGAACTTCAAGGCAGTTTGCTCTGCTACACTGGACTGCAGCTTCGGAGGACAGACACATTACCTCCCCACCCCTCCCGCTGGCCCGATAGCATCTTGCAGGAGAACAGGCAGAGAGCTGGAGGCAGGAATCTCTTTAGTCAAGCCAGTGTGAACTGGCAGAGCTCGGGATTCCAAGCACGTATTCACATGAGCAGGCCTTATTCTCAGAGCTGGAATAGCCCCATTGATTCAGTGTATCCAAAGAAACTGGATTATGAAACAAAAGTAAATTCTATCCTCGTGCTTTATCTACATCACTTCTTATTGATGTGTGATGCTTTCGATACTGTTTTCAAGAGGCGGCGGCTGTGGCTGCAATACAACCAGGCAGTTAACAGTGCTGGGGAGCCTGTGGATTGCAAAGAGCTGAATATGCTGGTAGGAAAGGTAAGAGGGGAACCATCAGTGGTTAATACTGTTTCAAGTAACTCTTGGCCAGTACCCAGCTAATCTGGATTCCAGAGCTGTCACAGAGCAAACGGTTATTTTGCCAACACTCCCTGGCCACCCCCAGGAGCCGCTCTAAGCCATCACTGCAAGCAGCAGAGGACTAAAGGTTCATCTTCTTTTTTTTTGTCAAATTACAAAAGTAGGTTGATTTTTGAAGGGAAGCCAATGTATAATCTGGCTCACATAAACTGGAATCAACAAAATACTTTTTGTCTCTGGCATATGATTTGAAACCAGTCTGAGGACAGAGATGACTTTAGGGACCTCAGCCCGTTCCCTGACTGACATCTTTCCAACATAGTCGCTTTCCATCATGAAGAACGCATTGTCACGACTGTAAGGAACCCTTTGTGCAGGACTGAATTTAACAATACAGCATTGTAGGAGCAATTTGTTTCCCTTTCATTAATGAAGATGTATAGGACATTAAGTACTAGTCACTGACTTTTCATTGTTTCTGCTAGAAGAGCTGGCATTTGCTGTTCCCAGTTTAAGAAGGAGCTGGGATGGCTGTCAGAGCAGTTGATGTCCTCCAGGATGGGTGTTGCTAGTGAGTATTATTGTTAAAAAACATAAATAGTTTCTAAACAAAATGTTGTGGGAGGATGAAAGTTCGGTTAAAGCTGGGCAGTGGCCAGCCTGGGTTTCATGGAGTGATTGCTAATTGTGTAAGCTCTGCCCAGTGCTCTGTTTACCAAGGATGTTTTGCCCATTTTAGCTGAGGTGGGGCTCATTTCCCTAACAGACACAGAACAGAGCTGCAGTCTGCTCAGTATCCTGCGCCACAGAGCATGCTCAGATCCTCGGGCATTCATAAAAAGTAAAAGTAACTTCCCCCCCTTCCTGCTATATAGCGGGCTCAGGATGTCCCTCACGTTCAATATTTACCTTCTCTTACTGTCAGAATGTCAGAAACGTTCAAGGTCGAGTGCAATTCAGTGCTCGCCCCGGTTAATCCTCCCTGTCAGACTGGGTTTAAATGCAGCGTTCCCAGTATGCCATTTTGATCATTAGCGCACGCAAGCAGTATAAGAAACTGAATGCACAGTTCCTGCCTTGAGTTTGTTCAGTAACTCCCGCTCACAGCTAATAACAGCACAGCAACACGTGTGGTGTGCTCAGACTGGCGAACCTCAGTTCTGAGTGCAGTCAGAAGAAAGCTTAAATTTATCTGTTGCAAAAAACTCGCATTCATGTAAGTGATTTACCTCTTGCAAGAGCTGCTAGCTGGAAAACAGCAGAGTATAAAAACGTCGCTTTGTTTTTTAACGAACTCTTTCCCCCCTTCATTATAAAATTAATCCAAGACTGAATAGTCTTTTAAATAACCTAAAGCTTAAAACATGTGGTATCTGATTGAAGGAATGGTTTAGGATGCACAGAATTCCCTGCCAAAAATTCAGAAACATCAGCCACAATAATTCTGCAAATTAGTGCCAGGTCAGAGGATTGTAATTATCATTTTACTACAATTATTCTTATAATGCCACATCACACTGGGAATTTCTGCTACAGTTGCCATACAGTTAGGGCAGCCACTTCTACTTTGCTATCTTGTAAACACCAGAATCTTAACCATTTTTCAGATCTTATGAGGTATTTATATAGTCCCATGCTAAATCGCAACACTTGAGAGTTTTCTGAACCCAGTACACAGTAGCACTGGGTGGCCCACATGGAACTGTGTACTTGTGTTACACTCAGTGGCACCGGAGCTGTGTCTGCAGCAGCAGCCTTAACTCTGGATTCCTCAGCCTTTACCAAGTTACATCCAGAACATGGAAAACCTTGTACGACTCTGATTGCTTAACAGGAGCATGATCCACATAACTCACCTTTAAAAATTAGGAGAAAAGCATTGAGTGCACTGGTCTTTCGCTTTTACCAGTGACACTGCACTTGAGAAGACAAAAGATTCGAGATAAAGCAATTCCTTGCACCCTGTCCCAAATCTGAGTCATAGCTCTAGGGACCTCAAGGCCTCTGAATAATATTTCCTTTGCCTGTTGCCTTT
Source organism: Patagioenas fasciata (assembly GCF_037038585.1). Lineage (NCBI taxonomy): Eukaryota > Metazoa > Chordata > Aves > Columbiformes > Columbidae > Patagioenas > Patagioenas fasciata. The sequence goes on from NC_092531.1 coordinate 22,168,964, forward strand.
ATTTTATTAGCACACCCATCTGACTGAAGGAGGCTGCTACTGAATCCGTACCACCTTCACCAGTAAGACAGGATGGGTTCTGGCAGGGAAGGATGTGTGAAGTACCATAGTACAGAAACAGTGCAGCAAAAGCTTTAAGCAATATTGTTCCCTGGGGCTTAGACACACTGAACCGCATACCAGCGCCTGAGAACGTGGTGCACCTGCTGAAAAGAAGGGGCAGCCAATTGGGCAAAATTTGTGGAAAAGCAGAAAAAAAAAATAATCCTTCCTTCCAGGAACAGTTGGTTTCTGTTGAGTTGATGTTCACAGCCTTCAACATACCTCTGGCAAGTTTTGCTGTCAAAAAGTGGCATGTTTAGTGTTTTGGCCAGGCTCACTGCACATACTGATACTACGAGTTTTATTTCCACTCTTTCCTATTCCCGCATGCCACGCTCCCACAATTCTCTGCAGTAGGGTTTGGCTGTCATATTTCACAAGGTTTCACAGTGAACATTGCATGCTTATTATAAATTACTGAAGTCCAGTGCTTCTGGATCATGTTGGAATTGTTGAGAATACTCATATTAGCTTCTGTGGTGCTGCCCAAAGAACATCTGACTTACTGCAAATGTGCCCTGTGTTTTGTTCTGAACATGTAACATGAACATATCTGGAACCTCCAAGCTGCAGAGTGTCTCTGCCTAGTTCCCTGAACATCCATAAATCCTGGACAAATGTAGAAAAGGCTCAAATTCCTCCAGCAAACAAATTTCCAGATGGAAAAAGAAGACATACACAGGGAAATCAGACCAATCAGACCCTAATTTCTTGCAATCCCAGTGCTCTCCCTTGTCAAGAAGGACGTGAGCACACATTCTCTCCTTTTTCTATGTCAGTTTTCCGATCCTTCAATACAGAAGTCAGTGTTTCAAAAGTACCATGTGACACACAGAGAAATGCCATTTAGTTGAAGACAAGACCTTGCGTAATTAGCTTGGCACCTATTTAAAAAGAACATTTACTATGAACAGGGCAAACAAGAAACACACAAAGCATCCCCCCAATGCTCTTCCAATACTTCTTGCTTTACCTTTAAACAGAGTATTTTCCAGTTATCCAAATTAGCCCTTCTATTTTCCTCCTCTCTATTGTGGGAAAAAAAATTAAGAAAGCTGCGTCTCACAGTGGAGTTTCATAAGAATCTGAACAAAACAAAAAAAGGGGGAGGAAGATCGTTTCCATTCTCTCTTCTGCCATTCGTCCCTTCTCTGCTGTGATCCCACCCTTGCCCCTTGACCCAACCATGGCGCTAATCAAATACTTGCATGAAACAATTCAGCTTGCTAACTCAAGAAGATTAATGTCATAGTAGGTGAAGAGTAGCTCATTGAGGACTTTGTCAAGGACTGGACCAGATGCAAAGTAAGCACTGGTGTGGTTCGCTGAGACCAAAGGAACAAGGTTGTCCTGCCAGGAGTCATAAGAGATCAGCTCACCTTTCCTCATGGAACCATGAGCCTAGAGGTTTACCTATGAACTTCAGCCGACAGGATGGGACTGGTGCGTGGACCCAGGAGAGCTTCCAGCTATTGGCATTTCCCTTCTCGGCCATGGAAGGAGCAGGACACCAACCTGATAACACCTCTTGTCCAGGTCTCAAGACATGGCTGTATTTACATTCCAAACATCAAGGAGGGGATGCTCCTTTGGTAGATACCTAAAAAGGAGAAGGAGAAAGAAAGGACCCAAATGAGAAACTTGAGTGCGTCTGCTTTTCTCTGCTTGCTCTCTTTCTGTTTATCTTTAGTTCACATTTCAGCACTCTAAGTGGTAACAATGAAGCAAATTCGCTAAATAAATTGTGAAAGGATTACTTCAGGGTTTTGCTTCTCTGTAGCACGAATAAAACAAAAAAATAGCCCTGTTTAGTAGTATGGGGCCAGTTTAGCGTAATACAATTGCTGGACACCAATTTGCTGGTTGTTCTGCTCCATTCAGCTGTCTCTCCTCAAAACAGGCGGTAACTAAATTACACGAAGAAGGCCGTAGAGAAACTGTTGGTATTATATGATCTTGGGAAGTGAATAATAGCTGAAATCATAACTAAAAACCAGGAAGCTGATGTTCTCCTGACATCTGGGTGAATCAGTGCATACTCAAGAAAACCATAGCCCATCATCTCCACATTGCACTGCTCCTGCTGGCCTCATGTTTGTCTCATGCTATGCCATACAACCCAAAGCCAGTCCAATGAGCCATTTTCAGATATAATCATGTTACTGTGTAGTATATAGTGCTGCAGAGGGACTGATTTCCAAACAAATGTGCCTTTTAAAAGTATTGAGGAACACAGATTCCCAGAAAAGAAAATAATTTGTTTTGCATGCTATCAAAATCTCATTTCACGTTGAGGTGTTTTCTTTGTGTTTTTGTTTTGGGTTTGGTGTTTGGTTTTTGTTGTTGTTGTTGGGTTTTTTTTGGTTGTTTGGTTGGTTTTTTTTGACATAGGCTCACATTTATCTCAGGAAAACCTTTCAGATGTCAGAAATTCATCTATTTTAGTTAAATGGCAAGAAAACTGTCACCTGAAACTTTATTGAAATAAAAATACATGGAAATAGAAGATTACCCTTCAGCAGAATTTAGGAGGAAATCCTGCTTTTGGCCATAGCCATATGATATATTAGTACAAAGTAAGATTTAGTATATTATGAAATGTGGGAGCAAATCTTAATGTTTCTAATACCACTGTTGCTATTTGTAGTTTATACAGAATAACAGTAGTTATGGGCCAGTACACATTCCTAACTGCCTTATTCCTAAAGCTCGTATTTTCTAAAATTATGTTCCATAATTAAACCAAACAGTACTATAATATGAGAGCATTAGTTTTAATGAAAAGCAGTTACATACCAGCCTTCAGCTTAATTTGCTCTTCACGGACCCCAGAAATAAAGGGATTAACTATTGCAAATCCTTCTGGTACTTTACATTTAATCACAAGCAATTTATGATAATTTATTCCACATGTCTGATACCACTAAAAAAAATTTGCACATGAAGGGTGCTGGTGCCTCCAGAAAGTGAGTTTGTTCTGCTCTAATATCAGCAGCAGATTCCAGCAATGCAACACACAACATTCATTCCATACCCCCAAATTTGTAAGCCATTCATTTTATGCACATAGTAAACAAGTCTCTGATAGTGACTGTGTCGAGGGTATCTGTCATATGAGTACCGAAGGACTATCAAGAACTGAAAAAGAAACTTTGCTGATGTTTCAGTCCAATAGTAGAGAAATATCAGAGTTAATTTGCTTATTTTTTCCCTAACTGAAGGAGTTCTCAAACCGAGAAAGCACTTTTAACCATGACTTACATTTTCCCATCTTGATATTGCACACACCCAAAGTGCTGTGGGTTTCTTTCTTTAATCAGTAGATTTTTGAAAAGCAAAGCTTTCTTTTTAAACATAGATGCTGTAACAGAGGGGGTGACTTCTGGCGTACACTCACCAATGACTGGATCACATACCCCTTGTGTGGCAACCAGGACTTCGCAGCTCCTGCTGAATTTGGCAGCGGTGAGCACTATGGCCCCGCTGATTAGCTCTATCTTGACTCGGGATGAGGCCAAGGCACCTGGCTCTGCCTCAATTTACAGTTCGGAATTAACCAGGAAACCTACTATTGGCACGCTCAGCTTCTAATTTGGGAAAAGAAAATACTGTCTGGCAAGCTTGCGAGGCTGCTGACCCCGGTCTGCTGGAACAAGGCGAACCGTGCTGCTCTGCACCCTGAGCTAATCAGTTTTCCTCAGCTCACACAAACCCTCTGGAATCTCTGTGTAACAGACCCACCGTGTCTTCTCATTCCGATTCCAGATTTAGGTGTATAAATTGGATAGCGTTGAGTCATTTTTTATTTGTTTCTGAGGTTGTTTTTTTACTTCCATGTGAAAGCATAGCATGGAAGTGGGTGTAGTGTTTTCGGGAGCTTTCAGGTTCCATTAGGCAAACTAGGAAATAGTGGCATTAAAACACCTTTCTTACAGCTGCCTCAGTGGCCTCCAGGTTCTTATCAGCAGATAAAACACTGTGAAGTGAGTATTTAGGCTGCAGAGAGAGGCTAGGTTGGCATTTATATTTAGATATTAATTAAGCTCATAAATTAATGACTATTTTTCCTCGGTCATATTTTTGAAAGAGTTTCAAGGTTGGCTTTTTTTTTCTTCCTTCTAGAAACACTTGTTCTCTATCTTCCTAACCATAGCTTTTCCCTGAAGGCTGCAAACCTAATTATGAGAGGACTAAAAGAACCGGTTAATTTCCCAGTAGCACCACGTGTATGTCATTCAGTAGTGTTTAGGTTTTGTAGCATGATGTCTTTTTAAACCCATATTCTGGCCTGCAAAGATCAGCAGTGCCAACCACCAACAGGTGTCTAGGCAAAAAAAGTACTAGAGACCTTGAAATTCAAAATATTAGTTCACATTCAGTGCTTGTTGCAAGCATTATTTTTCAGATTATGTATCTTGCTAGATGGGGTGGTAGGATCCAAGCTGGCAAAACTCAAAGAAATCCTGCATTATTAAATGTCTTCAATCATTAATAATCAGTTTCTGTTTGAAACTAAGTCTAAACCACAGGGCAGGTTTAAAAGACTGGAAGTACTGGTGCCACTGGGTAGCAAAACATGAAAAAGAAAATATATATATATATAAGTTCCATTTTCTTTTTTACAAAGTTGGCAAACAGAAAAAAAACAGATAGTCCCAGAGGCCTTGTTTTCTCCACAGTAATTCTCATTAAATTCTCTTTAACATAAACTTACAACAACATGTATGTGAAAATGAATTTTTACAAAAGATCCCCCAAGTAAAACTCAATCGCACGGGAGTTTTCAGACCTTTGGCTGACTCATGTACAGTTCAGGTGTGATTCTGGGCAATCTGTTGATTTCCCCATTTCAGGGCATTGATTTCAGACTTTTCTCTTTTTCTTTCATGTTGCAGCCATCAGAGGGGTTTGGCCAATTCAGTTATTTCTGCCGTAGCCAAACAGAAAAGGTGCAATGTTAATAACAATAAAGCACTGCCAGGAAACAGTTGTGAATGGTGAGTTCAGGGCTATACTAGGAAAGAGCTACAAGGAGACTTCAGATATATGGTTTTAGTGAAAAGAGATGGCATATCCTAAGTATTTCAATTAGTAGCCAGAAACAGAGGGGTATATGATTTAACAATCAGAACTTCTGCTCACACCACTGTTTTTCTGGCACAGATTACACACCAGATTAATCTTGGGGATAAGATTTTAAAATAATCATTAATTTTCTATAGAAGAAAGAATGCCAGCCCCTTAGGACCTGGTTATTACACCATCTCCGTAGGAGTCCTTTGGCTTTTAGAACCAGAAGCATTGTTACACATCTGATAGGGAAATATTACAGTTTAATAGATCTGAGTGTAGTGGGTGGAAAAAGAAGTTTCTGTAGCCCCTGCAATCAGGTTTTATTTATGTTTTAAAACCAAAATTCCTGCTACTTTTTGTCACCAGGGAACGTTCTCAGACATGTAAATCATTTAAAATGCTCATGTTTCAGTAGAATTTGTGCCATGTTTACAAGCAAATATAAAATAAGGAAATCCTTCCCAGATATGAAAGCTCTTACTGCCTATTGTTTTTTCTAGATTTAAGCATCATTTCCTGTTATACACCTGAGTTTTTAATACTAATCCACTACTGACACATCATTTTATGGGCTTTTTCAAGAGTTCAAATGATAGCATGTTGATCATTTCAGCAATTCTTGGCTTTCAAGAATCTCCTGTTTTCTCTGAAATATCCAACAGAAATTACATGAGCACACAACACCATTCTGTCATATGAATTATGATCTCTGAACACATTTCAGGAAAAAGCGTGTGCTATTCTAAACAGCTTTAAAAATATCTTCTGTGCAGACATATTGATTTCTGCCTGGTTATATTCTGTTTTCTCTGTTTAAATGAATCACCTTCACACCACAGAATGTGAGGGAAAATGGAACGATGAGTAGGAGAATGAGTGATATGTATGGGAATCTCAAGGATGACACAGTTCCATTGTGTCTTTATGGTATTAATCTTCCCAGCCGTAATCACAAACATTTAAATCCAGGATTTTAAGGCAGGTTGGGCATGGCCTTTCCTGAATCCATGCTTGGGTGGGAGACTCAGAAATCCATTGGCAGTGGTTTGGAGCAATTCTCAGAATAAAAGATAAAAATAGAATTGGGTAATTACCAGTTTGTCAACATATGTTATACCTCCATTAGCCAGTAATTTGGGCACAATAGGAATGGATCAGTACACCAAACCAATTTGTTCTCTGTGCTTACACAATTACTTTTCTAGGGTTTTATTTTGGACTACATTTAGTCTGACTCCCAGATTAAATGTCTCCCACATGTATGGTTTTACATCAACCAAAGAATCAGTCACTGGTTCAGCCTGCAATGTCTCCATCAAGGCTTGGAGCAAACCTGAAGTTTCTTGTTTAAGTTTTTCCAAGAACAGCCTAGATAATGTGTGCCAAAACTATTCTGCAAACCCATCCAATACACTGAGATTTGCCTAAAGACAATGCTATGCCTTCAAACCAAACTGCTGATGTAGGTAACTCCCTTAGATCCCTTTGTTCTCACAGCAGTAGATCCCAAGAATGGGAGTCCTTGCTTGACGGGTCTCTTGTTATAACTTGGCCAGACCTTGCCAACCCTCACCAAGAGGATCCCTTTAAGGGTTCCAGGTCAAACGATGAACACTTGCCTGCACTTTTTCAATCTAAAGTGTAACTCACTTTTAAAAATATAAAAAAAAGTAAATTGCTGTTCAGTTTTATCAAATCTGTGCTCTTATAATATGATGGAAGATAAAGCAGCTACTTTAATTTCATGGAAGTACGTTAGAAGCCAGCTCCACTTTTAATGCAAGCAGAAAAGGCAATGAAGTTTATTCCACAGCACTGTTCTATGAGACTCCAGTCCTGGCCTGATGGGATTACACTTCCCAATCTGTTTTCTCCCTCTTCGCTGTGATTATCATCAAGAAAGCAGGAACTGGTGGTGTGTGTCACAATGGTCCTCACTGGGAAGTTCACAGCAACTGCATTGCTGGCTGCTCAGCAGAGCTTGTTTTTCACTTGATCATACAGCAAAGAATTAAAATCACTGTAGATGGATGCTGCTTCTTTTTGTGTAGAATTTATTACATATTCTGTTCTTTTTGTCACAATATTGAAGGGGGAGGTATTGTTAATATAATTTAACCACTGTCCCCAGTAAAAATGAGTCTAATTAGGGTGAAACGGTAATTTTATTCACTAAGAATACAGGCATCCATCCTAAATTCCTTTCAGTGACTAAGGCATGATGACACATTTGGCATTAATTACATAGTGGTGCTATAACACTTATTTGCAGGACCGACTGCCATTAAAAACCATTTTCCTACTCCTACCGTCAGCAAATCTCTAGAAATAATCAGTGTAACCTGCAGCACAAATCAATTACAAAGGACCAGACTGCTTTGGAATACCTACTATTACAAAAAAGCACCAAGGCATTACTTTGACCACATGGAGAAAACTCATTCTGTCTCACTGCCTCCTCTTCCTTCCTGAAATCCTCGCCTTGTTCTCCAGTGTATCCATAAGGTTGCTGGAATTATCATTTACTTTGCCTGACACTTATCATATTTCATCTCCTCTTTGAATCTCATTTACAGGTTTCAACTTCCCTGTCTTTACCCTTCATGTCCACACAACATCTATGTCACCACCTCTCTTGCCTGTTTTGTCTCTAGATCTTTGTGATCTCTAGACAGCTGAGGTAAAAAACGCAGCTCATTACTTTTCCTCAGAAAATATACAAATGTATTCAGGATACCACCATGTCAAAGCCTGGGGATTAGAACAACACAGGGATACGTGAGAACAACATGTTGCTGAGAAGAATGGTAAAACCACTACAAGATTCCACCTGCTACCAGCAAACCCCTTCCAGTAACAAGCATGAAAACACTACAGGTAACAATCTAGGCACATTAATTATTCTAGGGATGATAGTTTTTAATTCCAATGCTTTGAATTACCTTTTTTTTCCCCTTTTTGCCCCAATGACTGGTATAAGCATATAAGCAATGCTACTCCAAATATAACATAAAAAATCTGGAGAGGTTCAGGTACCACTCAACCATCCTGTACTGAAGTGCCTATGTTAAATCATTAAGCAATTATGAACTATAGTGGAAGAAAACTGCCCTTAAAATCTCTTTTCTCAGAGGTTCACTTATCTTTCCAAGCCTGCAAGTATTCCTAACAGTGAAAACAGTAATATGGAAGAAGTTAATTTATTATATGTGACCAAAAATTGCAAAATTTATCAGCCTGTGTCAACGATCATTGTAATAATTGCAAAAAAAATCAGCAAAATCCACGTTTTCACACACTTCCCAGGGATAATATGTATTATACCATGTACCAAATATACTGGTTTTTTTTCTCATATGTGAAGAATGCTGAAGCTCCTGCTGAAAGTTTTTCCAGCTCTAAGACCTGACCTGATAACATAAGGATGCCAATCCAGAGTTGATCCTCTCGGCTGCTCAACCCCAGTTTGAAAACACCAGAATGGCTGAATGTGAAGAGAACACTCACTGGAGTTTTATAGCGTGGTCTGTGGTCCCCAAACTCCTGGAGTTTTCAATATGCATAACATTTCCTCGCTACGTTCCAACTTGTAATTTTTGGGTTATAAAAACCGTTTCCCCACTCTGAAAGATTACACATCCCATTGGTATGTTATTGTTACAGGAAGACACAATAAAGGAGGATGTGTTATGAAATACATAGGGGAAAACGCTGGGTAGAGATGCAAGGGGAAAAGAACACTGAGCACAGAACTAAAGTGAAGTGTTTGTTAGTGAGAAAGGAAGAAATGAGGAAATGATTAAAATATTAGTTACGTACTTATATTTCCACAGACAATTGAAAATTCGTTTATAACTTCACCTAAGTATAAGAGAGTGATGTGAGGCATTGCTGAGGAGTTATTATTTTATGACTTTTATCACTTAACATATTGAGAAGGCAGAGAATCTCTATTAGCTGGAAAGCCTTCAAACCCTATTGGGACTCTATTCTTGAGCATAGAAATTCAAAGTTCATGACCAACTTATGTCAGGGAGCTGCTCAACCTACCTCAGTTTCTCTACCTGTAAAGCACCAAGACAAATAACTGCTCAAGTTCCTCTCATTAATTGTGAGCATGCTTTGAAGTAAACACAGCTATGCATTATAAGCAGATTAATATTGGAGTTACCTGTCATTAAAGTGAGAAGGATATCATAGAGTACTCAAATATCTTCTTAGTACTCCTTGAAGAAAATTCTAGTTTAATTTTTGGCACGTCTGGTAGTTTTTGGTTGGGTTACCAGTTCCCCAGCTGAACATAGGCTAACGAAGAAATAGATGAGTGGCTGGTCCTTACCAGGATATGTGAAACAATGAGAATAGTGAACCTTAGTAGTAAATTAAGCAAAAAAATATAAACACTTTACAGAAGCGGCAGAAGTTATTAAAGCGACAAATCTGTCCCTCAGCTTTCCAAGTTTAACTAAAATCGTGCAGGATTCCTAAGAACACAAAATAAGAGAGGCAAAAAAATGTAAGAAGGAACAGATGCTGCCAGGCTTCCGGAATATTTTCCTGCTGATGGGAAAAGAATCATCCTTTATGATTTTACAGGCTGAAGCTCATTACTTTGATCAATTTCTGCTACAAGTTGACAATGGCAGGGCTATTCCTAACAACTTCTGCAAGTCTTGGTTTGACATTTCCTGGGCATACACAGAAAGAAGAATCAGACGCATTCTATGTTGCAACCATTCCTTCTTGCAGATACATGTTTATTCAGTTTATTTGCCCTCCCTCCCCCTTTAATTTTTTCTCCTTGGCAAGACTTCACAAGCATTGTTGGGGAAGAAAAACAGATTTAAAAGTCATTATTATAAGACAGTGCAGACTGTATATTAAAAAGACTTTTACTGAAAGTAAGAAAGTGTGTAATCTTGTTATGAAACAAACTGGTCCAGCTTCCCCCAACCATGGGAGGTACCTGCAACACCTAATGTCCACAATTTATTGTTGCTTTTAGTCGCTTTCATGCTCCATAATATGTCAGATGCAGCGAGGAGAAGACACTTGCTACAGAAATAATGTCATAAATACATGCCCAAGTGTGATATAAAATATTTGTAAAAAAACACAGGACTTTCAATATACTTTTCAGAAGAGATTAAGGCACTGCCCTTCAATTTTATTGCAATCAACATTTTAGACAGGATATAACAAATAAGCACAAGAGGAGGGAAAAAGAGAACAGTGACTATAAAAATAATGGGTAAAATAATGAGAGTAAGCATGATATTCAGTAAGTACCTGCAGGAATTCAAATCAACACAAATACCTGTAACATTGGAGTCTCCTCTGAAGTGCCTATGAACTCTCAAGGGATTATGAAATAGAGGATAAGGAAAAAGAAACAAAATGAAGAAAACAACCTGAGAAGTAGCAAAAGTAAATGAAATGGAATTTGAGAGGAGCAGAACAATGGACGAAAAGAGAAGGGAGGGGAAAATGCTTATTCTAAAGCTTCCTTCTCTGTCATGATAACACTTTTTGCATTCCTTATCAACCAGAACCACATGGTCAGATTTGATTTTTTATCTTCATGCCCTGAGTCTGAAAGAATCAGAAGAATGCCACTTATTCCTCCATCCAGCCACTAAGAGGCAAACTTTCCTCTCTCCTTACTGCCAATGTTCAGATCCAGTTGGTCTCCCAAGGTTAATTTGCCTTTCTTCTCTCAGTTTCCCAAAATATCATATGCAAGTGGCCTAGATTACCACAGGAAACTTCTTTGTCAACTTAACTAGTTCTCCGATGTTCCTTATTTTGCACATTCACCAATACTTTGACATAAAAGCCTGCATCGTCGCCCTAACTGCATATTTGTGCTCTAAAGCCTTGGAATTTGCATTCCTGCATGACCATCTCTATTGAGAATTTTTTTATCTCAAAGTTGGCTCTACTGAGTCATTTACATACCCTGTTACATCATGGGAAATCATGCCAGTCTTCTCTGAGACACCATTGCTGCTTTAAGTTTTGCCAAAGAGCGCTGCCAGGATAAACAGAAACTAAAAAGTGCTTTGTGGATTTAGTGATTGTTCTCTACAGAGAGCTCCATCCCCACAAGACTTCTGTAAGAGACAGAATAGCTTTTAACGTCAAAAGACTACATAAAATGGAGCTAAATGCAAATACATTCCCTTCTTTGATTATCATCTTATGGAAATATAAATCCATTTACTTCACGGTGTACCTTGCAACAAGAAGAAAAATCTATACTTTTTTTTTTCTCTTATTGAGTATAGCCCATTAGTTTTTCTATGACTAATTTTGCTCTTTCATTTCTTGTTTCCTATAGCTGCTACTGCTTAAGGTTGCTCAAAGACAATCGGGTTTCACTTTCCATGTACAAGCACTAGTTAAAAACCTAAATAGCCTTGAAACTCCTTAACTTATTTGATTTTTGTTACTCCTCAGTAATTCTTATTGGAATTAAACAACTTTCCCAGGGACCACGTAAGATAGGAACAGTTTGTATGGATCAGGATGATTCTGTGCATTCTTTTGTATAGCTGCCTCCTCCCTCCTAGATAGATTCCCAAAAGTTTAAATAATGGCAATGCATATGGTCTGGTGATCTTCAGAATATATCCTTACCTTCTGGTTAGTTCTGCATGTATTATTGAAAATAGCTTTCTGCTATCAGATACATTTTTGAAGGAAGCGGGAAAGCTACGCTTTAATTTTCTCAACGGACATAAATAATGTGTTTCAAACACCTTTTATTCTTAGTCCAGAGTTCCCTACATCTGGTGAGACAGATGTGCAATTCCGTGGTGCTTTCAGGGGCTTTTCTACTAAGAAGGGAGCAGAGACTCCTCTGTGGGAGCTGCCCAGTGTTCCATATGGACAATACACCAATACATACACCAACAGAGCAGTGTGCTCATCTCACAGCCGAAAAACACTGTTCCTGTGGACAGATATTCTGACCCCTTTCTAAAGAGCCCCAATCTTGCTTTTACACTAATATCCACCCCCCTTTTTTTTTTTTCAGGGAGATTTATGTAAAACTTGAAGATGACCAATTCTGTATCATTCCCTTCCACTGAAAAGAGCAAACAGAAGGACATTTACCAATATTTAAAACTTATTTCTAGCAAGAGAGTTATTTCTCCCCAGAACAGGTGTTCAAAGAATGAATGGTCTAGCTTTCCCTCTCGAACTAGCAAATACACTGTACCTTACAGTGACCATTTTAGTAATTTTGTTGTTTATCACGTTATTTGCGCTTCCTTGAGTCCTCAGTATTATATTGAAATATCATCTGTATTATATTGAAATATTTCTTTTCAGAGCTCAAAAAAAATAACTACCAACCTAGAAGTGCTAATTTACCAACCAATAGAGACAAAGAAATATACAAATGTTCAGAGTCTTGAATTAGAACAGTTACTCGGGTCTTCAGACGTCGAAATTATTTTCTGTAGGCCGTGATGTCTGACATAAATACACTGCCAGAGTAAGGTCATCCAAATCAAAACCATAAATAGTGGAATGGTGGCAGAAAATGTTAAAAACAATTACAATACACATGTTCTTTTCCCCTTAGGACAAAAGATTCTCATCATGTTCCTTTTTGTTATGCCAGAAATATTTAACTGATTCATGTTTTGTGGTATAAATACATAAGTCAGTTTCTGTTCCTGTTTTTTAATGTAACATATTCATTTGAAGCAAAGTAAAGCATTCTGATCTCTGACATTTCTCTACTCTGAGCCTTGGCTACCACAAATAAACTTCTGATGTGGGCCCAGTGGGGCAAAGCTTCTAACAAGCAAATTTAGCAAAGGTTGGAAGATGGATTGACATGGATCTCTAGCATTATATGTAAACATCATTACTTTGCTTCAAGAGACTGAAGCAGATATTGCCACCATGGCAAACTAAAGGGAAAGGCTGTTTTCTGTCTTAACACTATCATCACAGGGAAGTAAATCCCAAAGGAGAGAAGTGACATAACCAGGTCATGATTGATGCACAGAGGTGATTCACGCTAGAAGATAAAGATCGTGCTGCAGGCAACGCTGAACAGGGAAGCAGAGGCCCTGAGCACTATCTATAGTTAGCCCTAAAATGGGAAGAAACAGAATGATCTGGGTTCACAAGAGGTCATGCAAAATTGTTGCTTTTCAGTTTCAGGAGCAGTAGGTTCACATGGGCAGGTCTGCATGCTTGAACATAGTCAAATCACCTAAAGTCGTGGAGTTTAGGGCTTTTTTTCTCCCTACAGACAATCTTGCTATTGCTTTTTATATGCAAAAATTGCTAACAAAAGGCGAATTTCAAAATCTCAAGTATGAGTATTCATGGAAACCAAAGTTTAAACAGATCAGTAAACAAGAGAGACAATGACCTGATTTCCACCCTTTATAAATAGGACCACGCCTCACCCACAATGATTTTGTGTCAGTGCCTGTGAGTGATGACAGAACTTAGTAGCTCAGTAAATCCAATGCACTCAATATATTGGAAGTAGGGTGAAACATCACTTAAAAAAAGTCTCTCCAAGTAGGTCTCTGGTAAGTAGTACTTAAAAGAGACCAACTGAGAGCGTATCACATACATTAAATACTGCAAATTAAACATAAACCTTTCACCTAGCCAATGATGTGGCCAGTCTTGTTGTTCTGGTCATCGACACCTTGGATAAATTCTCCATAGCTTGAAAAATCAGATTTTTTTAAGTTGCCTGAGTGTAGGTATACATAGTGCACAGTCCTGTGAAGAGGTAAATGTAATCAGCAATATAGCTTTGTTAATGGCGCTTCTGCTTGTGCTAATAAACACTATCATAGAATCATAGAATGGTTTGGGTTGGAAGGGACCTTAAAGATTTTCTAGATCTGAGTCTTCTTTTTTCTCTTTTTAAAAATTAAGGTTATGTTTCCCTTTTCCAGTCAGGGGGAAATTCACCAGACTCAGTCAGTAGTTCTCAGCTGAGCTATTTTTGCCAATGAAAGTATTCTAATGTCTTCAGAGTTAATACAGACCTCTTTGCAAAATATGTTATTCCTTGGAGACTAACGTTTCTATATTCCTTTCAAAAGTTACTACTCCTGAAATGACACATTTCTGAGAAATTCAGAGCTCTGGTAATTTTTCATGCCCACCTCTTGAGTAATATTCAACCAGACAGAGGAGAAAGCCTTCAAATAGCTAGCATGATCAGTCATGATGAAAGAGCTCCGTTTGAAGAGCTGTTATATATTCCATTATACACCACTTTCTCAAGAAGGCGTGCTCCTTACAAGTCTAAATGAGAGCCCAGTAGAATGAGAATACCATGAAGACGTAAATAACTCAATCTAAACTTCAATTGGCAAGTGTTCAGTGGTCTTAGACACATTGCAAATTATTCCCTCCCCCTTCCCTCTCCCTCTATAAGAATCTTTTTGTTATAAAACACCAAATGAGCAATCATAGCACTTTTAGATGTCTTCATCCAGACCTAATATTGGGAAACTTTCCACTTGTGTACCTACATCAGCAAACTTACTGCCAATACAACGCACAAGCGTCCTTCTCCCCGTTCTTGTAAAAGGTGGACTGAGAGACCTGTTTGATGGACGACTACATTTCAGAAATTACGATACCATGAGCAGGTTGATCGCTCCTCAGCGTTGCAGGAAAACTCCACACTGAAATTCACAGCCAAAATGGGAGACATCAGTACAACTGTCTGGCAAAACAACAATCCTTAAATCTTATCGCATAAACTACTTAATTCCTTTCATGCTGTGAACAGATGAGTGTTTGGGGAATAGGTTAGAACAAGAAACTGAAGCTGTATTATTAACAAGCAGATTAATCATTTTAATAGCCAGAAATGTAATAACAGCAAAGAAAAATGATAGCTATGCTCTAATTCATAGCGTGTGCCAGAATAATGCTAGTGTGAAATAATAAAATGAAAGGAGACAAATTGTCCTGAAGAACATATGTTTTACTCCTGTGCAGCATTGTTTGGGCTGTTTTGTTGATCATATTTGGCACATTCGTAATTTTCAAGAGGGAAAACAAAGGGAAACGGGAAAAAACATAGATACTCTCCCAGGGTAGTAAAGGTAGGTATTAAAAATATTCTCATCCAATCTGCATATGATTAAATGTTGGTTTAGTATTTTTTCAGTATGAATAGACTTTAATAAGTTGCCAAAGAGCAGATACAAACAAAAAGAACATTTTCCACTGTGAAATAAGAAGGTATATGAGTGGAAGAGCTCACAGAGAAACTTAATGCTCTGCCGCTTCCTCCAAATAAAGATGACATACCTTTTCCTTGAACTTCATTTATGTTCATATCTATTTAGACCTTGCCTTTTTTTTTGCCAGATTATTTAAAAGTAGCTGAACTCTGCAACAATCAAACAATGACAACAACAAAAACTGAAATTTCATAGACATTGCACATTGAGGTAAGTAAATCATTTAAGCTCAAATATATAATGCAGCTTTGAATGAAAGTGTGATAAATGCACTTAATCGTTTGCATACCAATGATTAACCATGTGATTGCATACATATGATTAACCAGTCATCCTAATCAAAACATTAGCTCTCTAAAAAGCATGAATGTAACCTTAGATGCTAAGTATAAACTACTATCAACACAGGAGATAAATCCGATATCCTTTTCTGAAAGCACTTCAGATTTCAAATCACATCTAATACTTCCGAAAGTATTTTATGTTTGGTCAAGGTGAGCAAAGTTTCCTCCCTATTTAAATTAAATAATTCAGCATTGCTTCTAACAGGGCTTAGATTAGGAAAGCGTCACTTACCGCAATTCACCACAAAGTGGTGCTATTTAAACAAAAATAGATTTAATTTCATGTTTAAAAGGTTTGGGATGTACTGAATACACTTTTCTGTAATAGCCTTTGGTTTAAAAAACAACTCACAAAAGAGCCAGATGTCATGTAAATTGTTGTCAAAACTGGCTGATGATACCAATGTAGCTCAGCTATCCATAAAAAGAAAAACAAGACATAAGACAAAACCCCCAACCCAAAACAAAAAGACAAACCACAACACGTTTTATTTTAAATTTCCCGAGTTGCCCAGCATTGAAACCTTACAATAGTAAGAGAACCATGGCAATTGCAAGAATTGCAAATTGCAAGAAAACCGTGAGAGTTGTGAAGAGATTCAATGTCCTGTGTAAGGATCTACACCATCACTGGGAATCATTTGCTTCAGCTATCTGGAAAGTAAACACATAGTACACTAATTTAACCTGTCTTCATAGAATAATAGAGTTATTTAGGTTGGAAAAGACCTTTAAGATAATCAAGTCCAACCATTAAGCTAGCACTGCCAAGCCCACCTCCAAACCATGTCCCTGAGAAGCTCACCTACGTGTCTTTTAAACCCCTCCAGGGATGGTGACTCCACCACTGCCCTGGGCAGCCTGTTCCAGGGCTTTACAACCCTTTCTGGGCAGAAGTTTTTGCTTATATCCAATCTGAACCTCCTCTGGTGCAACTCGGGGCCATTTCCTCTCATCCTGTCATTTGGAAAAGTGATCAACACCCTCCATGGTACAACCTCCTTTTGGGTAGTTGTAGAGAGCGATAAGGTATCTTGCCATAGTAGATTTCAGAACTAAAATAATAACAAACCAAACCATTTGGAATCAAAACGTTTATCTAGAACATTCAGAATATTTACCAATACTGTAACACTGGTGGCACAAGCTTGTTTGTTGCATTAAGCTGATACATTTGCATGACAAATAGAGTGTAAAAGGCTACTTGTTTGTAAATAAAGCTATAGCTTGGCTCAAATTCTTGAATTTCAGCATCTTCCATTTGTGCAACTATCCCATCACAGCACTGAGCCAGGAAGAGAAATACTTGCGTATACGATGACACCCGAACATGTGTGAGCATTAAGCCAGGGGATCAGAAACCCCTCAGACTGGCATGAGGAGATGAAGAGCTGCTTTGGGCCCCTCACAAGGGTTTTTTTTGTTTGTTTTTCACTTGCAGAGGCCTTTCCCTGGGTCTCTTTAGTTTGGAGGAGGCAGAGAGGTGACCTCTTTAATGTTTATAAATATCTAAAGGGTGAGTGGCAGGAGGATGGAGCCAGGCTCTTCTCGGTGACAACCTATGGTAGGACAAGGGGTAATGGGTTCAAACTGGAACACAAGAGGTTCCACTTAAATTTGAGAAGAAATTTAACAGTGAGGGTAATAGAACACTGGACCAGGCTGCCCAGGGGAGTTGTGGAGTCTCCTTCTCTGTAGACATTCAAACCCGCCTGGAAACCTTCCTGTGTAACCTCAGTTGGGTGTTCCTGCTCCGGCGGGGGGATCGGACTGGATGAGCTCTTGAGGACCCTTCCAACCCCTGACATTCTGCGATTCTGTGATCGTGGTCTGACAGGTTCTCCTAAGAGGCACAAATTGAGAGGCTCGCTCCTGCTTCCCATCGCACTAACCCCACCCCGCTGTGCATGCCCGGGGAGGTGCAGTCGGTTCATCTGAGCCGCTTTTCACATTTATCGCATTTTTGGGCTCGGGTGGTGCCGCCGCTGGGCAGAAAGAGCCCGCCCCCTCCCTCCCGCTCGCGGGCTCTCATTGGTGGGCTCGGTCTCTATAGTGCCCAATCGCGAGCTAGAGCGTTCGCCATGGCGACGGCGGACGCGGAGCGGCCCGGGCACCACCATGTCCGGGTACCGGCCCGGGGTGCTGATAGGCAACTGGAGCGAGGACGCGAGTTTGGAGGAGGTAGCGCTGGAAACGGGTCCCTCCCTTCCTCCCTGCACCTCACGGTGTTTCTCCTGTAATTGTTTAAATTCGGTTAAAACCCGAGAGTGTGAGTGCGGAATAACGTGTCTGCCCCCCCCCCCCCCCCCCCCCCCCTTCTTTGCGAGCAGGAGCGCTTGAGGGATTTTATACAAAAAAGAGAACGAGGAGAACTTCTAATACAGAAAATCAAGAAGCTCCAAGATAACATTTTAAAGAAGGTAATTTTTAAAGAAGGTTTTGTCTATGACTCTACAGCTTAGTATTTTACATGCTAAAATACTTGTGATACTAGGTTCAGATAATTCTGTAAAAAATTCTGTATGTTTTTGTTTAGATAGAGCTGTCGGTATCTAAGGATGGATTTGTTCATTTTGGAGACACCGTGATGCTTTTGAACCCTGCTGACAAATCCTCGGTGGAGAATTCCTCTGGAGCGTGCGGCAGTCTGACTTTGGCAATTAATCTGGATGAAATCTCCATATATTCATTTGAATCACTACGAGCCCCTTGTGGAGTTAGCGCAGCCGAGAGTGCAGACCCTGTGGGTCGAAATACTTTCTGTATTTTAAGGTTTGGTCCTTTATTCTGAGTTGCTTTCAATTATTATGTTAGCTTTCAGTATCTTGTTTTGATAAATATGCAGTCAAGTTTGCTTACATACAAATGATTTAAGAGTCTTTAATTTGGGTCATGCATCAAGCTTGATTCTGCTCTGTGTATTACCGTGAATAATTTCAAGGAAGTTTAAATCAGCTTAAAGCTGGTGTGAAAACAGAATTGAGTTCACTATATCATTTGGTAAACTCTGCAGCTGTTTTTAATAGGATTATATTTCAGCTGTAGAATATAAAATATGTCCAAAAAGTGCTTAATTTTATTATTCGTTCTCCTGCAGATAAGGTCTCTGAAGCAGAGATTTGTTGTACATGAAGTGGACAGTGTTTCTGTTGTCCTAAAAAGAAAACCCCAAAAACCTAACCAAACAGCATATTCTCTCTCTCAAAGACATATTTAATTCCAGCTGTTCGTGGGAGAAGAAACAGAAGAGCAGGATCCTGCTCAGCAGTGCAAGATCGCGCTTGAGTGCATGTATTTTAATATAACAGTGCATAATAGTACAAACTAACCCATGTAATCCTGATTGAGCAAAACACTTTGAGTTAGACCAAAGGAAGAATTTTGATGCCAAGAGTATAGTTTAGGCCTTCTAGAACTGGAATCAAATAATTTTGCTTAGCTTCTGTCTGATCTTAGAGTGGCTGGCACTGAATGCTAGCAAATCCCTCATTAGCAGACTAAGTTCATCAGCTAAATAGTTTTTTTAAGCTGGATATACTTAGAAAGCCTAGCACTTAGTTTAGTCATTCTTTAATGTAAAATACATCATACAATCATTCTGGAAATAGAGATATACCAACGTGTATGTTGATGTAATGAACCAAATTATTGAACATCAGTTACATCTATTATTAGCAGCTAATGTTAAATTACAGACAAATACACACACACACTGTTCTGCCTTTAGTCTGTGATTTTTCAGATGCTTGTATTAAGTATATTTTAAAGAGGCCCTCAGTGCTGAATTCCGATCGACTTTTCATTGTATTTTATCTTTCCACCCTGCATGTTAATGGATATGTCATAAAAAGTAAGTGATATAATCTGTTTCTATTCTGTTAAATACTTCAACCAGTAAGTCAAGTATGAAATGTCTTTTCAATTATTTTACCTATTTTTAAAGGTAAACCTAATACAAAGTGTTGCCACAAAACTTAACCATAGACCAAAACAAACAATCAAACAAAAAAGAAGAGTAAAGACGATTCTTTGAATGTCTCTTTCTTCCTCTTTACAATTTTAACAGCGTTGATGGAAGTGCAGTGGATGAACCAGTTAGATTTGGGCAAAAGTTTGGTCTTGGGACAACAGGAGGGTTTCCTGACCAAATGGTAAGGCAATCAAGTTGCAAATGGCAGTGGCAGCATATACCGATACTGTGCATTTAGTTACTATAGATATAAAGCTGTACAGTAGTTCAGCATCTTAGCTTTACAGAACAGATTCTGAATCGCATGTAGATCAAGACAAGAAATAGCTATTTAGGAAGTTTATGCAACTTGCCTGCGATCAGGTGTGCTGGCCAAGGGGGCTGTCAGCCAGAACGACTGGAATAAAGGAGATTAAAATAAAAGGAAATTAAAATTAGCTTGTGAATCATGAAAGAATTCAAGATTAGAGGGACTTTTTTGCATTTTCTTTGAATAGCTACTTAATGAGTTTATCAACAATATTGAACCCAATGTTACGGGTTTTGTATGTGTAGCTTTAGCTTGGCAGAATGATTTTTCAGGAGCTGAGTGAAAATATTTTGCGTTGAAAGCTATTTTTTAAAATTACATATCTTGTTTCATTTATCTCTATACAATCCTTAATATATATTGTTTTATTTACAGCTGTATCTAGCAAGTGACCATAAATCATTTATAAGATTTGCTAAAAAATCTTACCTTCAGCAAGTATTTTTGACAAGTGAGCGCTCCTATTTGACTTGCTGGCAAGCTGCCTTCTTGGATCCCCAGCTGCGTCTTGAATCTGAAGGATTTCCAGTTCCTGTAAGAAAGTAAAACTGTACAAAATGTCACAAAGATTTAATTGAAACAGTAGATGGAGTACTTAGGAAAAAAGCTGTGTCCGTTTTATTCGCGTATTTACATCCTAATGTAAGTTCTGACCTGTCATTTTAGGAAGGAGGAGAGGGAAGGAATGATATCTTTAACCAGGGAGTCTGCATATACAACTATTAGGTTCTGGTGTTCACTTTGAGGTTGACTTGCTCAGTTTTTCTCATCAGAATTTTTTAAAGGCCGACATTATGTTGTGACAATGTGGTACTTGGAATCTGCTTTTTAGGACTTCTGACCACTAAATTCCATTTCCAATATTAGGAGCAGTGATTAATAAGGAACTCCTGTACATTAAATACAAAAAGCATTAAAAAAACCCGAACAAACACAAAAAACAAGGCATCTGAATAAACCGATGCTTTTCCACATGTGGATTTTAACCTTTTGTAGATACATTAAGCAGATGCAGTATTTTCCTGTTCCACATCACTACTAGGCTTCCTGAAGTTCTGGGCGTGTAGCAAAATATCACAAATACAACTGTTCCTCTACAGCCTTGAACTGCGACCCATTTACATGAATCAGCTCAGTCGTAAACACAGACAAAATTATGTAATTGTCAAAGAAAACATTTGTTATTCACGGTACTGGTAAATGGGAGTGACTGAAAAATTATTCTGTTATACATAAAAAATTGCAAATTGGTGGAAGATAAAGGTCCACTTCTAGGCTGTGTCCCCAAACCATCTGGATCTCTCATCTGGCAAATATCAATTGTAAATGGAATAATCCTGATGGCACAGGCCACTGGAATAACTCTCTGCTACTTGCTTGACCTTTTTATTTAGGTGTCCAGCACAAGTGAGTGGAATGGAATGTATTGGACAGGAGAATGTCTCTGACCTGAGGGCTGGGCATTTGGCTGCTCTGAACTGTTAAGACAGTTGTGTTGAGAACCAACGGGGTATAAAATATCTCACTATCAATGTACAACAGTGTCAGAGTGACATAGTGCAATGTGGGCTTACACTAAGCTGTAAATAAAAGCATTTAATTTGAGTAACAATCGTTAAAATTTGTGTAAAAAATGTCAAGCGTCTTCTCCCCCCCCGCCCCTTTTTTTTTTTCCAGGCAAACTCTAAAGTTATTATTACTCATTGCCATACTAATCGGAGCTTAGCCATTCCAAGGAACTTTTGGACAAGGTAAGAATAACTTGTAGTTGGCAGGGATGTACATAGTGATGTGCCAACATCAAGAATTACTGTAAGAAGCAAGATAGTTGCTTTAGGAATGCACTGAGGAAATGGAAATGAATGCAGAATGCACATTCTCTTTTCCCTTATTTTAGTTCTGGGCTGTAATATGTGCCACTGTGATGCTGCAGACAACCAGCTCAGTCTTTTAAAATTCATATATCATATCTCATATATCATATCATACTTGCAGCCTTCTCCAGCTTCCTGGTGGTTCTCCCTTTGAATATGCTAAGCAAGTACACATGGGTTTTGTTTTTTTAAGGAAAAAATGGCATACTAAGAAGTGTAAAGAGTAAGAGAACTAAATAAAAACATGCTGCATAAAACTATGTATTGCTTATGTCCATATGAATCAATCTCTCAACAAATTAAAGTTAATCTAACAGTTCAAGTTAATATGCAGGAAGTTTGAGGCTGAAACAGTTATTAAGCATCTCCCTCAGTCAGAAAGAAATGGTGATGGGAAGAACGTAACCAGCTTGTATGGACTGAGTGGGTGTTATCAGAGCCTGGTACTCACGGGGCTGCTTTACTTCTGAGGCTTGGAAGATGGCATTTCCCTTTGATTTCAAATCCCTGAATTATTCATAGGACATAAAGTGGGCTACTATGTTTCTTGTAAGGGTCTGATATTTGTGAGTCCATGGTGATATTTCCAAATAAGCCAAGAGAAACATGAGAAAACCTTGGAAAAACTTACAAATACCGCAGATTTGCTGAATTTGGGTATGTATTTATTCTCCCTGACCATCCACTTTTAATTTGACTTTGCAGGTCTTACTTTGGAAAAGAATATGAAGTAGTTTGTCACACTTATCTGGACTCTCATAAAGCTGAAGAAGATAAGAATTACTGGGTAATAGTTACAAGAAATCCCGGCCCTGAGAATGGTTTGATGACTGATAGACCTGAGCCTCAGCCAGGTGGGATCGCAAAGAACGGGTGTTGTGAAGAAACATAGAATATGAAAATCCCAGACTACAGCCTAAAGAGGCTGATGAGATTCTGATCCTTGGTTTTTCTGCTCAGATTTTAGTTTTAGAGATGTTTGCTTTAAAAATGGAAATTAAAGTCTACCATTAGTAATATTGCATAGTCTCATCGTAACTCATTAAGGTTATACAGTGGGCAAAACCTAATAAAATTTGATGAATGGTGCATTACATCAGAAATTCTTGAATCAGGAAGGTTTTATTTTCCCCTTTTCACATTCACTGATGGCAAAAGATGTCGGAATTCAGGAAATTGAATATATTTTCACTACCTTACTGGCTTTCAGAGTGCATTTAACCAATTCTTCCAAACCAGTGTCATAGGTTTTAAAAGGAGAAGTGTACAGTTTCCAAAACACTGAAACCCAAACTCACGCAAGCTGTCATGGGATACTTTGACATTTAAAGTTCATTTGAAAGGAAGTCGAGCTTGTTCCACACTCTGTGTAACACAAAGTTGCCAACTATTAAAAAAATCACAAGTGGGATCTCTTTATCTTGAGATTGGCTTCAGATTTATGACAAGGTGAAATTGTCAAAGAACATTAAGCTCCAAACACTTAAATGAAAATAAATACCAAAGAAGAAAAAGAGTAAGAAACACTGTAAGTTTATCGAATAAGATTGGAGTCTATGTTCATACCTAATTAGACACCAGAAAATCCACATGAAAAAAAATGGCCCAAGAATGGTAAAAATTTCAGCTGGAACTCACATTTTCTTAGTCCCCCAAATCAACCAAGCATGAGATGCAAATATATGGAAAACAGATGTCATTACTTCTTAGAGTTATATGTCTTTATGTGGAAGCTGAAACAGCACCACAGAGAATCTTCTTGATGTACGACCTTCCGTTACCTCCATTTAGTAAAGCTACAACTGTACATATTCCATTTTTTGCTGTACCACAAGAGTGGGCTCTTTCTGCACACACTGAGTGAATTTCTCAGTAAAACACTCCATAAAGCTCCATTCTTGAAAAGGATTCCAAAGATCTTCGATCTTCCTAAAGGTCAAATAAAACTTTTCAAGTTTTAGCACAACGAAGCCACTAAACATTCACAGAAGGAACTAATGCAATCATGCTGTGTCTTCAAGCTCTATCCCAGACAATCTGTTTCAAACCCAGTGGCAAGGCTTTAGAAGCTCTTGCCTTTATTCAACATTAATTAAACCAGCAGCCTGCAGACCAGGCTCACTAGCACTGGGTATACAGGGTCTCAGAGTGGGAGACAGGCAGGTTTGCTTTGGGGGGGCGTATCACCGAGGACAATTTTTAAGTCACACTCCTCATGCGCAAACCTTCACTGATCTGTTATTATAGAGAAAATGACCTTTAGGAACTTTTTCTTTAACTTTCTATGTAAAGATACAAAACCCGAGGTGTGGCAGATGATGCACGTTTTTATAGAAGCACCGTTATTACTCCACCTTACAGAGATTAAAATTCTTCACATTGTCACAATAGATTGACACAATTCTGCTTTGATTTTGTAGGCATTAAAGCAGGAATACTAAGGCTGTGTGAATGCACATCAGTGTTTCTAATTGGAGCATTGTGGATATTTATTGGTATTAGGAGCTGCTATTAGGATCTTGCAAAGTTTCTTTCCTCTTGGTTAAATGTAAGGAATAAGGAGAGGCCTTAAACCAAAACTATTGCTGAAACAAAGCTCTGTGTGAGCTCCCGCAGGAATGAGAACTGTGTGGGCAGAGCCCTGGCTGGCGGACAGGAGGGACTGGAGCGCTTGTGTGTGTGTTTGTGTGGGAGAAGAGCAATGCAGGCTGTACAAAACCAGGTTTTGTAAAGCCTTAGAGGAAAACACAAGACATAAACATACACAGAAATGAGCACAGAAGTAAGTGATGTCCGAGTTAGACGCTGATTAAGAGTTTTGATCAGGCTCTGCTCATAGAAAAGGACTTCCCGAGCTGCTGGAAAATAAACAAGTCCTGATTCAATCATCAGTTTTTCCTCTTACCTAATACAGCTTTAAAACCACAGATGCGTGCATAACTTCTTATATCGTACGTATTTATAATTCAGCTGATTTGTGATACAGAATACAGATACCTCTCTGTAACCAGCTTTTAAAAACCTTCTTTTACACTTCCTAGTTTTCTCCACACGATGGCGCCACATTTTTCTAAACGACAGAATTCTCGCTTTGTAAATGTAAAACAATCTGAACTGTTTAAATCCGAATGAGCCCCTGATACAATGCCAGAAAAGCTGACCAAGTTAAATCAGGCTTGAATCCTGGGCTACGAGATGTCATTCAATGTTATATTATGCTTTTGGAAAATAAATAAGCAACAAAGGTAGAGAGAAGAACACAGAGCATTGTGTATTACATGCAACCAACTTCTTAAAACTAACTAGAATCTTAATTTTAAAGCAAAACATACTTAGAGGAAATTAGCTTTAGGAGCTTTCTCTTTCACTTTCGGTGTAACAATAGGAAATCTGATGTGTGACAAGTGATGCACGCTTTTACAGGAGCACCGTTATTACTTACTCCAATTTAAGAGATTAAAATTCTGCCTGTTTTCACGATAGATTGACATAATTCTGCTTTGATTTTGTAGGTATTAGACTAGAAAAACTTAGGCTGCGTAAAATGCACTGCAGTGTTTCTAATTTGGCCACTCTGGACATTTACTGATGAACACAGGATTGAATATAAAGAATGATGGGATTTAATAGTAGTGCAGAATCTGAAGAATCCTGCAACTGCCAGTTAGAGACACAAGAGGGTTTAGTGGGCAGGGTGGTGGAGACCTGACCATTGGGTAGCTAAGGGCAGGTGCTGTATTTTGCTTGTCCTAGCGTTGCATGTCAGGAAACATGGATAGTGATGCTTGCCTATTTGCAAAGCACTTTGACATATACCAGTGAAAAGCAAAACAATGTATTAAGAAAGCTTTTAATGCTTCTTTCAAATTAGGTCTAATACAGATGGCTCTATAAAGTACATTTGGGGAAGATAAAACTCTGCCTTCCACTCCAGGCTGCTCGAAAGCTGTTAGTATGAAGATGATCCTGAGCTATTAGTTCTTGCTAAGGGATGGGGTGCATTAGTTCAGATTTAGTGCTGTGCTAATATAGCTTTTCATAGGCTTGAGGAAGAGAGATCTCACATATGCACATATTTTACTGTACAGATGTGTGTTAGCAGCACAATAGTAAAAGTAAGGAAGAGGTACAGAGAATTCAGAGTCAGCAAGGAAAAGCAGCATCCTCCTAGTAAACTCACACATTGCTAACACTGGAAAATGAAAATCCAGCTTTAAATCTGCCTTTTCACTTCCTGTCTCTTGCCTGTTTCCCCAACTCGTATTTCACATCACATCACTTCTCTGCCATGTCTTCTATCCGTGGTTATAAAGCACTCAGCACAAGTCCCTGGCCCATACCCTAATCACATCAGTATCTTCAGAGGCTGCTTTTCTTTTCAGTGGTTGTCATGAAGTATTGTTTTAGCACAGACAGCTAATCAGAGGAGGAGGCCATGTACTGGATTGGTAATGGCATAAAACATTTGGGGGAAGGAGGAGGGGAAGAAATAAAAATCTCACAGAGAACATTACAATAAGAAATTCCATACAACAATGGAAGAAAATGTCCAAGCATTGGGAAATTTGGTGGAGTTGAGATGTAAGAGGGTGATTTTGATAACATTTGTGCCCACTCACCCTAAACTAATATTGCATGTCTGTTGTAATCTGGGTGGGAGGAGTGTTCTTTTAAATACATAGTTGTTGCTTTAGAAACACTTAAGACTCTTTAATGCATGACAACCCAACTAAGGGGGCCACAAAGTAAAAATACAGATATGAAATGCAAAATACATTAAATACAAGTGGAAATCAGGAAATCTCTATGTCATTTTGTGTGCTACACCGCTCTTCCGTTCTGTGTTAGGCTTTGTCCCAGGTCTCACCTCCAGTCCCTGCCTGACCTGCCTTATTTCCCTGCCTGTACATAGCACAGAGAGGGGCAAGCCACAGTTTGCCAGCTCCCCTCTTCATGCTGGTGTGACTTCATCCTGGAAGCTGTGAAAGGGAATCTAATCCTCAGTACTGCATTCCCCTGGGTAAGAGAAGGACTGGAAAGACCTGTCGCCTTGCTGGATGTTTGCTGTGCTGCTTCAGCAGGGATATGAGCAGTCATAATTATGCCAACTACATGATTTGCATCATAGGTTAGTGTTACCTATAGCAGGAGGGACAGCTTGCCATAAAGACCAAGGGAGACCCATCTTTGCTGATCTTGTACAAAACAATGTATTTTATACCAGAGAACAGAGTCGTCAGTACTAAACTAAAAAGCATTCCTAGAACAGAGTCACTTAGCTTTCTCTCAAGAAATTTCTGTATTTTTTGGCAAGGAGAGCTCAACTTACAGTAGAATAGGCCCAAACATCAAAAAATACCTGATGACATTAATACCCACATACGATGATGAAATTAATTCATAGACATGCATCTCTACTGTATGTTTATATGAGAAAGTCAGAGAAGTAATTTCCCAACATCTGGTAAATGCTGCTTCATGCAGTACGTCAAAGCAAAACTAAACAGACCATCCAGTTACAGGCTTACTAGTATATATATTTCTATAATGCTGGTCTTGTTTTAATTATAGTCTCCTTGGGGCCAGGACCATATCTTCACCTTTTTTTTCCAAATATGAACAACTACAGCAGAGAAGTTCAGTAAGGAATAGCACAAAGCTGTTTTTAAAAGTGGTTGTAAGACGACAAGAAACTGAAGTAGACCTGGTGCAAATAACCAGAGATACGGGCATATGAATTCTACACACACACCAGCAACAAATAGTAAACTCTTAGTGAGGGGTAAGTAATTCTGACGTTGATAGGAGTTGCTAGGAGAAGAGCCCACAAACCACAGTGCTGTCCCTGTGGGTCTGACAAACCCACGGAGGGGAATAAGAATTATACATGGCAGTATTTATTTTTACATATATATTTAGTTATTTAATTATATGGCATGCTAGTTAAAAATACCTAACCAACTGTTAGCCTAAGTCCAATTTGCAGAAGTGACATCGGTCTTGAGAAATTGAAGAGCTGTTTCTGGAGCTTGTTCAAGTCAAAAAGTGTTCAGAAATAGGTTGTACACACCTTTGGAGATCTTAGTCTAAGAAAACCACTTTAGAAAAAGCATTTAGCGGTTTCTGAAAATGTTACCTGTAAAATTCTCAAAAACGCTAAATCCCGAAGAAAAATGAAAGCAAGAATCTAGTAAACAAGCAAAGCACTGAGTTACAGTATGAGTTCTCTTTCCTTTATGGGCAAAACCTCTTAAAACCCCTGAAATGCTAATTAGCATTGATCATTGTTATAGGGTCTCTAAAAGATTAAACACAACAGTTTGTGAGATCCACATCAGACAGCAGGTTCTGTCCTTCCTCCCTGGTTTCCTTCTGCTCCTCTTGCCTGGGCATTCTGCCTCTTCTCTATCCTGAAGAAACAACTGAACAGTCGTTTGGGGAAACGTTTAAGGTTCGTCAGCTTTTCCGGTCTTTTTCCTGACAATTTTGGCAGCATTAATTTAGTCAGAACACCCAAGATGTATTATAGTCTTGCAAATAACCAGTGAATTTAACCGACCATGAAAAGAGGCATATTTTGCCATATAAATATACATATATATGTATGTAGATTTAGAGAAACATACATGAATTAGCACTATATACACATACATGCACCAGATACTTTAATACTGACATAGAAAAAACATGTACGTAGTTGAGCATTTGCAGGAGAACAATCTTTCCTCATCTAAAAATATTAATTGGTTTATTTTGAAACTACCTTTTGAACTACTTCATTCTTTTAGTGTCATCTTAAGTGCTCAGGGACATATTCAGGTTTGATTATAAATGACTCCAAGGCATCACATGGTAATCCAGAATAACAGTGCTTGTAAGAACAACGCAGAAACACTACAAAGCATGTGTTACCATTGTTCTTAAGCGTCTTGGCATTCTACAATTTACCATAAAATTTTTCTGCATATATTTGGTCTCAAATGGCACCAAAGTTCACAGATGGAATTAATAAGGCTATTGATTTTGATTAAGTTATCAATTTATTCAGCCAAAAATTATCTCGATCTAATATCTTTTCCCCACGTTCCTTTTCCAGACACAAATGAGAATGTTTAAAGGGATCCATGTAGCTATCTCAACAATTACAATGTATGACCTTGGATACAACACAACTTAGTGTTCTCACTGCTCATTGAAAATTTCAATGCTTCCAGAACTTCTTGTAATTCAACATTTTCCTCTGTCCCATGCTAATCCATATAGATCAACTGATTGTGCCATGTTGGGCAGTTGTGGAATTTTGTCCTTAAGTGCGAACTGATTTTAAACAGTGTCACGCTTCGTGATGAGTGAATGGTTTCTACTGAACACTGGGCATTATACAGCATTCAGAAACACCAACACAAATTCCTGCTTCCTATGAAATTAGCTCAACAAGGTTTTGGGGAGTAACCATTTGCACTATATGGTTGATGTGTGCAACCTTTTCATCTAAGCAATTATTTCTGACAACAGAATGTTCATTCATCACAGAAAAATTGAGGCAAAGTTGGTTTATACCACATATTTGGTCTGTCACATGGCACAACCATTAGCTGTTTGGATTTAGAAGTTGAGCATTACATATAAGCCAGCAAAGAGTGACGGTTTTTTGTTCAGCCCATGTAACCTATAGCAATTTCAGGTTTTCTACAATAACGCAAGATTCATATTGTAAAGAAAGTTGTTGTCAGGACTGGTATAAATACACAATAATGATTTTTCAAACATATTTGAAGTTATTCTGTAAAAGATAACTGATTAACATGCTGGGGTAGAGCAGAAATTTTTTCCAAATGAACAGTGTAATTAAGTGAGCACAATCCTCCAGTGTAACTGTCATGAAGGGAGTATTCACCACCTAGAGCTCCTGTGCCTGCCCCATAGCAGCATCATTGACCCAGACAGGCTTCCTGAGGGGGGCACAATGAAGTCAAAACTGAACTGAAAGGCAATGAAAGGGGCTCTTAAAGAGTTCAGAAAATGCACCCATGGAAATGAAATTTCTTCTAATCCAGGAGAACATTAATGCAAAATACGAATGGCTGGGCAGGCTTTTGAAAAAAGAACTAGACAGAAATGTAGCTCCCTAAATTGGCTAGGAGAGTATTAACTGTTGAAATGAGATTAGCCACTATCCCCATACCAGTAGATCCCTAGCGTGGGAAATTGCATAGAGAAGAATAAACATTCCAAGAAGTTGTAATTACCTTATTGATGAACTTTCATTTAACCATATTTCTGATTCAAATGCATCTGCCTTCATATCCCAGTCCTCTGCAATCCATCTCATGTAGGTATGTAGACAGACAGTAAAGAAAACACATTGCAACCATCTGCTGGAAGAAAAATTCTTTAGTCTCTTACTGTGAAACACGCTACTCAGACTTCTTATAATTGTTTTTTGAACTCTTCCCACCTTGTTCACATCTGTGCTAAAAAATGCGGATGCCAGAATTGATCACAGAGTGGCTCGTTTAAAGTTTCATTCGGTAGTAAGGATGCTGCTTCTCCTTGATGTTTTTTGGCACGTGCATCCATTTTCAAGGCTGCATCCAAGGCCACCGTGAGGGTGGGTGGCCTGGGGCTGGCTGGAGGAAAGAGCTTCCTCCTCCAACCCCCTCCTGCTCTCATCGCTCTTTGCTTGAGCAGCCTGAGCCAGCACATCCTGTTCTCCCAGGGTCAAGGAAGCCGGGAGGGGAAGATGGAGAATTGAGATTGGATGCACAGAAGAAGGTACTTGAGCTCAGTAGTTAGGCTGAGATCACCTGAGAGCAGCTTTACTGAATTCAGCTGCTCATTAATTACTCCACAGTGCTCCTGGGACAGTGGAAGGGACTCCTGCGCATTGAGATCATGATTTTCTGTCTCCCACCATTCTGATGCTCTGGGTAAATCCTGACTTTGCCTGCAGCTATTCTGGTTCTACATGGTCATACAGAGTTTTAACAGCCAATTGCCATTAAATTATTTGATAAAGACTTAGAATAATAGATAAAAGTGTAATTTTAGAAGTATAAACTAGCCGTATATTTTGAAAGACACGAGGTGTTTAAAGGTAAAGAACAGCTGAGGTCTAATACAAATATTATAACTCAGAAAGTAGTGAAGATCAAATTAAAAACACAGGTTAAGGGATATTTTCAGCTAGGAAGGATGTTAAGAAGGTTAGATCCCAAGACATACACCAAAACTGGTGTTAATTTAATATATTTACTACTCATCTGGGAAAGCAAACATACAAGAGCAGAAACAACATAATTGGGAAATTATATGTCATTGTTTAGAAAAGCCACAACTTTTTTCTTTAAAAAAAAAAACAACCCTAAAGGAAAGGACTGGGCAACAAGGCGGCAACTGAAATTTAGCGTAGGTGAAGTGTGAAGTAATGTGTTTGAAAGGAACAATTTGAACTATTCATATACACTGATGGTTTGCAAAATCACTCAAGAAAAAGATCTAGGCGTGACTGTGGACAGCTTAATGGAAACTTCTGCTCAGTGCACAGTCGTGGTCAAAAAAGCAAACAAGATGTCAGGCTATGTTAAAGATGGATTGGAGAATAACACCGGAAATAATACCTTCAAATACATTAATAAAGTAGTTTTCATTTTAAGATTAGTTTATTTTGCTTTCCTATCGGAAAAGAAACAGAAATCACCCGGAAAAGAGAATTAAAAAAGATTTAGGGATATAGATAAACTTCTAGAAAGTGAAAGAGTTCTAAAGGGTGTGAGAATTGTAACACCCTTCAAAGTAAGGGTTTTTTTTCTCGGAACAATTTCTCTGCTCCCCTGTTCATCAGTTTGTAAACAGGACAGTGGGATCCACTGACCTTTTTATATCTGTGGAGATGAAGAGATGCCAGGCGGCTGAACGTCATTTCCCTGCTGCTCCAGAGAAAAGGGAAGGGATCAGCTCCTCACCGAACCTCTTCTCTGCTCTCCCCTGAGCCCAGCCTGCAGGGCCCAACCCAGCACATCTTACCCAGCTTAGGCTCAGCCTATACGCAGCACCTTCTACCCAGTCTTTACCAACTTCCTCAAATCCAGCCTAACACCCAAATTCGAGACCTTTCCTCCTTTAATCCCATTCTTCGCCTTGTGCCCTGCACCTACGCATCTGAACTTCCCTCTGCTGCTTCCACAGTCTCGCACCAGTCAGCCCATTGCTCCCCACACGGTTTGTAGCCCAATTTCCCCCCAGGGCAGGCACAGCTCACCAGCTTAGTTACTTCAGCATCTGCTGTCGGGATTATCAGCGCCGTTGGACACCCGTTAATTTGCAGGTTGCTTCCCCGTGTTCTGCAGGCTGCTAATAGACGCGCACAACGCTGTTGACATTATCAATTACTATTGAGGGCAAACGAGAAAAAGTAATAGCAGAGATTAATCTACAGCAAAGGAACCCCACCCCACACATGCACACCACCCAGGTGAGGGCTATAGTATGCCTCAGTGCATAAATTGCTCAGATGTTAATCAAGGCAGGAGGTTTCTCTCCTAATTACTTGACATGCCAGGTTGAAAGCTGTCTTGTGGATTATGGACAACGATATACACAACCTCTGTGCTTCCTGGGGTAGGATGCTTGCTATAAATAGCTGTCAGATTTGTAAATTTAACATTGTTTAGTCTGAGGATAAGTGAGGAAAATGGGAAGCTCATTTGCCCAGCAGTGGGAGGCTGTGGAGTGTTGTTTTCTGCTGAGGATTTTTATTTTTATTACTAAGCTCTTGAGAGCCTAGAGATGTCACAAGGTCCTTCTGCTGTATGGGGCTGTGAAACCAGAAGGGGAAAATATGAACTGATGCAGTTTTATATAACTTTCAAATGTGTTTAGCATTTTTTGTGACAGCGAAAGCAGTCAGAAAATTTAACTGTTTCCTTTGTGAACTTTATTTTGTTGGTCTGGAAGTTTGCTCTGTTCCAGCAGAACTGGCGGGAGTCCTGTCCAGAGAAAAGGCAGGGCATTTTCCCACATAAGTAAAATAAATCCTAATTACAATAAAAAGGGGAGGGGAAAAAAAGGAAAGAAAAATTAAAGTTACGCTGTGAAATGGCATTATTACCTCTCTAACAGGAAGCATATGGAATAGTAGCATGCACATAGGTCTGAAAGCCAGGAATAAATCAGTGCTAGTCTAGACATGCTGATCCCAGCTGTGGTTCTGAAACAAGCTGCTAGTGCTAGATTTTGACTAATTCTAATACCCATCTGGAGAGGAAGGTGAACGAAGGCAGAATAACACTGTCCCATCGGGGTTGTGTTGGGATGGTTTCATTATGGCTGGGACTCAGGCAGGAGAACAAGTGTTGCCCATCACAATCCCTTCTTTCTGACAGTAACTGGATCCACAGCTGGTATCAGAAATCAGGGTGGTACATCCTATGGAACAGTGATTTATCATGTAGCTCTGTTCTCTCCAATCTAGAAAAATGAGCAGAGTAAATGTCTTTACTCAGTCCTGTTTTCCATCTCTCAGGACAGCAATCACTCATGATTTCCTTTGTGCTTTCTCCACTGTGGCCATAACATTTAATTAAGTAGTATTTGTAAGTATCCAGAAGATGGAAAGCCTACATATCATCTATTTAAGGTGAGCAATTGCCTCACAGAAAGACAAACTTAGACCGATGATGTAATTTCAGAGAGCAAAGCGCTACCGGAGTCTTACAAACCCTTGCAAAAATACCTCCTCTCTGCTTCTGCCTTCACCCCGTTCCCCAAAACAATGAATCCTTCTCAAGTGAACTGAGATAACATTTGCACCTCCTTCGCTGTTATCTTATTTTCATACAGCAAAAGGATCCTAGTTTGTGTCTGTTTGGTTTAGCCTGACTTCTGCCATCCTCAGACAACACTCTTCCCTCAAATACACAGACTTTATTCACCAAAGAAAAACCTCCCAAAGCCCTTGCAGACCTTATGAAAGGCGTTTTCACTCACTTGGGTTAAACGAGCACTGTGTGTTTTCTTTCTTCTTTTTTTTTTTTTTTTTGAAGGGGGCGTAAAAAGTCATAAATGAATCATTTCAACTTTGGGCAAGAAGTTTAGGTGTTGTATTTGTACCATGCAACTACATAAACACAGCACGAGCCAGTTAACCAATGAATTGCAGGAATGAGAAGCAATGAGACGATCTAAAACATTTTAGCACATTTTCCATCTATTAGCCCTTGGACTAGTTGTGTTTTGCTTTCTTACAACAGACACAAGTCGGTAAAAGTCCAAAAGGAAAGTCTGAGGTTTTGCATTTCTGTTTGTGGTACAGGAAAAGGGTTACGATCTCAGTGGTTGATTCAGTGAAATAACATCTCTTTTATACACATCTGCCTAGCAAGTAGGGCGGTAGTTGGAAATACCCAATCTAAAGCATTAAGGATTTGCTGGCAAATAGCAAGGCATTTTCTGCAGAGGAAAAGTTGTTATATTGAGTCGTCTCTTCGCATGCTTAGGAGTTACAGTCAAATATCCAAACACTGTGGAGTTCCACTGCGTTTATTATTTTGTCAAGTGTTTAACACACTGGGAACTGACTCTGCTGCCTATTTCACATCCAAGAAGGCATGATAACAGTGGACTTAAATAAGAAGATACTTGGCAATGGTAAGTGATATTTTTATAGACAATTATTTAGGCATCATAGAGTCAGCTGTTTTTACATGTCAGTACGTGTCATTTTCAACTGTTTTAATTTGAGAATTTAAAAGAGAAGGGTAAACAGAAAAGAGGCAAAACCGGAGGTGTTTCACAAACTATGTGTCTGTCTGTTCACTGTCATTGTTGCTATGTTTTTAAATAATATGAGAAATTTGAATTCAATTATTCTTGTTCGGTTTTCAACATTATGACTTAAGCCAGAGACACTCTACATGGAAGTACCTTAATTTATGGCACTTATATTTTGCTGTATAATGTTTCTCCTGACACATATAAAAGCCAGCAGAGTAGAGCACAGACTTCTGTGAGTTCATAGCTTTCTTCAGTTTCAAAGGCCTCTGTAAACCTGCAATACTATAAGAGACAGAAAAGAAACAAGACCACAAATCAAATGATTGATTACTCAAAAGCATTTTAAATCTAGAAAACCCATTTCATTGCAATTCATCTTCATACATAAAATAACTAATTTCAAATCCAGATGAAAAGGAGAGGAAATGGGACTTATTTTTTTAGTTTTTGCTAAGTTGGTTTTTTTCCCCACAATTGTTTCTAACCTTCCTACTCACTTCAAGTCTTCTGTGTAACTGCAGGCTATATTCTTTAAATATTTTATTTTTATTTAAAGAAGCAATGCAAAAAAAAAGGCATTTCTCCATGAGAACTGCACGGGGTAGTATCTAACCCTCTGAAAACACACACACATTTCCAAACCATTTTAAAATTAAGCGTTAATATGATTATCTACTACAGTTTCAGATCACAGTCCCAAGCAAGACATCCAAATGCACTATTTCCTTGAATCTCTGTATGAACCAGCCTATACAGGAAATCAGTAAATTGCTCCAGAGTCTCAGCCTCAAAGGGGATACATATTTGTTTAGTCATACGCTATAAATAACATCTGTAGACTTGAAACCTTGCCAGCGTCATTAATGCAGTGTTCACTTAATAGCACCCTCTATTATGAGCCTCATTAGTGACTGATTCATACAGTGTGAGCCTATAGAAAAAACCATGCAGGCTAGTACAGCACACAGATATTGATGGTTTATTCTCCACACTGCCAGAGTAACCTCGGTTGTTGTGTTTGCTCTGAGCTGAGCACACAGGAGGCTCCAGGAGCAGCCCCTGCTGCTCCTCTGCAAGGGGGAGGTCTCAGTGTGGTGGGGGACAAACACCCCCCTTCTCCCCCACTGTACCTGTGGCTGTGGCTGTGTGACACAGAGCTGTGGGGCTGTCACATTGCTTCAGTTTTTGCTGAAGTACTAACCCAACAGATGATGCTGTCTCCATCACTTTTACAGCTCTTTGCTATTAGAGAGCGTCAGTGATGTGTTCTGCTGCTTTTATTTGCCCAGTGTTGTTATAACATTTATGCTGTGTTACAGTATGACACGTACTGCACACTGTAAAATAATTTGCCTGCTTTATCATATAGAATAAACTTTGTATGTGATAGATTCCGCATAATGCATGGGTTGTTGTACTCAACACCAGCAAATTCTTCTTGTTTTCTAAGAGTATTAATAATTTCATTCGTTGTCCCATTAAAAATATATATATATCTTACAGTAATTCGCATCAGAGAAATCCCCGGCCCACGCACCCAAGAAACAATGTGACAGCTACAGCACAATTTCAGTGATGAGGGCAAGGATTCAGAAGTGAAGGAAAGTAAAGCTAAGGTCAAAACAGCAGGTCACTATCAGAGCTGGGAGAAGATCTCCAGACTCAACACAGTGATCTGTCAAAAATGAGCTGGGGCAGATTGTTACTGCTTTACAATGCATGATGTGTATTAGAGGTGGTTGATAAGGTTCAGTTGTAGGTAGTTTACACCTTTGCTGAAGATTAATACTGAGCCTAAACTGATATTGTCAAAACCTTAACATTTTTGCTCTGCTCATTTTACTCACTTGGGGTCCCTTGTTTTAGCCAGAAATGTGAAAACAACAACTTTAAAACTCCTGGTTTTGTATGCAACACTCGTAGGTCTGGAAATTCTTACCTCTTGAATGTTGGAGCCAAGTCTTCTAAGATTTACTCCATGAATCAAAAGACAAAATTTCTAATCAGTTTAAAAAATGTTGAAGAAAAAGGAAACAATCAGAATGGAAATCCTGAGTGATGGTGGTGCTTGTATGGTTGTCTTTGAACATGATTTTGGACAATTATTTGGGACTTAAATTCCAGAAAAGGCTGTTTCTTCTGGTTAAATCCAAACTGGGACAAAGGATATAGTATTGATTCTTCTGGAGAGA
The DNA here is from genome assembly GCF_037038585.1 of Patagioenas fasciata. NCBI lineage: Eukaryota > Metazoa > Chordata > Aves > Columbiformes > Columbidae > Patagioenas > Patagioenas fasciata. The sequence goes on from NC_092531.1 coordinate 22,205,853, forward strand.
TGAGTAAGTATTATCTTGATCAAAAATGAGCATACGTGAGGGATGGACACAGGAAAATTTGACCTCCCTGAGCGTATCTCTGTTCCAGAGTCAGGGGAATTCAGTGCCTGCCCTCGGGACCAAGCCTCCTGTGGTACATGGGCTGTGTGAGCCTCAACGTGCTGTTCTACACATTCGCAGACATACCGGCTTTTTGTGCCTATCCAGACAGCCTTTCTGGACAGGCTATTCACAAGACAGCCATGGAGTCAGGAGGCAGACAAGCTGTCAGACAACCTGATCATATAGCTGCCCTTGTCCCCTTCATCAGCTGTAAAACAAATACAGTACCTGTGATATGAGTTGTACAAGTTTCTTATGGATTAAGGCATCCCTTTCCTCTCCCTACTGCTATGGAGCTTAATTAGCTACTATCTTGGAGCCCTGGACTACAGACACTGTACTGTAACGGTGATTTTCCCATTGTTTAAACTAAGGTCATCATAAAACCCCAACACAACCAAATATTAGGTCATGCAATAAAGTTCCATGACACCTCCCACCCCATGGTCTCCCTTTACTTATCTTCACAGAAAGTGCTGGTGAATTGATCACAGGCCTTTACTGTGCCATAATAAAGTAAAGCTCTCCAGGACAAATACAGAAATACAAGCATATGAGTGCAAGGACACAGCAATGTTTAAATGACTTGGTAACTAACCAGAGGAACACTCTATCTGAGGGTACAGCAAGTTTTCAAGACTAGGGTGGAATAATGTCTTTGCATTAAGATTTTGAGCTTATTTTAAAAGATATGCCTTACCTGGAGCAGAAGGTATTGCCATCAGTACAGGAATTATGGGTTATTTTTTCTCTTTGACAGGTCAGTTAGACTAGCTAATTAGAACAAATTCTGCTGGGCTTGAAACCTGTGAAAAAAACAAAGACCAAGATCAAGAGTCCTCAGCTGAGATCTCTCAGTCACTAGCTCCGAGCTGTTTGACATTAGATACTGCTCTGAGGGTACAGGCTGATTTCTAAACATGGAAGAAAAGTCATCTCCCAAAGACACCAGAGCCTCGGCTGTTTAGGCTGCTACAGCTGATTCCAGTACCATCTGTCACACCTATGAACAGGGTGTCACGAGATCCCACAAAGCACCAGGACATTGTGGTTTGTGTCTTACCAGGGAGCAATTTACATGACAGATTACACTGGTTTACTCGTGAGAAACGTGGAAAATAATCTAGCCTCGTCTTGCTGTCAACAATAATGCTAGTGAGTAACATACGTGGTGTGCATTACGACTAAAGATAGTGTTAAAAGCTACACTACTGCAGGAGAGCAAGAGGGCTGCCACTGGAGTTTTATACTGTTATCTTCAACACCGTAAATAAAAACTATTCACTCAGCTTCATTTTGATTGTCACAGCCTTAGAGATAAAGAAAAGCAGCAGAAATGTGAGGAGTCCTCAAGACGGGTTTAGTACAGAGTTAAGCTGCAGCCTGTGTAAGTAGCTTTGCATGTGCCAGGCACCAGGAATAACAAATACTCAGAAGTAGCTCCTGCTAAAGCCTTGCAGTTGAAATGACAACTGTACTTATAAATATGGTAAAGTGACCTTATTCAGTCATAGATATCCAAGAGATGACATAATTGCACATCAATCACTAGCAATGCTAATTAAAGCAAACAAGAAAAACAAACAAAACTCCACATCTCCCCTCAAACAAACACACAACAACAAAAAAACCCCAAACAACCAAACCAACCAACCCAGCAGCCAAGACAGGACCATGCTGCGACCTGTGACATGCCAAAGGACAATGAGTTCCTGAGTTCAGTGAGACCGAGGTCAGGCTGCTGCAGAAAGTGGTGCCTGTGCCAGCGTGTAAAACATGGAGCAAATGCTGCCACAGGTAACTCAGATCAACTCAATCTATTGACCTTTTCCGTCCTTCCATTCATTCATATCTATATGTCCAAGGAATAAAGGTTACAATGAATACGACAGAATCCAAAATGGACTCACAATAAAATGTAAAACTAGATGGGTCTAAATACATTTTTTACATTGAACTAATGAAAAATACAGAGAAAAAATTCATATGATTTTTGTATGTATACTAAGTTCATTTTTCTTTTGCCCTTTACTTTTTTCCTGATAAATCATAGTGTTGGCAATTAATAATTCTCCTTTCATTCATCTAAATGGCCCCTTATGTCAGCCTACAGTTCAGGGGCATATAAATCAAAAGGAATGTAAAGTCACATGAAAAAGGAACATTATGTGACTGGAAATGTGGAAAGAAGAGGTGAAGTCAAAACTTTTTAAAATATTTGTTTTAAATTAGAATGACACCACACAGGGGAGCTCACATGTTTTTACCACTCTGGTGCTGCACTAAGTTACGAACTGTGTGTTGGTCAATGGCTTTAAAAATATTGATGGACCTTTTCTTCAATACCAGATATTTAAAAACTTCATAGCTGACACAAATATTCTGTAGCGTTTCTCTAAACTCAACATAATCACTTACATGTAGTTTATATACTCTGTACAAAAATTATTAAAACAACAGAACACTACCCAATACCCTTTGTTAAAAGGGCACCATTCTTGCTCTACCTTATATATGACACCATGGCTACAGCCAATGCTCTTTACACTGATAGTGCTGTAGTTTTTCAGTCGCACAGTCTTACACAATGCTTAACAACATTGCATGGGCTACTTGTGTAAACAGAACATTGTATGTGTACAGTAAGATAATCTTCATAGACTTCCAAGATATTTTCTCAAGATGAGGCAAAAATACCTTTTGAGTGGTGTACACTTAGTATAAGACCCTCTTCTGTGGAACCGTATAAGCACTATTTTACAGCTTATCTCTAAGGCACTGCAACAAGTAAGGACACGAGAAGAAGGTTTGTAATCATGCAGAGTGTAAGCACGTCGTGCAACACACAAGTATTCGAGAAGACAAGGTCTAACAACTTTATTCATTCTCACAAAGGCAATTCATTGGAAAACAGACCAGAAGGCTGTGGAGCTGGATAAGGTAAGGTAATAAAGTTCACAAAACGAAGTGGATTTGTAAAAAAAGATCTGGAGAAAAAGGAGGGGATCCAAACATATGAAAGCAGCATGAAGCTGAGAGAATGGAGGGGCAGAAGAAAAGATGAAAGTGTGTAGAAGACAGAGGATGACATCAGCATAGAGATCAAGGAGAAAAGGATTCTACAGAGACTTGAAGATCAGGATGTTTTTCCTGCTACAAGAACTGAGCAAATCCTAGAGGCAGTGAATTTAAAACAATTACAAGGAAGTATGTTTTTTATGTAACACGTGAAACTCGTTGCCTCTGGATACTCTTGAAATCAAAAGCTTAATAGCAGCCAGAAATGGCTAAATTACAGTTACATTACACAAGATTAATTTCATCTGTAGAAAAAAAACCCAACAACCTTCATGCTTCCTGGCAAAGGTTAGATACTAAGTGACAAAAGGAATTAAAAAGAGATTTACCTAACTTGACATAATGCAATATTTATCCATTATGGGACAGCTGTAGCTTCTGCTAAAACCAAACTAACCAATCATAATGTAAAAAGCTCCAACAAATTTGGAATGCATACAAAACCTCAGAGTGCCGGCATACTCTTACCAATAAGGTACTCAGAAGAAACCCTTCCTGAATGGAAGCTCTCTCTTGATTTTATATATGCATATATATATATGTGTTCTTTTTTTACAAGGTAATTCCTTTGAAGTAGTTGCTGTTAGCCATTGCTGGAGAAGGATGCTGGATTTACTGTGCTTATAGGGTGACTCAACGTGCCATGTTGCTATGTTTTGATGGATGGAAGGGCAGAGTGAAAATTGCAAAGCCCAGACTAAGATGACTAATCCAGTCCTGGCTTAGCAGGATTGTCCTGTGCAACATCACTGTTCACTGGAATATGGCAAAATGTGAAAATTGTGATTGTGTTTAAGACAAAAGTAATTAATTTGTTTAGTGAGCAATGTAAGGACAGGACCAGATCTAGATTACTCCAAACTATTGTCTTCCCTATTAACGCAAGTAGTATTTGGAGTTGGGCGGAGATCAGGACTGAGGCTAAGTTCCATCATTACTTAGATTTGCTTTGCCCAGTACTAATGTTCTGCTTAAATTTATATGCTCCTTTTTGGAAAAGGTTATCACCAGTAGCAACAGGCAAAATATTTAGTACTGAGTAGTCTGCATATTTGTCCTCTAGAATTCAAACCTTTGGATACGGAAAATAATTTGGAGAAAAGAGGGATCAGCTCCTATATCTGCTATGGTTCCACACACACCTTGATTTTAGTCAGGCAAAAGAGAAGAAATGTCATAAAAAATAAATTCAATGGCTCCTCTATTTCCTTTTCCCATCTCCAATAGACACTAAATCCAGACATCAGAAAAGTTCCTCTATTTTATGGCAACTAGGACCCTGTCCCAGGGCAGAAGTATCCTTCTACCTGTTGATGGTACCGTTTGACTTTCATTTGGAGGCAAGAGCTGCTCCTTCTTCTGCATCCTATTCGCTTTGACTACAGGTTTTATTGTCATCGACTCACCTCTTGGGGTGAAATCTCTGTCCCACTGAAATCAAATGCAAACCAGCTAACTTCAAAGGGCTCATAATTTCTGCTGTCTCCTTGTTCCACACATTATTATGCTTTAGTATTTCCTCCTATTTTTTCAACTCTCTTTGTTTTATTGCATTCTTCTTTTCCTGTCCCTCACCAGAGAAGGCAGTAAGGAAACCCAGCTGATTTGCCCTATAGTACCTATTATCTCATCAACCTTTATCACGGCAGATCCTTTCTGCAAAGGAGAGTCCACATATTTTCAATCTTTTAATACAAAATTACAGCCTCTGACCAGTGTTCATTGCCCTTTTCCTGGTATGATACCTTTGAGCTAAGTAATAAAGATTGACCACAGTATCCAATATCAAAGCATACCACTAGTGCAACATGGCAGGCACAGCAGAGGTTCTCTCTCTTCTTTTCCTTAAGGCTTCTAAAAATGTGCTTTTCTGTTCACCACTGGGCACTGAACAATTACTGTACAGAGAAGATGGAAAAAACTGCAAAAGGTTAGGAGTGAAACAACATGAAAATACAGCCCCTCCTTGTGATATTTATGTTTCTGCTGCTGGCCCTGGCAGAAGTCCAGATTCTGAATGAACGAAACTCCCAGTGGCTTAGGGACTGCAGCATTCAGCCCATAGTCAGGAAACGCAATAGCATGTGACAATAGGAAGAAATAAAAAGAGCTTTCCAATGCGTTTGAGCTTCCAGCTCAATCAGTTTGGACCAAAACTCGGGGGCTGTTGAGGTTTTGTGTGAATGAGTTCTCTATTGCTAAACAAAAACACGTGTGTGTTACAGTGTAAGGCAGTTAAGTGGTAAACAGTATGTGGCTTTGCTTCCTCATTGATATTTCATTTTTACAGCACTAGGACTATAAAACCCCGTTTTACGTACAAGGCCACTGTCCTCTCTGTTCAAGTACAGTGAGGAACTCTTTCCAAAAACACAAAATCAGCTTCCTATTTCTCCTCCTTTCCAGGAAAGCTACTGGATAACTGTTGTACACTTACTCAGTGACAAATTGTTTCTTCTACAAGATGAGAATTTAAAAGAGTTGGGTCATATTCCATGTTTACTGTCATCCAGCGATCCAGGTTAAGCCCATTTCCTTTACAAAAGATTTCCTTTGGGGAACTAACATCCTGAAAACTTAATTGTTGGGAAAATAATGTAAAATTATTTTCTCTTTGTAAACACTTAAAATATAAATTACCCACAATTGTATTATCAGCAATAGAGTGTTTTGAGGCTCTTGTAGACACTGTACAGAGTAGAGATTTCATCTTCACTTTTTCTCCCAGCACATACGTCATTCTCATGGGGCAGATGCTTGTCTTCACAGTCCATGTTCTATCTAGAGGTCACAGGAGCACTGAACATGAGACTATATCAGTACAATGTTTTAAACCTATTTTATAATTTCTCTCTTTTGTGGGTTTTGTGACAGACCAATAAAGTCAGGACCTTTAAGCACAGAACACTGAGGGCAGCAGGTGTCTGAGCACTGTCTTGTTGACCATTTCCATGACCAGACAGGTTCAGATGTAAAATTCAAGTTTCTGTTTACATTTTCCTGAGAAGTATAGGATTTGAAGTTTGTGAGTTCATTCCAAAGAGGCCTCACTATTTTAATGAACTAACACCAACTGTTTCAGGGAATTATTTTTGTTAGGGAACATTTTTTTTTAAATTTACAGACTCCCTATGTATCTTATCACTCAAATTCATTAAGATAAAGTAGGTTTCTGCAGCGAGATTGTTATTTGTCAGTGTGAGCAGAACTGAGTGGGCACTGGCACACTGATCCATGTGATGGATAAAAACCAGCTAAGTGTGCCCCAAGTTATAGCAGAAAGGTGGCTCCTGCTCCCACAATGGATGGCAGATGCAACTCAAGCAGTGTTTTGTGGTGGCACTCACCACAACAGTAGAATAGACTGAACCAGTTACTTTGCAGAGAATGAAAGGTGTAACTGAGACAACTGGGAATTCATGGCATAGTTCTCATTTCCCAGATACTCGATGGGAAAAGCAACTATTTTCTGAGTCCTTGATCAGGTTGGATCACAAATTTGTAGCCTAAATGGGAGAGTATTTTAAGAGCTGGTAGGTTAAAGAGACTGGTGCACAATACTAAGTCTTGGCATTCAGAAGTGGTTCCTAGTATGTTTTGCTCCTGGAGCAGAAGCAGCCTATGAAATTCTGACTAACTTAATACTTCAAATATCTGCTAAAAATTATGAGAAACATGCTTGCCATCTCAGCCTCCTGCAGAAAAACCTGCATTTGATTACCACAGATTCTGTCTGCTCCCCCCCCAGCCCCGCTCCCCCTAAGTAGTTTCAACATGCCTGAACCCCATCAATCCTAGGACCAGAGATTGATGGGTAAAAACCAGTGACACCAGCTCCTTAAATGGTCCTGCCTTCTCTGGGTAACTGGGAGCCTGCTGGAAACGGTTTCCCCAATACTGCATCCCATTGCTTTTGTTTGTCTATCCTTGCTGACATTTTCTTCAATTAGGAAACAATAGCTCCGTTCCAATGTACTGAGCAGAATTACTGAAACCGAGCCACGTGACACCATGAGAGTGTGTTTTCAATTATTCACTCTGTCTTTTTCTGCCAGGCCTATGAAGAGGAACAGCCTTCTGCAGGAGTCAGGTTTGTCTGCCTCGCTGTTTTAAGTTCCTCCTTTTGAATTTTCATTTTACAATTAGGGTTTTTTTTTTTAAATTATTTTTTAACACTAAATTCAACTCTTGAAGAGTTTCTTACTCTTGATTAGAAAACTTCCAAATGTCTAGCTCTTCCTGCTACCTGGAAATTCTAGACATCTGCAATAGTTCAGTGCTAATAGTACTGCTCAGTAACAAATATGATAAAGATCACAAGATCTAGATTAAAATGGCATGCAAGATATCACGCTGTTAGCACTTGGTAATGTAAAACTCATCTTGTTCTTGCTAGTAAAGAAAAACTCTGTCTTTCCTGCTGTCTGGTTAACAGCAGAGCATTTGCATTCAGTCTGGAAGCTACATCAAATTATTGCATCTTGTAAATGCCGGGTTTAATATCCAACCAAAAATTTGAACCAAATGGGCTCAGCTCAAATCATGTATTTTGTTTGCAGAAGACAGACTGGGTTAGGAGTTTTTAGACTTAAAACTGGAAAAATAAAGCTAGGAGAAAAAAAAAAAAAAGAAACAGAGAAAGAACATTTGGTTTGCATTACAAACCACAGACAACTTCCATCAGGCATGCTGGAGGTATAAGAATGGCAAGAGAAAATGACAAGCAGTGAGTGCACTGGAGGGAAAGATGAATGGTTTGGAGCATTGTCTTTGGAGTAATTGTCCATGCTCATGATACCTTGAATTAAATTTGGTGGAAGGTGGCAATGAATCATAAAGCTTCTCTGGTACTTTCGATATTGTTTTCTGTGTAAAATAACATATCTGGGTATTTTTATCGGAAATCTTATAGACTATGTTTTTGGTACCTCCTATATTTCTGTCACTTACGCAACCCTGAATCAGCAGCTCTGGAAAGGATGTTGCTTTAATTAAGACTTGGACTGCGATCTAATCTTAGAGCAAGTATTTAACTGGAAGTCTTAAGGTCTACTGAGCTTATTTTCACCTCAGCCCCTGGCTTGCTTTAAGATACTAGGTAAGTTATTCAGGGTTAAACTTGGTCTTTGAGCTGATGGAACTCTGTTGGGGGCTGGGGAGGAGGAAATAGCTGATGCAGTGGTGCTAAAGGGATGTTCTCTCTGCATAAAGTAAAATTTCTCAGGAGCATTGCAGAGGGGTGGAATGGCAGAATGCACTTAAAACAATGTTTTCAACAGGTGCTTCTGTGTGTTCTCTGCATCCCAGCTGCTTAGCACAGTCACAGAGACACCTCTGGGAGCATTTAGTACTGATGGCAGTGCTACCTTCTGGAGCTCAGCAGCTTCAGGCAGAGCGAGAAAGGGCTCCTGCATCTCTCCATCATTCTAGCACGCCGGTCTCCAGAGAGCTGAATTTTGACCATTAAGCTATCAAGTCCTCTGCTGACCCATGTGCTTAATAGCTCTTTTTTCATCCTTTGAAGAAGCAAGATTGCATTGAAATCCTTGAAAGAAAAGTGCTATTTCTTCTAACTTTCTCCCACAGGCAAGATTATTTAGGTCTGCGTGCAATTTGGGCTCATTTCTGATGTTCTAGTGTCTATTAGCAATTGCCAGAATTGCAGAAGGAGCAGCATCCCCTGCTGCAGACTTTCAAGTGATGTCCATTTCACACACCTTCAGCAAGCATTAATAGCTCCGTTGCTTCCTACCCAGGTGCTGAGGGGAGGTACCTGCAGAAATTCCCCTCATCCTAGCCATCCTATTGGTTTTTAAACTCCACGTTCTGGTCTAATGGGCCAGATTACATTTTTACCTGCCTTCAGACATGCAGGAAAAGCAACATCAAGCTTTACAAGTTTCATTTCCTAATGCACGAGGGATGCTAACAGGGATTTCACAACTCAAAAATTGCAGTTATAATGGGTACATGCATATTATGGCAGACTAAAGCTTTAGGCTTAATACCAAAAAGTGTCTTTTTCTAAAAATCTTCAAACCTTGAATGTCTTTTAGTATTAACAGGGGTGTCAGTCAGCGTTTAACTAATGTAATCAGCAAAAAAGCATACAAAAAATTGCAAACCTGTAGGGCTGAATTACACCAACAACTACTAAGTTCTCAAAATTATTGTTCTAATATAATTCATAGCACTTTTGGTTTCTGTACTTCAAAATAAATTACCGCATAGAGGTTCTGAAAAGCAGCTTCTCTCAGTAGTGCAGGATGGGAGATCAATCCTAGAGAAATAAGACCCCCACGTCAGCCACAAAGTCTATGGGTTAAAGATGAGCTCCATCTATGTCATACCTTTCTTCATCCCCTCTGGCCTCTGTGTCCTTTCACAACAGTTCAGATGTCCCTTTATTCGGCATGTGCTCTGTGTCACAGGAAGGGAGCGTGGCCACGCCACTGGGCATCCTCCATCCTCACCATGGCTGCAAATCTTGTCATTCATAAGAGAGGCCACTGTGAAAAAAGGAAAAAGTAGAACATCTTGTGTACTGAAGGGAATGGAGAATATGCCAGTTCAGTGTGACCTCGAAAGCTTCTCTTGTGCCAGTGCGGGGCCGGCTGGGAGTGCAGTGACTTTGGTTCCAATGCTCCCATCCAGTGGGGTCAGACACTCCCACGGGAGCTGAGCGGATCCCAGAGACACACGCGAGAGGGGCAGAAAACACAGCAGGTTTGTGGAATTTGACGTGTTCTCTGGATACTTTCAAACTTCAACTTTGCCCTGGAATAGCACCCTGACAAGTTCCAATACTGAGGGCGCAAGCTTCTGAAATGTTAGGGGTTTTGTTTTGGAAAAGAGACATCAGGGAGCAGAGCAATATTCGGACTGCTATGATGGAAAATAAGTTATAAATTGAAGGCTGTAAGAGTGTTACCTACCAAAAAATACCAGAAAAGACTGCTCAAATAAACATCCTTCTCCCTGGGAGACGAAGGGACCTCTTTGCTCCTCCTGAAAAAGCTATGTGTACATTTCTTTTTTCCTTTACAAACACAAACTCAGATTCATGCTGAATTGTGTATTTCTCTAGCAACACCATATAGCTCCTATAGACAGGTACTCAAAGGCATAGTGTTTACCATCTGGTTTTGGTTTTCCTGGTTATTTGTATGAAAGGGGATAAAAAAAATAAAAAGAAAAATAATCCTGCAGATTTATTAGAAGGCTGGCTTGCGTTTATTATACGGATCTGGCTTGGTCACAACTCACAGGCCTGTGTTTATTGTGGCTGTAAGGAGCTTTTAGAAGATCTGCCTCTTCTATTTCTGCATCACCAGCAGCATTTCAGGTACAAAGTACATACATACCTACCTACTTCTGCATAGAAACAGGAGAAACAAACAAAAACCAACCAACAAACACCCCCCCAACAAAACAAAACAAAACTACCAAACCAAAAAAAACGAACCAAACACAACAACCTAGGTTAGAGCACAATGTACAAACTTTTTCTCTCAATGACATCTTTGAGAAGTGCTTTTTGAATTACATTGACTTTGAATTTTGCATGTGATACCTTATAGGATCTTTGATTTATACAAATCCTCTTGTTTCAATAAGTATTTTCTTGGAAATGGCAGCATACAGCATCAAATCGGCGCTGTGAAGAGAACAGAAAAGTTTGTGTAATAAATATAATAAAAATTCAGTGAGAAAGACGAAGTAATGAATTCGTATTTCCTCTTGTTGAATTTTCAGCACTGACACATACCTACCAAAATATTTCTTCAAACCTTTTTTCTGAGAGAAAAAGTAAACAGTTCAACAAATCTTCCCTTTGTTATCTTAACATGCTCATTATTCATTTTACAAAAGTTCCAACAATTCTGATTGTGTAGCATTTCTTCCATTTGCTCTTAATTTCGTATGCTGAATCATACGCTGAAACAAAACATTTCTGTAATGGGACACTTTTTGATTGATGTATTGGAGCTGTATTCCTTTATAGAGTTCAATCCCTAATCAGATATTCACATCTTAAGTGCTTCACTGGATCTCTCTGTTGCTGTTAAATGCGTGGTCTTAAGTGAGCTCTGGTCTGCAAAGGTAGGAGCTTTATAGCAGCTTGACATTCCTCACTCCCTCACAGCTAAGATCTACTTTTGCTAAACCACTTACAAATCAGATGTGCCAGGCGGAGAACTTAACCTCGACAATTTGATTAATCTTCTTTGAATTATAGTGGTTTCATGAATCAAACTTCAGAAGGAGCTTCCTCTTTCCAAATAGTGTAAGGAGGATAGAGTAATGCTTTTAAAGTATCTTCCTTTTCAATTCGGGATTTCAACATGCAAATTCAGCAGAAGCCCAAAAGAAGTAGCACAAATGGAAGCATCAAAAACATTTATTAAAAGCACTCCGTTGTGCTTGGGAAGCAAGGGAAGAGAATGAAAAGGTGAAGGAGAATTTAGTAGAGCACTGCACAGAAACAGAATTAGCAAGTCATGAGATATCACGTGGCTGTTAGCAGACTGAAAGGCTCTGTTGATTCGATTTATTCATTAGGGCTTTCCAGTAGTGTAGGTTATTAAGTGGGAGAAAGTGGGGTGTATTACAACTTACTTTTTATGTTTCCTTTCCTGGAGGATATTTAGCACCAGACAAGTGGAGAAAGTTATTGAAAGTATCATGCCACATAAATGGGAGAATGATAGGAAAAAGAGCAGCACCACCAGCTCTCTGAAGATGGATCGAAAGAGCGATGCTGGGAACAGGAGGTCAAGGAAGTTTCGCTCCATTTCAAGATCACTTATACTTTGCAATGCCAAAAACAGCGACGACGGGTCAAGTCCCGATGAGAAATACCCTGATCCCTTTGAGATCTCTACCAGCTGGGGTCAAGATGATTTTGACTGCTGTCCTAGAACACAACTGCCGTGCACATCAGAGACAGAAGACAGCTCACCTGACCCTCCACGCGTGATCACCAGCATGGTCCAGTCCAAAGCTGCTGCAAATGAGAACTGCAACAACCTGAGAGGAAAGTTACTCACCAAGGTAGGCAACTCAGTGCGATATATTGTAATGCTTCCTATTGTGGTAGTTTCTAAATGAATTAATTCATGTTTCTCAGGAACATAGCATTGTACTTGACTTTTTCAGACCCTGTGAGCCTGCAGTGCTCCTGCTCTGCATAAGCAGCATGAAAATATATTAGCTTCCCTGCTGGGATGTTGCACTCTGCTGACTGATGTTCTGCTGAAACCGGTGACTGCTCAGCCACTCTCGGTGTATCTGAACTAGCACAGCTGGTGCTTTCTATCTGAAATACAGTATTCAGCTCAAAATATGAAACTGTAGCTGTAGTAAAGTGCATGTGTGAAGTGTGATACCAGGAGATCTCACAAGCCATGGAAGCAAGAATTATATTATTACTATGAACCACACAGGAGATTCAGCAAGCAGATGTTCTTTCTCTCTGATTCAGGAGGAAGGTGTTGATGGTTCTAGAACCACCAGAGATGTCACTTTTCCCTAGAGGTGTAAAATTCTTAACAGCCTCACGTTACAACATTTTTCTTTAATCAAGCAGTATCTACACTACCCTAAAAGTCTGAAGAATTTTTCAGTCTGAGCAATATATTTTAGATGCTGTCAGAAAGTTCCTTTTCAGTGACATACCCTAATTCTTCCACTTTCTCTCTGTTTGTTGATGTGATGTATAAAAGGGGCTTTGTTGCAAGTAAGGCATGTCTTAAATACAGTTTGTGTCCTGCTGGCACCTCCCTTATTATTATGTCTTTTACCTATGCAAATAGTGGTTTATGTAAAAGAACTGTTTCTTTCACCTATAACATTTCTCTCTTAGACATTCTATTTTATTTTACATACCTTCAATCGAAATTAGCTAAAACTAGACCTCTACATCTAAAGACATGGTAGCACAGAAAATCAGAATCTCCCCTTACTCCTTGCATTTCTTGCTAATAATGAGAGCATGCAGCCCAGTATCGCAAAGAACTGCAGCAGCACAGAGTTCTGGATGTGACATGTTCCAGCCCCTGGCAAAGCCCCAGCATGAGGACAAAACCAAGCCAACTATCTGTTACATTCTGACAGAGAACATAAATAGGTGACACTGACCCAAGTCCCAAAATACACTCGGTCACCTGCAAAACTGCACTGCCATGTCCCTTTTGAAAACAGTCCATATCCACTCTGATGATTTCCTTCTGTGAGTGAAGGAGTTGGTCTCTGGAACACCCCCCTCTGCTCTTTTAACAAAGTTGAAGCACTTTCTTAGGTGTGTATCAGGTGCCACAGTCTACTTGCTTGTGTACCTCCAAAATACGCAAAGCTCCAATAACTGTTGTGATCCATACCCACATGAAACTACTCAGTATCTTATTGCAGACTGTAAATTTAGATAATTTGCTTTTATATCTGGCAAGTAGCTCAAATAGGGATCTGGAGAACAGAGTAAGTCTCATAACTAATGCCATTGCACTGACAAAATATAAGTGCTAAGGGTATAAATCCACTCTTAGGCTGGAGTGTTAGTTTCATTAAACAGGATGGATCAGGACCCCACATGGGTGGTGACACATTAATTAGCAGCCCAGTCCCTTACAGTAGCATTTGGGTTGCTTAGTGCCATAGTAGACAACAGGTACATTAAATGCCCTCTCCAGAGCTCTCAAAGCAATATAAACCTCTTCAAATGCTACTTGCTAATCTTCCATACCTTTCAGAGTCACGGATCAGTGAGTGATTCTAAAAAGTCTTTGCATGCTAAATAGGATGAAATTTGGTAACAGCAACACTGACATCCTGTACTACTGTTGCTGCAGCTTTGCCCGATATTATGAAAGTGGTGATCTCTATCTTCCGTATAAAGCACAAACCTGTCAGAACCATCTTCCCGTACCATGTGTCTTAGAGAGCTTAAAATCTCTTTAAGAAAGGAGTCAACCGGCGTTTTTCAAGCTTCAGTGTAATGCTCACTCTCTCCATTTCCATGTGACACTTCAGAAATTCATGCTGTGTGACTCAGAGCTGAAGTATCCTTGTCTTTGTTCAAGAAAATTGATTCCATTCTTTCTGTGGTGTTGCTGAGGATATTCCGCTATTCTCCTTTCCAGTGCCTGCAGCCTTAAGCACGATTCTGAAGGTGCTAATAACTCATACAAAACTGAACAACTTAATTTCTGGAAGGAAAGAAGAATGTTTACAAGTGCTGTGTCTTTTAATGCTCCCTGTGCATCTCTTCCTGAGATCTAAAGCAAAACTTGGAACATCAGTATCCCAAATACTAGTTCTTCTCTTCTGTTCAAAATCTTAAGCCATACGCTGCTGATTGTATGGGATTCTTTATTGCATAAACCATCAGGAAATCAAACAGTGTTTCAGGACTACTGCATATGGATTAGTGGCACATTTTCTTGATATCAAAATATTTAGGATCCCAAAGAGTAGTCCTGTGGCCCATTACTAACAGTCTGAGAAACTATATGCTACTTACAACAAGGAAATGAGAGGTAAGAGGAGGATTTTTGAAGAGTGGGCATCTATACATCATGGCATCAGTTCCTTTCACTTCAGTCTTCAATAGAAAATGTTGCTGTAGCCATTGGGAGAAGCATAACAGCATGAGCACAACCTCTATTAGACTTTGAATTAATTTCATTTCTGTGTTCCAATATTCACTCAAATTGACTATTGGTTGTTGTGTCTAGAGCACCCATGATTACCTGGGTGTCATCTGTTCAGCCAGCTTCTGGACCACTTGGCTTCCAAGATGGGATGGTACGGAAAGAGGTGCAAAGCCATCTTGCCCATCTATAAACAAGCAGATGTCGTTTATAGTTCACTTCTCAGAAAATCAGCAGCATTCAGGTGGTCTGAAAGGAAAACACAAAAGTTGTAAGTGGTGTCTGATATCTTGTACAATGACACAGCACGCACTGCTGAAGATGACCCTGTCTGCTCATATCATAACAAAGGCTGAAACGATGCCAGTTGTAGGAGGAATGGAGAGGACTAGACTATCAATTCTGATTCTTCAGAGAACAGCAGTCTCTGCTGGGTTTGAAAGCTGCCTCAAGAACTTCCCATTACTTCTTTCCTGCACCACCAACACCCTGGGAAGCACTGAGAGTTACCAGCCAGAGGCGCTGGTAGCAGTGTTGAATAGCATCTAAAACAAACTATAACAGGGAAGAGCTGACTCTGTATACAAACACTGGATCTGACTGCATGGCTCCACTCAGATCTAGAAACTTCTCCATCCTTTCTTCCTTTGGTCCCTGACCTTCTGTTTGAAGGAGGAAAAAGTGAAAAGGTCATTTTTCTCCCTTGGTCTTCACTAGAATATGTTTTCATTAACTCACTTTTATGCAAGCACTGGTTAGCTGGCCCATTGGTACCAGGACAAATGTTATGGCAACAGACTGTAATGTCTCAAACACGAGCCTATGGGAAGGATAGAAAAACAAAGCCAGGAGAGAAGATTGCCTTTATTTAGACATTTGTATGTTCTCCTCCTTTTTCCTGCTTGTTCTCTCTCTCTGTCATCCTGGCTTTCTTGCTTTTGTGACTTCAGGGCCATGTTATCCCCAGAGCAAGTTGAGAAAGGGGCTGTTGCATGAAGACAGTGTGTACTGCAAAACACACGCCAGGGCAAAGGCTCCCAGAAAAACAAACCAAAATCCAGATAGTGGGTGGAAACATCTGTAACATCTGATGTGCTGGATGGCTGTCTAGGGCAGAACCTTAATCCCATGCCCTGACTCTTTCACCATTCAAAGGCTTTCTAGCTTCTACCATTTTATTAATCGCAATGGGAATACGTTGCTGGGAAAATGAATTGCATCTACTATAAATATTTTGAAAAGACCAAGGCATTGGCTGGGGCACATCAGAATTGGTGGAGTCATGTCATTTTATGCCAGAGAGACTTTGGCCCTTTCTCTGTTAGAACTGATGCAGAAGAAAATGCTTCTTGAAGAAAATCCTCAGAGATTGTATTCTCTTAATCTTACACTTTGAAATCCCGGCCATTGCACAGACAGGGGGGGCAAAAAAAAGCTAAATATTTAAATTCATTATTGTGCTGTTAGATTTTTTTTAAATAGCAGTCAATCAGCTCATTGTCACACGCTTGGTTAACTGAGTCAAAGACCTTACTTGAACTAGCCTTGTATAACGCTTCGTTTCAGACAATCTCACTACTGTGTCTTATGTTAAGACTGCACAAAAGTTTTCAGTTTTCCACAGATGCCATGGTTACCCTTATTTCTAAACAACATCTGGAATTAGATGTTTTGACACAGGACTGTGGGCTAGAAATGTCTAATAAGGGCTTGAAGGAAAAAGAAATTCTTTAAGTGGCAGAGAGAAAACATACTCAGAAGTTTTGCATTTTGTGTGACAAAAAAAGGGGAGCAAGAGGAGAGAATTGGCCTGGTCGCGCAAATAACTTTTCCAGAATTAAACACAAAAAATGTATCTAGTCTCACCTGTGACAAACATGCATTCCAGGAGGCTCTTGAACTCCACTTTTGACTTTTATCTTTCAGCCAAGTAGATTCAGTTTAAAGATTTTTTTGCTTATAACGCACTCCCACAGACTTTCTTCATTTTGTTTTCACAGCGATGAGTGGAACTTATAACACACTTTTCCCCAGTCTTGAAGTGCTCGGTGGCAAAGCCCCTTATAAGTAGAGGGATTTTATTCACTGACAGCAAATATACATTTAAGCGTAAGTTCTAACAATAACCAGCCAAGGTTGATCTAGAATCCACCTGCCCACACAACGGCAAACCTGCCAACCTTATATTAGCAAATTTTCAGCACTATAAATCACCTTTCAAAATGATCAGGACACTTTAAAAAGGAGGAGGATGCAAAATAAATACTGTCTTTACTCTTGGAACTATCAGCAGTATTTCTATGCATAAAATAATAAGTGAGATGGGAAGTAAAAGATATTAAAGAACAAAACCCAAAGTAAATTGACTACTGGCACATGAATTGGTCAAATGTTTATTTTGCTAAAGAACAGCTTTTATTAATTTTCTGTCATGTTGCAATAACTTGGATGTGGATACAGTGATCTATATCCTGGATCCAAAAAAGCGCAGATGCTGACAACATACAGATATTTGCCACATGTCCCTTCAGCCCTGTATAAACCTTTTTTTTTCTCAAGTAATACACATAAATGAATTGCAGAACTATCTGACACACGTTGCGTATTTGAAATGTAGCCCAACTTGGTAAGATGACTACAGATTTGAATAAAAATAGTTCCTGAGATTTTTCTGCAGTGTACAATGGATTTAACCTCCATTTCCTTCTAAGTGCATGTAACTTACTGCTCTTGGAAACAATATACACATCAATTTTTATTTGGTGTAATTTCACATGGATGTCCCAAACAACCCATAATTTCCAGCCTGGCTTGTGTCCCACTGTATAAAATACAATATCTTCCCCAAAGGACTTACATGATGCTGCAATGAAAAACCTCAGAGCCAAACCCACTGCACTCTGTGATGTCCTGTGAAACTGATGAGAGCCAAATGACTTTTGGACAACTAACTATGAAGACTTTGCAAACACTATGATCGCAGCAGCTGCACACTGCAAGCAAGTTATAGGAAGGGCATAAGCATGCAGTGCTCTTAACAGAGATGAGTTGGGAGCAGTCTGAAAAGGCCCACTGTTAATTTAAAATCAAGAACAAAATGAAGCATGGACAACAGCTATGCAAAGTTCTGTGTGTGTGCCTGACCAGTGTCTGTGAGATATAGATATATAGATATATACAGATTTTTCAAGGGAGCGTTACACAAGCGTGAGGACTCCTAAAAAGAAAACCTGGCAATTCTGACTACAGAAAAAAATTGGAAACAGCTTTTTTTAAACACTGACTCTGTTATACAATTATTCTTTCACAACAGCCCCAATCCACGATCAGCTGACATCTCAAAATACTTAGCTAACCAGCAGAATAATTTCCTACCTTGCTTATCTATCTCACATTTCTCATGTTTTAGAACAAGTACATTACTCTATTGAAAATCCTGTGAATCTAATGGATGCTTCATGTATGCAGAATCTGGCCTCTAGTTTCTTACTGATACCTAAAGGACCAGTGCAAACAAACAGAAAAGATAGCTCATATTTTCTGCTATTCAGGATATGAAATTTTGAGACATCAGAATTCTAATCTTTATTATGTTACCACGCCAAAGACTTCAAAGCACTGACATAAGATAAAAAGGAACATAATGTAACCCTGGTTTAAATTATGTATTTCCCAAGATATTTACCTTGGGTGAAAAGTAAATATGGAAGCTCCAAAACTAATACCAAAGTTCAAAAAACTGGTTTATAATAGAATTCTGCCCGTGCTTACACTCTTACCGGTTACTCTCTTGGAGAACGCTTCATGAACAAAACAGGCTTCGTAAAATTCTGACGCTCCTCACTAATGGCAGACGATCTGGAATGCAAGTGAACCACAGAATTAACCAGTCAGTCAATACAAGTATAGTCCTTACCCATTACCTACTGAATTCAGCCAGTAGTGAGCCTGGGGCTCCAAGTTAAATACTTCATTCATTTCTTCATTCATTCGTTCATTCATTCATTTGTTCATTCACTCACACCCTTAGATTTACTCTGGTAGGTCTCAGAATGTGAGCCAGGCTTCAACACTCAGCCTGGAAGGTAATGACCCTTATTGACATTGCCATAAATGTGAAGTTTGTGTTTGCTGTCAGTCAAGTATGATGTGATTCCTATTGATTTGTGGTGGAAGGGCATAATGACTTTAACCCTCAGGGCTGGATGAGCTCTGCCTAGGGCAGAAAGGAAACCCTGCTGATGGTGAAGAAAGTTGTTATACAGTTTTCCTCGTGCTGTCAGACAACTATGGATTACTGGAAATAGTTCATGCCACTCTGAGCAGGGGACCTGGGAGCAATACAGACAGTTGACCACTGCTATATTTTGTGGCCTGTCCTAACATATGCAATTTGCCTCCCCTTCAGAAATCTATACCTCAGTCATACAAATCTCTTGGGAACAAGCCTGGATCCAGGATACACTGAGAGTCCCCTTCACTATGTGGAGTATGGAGAGGCTGGCCAGGGCAGAGGAGGTGGGTTCAGCGGGGAGCAGAACAAGTGAATACTTGAATTAGGAGATTTACTAAGCAAATGGAAAACAAACAGTGTGTTAGCTTTCCATGTCTTTTTAGAATTCTTAAGTGTTCATGCATTTGTGCTGCAGGAACATATGTCCTAGACAAACATGTTGTCCTTCATGTGCTTAGTCAATCCATTCTTTGCTTTACTTACTCATATGACTTCAGACACTATTTCTCTTTCTGTATGGCCATATGTTAATGATTCATAACTGTAAAAAATGTGCTTACAATTAGTCCTCCAGATGCAACACACAGACTACAGCAACCTCAACCAGTCTGGAGTGGACAAAGGATCTTCTCTCGTTGCAGTCCTCTCTGCCTCCCTGCCCCCGCTTAACAAGTCTGCACCAGCGGTGGAGCTTCTAGTGTTTTGTATACACTTATTTTCCATTCAGACCTTTTCTGTTTTCCAGAGTACCTCCTTTTCTGGCATACGTTTACTTTCCTCCCTGTCTTTTCTTATAATAGTTGGCATAGGCAAAATTTATCCACTTACTGTGAAAAGTCTATTATCTGCTCTTCCCCTGCGTGCAAAGGGGCACTCTATTCCAATACTTCCTTGTCGTAGCCAGAAGCCACTAAAGTCCTAAGGAAAACAACTTTTTTTAAAACACTGACTCTGTAAAACAATTATCCTTTCACAAATGCACAGTGTTAAAGGCCTGTTCCTGTTCGACTTGGAGGCAATCTGGTTCTAAGAACAAGAACATTTTCTGCATTTCTTAAAAAGGCTCAGGATAACTGTAAGTAACTTTTAGTGTCCTCGGTGCATTTTTCTTTCACGAAACCTTTCATCTTCTGCATCAGGACAGCTGCATCTGCAGGTTGTGCACAAGCACAGGGAGCAGCAGCTCAGGAATCAAGCTCTCGAAGAGTCCGAATTGTGCATCTTTCTGGAAAGGGCTCACGGGCAGCCACGCGCCTGCTGCTGGAGGCACAGCGAACAGGTACGGTACATGTGGAATCAGCAGGCTTGTTAGGGAGCCATTGGTCTGCAGGGATTTTGTATGACCATCTTTCTGTGATGAGCTATGCTTTGAGGCTCGGTTTCAGAAAAAGATGGCGATGTTTGGGAATAATTTCTTACAATGCTTCCAGTCAAAAGGACAGGTCAAAGTTCTGGAAAAATAAAACTGTGACCATTCAGGGATCTGATGCTTCTCAGTTACATTAAAAAATAAAACCTGGAAGAATGGAAGTTTATACATAACATCAGGTTTCCATACAGTGTTTTGCTATTTGCACTATTAACGGCCAATGTAGGATGTCACCAGCCTAGCAAGACCACAGGAAAGCAATGTGAGCCAAAGTTCCTGAAAGGGAGTAAAGCATATGGTCTCTGATCAACTCGTAAACACAAGATGATGAGAGAGGAGGAATACTTTGCCTGGCTTGGGCTATTCTATTCTATGCTACCTTAGCTTGGATGTAAGCTGTATATGGAAAGGCAACAACTGATCACCAGGACTAAGCAGAAGAGACCAGCAACAGGAAAACAATCTAGCAGGGGATGGGGTGCATCACACATCAATACGTCTCATGGCAGGTCTGCTTAAGGCAAAGGGAGGATTACAGCCCGCTCCTCAATGAGACATGCAGCACAATAGTGCCGAACTGTTCTTTGTAAGACAGCATGTGTGATCCTTTTTATTTTATTTTAATTTTAAGGAATGGTCGTCTGAGCCCAGGGGATGGTCGTCTGAGCCCAAGGGATGAACTGTTAACACTAAAAGGACAGTCACTTAAAGATCTGTCCAGCAAGGAGACTGAGACTCTTATTCACCCAAGGACACAGCTGATGAACTTCATGATGTCCAGCAAAGTAAGCATCAAAGTTGTGGTCCCCTCCCACAACGGTGGGGTGATTTGACAACATTTACTTGAGAGAGATGGGGAATTTGTGCATCAGACATCTGAAGAACATGGTTTTGCTCTTCCTGACAAAACCCCAGACCTCTTGTGGTCAGACGCTGGTGACTTTCAGCATAGTTTTTTTCCCAGATAAACAGAGGCTATGGGGAGGCCGAGGCCCTGGGAAATTCTAGCAAGGGCTGCACAACCCTTCCTTTTAGAAACACACAGCTTGACAATGTTGATTTTCCATTTGGAAGATAAGCAAAAGCAGAAGTGGATTTAAGGGAAGATCCATGAATCCTGAAGCCAGAGAGCAGGGTACTGAAGAAGTTTTGTGGATCTAAGATCTATAGCTAGGAACTTCCCATGGTGAGTATTGCTGGAATTTGCTGCAGAGAGAAGGGAACACGAGAGAGCATTAGCCGGTCAGCAATCCTGGATTCTCACCAAATCGTTCAGTGATCTTTTAATCTTTCTTTCATAGAGTCCATTTCACTGGATTAGGCATTTCATTTCAGGTTTCTTGTCCTCTCATCCCCATCCAAACTAGATGGTACCAAAGGCTCTTCACTTGCAAATTCTAGAGCAAATCTGAGGATGATGACTGGACAGGGTTAGTCCCCTAACACACATTTACCACTTTGAAGCCAACAGAGCTCGGCCAGAGATTTGTTGCAGACTTCAGATCATTGTATTCAAGGAAAAAACAAATGCACTTCTTGTTCTCTGCAGTAGGGTCACACAGAAAGCTCTGATATAAACCTAGACTGAGAAAATACACCTGACTGTAGCTACTATCAGATCTGAAGAGAATGCACCCCTTTCTAGGATGGCAGAGGACAACTGTCTTACCCAGATGTCTCCTGGATTCTGCCAAGATTTTCATTTATTTTCTCTCCTTTAAATGCCTAAATGGCCAGAAAGGAACTATATTCAACTCTTGAAGCACAAGACCACCCAAGAGACAGCCAGGTGAACCGTGCATTTAAAGAAAGCCTGCACCAAATTAATTAGGGGTTAATAACAGAGGCTTTTAAAACTAGCTAGCTTGACAGGAGACACATTGCAAAATCATTTTCAAAATGCCTCTTTAAGGATGTTCTCTGCATTTTTTATTCTGAAGAGCTCCACAGCGAAGTAGGATTTTGCTACTTAGCAATGGGTCCACCTGCTGTCAAAGAGGAAAATGATCATATATTAGTTGAATCTCCAAACAGCACTGCTAAAATCAGACTGCGGCAAGAAAGTGTCTTGTTTGGCTCCAGATAGATTAGAACACATAAATCCTGCTCTGATGCTGCTCTTGTGGCTTTCTCAGCCCTCGCAGAACAAAACCCTTTTATATTTGGAGTTTTGCTATATTTCAATCAGTTTCTGTATGATGCCTGTATTTAGAAATGTTTTTCCTTTAACTGTGATTCCCTCAGGATCAACGGCATTCCCTGTGTCACAACAGAAGCGGGACTGTCAGGAACCACGCACATCCAGAAATTATTCCTAACATCAGTTGTTGCTCAGATACAATCATTTATATACTTTCAAACCGCTCTAAAAACTTGCATTTAGAAACCAAACATTTTATCGGCAAGTTTTGAAATACTAGGATTAGAGGGCGTATTTTCAAAAGCAACTCAAATTTTTCAAGCGGAAGGGGGTGAATTTTTTGAAAAAACTCAAGTCTTGTCCTTAAAGGTTTTTAAACACGCAGATCATATTTTGACTAAAAAGCATCCCTCTGAAATCAGTAGAAGTTAGGCACCTATCCACCATTGCGAAGCTGGGCCTAAGAATTCTCCTTTTGAAAATAATACCCTTCTAAGGTGATGGAAACTGAATACCCCAAAGTGCCAGTTATCTCCAGAAAATGACCCAGCATGGCTACAGTTTATTGTACATCAAAATATTAGTTTGTTCGAACCACCTAGGGATACCCAATTAAATTTCTATTGATTTTGACTAAAGAATCTATTAATCTCTTTTTACTTTGGCAAGTTATAATCACGTTTATAACAAAGTTTTGAGCTGCATTCATCTTTACAAATGCATTTATTTAAAATAATTGATTTTGCTGTTTTTTTTTAATTCAGGTTGAAATATGTGCAAGTCAAATTAGGAGAAGTTTTGGTTTTAAGTTTAAATCACTTTCGAGAATTTCTTGCATGGCAATAGCCTTATTCCTCTTTATTTATTTATTGTAGGAAACACCAACCTGTAAGGAAAGGCCTTTGGAAGCACTAAATGGCTTTCTGCACAGTAAAGCTGCTTGTCAACGGACTCGCAGTAACTCAACCAGTAAGTTGCAAAGAAGTAATCTTTTTACTCATAATATTCAGGGAGTGCACAGCACTTTATCCCGTGATGTTACTGCAGCGTTGGAAGAAATTGCAGTTATTCTCCACTTTTACTCTGGGGTTCTCAGCTAAGAATTGCTGAGACGTAAAAGCATCAGCATTTATATTCGCGATATTCTACAATAGTGTTTTGTGCACAAGCATTCAATTTTATGTGTGTTTGGTTGGTTGGTTTGGGGTTTTGTTTGTTTGTTTGTTTTGTGGTTTTTTTGTTGTTGTTTGAGGTTTTTTTTGTTGTTTTTTGTTTGTTTTTTTAAAGTTATATTCTCAAAGGCCAATGCTTTTTCAGTAGGAAACGTTTGCTTTTGACTATATTTAACATTAACGGCTATCTGCCTAGTATGGATTGAAAAGATCACTCCCTTCACCAAGAGATTTGCAGGAGGAAAAGCATTTCTAAGTAGCATTTACCTGACAAAATGAATATGCAGAAATGTCCATCACTTGCAAAATAACACAGCCTCTCTCTCCGCAATAAGCAGGTGTAAACCCATACTGGATGGGGGAGATGGACTGCACAGCACCCCGGCCAGCTGTGCCCTTCAGGGACAGGCAGCCCCACGCCCTCAACACCAGCCGCAAATCTCTTTCCCAACAGCTGGAGTGCTCTGGAGGGAGAGTCCCCGTAAGTGTTGCAGGAAATCGCCTGAAAACCGCACAAAACTCCTTCAAAACTCTGAAATTCTGGCTGCTGTTCCACACACCTTGGCATCTGTTAGTTTCGCTTTGCTCCATTTAAGGTGTTGAGCTCTCTTAGGTTTGTAATGAGCATGGATTAAGTCTGTCCCCAATGAACTTCATGAACAGCTTTCGGTAACGACTTTTGTTAGTGCTTAAATTAGTTTGTAATACCCAATTCCCTGTTGAAATAGGAGATTTTCATTAAATATTTCATTAAATGTCCATTAAAATAGGTCAAATCTCAGAGGCTGGAGTTAAGAAATCCACTATCTGTGGAATGGAGGTAGGAATAGCACTGAGAAATTGCTTACCTAGAATATCAAGCAAAGAGGAGGTGCTTCACTTCTTCCAGATGTAGAAAGAAGCCTATGTGACAGCTTAATGGAGGCAGTAGAGGGTATTTCGCAGTCTGAAGAACTTTTGTGAGCGCTAATTCCTATTTTGGGGGAAATGCTGAAATCAGGTTGTGTTTGTCCCAATATAAAGTTATGTAGTGGCAAGATGAGGGAAGGGGTTGGAATTTCTTGTTTCTTAGTTCAGTTCTTAGGGGCAAATATGATAATACTTGTTTAGGATACCTAAAGGCCACAAATGGGATTTTGACATGGAGAAGCAAGTGGAAGCACAAACACATCTTTCTACACCATCACACCACTTCAATGGCCAACATTCTAGTTTTGCTCTAGTTTAATTACTGCAGGACACTTTCAGTGAGCAGTGAGTTATTGCCTGAACAAGCAGCTTCTGAAAATTAGAGAGAATTGATTTTTTTTTTTAAAAGAAATATTTAGTACCATTAGTTATAAACATGAA
Organism: Patagioenas fasciata; assembly: GCF_037038585.1. NCBI lineage: Eukaryota > Metazoa > Chordata > Aves > Columbiformes > Columbidae > Patagioenas > Patagioenas fasciata. The sequence goes on from NC_092531.1 coordinate 22,230,946, forward strand.
AATTTGAAGTAAACAAGTTGTCCTAATGCATGTCTATGAATTTCTGGCGCGGTTTTAAAATTATTATTATTATTATTATTATTATTATTATTATTATTATTTTAATGTTCACAGGCAATTTCAAGGCCATCTAGATCACTAAGCACTGCACAACTAGTACACACGTCCTGCGGCTCACAGGCATCAGTAATCTCAAACATCGTATTGATGAAAGGACAAGGGAAGGTAAGACTGGTTCTGTTGATTTACCGTAGAGTTTTACTCCATTTCACAAATGTAAACTGCAAAGTGCAGGGAAGTGACTTCACGTGTTCAGGTTGCTACTTCTGGGTTGCAAATTTGTGATTAGTTATCATTCACTTGCTTTTGTTCATGTTCTGAAGTATCTCTTTGCTAAAGCACAGTTTTCGGGTTCTAATAACAGCTCCACATCAAGCTACCAACACCACCACTGAGGTTCACTGCTGCCCTGTTTTGGCAGCTGGAGGTAGGCTTGAAATCATAAACTCTGTGTCATCTGCAAGTTGCACTCACACAGCAACCCCAAAGCTTTCTTCAAGTCAGAGTTGAGCCATAAAGGCAGTTCTGTTGAGAAGGAAAACAACTACCAGGAATGCACATGATCTCAATAAAAAACAATAAACATTTGAAAAAATAAAACAAGAACAACCAAGCAACCAAATGACCACAAAGCCTGGAGAAAGACAGAATAATATGCTTAAAAGAAGAATACAGAAGCTATGAACATAAACACATAGCTTTTGAACTTGTTGGATAAGGCTCTGAATTTGTTCATGAATAACCTTTCCAGTAAGAATATTTACTATTTTATTTATAACTATTTAAGCTGTGAGATGAACCTCAGGTATCATTCCATGAAGTAGGATCATCATCATAATTCACAAAATAATTATTTCTTTTCTGTATTTTGGAAGTTTATTAGGATGTTATCAGCACAGTACTTTTACTTTACATTTGAGGGACTCTAAATGGCTCCAGAGGCGTGACTTTGTCTTGTAACATCCTTCTAAGGATAGCAGGTGGTGTTTTATTTTTATATAAGGGAAAAAAGGTCAAAAAAAGTAGATAAGTATCTATCTATGAAGGTCTGTTGGTGCTGCTTAAATTGACAACATACAATAACTCTGTGTGGTAGAGGGTAAGAGAGAGAGATCTCCATGACATCTCCACTCGTGTGTCTGAAATCAGTAGAAATATCAGAATCTCATGTGTTTTTTTTTTTAATCAGACTCATTTATGGGAGAGAATATTAAGGAGAAGAACAGATAAATTCATCTCTCGAGGCTGCTGTTGGATCAAGGGGAAAAAAAAACTAGACACCTTCCTGTGTGTTTGTAATAATGAATTGATTGCAGCAAACAAAAAGCAAATCATGAGGGTATTCTGCCGAAATTCTAAATTGATTATACTACTGGTATGCAGTTAACTCTTTTTTAATGGATTATGCTATTCCATTTGTTAATGCTGCCCACATAGGTAACGCAGAAGAAACTGTGAACGAATCATTATGAGAACTGAACATGGGCTCTCACACGCTGTTTTTCTTCATAAATTAGGGTTTGGGCTTCAGTATTGTTGGAGGGAAAGACAGCATTTATGGACCAATAGGCATCTACGTCAAAACCATCTTTCCTGGTGGAGCTGCTGCTGCTGATGGAAGGCTACAAGAAGGTGGGAAATCCTTCTTTTCTCCCTTTTCTCACTCCAGATTCCCAAAGAATTAAAGATTAAAGTGAAGCTGAAATGAGCCATAAGTGACTTCTACACCTGCATCCATTATTGTGTTTGTAAGACTCTTTTTGTGTACATTTATGTATCATGTAACTTACTGCACAATACAGTAGTAGTAACACAGTACATTTTTTTCTCTAAAAACAGGTGATGAAATCCTGGAACTGAATGGAGAATCCATGCATGGATTAACACATTATGATGCTTTACAAAAATTCAAGGTTACGTACTGTTCTTCCAGCACAATTTCTGTCTGCACACAATGTGCACGTGAACTCAACTGATTCATTCATTCCCTTTTCTTTCTAGCAGGCCAAAAAGGGTCTTCTGACACTTACAGTCAGGACAAGCTTCAGCCCACCTCATTCTGCTTCCAGTTGTCTGTCACCCCACTTGTGTCACTCACTGAACTCCAGTACATGCATAACCAAAGAAAACAGCTCTTTCAGTTCAGAAAGGGCAGCGTTCTCATTAAGTGCCACAAAGCCCAATGACAGGGTCATAATGGAAGTTACCCTAAACAAAGGTAAGTGGTAAAATTAACTGAGCACTGGCAAACAAGGCACTGATTGATTGGTTGCTCTCTGAATGTCTTTCCTCACTAACCTGATTCCTTTCCTGAATTAAGTTTTTATAGTACCCTAAATCAGATCTTGGTGCCCGTCAATGCACTAAGTGTGAGAAAGTATATTTCTTGGCAACAGCTACCAGTTATTAAGTAGATTATGCAGCCCACCAATAATTATGCAAGCAGCCCATTTCATTATTGAAAAGGCTCAAAACCAAATAAAATACATATCTATATCTTCTGGTAGTTCTTTTACCTCCTCTCCAATTGTCACCACCTTCCATTTATAACCAACCACTGGCAGAATGAAATAAACTTTTAAACATGGGAACATCAAAGCAACAAACAAAGCAAAGTCTCTCAGAGGTAACAGTGTGACTTACCAAACACAATGTGGGATCCAGAGTGATTGCCCAGAGCAAAAAGGGTAAATTCACAAAAATCTTAAACTGTATTATACAAAACAGAAAGAGGATTGAGATGATACAGCAAACAATAGGCACACATGTGTAACTTTTTTTTTCTCTCCTTACTTTTTGTTCCTCCTCAATTTTTTTTCCTCCTTTATTCAGTCTCCTTGTAAAGTCATTTGAATTCTTCTGCAATTACAGATATTTTGCAAAATAAACCTGCTTTGCATTATGTCTGTGATGAATTGCAAACCAGATTTTGGAACTCCACAAACAATATTGGTGTGCACTCAATTGAATCATAGGGGAACAAAAAAATAGAAAGAAAACCCAAAAAATATAAAAGCAGTAGGAGTAACAGCTAATATTGAACGATTTAATACTGAATATCTAGTTTGCATAGAGAAAACTAATTAAATTGAAGACAGCTTTTAAAAAGTTCTCTCTAATGTTCCAATGTTTGTTTTTTTTTTATTTTTAATTATTCTTTCAGAGCCAGGTGTTGGCCTTGGGATCGGGTTATGTAGCATTCCCTACTTCCAGTGTATTTCGGGGATTTTTATTCACACCCTCTCACCAGGCTCAGTGGCACATATGGATGGGAGACTCAGGTAGGATGAGAAAGAGTGTCTGTCTTAAACCACAAGGTATTCATTGCTTTATTTTATGGGTTCATTTTTGACCTGCTTGTGCTTTCTGAGGATTTTGGGTTTAAAGCATACCGGAGGGTTTGAGCATGCATATTTAAGATACATCAGGTTTCCAAATAAATCACAACCCAGTGAAATTATTGTCTCTTGGCAATAATGGCAAGCTTTGGGGGTCTTAGACAAGCATATAGAATGCTTCCTGAAGGAGATTTCCAAATGAGAAAGTATCTGGAAAAACCCAAACATATGACATATTCTGGCTTGTTTGAGTGCCAGTTTTTCCTGACACAAGCAGCTCAAATTCTATCACTTCTTGCCTAATAGAAATACAGATTTGCTGAAATTACTTTTACTGGAAAGGTAGAAATTAACTTCATAAGATTTATGACCAATGAGTAGTGCTGAACATATTTAGAATTGAACACAACACAGCATTTTCAATGAAGGCTTTTCGATTAATATTAGGTGCTCTGTAACACCCCTTTCTACATGCCTAAGACCTTAGCTGAGAGAACTGCGGTCTTAGCTATGTGAAAATTTGTATGATGTGAATCACATGAATCTTAACGCACGTAGGTATTTGCAGTAGAGAAGAGAAGGGCAGCCTCAGCTTCCATGTGGGCCTGATTTGGATTTTGCCTAGAAAGATTCAGTCTAGCAGTCAGCAGGATTACTATGGCATCTCAGTAGAATTTTTCTATTAACAAGCCATTCATATGTAGCAGAAACACATCTTTTCTGACCTTAAATAAATCTAGCAGACCATAAAGACAGGAAAGGTGAAGCATTGACTTGAAAGGAAGGAAGGAAGATGTAGGTGGAAGCAGCAGTTGAGCTGCCTACAGCAGAAAGATCAGACACAAAGTGAGAATAGCTGAAGAAAGCTCAAAGGTTGCATGCAACAAGGCAGTTGTATCAAAAACCTTGACATCCAGCTCATTCTCATTTCATTTTCTCTAACAGGAACAGAGACATACAATGGTTAATCTGTGATTGAATTAAAGGTCAACCACATGAATTTGCTTGTGTATATGCACATGGGTGAGGCAAGGTTGAGAGGAAAAGAAAATCTGTTTTGTTTACATCCTCTCTTTTTTAACATCTCTGTAGGTGTGGAGATGAAATTATTGAAATTAATGAAACTTCAGTACAAAATACAACTCTCAATGAAGTTTACGCTGTGCTAAGCCATTGCAATCCTGGTGCGGTGCAGATTATTATCAGCAGACACCCTGAGCCACAGGTAGCAGACTCTTCTTTCTGCCTTTTGATAAAGCACACGTTGAGAACTAAGACTCAGTGATGGAGCAGGAACTAATCTAAAAGAGGTGGGAAAATGTTGATAACAAAAGACGCTGATCTCTTTACAAGCAGTGTTGCATACAAACAAACCTGAAATATAATCTTGAAAAAGTCTTAAATACGATCATGTAAAATGTAAAGATCATTGCAGACAGTCTTGCATGAGTTTCATACGCTGTGAATAAGGAACCTACAGAAATACCATATAAGGAATAAATGAATATATATATCTTATTCAAGAAAGAATTCCGAATAATAAGAAAATAATTTGAAAGGAGGAATATACTGCCCTCAAAAAAAAAAACCAAAAAAACCCCAAATAAATGTTAATATACCCATCTTTCAGTAATTAAAATTTAGGTCTTGCCCAGCCAATATTTGTAGTTAAATTAATATTCAAGTATTTTATTCTTGCAAGATTTTTCTGCAAAATGCTTCCCAACATCAAATACTGTATAAATGATTATCAAGTTTAAATTGTTGCATAAATGATAATAGAAACATAGTATTAAATGATATTATACTGATAAATCCAGAACTCCATTCACAGTGAAATATGCAAAAGAATATTTATCTTGGAGAGATCTCATTTTATCTAAAAACCGATATAAACAGCAATCCAGAGATATACTTTAGCTCCACTGGAATATATACAAATCTAATGGTGTGCACTTAGCTTTAAAATTAGCTGATGTGTGGTATAGCTATGTCCACTCATTTCCATTAGAGAACTTGCAGGACTTGGAAATCTTTGTGAAAGCAATAAATGTTTAAGTGTTACTCACCCCACAGCAATCTCTTGAGAGTATAATGGCACAATATTTCCTAGGTGTCTGAGCAACAGCTAAAAGAAGCTGTGGCACAAGCTGTAGAAAACAACAGATTTGGAAAGGAGAGACATCAATGGAGTACTGAAGGTAAGGGAAGAAATGCATTCATTGAGACATGGTAATTTTGACTTAAAAGACAGACAGGGTGAGTACACGGTGTGTTAGAACCCTTGGTAACAGTCAAGTAACCCAGAGCAGAAAGGAAGAGGAGGAAACCTCACAGGACAGTGCTCCTAAAGTGCCTCCTAAGATACATTACCACAGTGATGAGAAAAGCCCACACCTGGCTGATCGTCAGCAACAATTTCTGTGCAAACTGCCTCTTGCTCTTTCTCATCCTTTCCAGCTCATAACTTCTGCTTAAAGCTTTTCAAACAATTGTCAGCAGGTGACAGGACCATGATAACAAGGAACTGCACAGTGCAGGTGATGTTCTGGGGACAAATCCCCTTCTGAGGAAAGGCATATGCAGTCATGTTTGGAGCTATTTGCCCAGTTCAGCTGTGACATCCTCTCACAGTAACATATTGCAATGATATTCCTCTTAGCATCCTCATTTCTTCTAAAGGACCAAAGGTAACAGAATCATCATCAGCAAAACTATACTGCTGATATATATAGATATATAGATATATAGATATAGATATATATATCTATATCTATGGGGAAAATGTAACATTATTTTGCTGTCCAAGAATGTAACTCTTGACTCTTCAATCTGCAAGCCTTTAGTGCATAAATCACACCTTTGCATCCACTGGTGGTGGTATTAGCTGCAAATTTAATCAGCTGAATCTTAGCAGTGAGCACTTTGCATGTATCTGAACAGATGTTTTGAACATATTCCCGATACAGGTGTTAAAAAACTAGAAACGAGCTGGCATGGGAGACATCCGTGTGAAAAACATATTGAAAGGAACGCTGCTTATTGCAACCGCAGGACACAGAAGCTAATGACCCGCTCCAGCAGTGACAGCAGCTACAACCCCAGGTCCTCATGTAGCAACAGCGCTGGGTACCAACTGACCGACTTGAAAGGAAGAGTACATAGCCTTGATGTACCCATCACCAGACAGCCTGGCCTGCTGTACTCATTGTCCGGTAACAACTCAGAGAGAAATTCCCCTCCTACTTGTAGTGAGAGAGGTCAGCCCTTGCAAAATGCTAAGAAATCATCAGAGATCCTCGTTAGAAAACCTAAATCATCAAAGCCCAAACCTCCACCAAGAAAATACTTTAAGCAAGACTGTACATGTAATGACCAGTGTAACGTAGACAGAAAAGAAAAGCTTGTATCCGAAGCGGCTGTATCACCTTCTGCAAGTGTTCAGGTAAAGCCACATTTCTCTTGTGTTTGAGTATTTGTGAAGTGGGGACAGAGGAAGGCAAAGTGACTTTGTATAATGGCAGGAAAAAAAGCAGGGAAGAAAGAGGAAGTATGCGTGGATATATGAGAACTGGGCGAAGGGAATGAGGCTCAAGTATGTGCCTTAGTGAACCCAGTTTAGGTCAAAATATGATGTTCAAAATAAGGTCAGAATGCAGAAAAGTGAAGGAAATTTTCTTTCATATCAAGGAATCTGAGTTAAAATCCCAGTGAGAGCAGCAGCGAGAATGAACTTGAGTCCCTCCCTGTCATTCCTAATGAACAAGTGCCACCAGTGGACCCTTTCTGGTTCCAGTTCGGCTCTGGGCTGGCACTGGAGGGGGTTGCACAGCCTCTGATGTCATCTGGGTATGGTTGATCCCAACCTCAACACTTAGAGAGGCAAATCATTTATGAAGCTAAGAAGTCACGAAACAGCTTGTTCGTTACGGTGGTGGATTTCGGTTGGAAGAAAGCACTAACATTATGTGCAGCAGGTAGTGTTGGGCTCACATACATTTCTAGAGACCAGGAGGTAGTAAATAAACTCATTTAAATTGCGAGGCATACACATATTTGTTGATAAGCTACAGTATTTCAAAGCTAAGTATGTATTTGTGCGTTACTAAATTTCAGTTCCCTCTCACCTAAGATAGATCAGAAAGGCTGTTTCACATTTGCATGAGTGTGAGGGATTGTGAGATCTGCACGCTGAAATGAAGTTGTGGTTTGTTTAAAAAAGAAACCTCTTTCCCCTGGGTTTAGTAATACAGCAGCAGAGACAAGCAGATCTCAATGCAATGCAACCAAAACCCCACACAGTTCCCAAAATGCAGAGATCAAAATAAAAAGACACAGCTCAGACTGAAGTCCAAGTATAATGTTAATATCCAAGAAAGCTTTGATCCAGCACCTCAGGTAAGGTCACACGATTACCATCCCCTAAAAAGAGAGCAATACAAACATATTCATCAACAGCTACCAGAAAATCAACTTTCTGTAGTAAAATTCTGGCAACTACCTACTTGTTCAACTTATCACTGCATGCAACTTATTATTCTTCGGTACTCACTTATTCTAAATGATAAGGAGAAAAAATAAATCAAGATCAACGAAGTCTATGAAAAGTCAAGCTCTGTTAACGCAGATAACTTCTTCTAGTAAGTCTGTATATCCCAGGGCAACAGCTCCTTTAAGTCCCCAGGAGAGAGGGTTTCTTGTCAGAATGTATTTCAGGTCAGTAAGAGAAGATTTTATTACTGCTTGCCTTTTTTTTTTCACCTTTATTCCAGAAACATTTCATATTAGTCAGTTTAAGGCCTGCATGCACTGTATCTGGGGGTTCTGCAGGCTGTAAGGTTGTTTTTACAGAACCAAGAATGCTTAATTGATATTTTCAGCTATGCTTTAAACTGCATCAATAAAAAGGAAGGTATAACTGCCATCAGTGAAGAGCAAAGACCAAACTGTCTGTTACTAGTGCTTCCAAATTAGCTACTTTATTTACTGACCGTCTGACACCCATATCCAACAGCAATAGAACACAAGCCCAGCTTTATTGGAAGACCCCAGTAAGCGGGGGATGGAGAAAGCTTTTCCTAGAATATGAAAACTACATAACAAACACCACCACATTACAAAAACAAACCAACCCCCAAACCAAACAAACACGTCTCCAAACCAAAATAAACCCAAAATGCCAAACAAATAACCAAACCAAATCAAAACCAACCAACAATCTAAGAACTTGTTCGATCACTAATTTTTTCAAGCCAATCTTGTTTGTTTCTAGACCTTCACTCTCTATGCTGTTTGGTTTTGGTTCCTGTTAGTAATTGTGGAGCTTAACTACATAGCAGAATGTCCAGTGTCAGAGCAGAGCAGATGGTAACTCGGTATCATTGGCTACAAAGGCAAATTCCAGATTACATTTTATTGATGCTGAGAGCGGCATTTACTGCAACCTCAAACTAATCCTCTCACCCTGTTTCCAGCCAAAAACAAGAAAGGGAGAGCTCTGAAACTGCAGCAACAAATTAGCTGGTGCTTAATGGCAAAAAGCTTCAACAGAAAAGATAGTTTAACAAGAAGTTAGAGGAAATTTGCATGACTGCTTTGCAAAAGTCTACTGAACAGCTGATTTTTTTCTAAAAAAAGATAATTATAGTAGGCAGTCTTTTAGCTTATGATAAGGTTTAGTACTATTTTTTTGAGATTGTAATTGCATTCTCTCCACAATCTGTTTACAAGTGGAACCATAAAGTATCACGCCAGCACTCTTCAAACACAGAATAAATTAAGTCCTATGAGGACTGCTTCCCAAGCAGAAGTGAAAGCTTGACTTCTATTCAATATTTCTCTTCAGATTAGAAACAAATGATATTTTTTCAGATTCATACATGGTGTGGTTTGCATGATTACATTCTGTCACATTTCTATTTCCTGTTTGTTCAGCAGGAAGCTGGAGAACCAGCGCTAGAGAGACATCAAACTGATGTAACCCAGAGTGTCTTCACCACTTCTCCCACAGCGTGTGGTACCGGCCGCATCGCCACTGGTCCAGCGGGCAGAGATCAAGAGAGGAAAGCAAATTCAGGTACGTTTAATTCCATAGAATATTTTTTGCAGGTGAACCTAGCGTTCAGTTTGGATTCCAAACTGGGTATCAAGCTGACTTCACAGTCCTCTTTAATTGTAGACTTCAACCCCTATCTGTAAATTTTATGGTGAGCAGATGAGATTTCAAATTACTGATTAATCTTTAAGAATTTACGTTAGTGGATAGGCATATCCTTGCTGTATTTCTCCAGGCGGAATTCCTTATTTATATTGAAAATTTTATATTAAAAGGTTAGTTTTAGCGTTTCTAAAGTACATTTTTATGCATAGTTTCAAGGCTCAAATTTTGCAATGGTATAAACCGCTGATAATAAGTTAGTATCTTGTTGTGCTAGTTAGAATTAAGGAAACCTAGTGTTAAGGGAACTAGACAACTCTTACAACCTAAACTGTAAGTAATTCTATAACTTTTGGCTCAGATCATTTAAAAAAATGTTACCTTAAAAAATATTTTTATTCATACTGAAACAGATAACAGTAGCTGTGTAACTGCACAAACAACAGTTTGCTGCCCTTCAGCTCTATCACGGCTGACATTAAAATGCTTAATCAGTCAGTGATGTTAAAAATATTCCTACTTGACAATTAGGTTTTTACTTGCTAGAAAATGCAACATGAAATGCCTGCACAAATTTAAGGAAGCATAAATATTGATCAAAGGTCTTCAGAGGAGAGTCTTCTTAGAGTGGCCTATACTCATAGAGGTACAAAAGGAAGAAAATACTTTTAAAAAGAATTTACTGTAACACCAACTTTTTCACAAGGCTGTGAACAACACTAATTTCAGTCTTCTTGTTTTAAGTGTTATATCCTATATTGTGACTTCAACATTCCAGAACTTCAGGTTACCTTTAGAAGTTGCAGGCCCTTTAGAAAAGAGATTTTGAATATAAGCACAGAAGAACCTTGTTTTTCAGTTAATTTCAGTGTTGAGAACTGGAACTTGTGGATCAAGAGATGTGAATTTTGGAAAGGTTTAAACTTTTCAGAAGCTTTAAAAAATACCTATTGGAAGATTGAACTAAATTCAAATTTAATGAATTAATAACAATGCATAGATAAGGGACAGAGAAGGAGACTTTTTTATAATCAATGTTTTTCTTATACAGGGTGTCCACTTTCATCAGTACAAAGGCCTATACTTAAAAGACAAGCACGGGTAGATTATAGTCTTGATACAACAACAGAAGACCCTTGGGTTAAAATTTCTGACTGCATAAAAAGCTTATTTAACCCTACCATGAGTGAAGACAACGTCCACTTAGATTTGCAACCTGGCATCGACACAAATAAAGAGAATCAAAATCAAAGCAGCTCGGAGACAGTTTTGAAGAAATCAGAGTCAGAAATAGTCAGCTCAAAAGTGCTAAAATCCGACGAAAATGACAGCGTGAAAAAGGGTCCTCCTGTTGCACCTAAGCCAGCCTGGTTTCGCCAAAGTCTGAAGGGACTGAGGAAAGCAAATTCAGACCTGAAAGCACAGTCAGACCAAAGTCCTCCTGACCTCGAGAGTGTTTCCAGCAAAGAAAGGCAATCCAGCTTATCCCGTGTCTCTCCTAGGGGATCATCAATAAAACAAAGAATAAGCTCATTTGAATCCTTGAGTGCTCCACAGTCACCTGAGAAAATACACCGAAGGTTTAGCCTGAAACCATCAGCCCAGAAAGAACCCTGTCCCACTGCAACAGGGTCAGAAGTGGCTCCGGCCCATTTAAGCCAAGCCTTTCTCCAGCATTGTGAAACAAGCCCACAGTCTAAGTCATTTGTGGTCACAGGTACCAAGAGCCTGGACAGATCTTCCTCTCCCAGGGAGGTCCCTGCAGCTGGCTCAGAGAAAAGCAACGATGCCAACGCTGACAATTCCTTGGGTCTCTTAACTACAGAAGCTGTTGCAACTCCTCATCTTGTATCAGTAGCGAAAGCGCACAGCCTAAGATCACGAAGCTTCCCACTTACTGCGTCCCAGTCTTGTGAGATGATGAAGCCGTATGCTGAGAAGTGTAGCAAAATCTATTCCATCAGTAGCCAGGTGTCATCTGCTTTAATGAAATCTTTGCTTTGCCTTCCTCAGTCTCCAGTCTCTTCTGGAAACAGCGCATGGGAGACTCTGGACACATTGTCTCAGTCCTCCGTGGAGGAGGATGGGACTTCACGCTCACCTACAAGTGAGAATCACCACCTGGACACTGGATTTTCACTGAAGTAAGATACCATATTTAAAAATCAGATTTGCAGGTCAGCATTGTTGAGAATCTGTGCTGATCCATGGATAGATTAAGATTCTAAGGCAGTAGCAGACAGTAGTAAAGCACAGACTAAGTCAAGAACTTTTTAAAGCACGAAGGTTGGATGACTCGCATGACTGTTATGCTGATTTTTCATTTGTGCTATATAAGTGCATGTGTATTTCAAGCTTCCTCCTACTTAAGGAGGAATATTTCTAGCATCTCCATGATAAAGGAGATTTAAATCTGGTTTTGCCTGGCGCCTGATTATTCCTATTCTTTTATCTGATAGATCCTCCTTCTGTTAGGCTAACATGATTAATTTACATTTGTATCTATCACAATTTTTATTATAGGAGCTACCACCCCAATTAAATGCTGATAAGACCAAAAGAGCACTGCCTCAAAATTGTGCTATGCTTTTGTGGGTATGTTCTTTCATAACTAATATGCCTTTTTTATTCTTGTCACCACGGGGCAGCCTCTCCGAGTTGAGAGAATATACTGCAAGCCTAGCAGACAGCGAGAGAGAGGAACAGGAACGTGGCTCACCTCAAGCATCCGGCACGTCAGGGCAGTCCGTCATCTCCCTGCTGTCCCCCGAGGAGTTAGCAAAGCTTATAGAGGAAGTCAAATCGCTAGATGAAGCAACCTTAAAGGTAAATCTGCTTTTTCTCTTTGTGCAAGTGTTTCAGAAAGCTGTGGAGTGGATGTGTTTGGTTAATCTTTGCAACTTGATATTATAAGAAGTAAAACAGTCATCTCAATATGTACCAGTAGTAATGGTTAGCTCAAAAATCTCAAAGAAGTCTTCGAAAGACAACTAAGCAAGAGTAATATCCATCTATCTAATGGGATAGCAGTTATTCAGCAGGTGAGGTCAGTGCATGCAGAAGTAGGTATTGATATTTTGGAGGCCTTTCTTTTCATTTGAGTTGCCAGTCTGAGATACTCAATGCCTCATTTTTGGGATACTGAGCAATCTTTAGTCTTACTGGGTTCATCTAAAATTGTGATAAAGCTCAGAATAAGTCAAAATGAAGGTTAAATACGTGCATTCCAGACTTTAAGACTGCTCACACTAAAAGAAAAAGCAGATAACATCCAGAACTCTGCATTGAAAACAGTTCAGCTTCTGCTGGCAGCTGCATGCTGGTGGTGGTAAGACACTCCAAGCTGTGAAAGAGCAGCATAACTGCATTAATGCACCAACAAACCAGAGTTAATATGGTTTTTGCCCCTTAGCTGGCAGCAGTGGCACGTGTCCCCAGTTAGTCCTGGTTCGTGTCTGTACCACACAGAGCGTGAGCAGCGAATTCATCTCTGCCTTGCAGAGTGCTGGCTAGACATATCCTCATGTCAGACAGATTCTTACGGACTACATCAAACTTGGCCAGTGTGTTGCAAACAAAAGCAGTTTGACGAGCAGGATTTACAAAAGCTGAGTTTTGTGTCAATTTCTGTTTCTTGTTGACATCCCAAGTCAATGTTTTTGGTCTGATGAGCAGTAAAAGCTCTGTTGCAATGTTACCTTCAATGGGACATTAGTCTCATACTAAGTCACCTGTTTTCATGGAACTTTCAGGGCAATCTCTGAGCAACAGGTACCCAGATTCGATTTGGAAGGAAATTTGATTCAATCGTGTAAGGAAATTCCACAATCGAATTCTATTGTGGATGGATTCGATTGTGGAAGGAAATGACACCCTATCAAAAGATGCAACTACAGTTGCTCTCATACTGAACATGATTGCAAAATTGTGGTCATGAGGTTCCTTAGGAAACTTGGTTAAACAGGAGTTGTTACCCTATATAAACTCGTCTTGGGTACAACACTGTCAGAGACAGTTTACCCACTACTAGAACATGGCTAAAAAATAAAAATAAGACTGAAAAGCAATTTCTAAGCTGTGACACATATCCACGTGAGTTGTATGCCAGATTCTTCTTCCACTTTTCCAATGAAAAGGTCCTCTAATATGTCTCAGCAATATTTTCTGTTTCTACAGTACCTGATATCTATACTCTTTCATATCATTCAATTCCTGGTCCAGATCCAACTGATAACCTGTTTACCAAACCAGAACAATTTTAGACACAAACTAATGTTTTATAAAAATGGGTAACTGACAGGTAAATTTGATAGAAACCAATTACTAAACATGTCTCAGTATTATGCTTATGCCACTAAGTATCATTATAAAATACACAATAGACAAAAAGAAGAGATGCTGATTTTCCAATCATCTTGACATATCTGTTGGGAACTTCTTGACATTATTTCTTTCTCTGCCTAGGAATTTGATGACATTCATGTTACAATTTTGCACAAAGAGGAAGATACCGGGCTTGGATTCAGCCTGGCAGGGGGCATTGACCTGGAAAACAAAGTGATAACAGTAAGTAGCAGCTTTCTTAAAAATACTCCAAAGGCAACTATTCGATCTAAAAATCTATAACTTACTGCTTTTCTACTACAGAGATAGGTTTTGGCATAATCAAAGTAGACAGCTGTACTGAGACTCAGAAGAATCATGGTCTTAATGGGTGAAAACAGGATCCTTGTGCCCAGAGCTGCCCTCTTCAGGTGATGGGCAGTGGTGTCCCCCAACAGCTCTGCAAGAACAACACATAGCCCTCAGCAGAAAGTAACCAACACCTTATTCACATGCTTCTAGAAGACCATGCAGGGTGGTCAGGAGGAATGAGGTGAGCGTGTAGATGTGTAAGACACCTGGAAGCTAGAGACCAGCTTCGTGCCGCCTTCGTCCCACTAGCAGAGCAGTGAGGGATCAGGAGGCAGTATAGGGAAGGTACGTACCATGGGCAGCAAGGCCTTGGCCATCTGAGACTGGGGTGAAGGAGATTGCCAAGCTGCTTGAGGAGGGCTGTACCCAGGAGAACTTCTCTGTACAAATGTATTCAGCCCTCAGTCCTGAAACTCACTAGAAGCAACATGTTCCTGGCAAAGAATGGAAAATGCACGTGGTAAAATGTATTAACTGAGTGATCTATTTATTTGTCCTTTTTTCTCTCTTTCCTTGCGTGTGTGTGTGTGCTGACTGGGCTCTTCAATAGGTTCACAAAGTGTTTCCCAATGGACTAGCGTCTCAGGAGGGAACTATTCAGAAAGGTGATGAAGTACTATCCATTAATGGAAAGTCCCTGAAAGGTGCGACTCACAACGATGCCTCAGCAATCATGCGACAGGCTCGACAACCCAGACAAGCTGTTGTTGTCACCAGAAAAGCTAAAGATGGAGAAAAAAATCTCAGTGTTTCAATTGACTCCAGTACATCTTCAGTAGCAAGTGATGCCTCACGAGAGTCTGGTAAGTTCAGCGGCGTCACCCTGCAGCCCCCACCTGTCCAGTGTTTACTCACCTCCTGAAATCCTGGGCGTTCATAAAGGAGCTCAGCGTTGGTTGTGTAAATCTGAGAACCACGATTAAAGACAGCACAGTTAATAAAACATTCCTGAAGCTGACGTTTGGAATAACTTTGTTGGAAAGGGAAAGACTTAACAGATTTCTAAAATAAAGGAACCCTCTGAAAAAAAACATGGGATCCTCTGTATAAATGTCTGTAGACATACAACGTTTATTATTGTAATAACACATCTAATTGAAGATATAATCACAACTCAGTGAACAGTGATTCTTTATTCTAATATTATTAGATACTAGTTTACCAGACTTCTTCTCTGTGAAAGAGAATTTCTGTTTGAACAAACAATGTGCTATTGTTTAACATAGCAGATGACTACATATGAAACACAGCAAGGTCAGATTTTTACAGAACCTGTCACATTCTGAAAATATTTATGTGCGTTTTTTGTTTTTCTAAAGCATAACCTAGAGATCTGTAGCTCTATTTTCATACTGCAAATAAACATTCACAGCTTTTTATTTGATAATAATTTCATAACTAACATAAAGACAAATATGTTTACCTTAAATTCTGTTCATTGAACAGATTTTTCTAATTCTAGTAAATGTCACTGGCTTTCATTTTTATATTTCCTCTTTGCCATGAATTCAAACTCAACTCTTTCTCCCCAGCTTCCCAGAGGGCTTTACAATAACAAAATGGGGAATTAAAAACTAGAGATTTCTCTTTCATTTGGCAGCTTATGGTGCCTTTACAAGCAAAACGGAAGTTCATTTTTTGTAACAGATGTTTTGGCTTTCCAGACTGTGTGGTGCCCATCTGCTAACTTTCCATTTGTTTCCAGCAAATGAAGATACAATCTGCACTGTAACCCTAGAGAAAACACCTGCTGGTTTAGGATTCAGCCTGGAAGGAGGGAAGGGCTCTGTTCACGGAGATAAACCCATCATCATCAACAGAATATTTAAAGGTAAACACACATAAATGCATACACAGCAGGTTCTTGGCTGATGCAAACTTGTGCAGTTTATAACTGACTGTTGGCTTATATAAAGAAAATAGTATTTTTTGTAAATGTAGCATTACCCTGTGCACTGCCAGTAATTTGTTGTTTGCTGAGCCCAGGTGGTTTATACCAAACATGCTGGTGACCCTTAAGAAGTGAAAGATCTGTTAAAGACTCCTCCGCACAATGAATTAAAGGAAATCCTTTTTCTTTCTCCAGGGACTGCATTAGAACAAAGCAGCCCTGTTCAGCCTGGTGATGAGCTATTACAAGTGCACACAACTGTCATGCAAGGACTCACTCGTTTCGAAGCGTGGAATATAATCAAGGCATTACCTGATGGGCCCATCACAGCTGTCATCAAGAGGAAGAATCCAAGCTCTGTTACCATCACATCATCTAAAACTTTGTAAGAGGAGGGATTAGACTACTGCCAATATTACAAATAATAACAATAAAGATTTTATTAATTGCAGCCATTTGGCTAGCACAGCAAGATACTCAGCAGGCACATATGAAAAGTATGCATGATCTTACTGCCAGTTACAGAGCAAGCGGTCTGGGATAAAATCAGATGTGCACCAAATGTGCATGGTTCTTATTTCAACATTCAGAAACAGATGTTCCAAAGTGCAGAATTATAAAAGAATGACTATTAATAATATACTGGTTGTAATAAAATATTTGACAACTATAGCGTTCTCCTATTTTAAGCCATTAACAGATATCAGAAGCACGTTCTGTGCTAAGTTTTCAGTCCTACTGTACAAGCCTTGCTTCATACCTCACCTTCCCAGGAGGAAGCAATGTGTCTACAAGCCTGAATGCTACAGTGAAGGAAAAGCCTTAGACCAGGTGGAAAGGGCAGAGAAAGGTAGATGCAACTTTGTGTGTCAAAACGACAACCTGCCCTGAAAAACTCCAGCTTTTCTATTCAAACCACAGAACAGTCGGAACCTGAATAGGGAAACTTTGTAGAAGCAGCTGACAGAACCATGTCAGCTCCTGCAGGGAAACACCAGGGCAGGGGGAAGCAGTGTCCCATGGTATTGCAAGGGGCAGGCAGGATGCTGAAGGTAATATAGCAGAGGTTTTTCTAACTTTCCTCTAGCCAAAAGTCTCAGAGGACTGCAGCGGGAGAGTAATAAGGCCATTTAACACCAACTCTTACCTTCTCACCACACGCATTTTTTGAAATGTCCTTTTGTTATTTGTGTAAGGAAAAGTACCACTGAGAGCATTTAGGAATTAAAAGTTCTGAATCCAAATATTTATTCTGCAAACACTAAATAACCTGGAGACAAATCCATGCTTCAGATGCTGCTATTGGCATTTTGTCAGTGCTCTCTAAGCAATGTATGGATTTCTACCAGCAGCAGCACGTGTATCTATGGCAAGATGGTCTTGTGGACCCAATTTGATCTTCTCTGACCTATTTCACTGAAGGGACAGATGCAAAATCGGGATGGAAGTGACTCACCAGCTGAAAGTCAGAAGGCTGCACTGGTTATTGTCCTCGGTCGTTCACCTTCCCAGAGCCTGGAATTGCTGCATCCTTCTTCAAATACTTAATTTCACCAAACCATAAACTGCAGGAGTTCAGAAGCTGTTCTCCGTGCACTTACCACAATGTCACAGAAACAGCAATTAACAGAAAGGGAAGCAGGACAGACAGCAGAAGGTATTAACTGGATACAGGCATAGAACTTATTTGGCCTTTCCTCACAAGTTACTTCTGTGTTAATCCTGGAAAGAATATTCTTGATGGACCATCTGCCTCCACAGTTCCAAACCCCTTCCCAGTCGAGTTGTTTTCTCCACTAATCAACAAAACCATCCTCAGAACCAAATTTCTACAGAGTGGGTAGGAACCAGAATAAGAAAAAAATGTGAGCGGGAATCTTTTCGTACATTTAACTGGTACCTATCTAAAATTGTCTGAATATTTCTCTTTCTTTGGTAGAATTTCTTGTATTTAACATCTGCTGAAGGTGTCCTCATCTGAGCTCTTTAATGCCATCAATTTAAGAACTGACATAGAACTACCAAGACAGGATTGTTCTCGCTTTTTTCCGGGGGGGGGGGGTCTTCTTACTTCACTTGCAAAGTATTTCAGTCTTTGCATGCTTCTGCATTTCCTGGCATCTGCATCAAAACACACTGGGTGGCAGGCGGTGAGTCTCACTGGGGAGTCCTCCAAAATCTTACACGATGATCTTTGCCAAGATATTTCCATCTGCAGTTATGCAGGGCAGAAGGCTGAACGTCATGAACTCTTAATTCTTTCTGGATAGAACATGTTGAGCACTTAGAAAAGGGATCCTTAAGTTATCCCAGAGAGGAGCCTCACCTAACACCTTTATTGCTCGGAGTAATAAAGAAGAAAAGGCTCCATTGTCTGTAAAAGGTTTGCTTGCAGGAATAACAAGTGGTGACCTGAGCTCTGCACTGTGAACTTTTTGCAAATTAAGCAAATAATAATCTTGCAAAGAAGCATCGAGATATTGAACTTCATGCCTAACAACTTTAGTACGTTTAGACAAATATGTATGAGTCTCCGTATTATCAGGGTCCAAATGTCTCCTCAGTGAATTTGTTACTCTTCTTAAGTACAGAAAGCAGTAATCTAAACTGGAAATAAGAACAAATCAAGAGCAAAGAAGTTGAGAGGGTGAGTGCTCTCATCAAAACACATTTATCCCCGGTTAGAAGGGAGTGTGAACAGGAGTGAAGGCTTTTCCCTCTCTTGTTGCCTTGAATTCAGAGAGATCCTGGAGGTCCAAGTGGCTCTTTTATTTCCTTCCTGGCAAAGCAGGTGCATGAGGAACCATTTCAAAGGAAAAACAGTAAAATGTAGCAGAAAAAAATATTTATTTCATCACACACATACAAATTTTAAAATCTTTATACACAAAGGAGACTAAATTAAAAATCAATTCCTTGAAATATTTATTCCATAGGGTGGGATTGACAGTGAGAAACTGTGTCCAGGTCCACACCCTATACTAAATATAAAACACAGGGACAGAAAGCAGAGCATATTAACCTTGTCAAATAATCAAGTTACAGAATCAAAATCACAACCTGCATTTAAATTCCTGATTCAGCAATTAGTTTTTCTTTTGTAATTATAAGTAATCCATAGTAATGTTTGATATTCCTGCAGTAACCAGCACCGTAAGTATTTTCTAAAACTGGACACATCACCGCATACAAAATCAGAACCAATTTCCCAAGATAATGCTATGAGGCAAACCAGTCTTAGAGAAAAAGCATGTCCTTAGGGTCTGTCAAGTCAAGACTAAGGTACAGAACAGATTATTTACCCATTTAAAACTCTCACCACAAGAGAGTGAAAAAGGTTCAAAAATGCAGGTAAAAATGGTCAAGTGCAGTTTTTAAAAAGGCAGGTAAAGTGCTTAACACTTTTTATTTGTTGCTAATATGTCAGTGCAGTTTGTTTCATCACGTGAAAATCACTGGTTTTGGAATAGGGGGAAGAAAGGAAGAATGTTTATTTGCCAACCCACAGACATATGAATTGATTTGCACTGCTAGACCTTGATTCAGGAAAAAAAGCACTTAAGGCGTATTTACCTTTAGTACCGAAGTCTGCTGGAAAAAACAAGTAGGATCTTCCACACAATCCAATTTGTTCTGGCTTTTACCATTTGCTGGCTTGGACCCACTGAAGCATCTTAGCAGCTCTACGAGTGGAAGCAACACAAGAGCTACCTCTTCTTTTGGGGAAGGAACATGATTCCACAGGAGACTGTGGGGAGCTTCAGAGATGAAACAGGGCTGACCTGCGCTCGGCTGATGCTGCAGTGCTAAGTGGGTTTTGGCAATGCTCCTCCTCGCAGACACTGGCAGAGCGTGGCCCAGAACAATGTCATTTGTGTATCTTCTCCCCACAGACAGCCACCAGGGCTGTCTCCAGGATTTTTCCAGCCTCCAGTCTGATATTTTGCTAATGCAAATGAAGGATATTGTATTGGAAAAGAAAACAGTGCTTTGTATAGGGACAGGTAGGAAATGCTGGTTTAAAAATTTACTTCATTCAAGCCATTGCTCCCCCTCCACCTTTCACAAGTGTCTTTGCTGGCAGTAAAGTCCCATAAGGTCAGCTTCCTATTTCTACCCTCAAGCTGACATTTTTTTCCTACAGTTTCCTACAATTGTTCTTGTCACACTTTTAATGACTTAACAGCTTTAGTGAGGTTGCTGTAAAATGCAGTTATGGTAGTTGGAATGAAGGATTCCACCACTGACTGGGGAAGATAGCCACCAACATCTGACTGAAAGAAACCGAGGAGTTGAGTCCTGTCTGGCTCCCTGCAAAGACAATGCAAATGATTTTATAGCCAGTGGTTTAAAAGCATTAAGAAGTCTACAATTACTCTTATATGTATTGTCCAATAATAAATATTTCTAGGTACTTTTTAAAAAAAACAAAGAGACATAAATTTCAAATTTCAAGAAATGTGGTTATCCCCACAAGTCAGATTACAGTTAAACTAAACCTTAATTAGGTACACAATTCTGTTTGTGAATTACGGCAATGTAACAAACAACTAGATCCTCATTTACCAAAAATTAAGACCATATTTGTATGTTCTGGTGAATCTCTTAAGAGGTCAGCAAGAATCCTACCGTGATGATGGTTCCTGTAGCATTAAAGACTTTCCTCTAGGAAATGAAGAGAGACTAATTCATTGCACAAAAATAAGAGAACAAAAAGGGCACTCAAGTCATAATGATTACCACTCAAAGGAAGACAGAAACATGTTATTGCCAAGAGGCTACAGATCACATGTGGCCATGCACACACAAACATACCGCACAATGGATAAGAAGGGCTTTAGAACACATGACATCAAAAAGATGACTTCTTACCCTGGTAGAGGTATACAGAAACAACCACAGGCATAATTAAAACCTCTCACGATATTTGGCCGAGGAAGACATAGTGGGTGTTCCACATTGGTGCCTATAATGAAAAGCATTCAAGAAAAACATCATTTTCATAGGAGATGGAAAAAAGCCCTTGGTACTCAAAGCACCAGCTGAGAAGAGAAAACATTTAAGAAGAATGGCAGTATAAGCTTTTAAATGTGGGGCTGTGCCATACCAGTGGTCAGAAAAGACCGTTAAAAGGAACCACTCTGGTCATGGAATAGAGAAATCAAAGAAGTTAAATTTAGAAGCAACTGCTACTGAGCTAAGCATTGAGACACTTTGAGGGGGCTTCACCAAACCCATTTTGTGTGAGAGCACTGCTTTTCTTCAGAGGTCACTCAAGTTACTTCCAATTAACCCATGCCACAGAGGTATATGCTGCTTGACTGCTGAGAAGCTGCACTCTAGCGACTACATAAATTCCTGGCAAGGTATTCCTAAACAGGATGGGAAAATGAGACAGCTGAAACAAGACCAACAACTACTAACCAGCATATTACCTTTTAATTTTATATTTATTTCCAGTGTCTGATGATTATTGCTTAACATAACGCGAACATGTTGAGAACACAATCATTCTTACCAGCAGATAGCATCGTCCCATCTTCGTACCGCTTTATGGCTACCACATCCACAAATTCTCTTGGTGAAATAGCCCCCATCAAAGCTGAAGAGGTTGTGGTTCTGCATATAGAGACATTCTGGAAATCACAAAATAGAGCAGTATCAGTTGATGCTTTCAAAAGTACAGCAGAAAAAAAAATCTCTGTACTTTCAAGTACATCTTATAAATTGTATCAAGGAGTTCTATTCACCCTTTGTTAAACAAAATGCAAACCAGCACAGTCAAAATACACCACAGTATGTTGATGAAGGACAGTTTAATAGAGAAAAACAACATTATAATGTGTTGCTCACAGGTTATTTGAAGATAGATACCACAAGGGATACTGAAAAGCAAATCTGGCACATCTACCCTCATAGAAGAGTCAAAATGAATCTCATTGCTAGGAAGCTAACAAAGGTAACTTCTTTGTATCATATCACAACTTGATAACCAGATTTGTTACGCTGCAGGAAGCTTAACACTACCATCCCCTTCTGTGGGGGCTCTGTGGTGACACACTTCTCCTAACCAGAGGTTTCTACCACACTGCTAAGTGCTGGCAGGTTTGATAAATTCTGTGAATTTCAAGTGGCAGGTTGCAGCATTCCTAAAGTTCAAGTTTATAATAAATACTAAATAACTGTAAGGTTCTGCCCCCAAATTCATCTTCTCAGGACTTGAACAAACATTCCCGGGACTGGTTGTGTTTGCACCCTGGCTACTCCTGAGCATCTCCACCCACTTCAGATTTGGGGATCTAAATCAAACGCCCTTTTAAGTTTCTGACACACTTAGAACAAAAAAACAAACAGACACAAAAATTTGACTGTATAACCACAGCAGCAGCAACTACTGCTCATACATAGCCCTTTTCACATGCAATGCACCAATGCATCATTTTGATGATAGAGACACTGAGACGAAGTGCTGGGTCTCAGGGTCAGTCTGTTAAAGGCAGAGTGCAACAGGAGCATCGTGTGCTGCCATGGTGAAATTCGGGGCCTGAAGTAACACCTGATGAGCTGAACGCTTCACTACCCAGCTCAATGTATTCTCTAAACCTCCTCTTCTCTCACAAATAGATTATTAAAAATAATCATGCTTAGCTTGATTCGTGGTATTAGCAACAACATAGTACAGGAATCTTTAATGTTATGCATTTGCATATTTTAAGTATGCAGTATTTAGCCAAGAATGTATTAGTAGTTCTTACAGAGAGATAAACCACTGATAAGAGAATATATACAATTTACGGAAAAGAAAAAAAAGATGCTCGATCCCAGCACTGTCAGACTGATCCAGACAGAGGCTATACAACTTCTTGAGATCTCTGTATTATTATTACTCAATACCCTCCACATAGCATATAAGCCATTTCATGAGGCACTACAACCAGGAAGTCAGTGCAGAGCCCAGTATTTCCGAACACAATGATGCATAAATCACACCGGAGCAGTTTTTAAAGGAACTTACATCGTTGACGGCTTCGATAACCTCAAAATCCTTCACGGTTTTGTCCCACTTGGTCCTGAGCCCGCCGACCTCCGGCTTGATGCAGTCCCAGACGCGCTGGGTGCTGGCGGACAGGATCCCCTCGGCCCGGTACCTGCAGCGGGACGATAGGAAACCAAACCAGCTGCTCCGCCCCGCCTGGGCCCGGCACCCCGCGGCAGGACGGCGGGGGCCGATCCCTCACCCCGGCATCTGGGGCAGCACAGGCGGGGCGCCGGGAGTACTCACAAGTTGCCAGCGAACTCCTCGGAGGGTCTCCAAGAAATCGAAACCTCGCTCTGCGGGACGGGAAGCTTTCAGCCGCCGGACCGGGCCAACCCCCCACCCCGAACCAGCAGCCCCCGCTCCCTCACCGTGCTCCGGCTGCCCCGCCAGCCGTCGGGGTCCCGCCGGTATCGCCACATCTTGTCGACCGCCGCCTCGGCGAGCCCCGCGTAGTCCATGGCCGGGCTGGCGGCTATGAGACCGCCGGCTCGCACCGCCCCCGTGAGACGACGGCGGCACCGCCTCCTCACCCGAGGGGCTGCGGCTCCAGCCGGCCCGGCCCGGGAACCGCGGCGGCGGGAGAGGGTGGCGGGGCTGGGGGCGGCCAACCCCGGCAGCCCGGAGCCGCGGGTGCGTGGTCTGGCTCTCCCGGGCAGCCCCCGCTTCGGAAAAGAGCCGCCGGGCAACTGGGGGCTGCGAGGAAACGGGACAGCTCGGTTCTGGCTAAAGCCAACAGTTCTTTTATCCCGGTGTAATCCAAATGACATGAAAAATAAAACGATCTTCAGCATCTAAAGAACGTGTAAAATTGCAGATGTGTGAAAAGCAAGATAAAATTAAATTAAAATTAAATTAGGAGTAATGAATCAAGTTGTTTTAGAGGCCATGGAAAGAAAGATTTCCGCAGTGAAGCTGTGCTGAGGAGTCTCACCAGCAAATTAATAGAAGATCCATTATTTCACACAAAAAGCTGGCATGCATTGCTACAGTCAAATAACTCCATTGCCCATGCAGTACACCCTGAAGAAACTCACTATTCTCTGTAATTAACTCATTGCTGATTTGTTCTAGCTCTACCATGTTCAAACTAGGCATGTTGTCATCAATCACACTGTAAATAGCAACTCTATTTGTAGGAAACTGATTACCTGCTGAACTTATTCAGTGGAAACATCTTCAGCTGTGACCATGTCAAAGAGAGGCTCATTTAACATATTTTTGTATTGGTTTAATTAAAGTGCCCCAAGTACATAGCTTTTGATTTTCCACTATGTGGAGTTTTTGGTTTTTAACAGCATAACAGTAAGTAAGAATATTGCAATAATTTTCTCTTCCAAATTATTCAACGTATCTGTTGTGATAGCAAAGCAAGGTACAGTTAACAGTAAGCCACAAGGCTACTCTATGCTTTTCCCACCGCAAGGGGCTGCGTACACTGTTGCTGCAAAGACTATGCTGTAGTTATTCTGATAGACCTCGAACAGCAAGTACAACAAATGCATGTATACCTGTTCGAAACACAAAGATGTTGGGGCACTTTCTCAGACATTTGAACATACCAGTTCATTAGGCTCAGACCTATTAAGATCCACACTGTTTTTTGATTTATTTTTGGTGAGTTTTGTCCCAGGTTTTGGATACTTTTCCTTGCTATGAATGACCTGAATATACTGGTCGTTGCTGCTGTTCTGCGGATCACTGCTGGATTCAATGGAAATGGAATCAGATTCTGTTAGAGATTGCTCCAGCTTTTGCTTCGATTTTGGTTTCACACGTGGCTCGGAATAGTTCAGGTGCACTTTTTTGTAAGCATATGGAGGCCTGTCCAGATCCAGCTCAAAACCATCATCCCAGGATTTGTAATGCACTCTGGCTAGATCTTTGCTCATAAGAATGTGGCCATCAGCACATTCCCCAATGTAAAATCGTGGTGCTGGGCGAAGATCAGACAGTGAGCGAGGGCGATGGGATCTGCTCATGAATTCTCTCCCAAGTTCCTCTTCATCCTCTTCATCTTCACTGGGATGAGGGGAATACATCTGGTGCGGTGTTCGAACCACATATCTTCTGACATTGCGTGGATACAACTCAATAATGTCTCCCGATTCATCTTTTCTGAAGTGCCTTTGGAGTCGGGAGGTAGAACGGAGTGACTTTTTGTGGGACTCATTTTCATTAACAACAAAATATCTGGTAGCGCATGGTCTACGTCCCACAAAAACAGGAGCCCCTGCCCCAAGAGCATCCGGATTTACCTGCCGAATGCCCTTTCTAAAGAGAGGCTCAGAATGAACATCTTCAGTGTGCTTCTTGAAAGTCACTGGTGTGTAGGGCTTGGTTTTACAGAGCTCGCTTGCACTCCCATGCACAACACTTGGGTACCTTTAGGAAGAAAAAAATGAACAAACTATTGAGATACAGACTTATCTATCAAATGTAATTAAAATGTATCAAAAATTATTGCTCTGGAAGTAAAACACTAGATTTTTAAAATGGGTGGAGCTTACAGAATCTCCATTGTTCCAAATTTTTAGAACCAGTTTGAGAAACATACCCTAGAAATTAGGACATATATTTGCTTTTCCCTGCGAAAATGCAGAAGACAATTGACCTCTCAAGTTATGTTCCTGTGCTGTTTTCTTAATATTCTGAGAACTGTTCTTAGATCACTTGGAATAAAACCCAACAGGTAGCTTAAAGCAATAGCCTGCAAATCTCCAAATCTGGTTGTCCTACAACTAGACCTGCACAGACATTCTGCACAGAGTTCCTCCACTCTTCTGGGTTTATCTTGTTCATGGAAACAGTATCCTGCACAAACTCTTCCAGTTATATGCCTGAGGGGAAAGAGTATTTATCTTTGCTTGAGGTGTGTGCAATCTCCATCAACTACTCTGAATAGTACTCAAGAATGAATCTGCTTTTAAAAATTCCTCAGCTCTTTTACTACTCCAGGCGGTCTGAACACACTGCTATTTTGTAAATAAACACAGGTATGTCATGGAGCTGCTGGAAGAAATACCGGTTCAAAACCAAAGCAGTCTTACCTGTTTGTGACGTGGTTGTTCCTCTGTTTCTGTACACTTGATACTGAGGGAGCTGGTGTTAAAGAGCTTGAAGTTGTGGGAGTTGCGTTGACAGGTCTTGCAACATCAGTTGAAGGCACAGTTTGGGGCACAGACTGGGAAATGGTTTGTATTCTGGTGCCTTTGCTCACAGGAGATTCAAAATTCAAGACACTGCCATTCTTTCGGGGAGTTGATGACCGAACAGAAGACTCCTGGCTGATAATATCAGTTTCTTGCTCAGGTCTCTTGTCATTCCCATCCAGATTTTGGATTCTGGCTAGAAAACAGAAATTATTACAAGAACCGTCCACATAGGGAGACACGGTGAAAAAGGGGTGCATCAGCGCTCTAGGGTGTATGGCAGACATAATATTGAGGAAAAAAGAGAAAACATTGGATATTACACTGTAGGATTCCAAAACAGGCAACAAGCCAATGACTCCTTTCATGCCTCATTTTAGTTCACAATGGACACAACTTCCAATATGAAGATGGTCAAATTCAGCAAACTGGCTCCAGTGACTGCGCTGGTCACAGCCAAAAGTTGGATTCCATTTTGTAACAAAAGAAAACCAACTAGGACCCATACCCCTCTGCCCTTACTAGTTACTCCTGATCACTATATTGTTATACATCAGGTATTTCACCATTTAAGTGTCCACTGGAGAGCTATAAAGTGGTCGCAGTAGCATTAAGACCTGGCCACAAAGCTACCGACTCATGGCTTCTCTTTGACTTCACAAATTTTTACTTGTTCCTTTCACTGGGAGGTACCAGAAGGATGGCATCCTTTTTGGGGTTTCTCATCGCTAAAATCTGAGAAGTGAAAGGTGCAGGTTCAAATTCCCTTAGACGCAGTAGACAATTAAGTCTGAAATATTTTCATTGCTGATGAAATATTCAGCCTGCTCAGGTCAAACAATAGGGGCCATTATCTTCTTCCTCTTTGGATTCCCAGCCTCTACATTTTACGCAAGGTCTGTCAGGATTTGGGTAATCAGAGATGCCTCCCAGGTTCTGCCCTGTTGGTGGTAAAAGCAGAAAAATACGCAGTCCAAAGATCCCAGCAGACTTCAGGTATAAACTACACACCCTATCAGTGACACCAAGATTAGGTCAAGCCAAGCTCAAAACCCATCTAATCTAAAAGGAGGACTCTACAGCAAGTACAGTTTTTAAAATGTAGTTGAATTTCTCTGTGTGTATGAGAAATCAAAACGGGTTTGCACCCAAACACTGCCTCGACAGTGGAATTTCTAAAGCTCACCAACTTACCTACTGCCATCTGAACCACCTTTTTCTTATCTTCAGTTCTTTCCTAAAATACATTCGGAACAATGAGAAGCAGTAAATAAGTATGGATTAGAAAGTAAATCGACTGCTGTGGATTGGTTTTACATTGTGAAACACTGAAAGTGACTTTATAGATTTATTAATAACTAGGCTAGTGCTTTACTGAAGACCCACCGAATTGCATGTAAAAGTGCTTTGTGCTGTACTTACCGTTTGGATCTTCATCCTCAGTTGATTGTTGGTGAATTTTAATGATCTTGCAATACTTTGTAGGTAATAGATTAGCATGCTAGAAGTGAAAGAGGTGATTACGAGTCACTTCAAACAGTCTTGAGAGTGTTCTCTTTGGGGGTTTATAGGTCATCAAAATGATGTACAAGTTCAGTGTAGCATTTCCTTTACACCGTGATAATGGATCACAGCCTTCTTTCAAGTAAACATACATGAAAGAAAGAAACGAGACTGAAAACAGATTTAACAACAATTCTAATTGTGCCTGTGTATTTTGCAGGTCTTTTCATTATGCATGTAACCCTGAGTGCATTTCTAGCTTGTTGTTGTTGTTGTTGCTGAAAATAAAAATTTTGATAAATATTTTCTCATCTTTTTTTTTTTACGAGGCCAAAGTTATGGAACAGAGATACCAGAATTACAACTGAGTTTGCACACTTTGTTGACTGACTGGAATAACACCTTGTTTACACTGGCACAACTGAGGTCAGAGCTGGCATGACAACATGGATTACACTGCCTTTCAGATGAGGTAAAGTCTTATGTAATAGGTAGACTCTGTACCACAAATATTTACATATATGCTTAGCCATTGGGTTGAAGGAGTCAAGAGATCTACTTAAATTTGTAAATATGTTCAATATTTATATGGCTGGGACCTTAGAGCAAAAAGTTACAAATAAGAAGTATTGCTTTGGTGCTTTTGGTTCGTCTAAAAGCCCACTGGTGGGATGAACTGTGTTCATCTGTAGTTTACAGGGAAAAAGAATCACACAAAAATACCTGCAAGACAAATGATGCTTCATAGAAACAAAGTGAGTTTCAAACAGGTCAAAGTAAATATTAATTCCCAGCTGTGAACAATTATTTGGACACTACAGTAAGAAAGGACTTTCACTGGACAGTCTGCAGCAAGTTCTATTACATTAACACTTAAGAGCAGACCTTCGTAATTGATTTATCTTGTCAGAAATCAAGATGACTCAGTAGCTTCTTTAAATGACAGACCGAGCCCTGTTCACAGTCAAACTGAACTAATGACCGTGAGGAAATGGAAAATTAATTTCTGAGGAGGTCTTGAGAGGGAAGAAGGATCTTAAAAGTTCCTGGAACCAGCAGCTCTGCAAGCCTTGACACCATATAGTGAACTCGCTCTAACACTATCCCAGAATAAGAAATGTCTTTTGAAAATGTGGTGTTAGTCTCTCTAACATACTCTCAGTCCTGTCTGATCCATATTACCATGTATTTTTTTCAGATGTGCTAATTACAATAACACAGCATTTGTTTCTCAGTATCAGCATTTGAGTCTCCAGGGATAAGGCCACTATTGCTACAATCAATTTAAACTGCCTGTGAAAACCACAGTACTTACAATAAAAGCAGTAGTGCAGGGAGGACAACCACAGGACTGCTGATGTAAGTAATCACTGTGTTGAACCATGCAGGAAAATCATGTTGAATTGTTTCAGAAACGATATCATATATTTTTTCTTGTCCACTACAAGACAGAAAAAAAAAAAGAGAAATTATTAAAAGAAAACAAAACCACCCCCCCAAAAAAGCTACCCACCTCCCTCCCTGTTCCCCTTCGTCCCCACAATTACGTAAAATGAAGTTGTAAGAGATCCTAGGTACATCAGTTTGTTAAGCACTGTTGCACTGAATAAACAAAGAGTTTCATCCCAAACTTATAAATATAAAATAACCGAAACATGTGCATTAAGCAAAATGTTGAGCCTCATTCAGAATGTTGACATATTCACCTATTTAAATCTTAAGCTGGAAAACACTGGCAGCAGAATAAAACCTGTCCTATCAACTTTTTTTTTTTTTTTAAATTGATAATTTTAGTATCATTGAACCTGATCAATTTATTCTTTTATCTTTGCAATTTTCATTAGTCCATTATAACTCACCTGAAGGGACCACAGCTTGAAGACGGTTTATATCGGGCAATAGCAAAAATTGTTGGTAACATGCATAAGAACAACATGAACAGCAACATGGCCAAGTAGAAATTATTGGATCTGCAAGAAGGTGTAAACATGTTTCAGATTATACTCATCAGAGAGAAAAACAGAGGCAACATAAAAAGGTGTAAGTCTGTATCTACCTAACAAGTTCAAGATCTACATTTCTGAAAGATCCAAATCATGCTGCTATGATTAGAAAGTCTGAACAGAGCCAGTTTGAACAGCTTCTTAATGATCAAAATCCTATTTGCGCTGCTTTCCAGCTCCCACCGCTGCAGGCAGAGAGTGGTTCATAGCACCCTTCTGTAATATCAAACCTGATCTTCCTGCCTGGTGGTGTTGGGGAGAAAAAGAACAGTGGCAGAAGTTGATTCATCTTCAAAACATGTTAGAAACAACTGATTCTTAGGAATCAAAGGTGTTCTAAATGATTTTGAGTAAACAATTAAGATATGAACTGTGATAGAAGAAATACGGGGACATCTGTTGTGCAACACAACAGGAAAAATCGGATACTTCATAGCTTTCAAAGAAACAAACATCAAGAAATAGGACTTGCAACAGTTAAGACATGCAGGTTATTGTGTTCAATCAGATCTGTATGGGAATAAAGCATTTATGTTAGGCCATAGTAACATTGCCTGACATTTTCCAGTTCTTGCATACCTTTAACTACCTCGCTTTACAAACCCTTCTGTTTTTCAGTAACTATGTTTTTTCCACAGACCTTTGGTATCAGTATTACTGTCAAATTTGATCATCAATTTTAAGAGCTAGAATATCCTGTAATTTTGTTCCTATGCACAAAAGACATTTCCATTGTCTGCATTTGATTTGTTTTTTATCTTCTGTTCTTATTTTAACTAACCGAGATGCTCTGAAAACCTGCTGATGTGGGACATTACATGTTAACACTGCCCAGCTCCTCAGGTACATGAGTCCAATCAACTTGAGAACATTAAATGCTGGCAAGCAAGGTGAGAAAAAAGCTCCCATCCTGGAAAAATAATATCATGTCAGTGCTCAGTGTTGCCAGAAGCAATTTTAATAGCAGAACATATGAAAACCAACCAAACAAATCAGATAAACAACAGCTCACTATCAACAGACAATCTCATGATAATAAAGCATAAAAGCTTGCATTACCAATACCTTACTTGAATAGGTTTCACTGGAAATCATCAGATTAATTTGGTAATCAATCAACAAAGGGACAAGAAAAATCACTTAGGGACCACATACCAGATCATTCCTTGGTTGTAGACCAAATGCAAGACATTCTCTGCAATTTTGAATTCTCCATATTCTGGCTACAAGAAACACAGCATAGGATGAATAACTTGTCTTATTTATTTATTTTTTTCCCCATATAATTTATTAGAAGCATTTCAATCAGTTTGCAGACAGCACAGAGTGGGAACACAGTAAAATCTACTCTGCAGCAGGGGATTAAATAAACTAATTTCTCTCTAGTTTACTTCATGTCTTTAGTTAAGGACAAAGAACAGTCCTCAGCCTTTCATGCCAACAGCTCCTTGCTAACCAAATATTACTCCCTGTAATTTTCTTATAGAGCTTTATGCTTTTTGTTTACTGTTTCTTGGACCACTATCTACATTATGGAGAAGTTACACACCTCCAGAAAAGATGAAATATGGGGAGTAATTCCATGCCCTCTGTCTCATCTTTCACTCTGGGACTGCTCCATGATCTCATTTTGGGAAAGACAAAGAGTTTTGCACCACGGCCACGGGAGGAGGTTTGAGAAAACTATCCAGTTACAGCAATTTAAACTCAGTCTGAGCTGTGCATTTATACATGCATGCTACCAAGAAATTATTTCTCTGTTGAAAGGCTTTAAGGATATTCAGTACTTAGGAAGGGAGCCTACCTGTCTTTAGGATTTTAGTTTGATAAAATAAAGTCTGTACTTACAAACTTGCTTTCTAGATCCCAGCACCAGCAATCACTTAAATATCGGACACACAGTCCACGAAAAAAATCAATCAGCAGGATGCTCGCGACTGTGAAAATCATGTCGATAATTGAAAGCTTTAGCATCTCCTGAAATACATATTGTTCACACATACTGAGTTGTTCTGGACTGCGTATGGCTCTTTTGCATTTGCACCTGTATTTTGGCTCAAGCTTAGTATCCTCATAAAATAGGACTTGAATATATAAATTATTCTCTTTTCCTGTTTGACTTTTCCCTTATTGTCTTTGTTCTAGCACAGAGAACAAATATAATCAAGCTTCCATTGTGCCTTCTGTTGTTTGCAGCAATAAAACTCTGGTCATGATGGCTTCAAGCTTTCTTTTAATGACTGTTCTGAAAATTTATCTAGATAAATGAAAATGGATTGGTTTTACTATTGTACCCAATCCTTTATCATATTGACTGTTGTAAACATACTTGCTAAGTGCTTCATAGTGAGAAATGCTTATTATTCATGCAAAACCAAAACCCAATGGGAGTAGGATCATCACACCATAAAAGAAACCTCTTTAGTGCTTAGAAATGAATGGAGTTCTCCTGTATTTAATTGGGCTTTAAAAAATGTGCGATTAAATAGAAAAGATTAAATTCTCTAGCCTGTTCTGGAAGAAAAACCAAACAATCAAAATAACCCCTGAACACTGATTCTAAAAATTTGCCGATGCAATAGGAGGGTTACAAACGAGTACAGGAGTCAGGCTGATAAGCCTAGGAGTCATCTTTTGCTCCAGACCATCAAACAAGGCCTTTAATATTGCTTCCTCTGGAACAAGGAGCTGAGAGCAAGGCATAAACCCATGGGCATCATTCTTAATCTAGTGGCCTGGACAGAAGTGCAACACTGACAGAGACCAAAATACATTTGCATTAAATAGCAACTTTTGAATTTTGTGTTAAAATTTCTCTTTGTACGCGTTGCTGCCTCTGCTAGTCACTCAAAGTAAAGGCCTCAAATAACAAAAGCTTCACATGTAGGAAGGCAACAGGTGTCATGTTAAGTCTACAGATTTTCTGCAACCTAACTGTGGGAACAGGCGTACGTGGTGCTGCCACCCAGCTGGCTCCATTCTTATGAACTGACAGGATTTTGGAACCTTTTGTTGCTGTCCTCTTTCTCTCTAAGGAAGTGAAAAACATTGGATTCTCCAGTGATTTAGTAAAGCAGAATGAACAGGGATTTCAGAGGTATTGTACAAATGACCAAGAGCACAATCTCACATTTGGCTCAGGTCTGCATCTCCATCTATCCAGGCTGCAAACCAAATCTGCACAGGGTGCTCGTTACTGCTTATGCATTTTTATGGTCGTGTTTCTTTGTATGAGTTTAATAGGATGTATCCTCTTAAAATAGGATCTGTATCACACATCTGCAGAGATCTACTTGTGCAGAGTTGAAGACAGAGGCCAAAGCCTGGCAAAAGAATGTTTGTGCAACACTGAACACGTTGTAGATACTGAACAAAAAACCAAAGCTTGTATCTGTGGCCATATGACTTTGCATGGTCTTTACCCTTTCTACACAATCCTTAGCTAAATTCTGGAATCGATACAAAGAAAAGCTCTAAAATTGAACACAGTACAACATGACTTTTATTTTTTGTCAAATATGGATTAGGAATAAGTTGATGATGTAATAAAACAGTTACGTACTTGACCAACATACGTCTCCCAGCACTGATCCTGTGGGTTCTGGGTGTTGGAGGAAATGGTTTTGTTAACCAGTGAGACAGAGACTGCCGAGCCTCGACCGTGACTCTCTTCCAGTGTCACCATACTGTTTCTCTTAATTTGTACATCAGGAATAGTTGTAGATAAATTGTATTCTTTAGAAAAATTTTTAGTTGCCAAGAAGTTGGTTGAATTACTTGCATTGTTGTTAACGTCAGAGTCCTGAAATAATATATATGCCAAAAGCTACTTTTTCAACTGTACATAAATGCAGATGCCTGTCCCTAATAAACATACACACATGCAGGCGTTTCTTCATGTGTTTTCAAGCAGCAATTAGATGGCTGTTAAGTAGCTGTCAATGTACAAATATAAATGAAACCTGTAAGGACAGTACTGATAGCCTAATTTAGGTAGCTGGAAATACTTGGCACAAAATGATGACTTGCTGCTTTCTTTTTTTTTTTTTAGTTATTAAGCAATGCACAGAAATTTATTCAACAAATAGATCCAATTATCCCAAAAACCTGCAAGTAGTTGTGAACGAACACTACGAACTGAACTTCAGGATCCTATCAAACTGTAATACGTTTTCATCAATTTCAAACATTTTTTCATCTGACTTCACATGTATCACAATAAACAAAACTCTCTATAAAGTCTACTAGCTTTACACATCAGAAAACAAGTTAAACTTACAGTGACACTCATACTGTCCACTTTATCCAGGAGAGCAATGATTAAACTGTAGAGGTTTCCAAGGTATAGGACAAGAACCCTAAAAACACCAAGAATAAGATATGGGTTATTGGCATTGTCATCCCATCAACTTCTCATTCATTCTCTGGCTTGGCTGGACTAAAACATATGACCAGAACACACTTCTCTTCCTCCCTTTCTCCCCACATGTTTTCTACACTGATCAATGCCCATACCTGGCAAGCTGGAAGCGAAGAGTCGTCCTTGGGTGATACATCTCCAGAGCTGCCACAAGTTCAAAAGCAGACGGTGCGATCATTGTGATCAGTGACACAACTACACTTACCTGAAAAACAGAAAGACGCGTCATTTTTGTAGCTTTTCGTGTAGATCTGTGGAACCTTGAGTACTGACTGAAATATTGCTGATGTACATGCATTCGCGTCTGCTTTTCTTGCAGGAGATGCTTTGAAAAGTTATTATTGACATTGGTAATAAAAATAGTTGTGATCCAAAATTATAGGTCTGGAATACCACTCAGGAATCTTTACTCCAGACATTGTAGCTTTAAAGTTATTACTTTATTAATTAAGATAAAAACTTAAAATGGAGGAAATACTAAACCAGCAGAAAGACAGCGTACCTCATTTTTTTCCCACAGAGTCAGTTCCTTTTTGGTGCGCTCTAACCTTTGGGATCGATCCACAACGAAGTATATGATGTAAATACTACCCGCAAGTGAAAGAAGCACAAGGATGTTTGCAATAATTCTTAAGCTTATAGTCACTGCCCTAGAAAAGAAAAAGGTTGTCTTATGACACCAGGGGTCTTTTCTAATATTGTTTTTAGAAGTATGAGCAAAGCAGATTAGCATTGCTATCTGCATTGAAACAGTGCTTTGAAAAGCATCTCTGGTCTTATATACATACAAGTTTTTGCTTTTCTTCTTTTCCTGCTCTTCCAATATAGCTTCCTTGAAAGAAACACAGCATTAACATTTTAATAGTGTTCAGCAAAAATAATGCACATATCTTTCACAAAAAATATGAAGTATATTAATAAAAAAAGTTTGCAATCTGAAAGTGTAACTGGATAAATACCTCTTTGTCCTGCATACCTTTTTAGAGCAATAAGTGAGCTTACGTAGCAAAGGAAATTTCTGAGAAACAAATACATAGTAATCAAATTCTTGTGTGCTTTCGTTCATTCACGTTCAACAGGCTACAACCAGAGGTTTACGCTTCCAGATATTTTTGCAGAATGTGCCTATAGAATCCATGTGTCAGTAACACAATACAGAACTGCCAGGTGTTATCCTCCATCACTGAAATAACTAAATATTATAGCTTATTAATTTATTCTTGACACAATTTGAAGAAATTTGCTACAATGACTTAATGAGAATAGACCAAATTTGGGAAATAAATTACTTTTGATGAAAACAACATCTGTTCTTAAATTCTAAATGGAAAACATCTGTATTTAAAGCAATTTTCTAATACTGAGAGACCTGTAAGATGTCCCTGGACCATTTGTTATGAAGAGATGAAATAAATGAGCATTTTCACATTGTTAACATGAATTTGATTCTGTTACTCAATGAAATTGCATCAGACGGAAATTTGTTTCTAGTTGTCTAATTTCTTGTCCCACATACAGTGCCATTAAATGAAACTCTTCAAGAACACAATGGCCTCGCTGGGACAGAATGACAGTGCCAGCAAGTATGATGTCACTGCAATCCCAGCCCTCCCCTAGGCAAACAAATTTGTAAATGAATACTAGAAAACAACAAGAAATGCAAAGAAATGAGGAGAAAGATATATATATCTACAATTTACAAATCAACTGTAAATAATTTGAAGGTCAGTTTCTCACCCTAATGCTATTAACTATGGCAGCAGCTTTGCTCTCTGCAGCCTCGGGGTTTCCTATTAAATAGTCCCAAGCGCAGAACAGTCTCCAACAGAAAGTGTAATTTTCATCAGAGGCACTTGCTAAACTCATTCTTGAGTTCTTTGCCATTCTGTAAAAAAAAAACCCAAACAAATATTCAATTGTAGTTAATGTGTGAAGATCAATATGAAGGAAGTCACTGGTTTGCTTCATAGTTTTCAGCTGTCTACATCTTTGGAATTACCAAATGTTTGCAGCAATTCTGGTCATTGTTGGTAACTTTATGAAGGAAAAGTAAAACTGGGTGAGGTTCAGAGCATGAACTTCACTTTTGCTCTGTTGCAGAAGTGACTAACTGCAGAAGGGCATTTTGATATTTACACTATTTATAGCTGAAAAATAAAGCAAATAAATCTCACTAGAACTGTGGACTTAAACATTTGCCAGTTTTACAACCTCTGGGTAGGATCCAGATGGAGGATACTATCACTAAGATCACTATTACTGTGATTACAATCTAGTTTGGCAAAACTAGTTATCATGCACAAGATCTGTTTGCTTTCTGTATTGCTTTCACCCTCAGAATGAACATCATTGTCAACTAGAAACTCAGTGCCATTTTACAGACCTTGGGAAACAGAAAAAAACCCTGCTTGCTCATCTCAGATAGGCAAGATGGCAGAATATGACAAAGTGTAAGAAATGAAATTAAGATTAATAGCTTATGAGAGAAAGGGCATCCAAAAGGACATTGTTAAAAGGGGAACGGTAAGAAGATAAGCTAAGAGTCAGTGAGCTAAGTCAGAGGAAGAGCTAATCATCTTCAGAACCTGCAAATGAATAGATCAGTGTCAAACATATCACTGATCCTTTCACAAACCAGCAGGTAGAATGAAAATAAAAAGTGGAGGTTCAGCTTCAGATCAGAGAGTTATGACAGGAAGCGCTAAAAATAGAGTGACCTTGCCCCTCTCCAAGCATTGCACATTCCTGGATTTATGGTCAGCTCTAGTAGTCCTGCTCTCTGCTGAGCAACTCTTACTCCTGACCCTTGAATGAGATGCCATGTGCTGGCTAAAGAAACACAAACATCACATCTAGGATGGAATTTTTATATTTGTCTTTCAATAGATTGGAATAATAATGTTGAAAGCATTATACTTAAAATATAAATTTATCGTAGCAATACTTATACCAGAAGAGAGGAAAACAGAAAGGGCTTCCGTGGGTGTTACACCTTACACTATACAAACACAAAGATCATTGTCTGTTCTGCCCTCCTTTTATAGACTGTGAAACTGAGGAGAGAACAAAGTCAAATGATAGCAAGATGAAGAGGCAAGCCATAATTAAACTCAGTCTGCCTCCCTGATGTTAGCTGACTTGAAGAGATTAACAGAGGATTAATAGAGGAAATTAGATAAATACACAATTACTGATTGCCTGAACACTCAAGCCCATGAACAACAATCAACAGAGCGCCTTACTTTTTTAAGAGAATGATAAAGCTGTAAGCAAACACTGCCATTCCAACAAGGAAGTAGGCAAGAGGTAGTCGATATCCAGCTTTCCCAATCTTTCTGTCACGACCGTAGTAGCCATAAAACAAAACGGAGTATTGGAGGTAGCCCTGCAGAGACCAGAGCCCGTAAGTAAGAGCAGTAACTAAAGGTTGCAAGAGAACAGCGATAGCAAAACAATAAAGAGTGGTTTTAGCCTTGCCCCAAGTGACCAGATGGTGTCCAGGTCTTGAGCAGATTCAATATGCTCCTTGGGAATGGTCTTGCTGACGGTGCTGCCGAACGGGGCTCCGGCCAGGAGCTGGGAAAGAGAGAGAAGGTCTGAGGAGCTGCCTGACCCCATCTGTCCTGGGGCTGCCGAGCAGAACCACTGAGAGCTGCCACACAGAGGTTGCTCTATGGAGATATTTAGACTCTTACATCTGGGCAGGAACAACCCCAGGTTCCAGCATAGGTTGGGGAACAACGTATTAGAGAGCAGTGTAGGGGAAAGGGACCTGGGGGTCCTGGGGACAGCAGGGTGACCATGAGCCAGCACTGGGCCCTTGTGGCCAGGAAGGCCAATGGTACCTGGGGTGGGTTAGAAGTGGGTGGTCAGTAGGTCAGAAAGGTTCTCCTGCCCCTCTACTCTGCCCTGGTGAGACCACACCTGGAATATTGTGTCCAGTTGTGGCCCCTCAGTTCCAGAAGGACAGGGAACTGCTGGAGAGAGTCCAGCGCAGGGCAACAAAGATGCTGAAGGGAGTGGAGCATCTCCCTTATGAGGAAAGGCTGAGGGAGCTGGGGCTCTGGAGCTTGGAGGAGACTGAGGGGTGACCTCATTAATGTTTACAGATATCTAAAGGGTGAGTGTCAGGAGGATGGAGCCAGGCTCTTCTCGATGACAACCAATGGTAGGACAAGGGATAATGGGTGCAAACTGGAACACAAAAGGTTCCACTTAAATTTGAGAAGAAATTTCTTAACAGTGAGGGTGGCAGAGCCTGGCCCAGGCTGCCCAGGGAGGTTGTGGAGTCTCCTTCTCTGCAGACATTCAAACCCGCCTGGACACCTTCCTGTGGAACCTCAGCTGGGTGTTCCTGCTCCAGGACGGATTGCACTGGATGAGCTTTCCAGGTCCCTTCCAATCTCTGACATTCTGCGATTCTGTGAACACCTTTTTCATTTCAGTTTATTTTTTTTGTTTGTTTTGGGGATATTTAATTTTTTAGTTTAGCCAATGAGAAGAAAAGTCAGATATTCCCATGTTTTCTGATAACATTACTGAAGCACAGGTTAGGGGAAGCAAAATATTATGTATGAATAATTTAACAAAGTTAACAAATAGCCTTACTTGCCTGCAAGAAATAAACAAAGTTGTGGCTGTTCAGAAGTTCTAGAGAATTATTTCTAATGGACAATGATTCAGAGCCTAGAGAGGGATTTTTCTGCCTGTAAATGACACTTAGAGGACTAGAGCATACTCAACACCAACTACAGCTTTTAGGATTTGGTTCTCCATTTTAGTAATTGGATACAAACATATTCTGTAAAAGCATCAATACTATGTGGACAAAATATAATCTCTAACACTAATAGCAAAAAACTCTTATCCTTTGGCAAAAAAAGACCTCTTAATAGTGGAATTTATTTTAAATAATTCATTTTAAATTGTACATTTGAAATTGATGTATGCCTTTAAGTGTGGCATCTGTTTAATTCAGAGAGGAAACTGCAACAGCAAACATTTTTCTGTCACTGTTAACAACATATTCTTACCTCTGGTAAGACTACAAATGCTCCTGTCATTATGGTAAGTACGATATTGATTCCAAATAGCCATCTCAAGAAGATGAAGTAAGAGGCAACTCCAGACCCAAAATGACCTTAAACCACAGAAAATAGTTATCTGAGCTACGCAGTCTATAAAAGCTCACGTCATTTATTCATGAAGTATTATTTGAATAATAAAACAGAAGAAAACCATTTCTTATTCACTCAGGGCATACAGCAAAGTCGACAAAATATTAACATGTCATTGAGGAAAACATAATTCCAACACAGACTCTGGTGGGGAAGTCTCATGATTACCAGTAGCATTTACACAAGAAGCTGCTGTGCTGGGCAACACGATGCATCTGCTTTTCTTTACCACTGAAGCACGGATGTACAGCCTCGCTGCTCATGTCATGTTAAGGGCAGCTTTAATTCCATTCAAAGGCTCAAAGCCTGGTGATGCAGGTTACAACCACAGTTAACAACCCGGGCAGATCTGGGGATGTCAGCCCAAGGATGCTGCCCCATGGACTGTAATAAACCGTAATGAAATCTTGCTGCACTTTCAGAACTACAATAGCACGAATTTGACTTTTGAAAAGTTACCTGCCACTAGGACCATGGATGAGAACCATGTCTAAGGCACCAGGAAAAGAAGAAAAAGCAAAATTTTAAATGAAAACATCACTGCTGAAAGTTTACATCTAACTCTTTTTCCCAAATATTATCTATTGAATTCAGTAAATTCAAAAATAAACCTTAAGATCCAGCATGTGCTTTGCCGTTCAATACCATTAAATCTTTATACTTACTCTCAATTTTCTTAATTCTCATTTCCCAAGGAATAAAGATTACCACAAAATTGTATGCAAGTCGAATAAATTTCCTCCAAAGCTGGGGAAAAAAAAGCAGAAAAATGAGAAATATGACACTTCTGTATGCTAAAAAAAAAAATAGAAATGCAGAGTATTTTTCTCATCTCTTTAATCTTGTAACACAAGAAATACTACAAGCATTATTTACTAAGACCTTAGAGCACGCCTGTGGGTAAAGCAAACCATGGTAGGTTTTAGAAACACACAAAGTGGGGGAGGCAGGGGTGGGACACAGGAGTCCTTGACTCTGTTTGCCGTTCAATTGCCAACAAAGTTGAAACAGAGCATCTTTTATACACCTCTGAGTGTACAGTCAAGAGTCACCTATCCACATCTTTTACACATAAAGACTGTGAGGAACCAGCAGAAGAAGCCAATGGGCACCATTCCCTGTCGCCTTCTCCATGGCTGGGGGCCGGGCAGCAGAAGTCATCCAAGTTGGGCATTGCCAGGACATCTGGCTTCTGTGTAATTTATGAGGGAATCCCGCTACACTACACACTATAAATCTGATTTCTAGGACAAACAAATGAACAAACAACTAACCTGAAATTTAAGAGAAACATGATACCTCAGGGGACATTTTTGGAGTGGAAAAGTAAGCTTTTGTATACAACGGCAGCAAATTTAACTATTATGTTCTCAGCTCTATGTATGACAGCTGACACCTGCAGAAACCTGTGGTTATATTTTGTAGAGTCTTTATTCAACCTCTATTTCTTGCATGGTCAGAGGAAAGAGTCTTCCTGCACACAGTGTGGTGTTCAGGGGGGATAAGAAAAAAAATCTACATGTGCAAAACTGAATGCAGTTTCTGGTTTGTTGACTTCGATAACTTTACAGTATCAACAGAACAATAATACCTATGAAATTTCCTACATGTTATTAATTTCCAGAAATGAGGGCCAAGGTCTGCGTTCAGTGGTGCAAATAGATTTACTAAGATTAGATTCAAATTCTTCGAGTAGTATGCAAGCTAAAACCTTTTTTAATAATGTATTTACTGTAAGCTATTGTAGGATTGTCTTCCAAACTAAAAGCTAGACACATTTTTCATACTGAACTATTGAACTGTGGCCCCAGAGTCTGGTGAAATAGCCCTTCAGAGAATACTGGTAACACGCTGTTGGTATCCCATTCCCATCACCTCCTCTAGCAGGCACCAATATTTTTAGATTATTTGAGAAGGAAGCTTATACTGCGTTGGTAGAGGAACACCCATCCCTCAACACATCAAATTAGTCTGCAAAAATGCAATTACTAAATTCACAACAGAAAAAAAAATGCCTTTAACTGCATTTTCCTCCCTCTACAGAGTTCTTGAGTTGGAGAGCAAGACCGCATAGCAAACATATGCTTTCTGGGAATGAAAACTGCAGATGACTGTTGGTATAGAAAAGAGCTATAATTGAAGAAAATGTAGCTGTACCTCTGCACCAGCGGCTTGATAACCTCTTGTTCTCGTGAGCCTCCCTTCATACTTCAGCACAATCTCCTTTGCCTGTCTGCACAAGAAGGTAGAAGTTCATTCTACACTGATCGTGTTACTCAGAGCCCCTCATTCTGCACAAGTAGCAACCAGCAAAGTTGTGAAGAGCTCTGAAATACAATCATGGACTGTCTCACCATAAAATCCTTTCCCAGGCAAAGCTTTTTTCTTTTCCTATTGAAGCTTTTACTGACACCCTAAAATCACTGAGCATTTTGTCTGAGAGAACTCTGCATTTGAAAGTCTGACTGCAGGGAGAGTTTTGTATTCCTCTGTTTGTTTGTTTTTTCTCTCTGTCCTTTTGGTTCAAAGTCTCAAAATGCTTCAACCCAAATGCATAATATAAAAAGACTATCATTACAACCTAGTTAATCTCAAGTGGATGCTAACACTTCTGCAGATCTATTGTAATACTCCTGTCAGATGCAGAGAGGTGCATATTCATCTGGTCATACACAGTCTTTGACCTCAGAAGAAGGTGGACGGACACCACCAAAATCTCATCAACAGAAACAGGAAGGCAGCAACTCACAGCACCTGCCTACAAGAGAGAAATCTCTCTTTGCTTCCAAGATTACACAAAGGATCCGCTGCTGGTAAGGATTCCTCACGATTCAAATGCCATCCTAGCATCGTTCAGGGCTTTAAGAGAAAGATGCCAGCCAAAATGAAAAATAAAACAAGCCCCAAACAGATCACGCTGTGAAAGACCTGACACAACTTAGGCAGGTGGTCCAAAGAGCATGCACTCTCTCATTGTAAATTTGGATGAATATAATAATTGCAGTCTTAGACTGTGAAACACATTATTACTACACTGGATGTATCTTTTAAACCTACAGGTTTCTAGTATTTACTGCCATTTGTAATATATTACCTGAAGATTGTGGCCAGCTTCTGTTCTCATACCATGTAATCATCACGTGCAATTAGCTCGCAAAGGACAGACAGTTTTTCCTTTTTGGGACAGAGTGAAATAATTTATCTAAAAAACATATTACTAAGCATTATCAACAGCCTTACCTGAGTGCCCTCAGCTTCTGCCTCATCGGCCACGGCCGGCAGCGGATGTTGGATATAATCTCCTTCTGGTACTGGATGTTCTGAAAGATCTGCTCTGGGTCATGGCTCTCAGCCTTTTCTTCACCAATATCATCGTCTGAGTTGCTGGCAGCCCAGCCCACACCCCACGAGAAGAAAAACAAGACAAATTATTCCCATTCAGATCCCCAGCAAACTCTTGATATGCACAGGGTCCTGCCTATTAGAGCAATATAACAGCAGTGAGCTCGGGAACACACATGACCATGTTGTTTAAAAGTTGACAAATAATTCAAATAATTTCTCCAGAATGTGCCTCTTTTCCTCTCCACTGCTTGCTGCTCAGTCATAAATCATCCCCTCTCCCCACCACGAATCTCAGTCTTTCTTCTCTGAGCATTTCCAGCCATACAGCTTGTACATCATGCTAGCAAGACACTGTATATTCTTCTGGAGTGAAGTGCTGTCTAAACATTCCCAGCAAGTGCACTTAACATTCATTTATTCACCACATATTGTTGGCCTTTTATTTTGATTGTAGTGATGATAAAATATTTTCTTGTAAGAATGGGGGAGACCAGATGCTTAGATCGTGGTCGCTCTTTGTTCCTGTTCCTTTCTGAGAGGGACAGGAGCATGAGACCCCACACACCTAGAATTACTTGTCCTTGTAAAAAGATTAATGTGCTTTGATGCAAATTTCTGTGGATGATTATTCAATCATATTTTCTGATGCTGTCAGCACATTTACTAAGCTACAGCTCTTACAGTTCCCCGTTTGAAACAGGGTATTGTATAAGAAACAGCAGCAATATTCAGCCTTGTAGAGGCTTAGATCTAAAACCTGTGGTGATTGCTTCCCCTCGGAATTCAATGAGGGGATCTGATGTACTGCAGCAACCACCAGCTAGGAAGTTTTCTAATTATATGGCTATGGACTTGTTGGGAAAGTTCCCTGCAACTTCGCTGAAAGAGCAACACCTTTTAATCATTTAGAAATAAATCATAAGCTAATCCACGCCTTGTGATAACATTGACAAGACATACTTCATCAGACCACTGATCCATCAGTCCACAGTCCTGTCCCCTCAGTCACAGGGGACATCCAAGGGAAACATGTAATTACACAGGGAAAGTACAGAGAGATTTCTTACTCTGCTATACCCTTGACCTTATGGGAGTTACAGTGTTTAAGTTCAATGTTTATGCTACGGTGTGAAACATGACTTTTGTGAAAACAAAGACAACAACAAAACCCCCACAAACAAACAAAAAACGCCAAACAAAACACACAAAAAGAGCTTTGAAATAAATCTAAATATGGAGAGAAGAGTGACGTTTCTCACACTCCACGTTTACTGTGCTCTGTCTAAATAAAAGCGCAAAGCCCCCACTCCTGTGCTGGGTAAGGCAGATTTGCACTTGAGGAGGGAGAAGGGTGTCTTACCTGTGGGGTGGCTCCTGGTAGGTGTAGATGCCGGCGTGCCGCTTCACCGTGCGATACTTCTTGCAGGACTTGGCAGTTTTTGCGGCAGGAGAGCCCGTGGCTGCTGCCATGCTGGCAGCTGCCGTCCGCAGCAGGTGGAACTCTGCTGTGCTAGAAGGAAGCCTTTAGCTCCCCGGTCAGATGTCTCGCAAGCAGCCAAATGTCATTAAGTTGAGAGCAGCGAGTGACAGCGAGTCCTGCGGAGCAGAGGTTTGCTGCCTGCATCACCGCCTGCATCGCTGCCTGCTGCTCCAGCAGACAGGACCTGCTGCCTGGCACTGCCTTAAAGCGGCAGCGCACAGCAGCCCCTGCCCGGCAACTG
This sequence comes from Patagioenas fasciata, assembly GCF_037038585.1. NCBI lineage: Eukaryota > Metazoa > Chordata > Aves > Columbiformes > Columbidae > Patagioenas > Patagioenas fasciata. The sequence continues at coordinate 22,275,444 of NC_092531.1, forward strand.
TGGGGTGAGATGCCCAGAAGTGAGGTAGGGGAGCAGAGCCCAAGGGTTGGCCAGCTGTGGGTTATAATTCACAGCCAATTTTTCCTTGCTGCGGATGAGATGTTTTCTCTCAAAGCGCCATCCCACTGTACCGCGTTGGACTGCTCTGGGTGGTGTTTCCAATGAATGCACTGGACATGCTGTTGATATCTTCACTTCATGGGCTTGAGAAGAACGTTCTTGCTTGGGTAAAGCAAGACAGTTTGCATTTTGGCCTTTATTAACAGAAAAATGCGATGTCCTTCTCTTGCAGGACTTCCAGATCCTTTCCCAGAGAACAGCCCTGACAGAACATGCGGCTGCTGCTTTCCTGGGTCCAGGCCCCAACCTCTCCACAATCTCCGCTTGTTGTACCTAGATTTGTCGCTTTTCTTTTGAAGTATCAAAATACCTGCTATTCAGACAGATTGCTGAGCAATTAACTTTTTCTCAATAGCTATATCTTAATTATGCTCAATTCCATTCATTACTCTATCAACACTTAAAATAAGCATTGTCTGGATTATTGATCATACTAGTGGCAATTCCTAGAGCTAAAACACTAGAAAACATTACCATCTGATGCACATTTTCAATTTCTTCAGCTCTACTACTTAATTTTATTACAAAATTAATTTAATAGATACCAAAAGTGTATTTAACAGAGAATCACTTTACAAGACAACAAATGGATGGTGCTATGAGCTCGAGAACCAGTCTTAAATAACTGCTCTGCCTCTCTGCATGTTCTGGGGCAAATCCTTGCACTTTCAGGCCTCATTTCCCATCCTGTTGTGGGTATTCTGGGTTTTATTGTTAAAACAGATCAAGAAAACTTGATATGATTAGTTTCTCTAGCCATAATCTGACTCTCAGAACGTGGGAGAGAAAGGAAATGTTTACAGAGAGTCTTTACTTGTTCCTAACTTGGTATTTTCTCTCCTTAATAGCTCTGTGCACAGTGCAGCAAGGGTTTCAGTTACATAAATCAATGGTCTGCTGTAGTTAACTTTTATTTGCAGCCTCTGACAAGAAAGAACATTAAGTTCTCTCTGCTAGATTTCCTGTAGAGAATAGCACAGACTGCTTTTTCCCCCTGCCTTCAGTTAGTCTAAAATATTGCCACCTGCTGAGAAATGTTGCTTTTCCATAATCATGGTTCTTCCCATTGTAGTATACTGATTTAAATAACTACAGGACTAAGTAGTAACAAGCCTCACTACTTATAGTCCGACAGTTGCTTACATAGCTTTACAGTTTTGAAAGAGTAAGTCCATTTCATGTAATTCACTCCACGCTTTTTAGATGACAAGAAAGGACCATATAAAAATGACTCTGCATTCCCAAAATGTAGCCAATAGTAAATCCCAGAGCCCCAGGTGTGTCTTGTTTGAGGCTTCTCCAGAAACCTGGGAGTTCCATTAGCACAAGGCAGAGGAGCATCCAAACCATAAAGAAATGCCCCTAATGCCCCTATTCAGTGTTCAGTAAAACCAGGCAGCTGTGTTCTGCACCACCTCTTTCACCCCTCCTTTTGTCATATGTGCATGAGTTTTAAACCTAATAAAAGCCATCGGTGGAAGCACCAATTAGCCACGTTCTACTTACTACATGGGTTCTTCCAGGAACTGAACTTGCTAGTCCCAGCTCCATTCTGAGCATCTCTTGTACACACCTCCTTTAGCCACAACAGAGACTAAAGGGTTTGGGCTCCAATTTCCAGCTTCCCAAGAAGGATGGACCATAATAAATTCTACTTTTTTCTGCGATGCATCTTATTATTTTTCATAGTGAAATCTGTAAAACAGAGGCTGTTAGAGCTTTGACATATCAAACTGTCTGTACCATACTTAAATCGACCAGCGTTGGAAAGGTTTACCTGTTCGTCTTCTAGATCACAGGATGGAAGGAGCAACCTACCATCCTCTCAGGGTGTCAGACCATTCATGAAGTGAAAGCAAACAGCCAAAAGGAATGGGTATCAGCCCAGAAACATGTCTTCACCAAAAAGGCTTCTCACCTCTTTCCAGCTGGAAAAAGAAAGAACAGAGGAACTACTCTGAATGCCAGAAATGCCCCTTAGAGCTTTGATGCTCAGAGTGCATGGCAAATATGCCCACGTCATCTTTTTTTTTTGACCTGCTGCAAGATATGCTTTCCATTTTACAACTGAAAACCAACAGTGTCAGTTCAAATATATTTCCTTGATTGTAGTTGTTCCTTGGCACCTCAGCCAGCAGCAAAACATTGGGGGCCAGATTCTGCTGCCTTAACTCAGGAGAATAAGTGCTTCTCTAGTCAGGCCAGTCTACTAAAGTCCATTAGCTGCCTGCTTATTCCAGCTACATGCAGAAACGTTGAACTCATGCTGCAGATAGACACTTAACAAAAACTTCTGTACACCCACAAGGTAGGTTTTGACACGGTAATGTCCTGAATCCCTCAGATAATATAAGCTAGATCTCTTAAAAATACAGGAGAGTAACTCAGCTATTTCTGCCTCTGTATTACTATTCCTACTTCCCCCTGGGCTTTTGGATACCTTAGTTTTCTTTTGAAGGAACCACACTGGAGAGATTAAGACTTCTCATCATTGGTAGCGCACATAAATTACTACATTTCACAGATAAAGCAGTATCCTTTAATATGATGGTAGTACAGCACTGCCAAACCCATTAAAATGCTAACATTTATGATTTACATAGATTTAATTAGGGAGTATATCTGAACATGTCAACAAGGAAGATTCATTTTGTTTCTGCTGGTTAGAAGGAAGCCTGAAGTCTAAAAAACAAAGCAGCAATTTGAGCCTGATATTTATATAGCTCTAATACTGCCAGTGCTGGAACCACATACGTAATCTGAAGTTACTACCGAACACTAAAAACACAACGAGCAGCAAGAGACTCATGGATTCAGAGCCCACCTGACAGAAGGGTGCACAGTGCTTTTCAAGAGAAAACAAAAAGCAGTCTTCAAGAGCTCATCCTTGAAGTTGGTGCCGTCCTCTGTTGCCCATGACCCCTGCAATGGCCTCTTTAAAGAACTGAAGCGTTCACTCGAATCACAAAGAAGGTTTTGGTTTTGCCTTTCAGCTCAGCAGTTTAGCAGCCAGAACACCCAGCTGCCTATTTCAATATGCTCTATTGAATCCAGAAACCTACTGGGGTTTGTTTTGCTCTGAATGAATACTACAAGGATTATAGATTTGATTTCAATTGCCATTAACTGAATGTAAACCAGGACATTAACCTTTTATTGCAAAACTTAGTGGTAGCTCTCTGTGTGTAACAGGAAGCCTCAAATTTAATCCATAGGATCATTTTGCATTTTCAAACGCTTATCCAGGAGAAAGCTGGGTTGATGAACTCTGCTTAGTGAAAATTCGAGCAAACAGCAGGCTATATTCTCCATGCTTGTCCATTCCCGTGGACTTCCAGTTTAAATTGTAGCAAGCGAATATTATTCCTCCAGATCCTTAAGCACATAAAACAGGTGAGAAATAAAGTATTTGGAAGCACTGAAAAAAGGAGACTTGTGCATCTTTAAGTGAACTATCAGTAGTGCTAAAAACATTCAACCCCATAGAAACCAGTGATAGGTAATGATGCTGTACAGCATCCAAGTTCATGTGAAAACACTGAAACTCCTTAGTTTGAGGACATTTATTTTTAGAAATGAAAGAACTAAGATCAAAAGACAATCCAGTTGGACTTGAAAGACATTCCATTCTCAAATTACAATCTCAGTTCACCTATTTAGTCCCCAAAGATATCATAGATGTGCAGCTGGATGTAAGAGCAGTTAGGGGATTTCCAGGGTAACAATGCCAAAGCCATTGTCTACACTTATTGAGAGTAAAATTGATCTACTGAACTCTGTTAAATCAGTGTCTCCCCATAAGCCTGTTTGGACAGTTTAATTTCATACACTGCATTTTGCTCTTCAATTTCAGCACGTTCATAATTCTTGCTGACATTTATCAGACTTGCATCAAGGGGAATACTCCCATTGTGGTTCAATATTCTTTGTGAATTCACATTCTGCACGAAAAATATTCCGTTAAAAAGCTCCTCCTGTGCAGTTAACTGATTTTACATCATCCTGACTATTTTTATTCATAGATGAGTATCATGACTATTAAAATATACATTTCTGTGACAGTAAATTCACAACAGAGTATATCAAATTCAGAATGTTGTTGAGAACGTTTTAGAGCCTGATGCTAAGACAGTCGCTAAGGACAAATAGAAGGGGAATAGAAAGGGGATGGGGACAAACAGAAGCAGCCACATGCCAAGCCAGGTATCCACAGGGAGGCAGAGGAGGCCCCAATAGCTCTTACAACAGTGATGCACCCGGTTTGCAGCGCTGCCCTGGTTTGCATGACACACTGTCCCTAGGACTTGCAGCTCTTTACTTTCAGGTAAGTAAGTAGGCACCATATGAAAACTTATTTTTCAGGTGCCATAGGCTGTAGCTACTTCTCCTACAAGAGAATCTGTATTTTGTGCTGCTTTTTCTATGCAGCAGTATGATGTGCATCCCACAGACATATTCATTTCACCAGAGACCTTTCTGAAAGCACTGTAACCAAATTATTTTCCAGACTTACGTGAGTCATTACAAACCAGACCTAGGATTCAGTGAAAATGAAGAAGATAATTTTAGAGCATTTAACAAATAAATAATACAAAAGAAATTTCATATTTTAGAAGAAAAGAAGAAGAGTTCAAGGAACTTACAATTGCAGAAAGTAAATGAATATAGTCTCTCTGTTCTCTGGGGAAAGTTGCTCCCTTTAGTTTTCCTACAGGGAATTTGGAGCAAGCTTTCTCAGTAGACCAAGGAGGCAAAGCGAACGAAACGTCACTTTCGGTGGCCAACATGCTCATTGGCACTTGTCGTGTGGCCCATTTCTGTTTCTTAGCACATGAAATATATGGTAAGAATGCAACCAAAGACATCTGAGTATATACAGAGCCTGCAGTATTAAAATTGGATTCAGAGATTCTACCTAGACAAATTCCACAAACTCTTGGAGCCAACAATGCATAATGAAGATATACAATATCTTAGCATAGAAAACAAATACAGCTTATTGTCTCTGGATGTAATTTAGACCAGGCTGGTAACGAGGGGAACTGGCAGCATCGTGATTTAGCTACAAGAGTTTTCTAAAGGAGGGGGGGAGGGGAAAGGCATTAAGAAACACATTAATTAAAACCCCCCATCTAGTACTATCAAGAAACTGCCAAGGGGAAAACTTGGAAAGTATAACAAAACAAATTAGCAAAGCTTTGGAAACTTCAAAACATTATGCCCTGGCACAAAACTATTCTTAATATTCTTCACACAGTGTGCTAGCGGCTAAATGCCACAGTAACTCAACACAAAAAGATTTGGCATTTCTTCTTTCTCTACCCATAAGACACACCTCTATTTCTAGTAATAATTACATTAAGATCGATGCTTATTAATAACAGCAAAATGTTTTTATTTTATACACTCTCAGAAGTGCTGTGCTGCCTGAGTGCACTACGTGCCGGATGACCTTGGAAGTGCATGAGTCATGAGCTGCAGTCTAAACAACCACCCTAAATCTTATATGTTGGCACGTTCTTATTATCTGGGCTTAGTACTTTCCTACCATGGAAGGATTTCCACATAAATTATACAGGAAATGAAGCAAAATGTAATTACAAATGTCCAACGGCTTCAAGGCAGATAGATAGCACAAGTCACAGAACACAGTTCAAAAGTCAGCTTTCAATAAATGTCACCTATTAGGAAGAATCTAAATGAAACGTATATTACACTAAGCCACCGACTTCGAAATTATGTCATTATCTCATCACTGGAATAAGGAGTTATAAGGTTACAGCAATTTCAAATAATCAAGTAGGTTTCTCAAAGGGACTTTCATTCTTTGCTTTTACGCATCAACATTTGGACTTTAACATATACTAGAAAATTCTATTATACTCTATTAAATTGAGTTATCCCAAGGAAAACCTCTATAGTAAGGTTGGTCCAGATGCTTCATAATCCATTAGTACCCTCACTTTTTCAACATAACAAATTTTCTCATAATAGCTTTTTGTCTCAAAAGGAAAAAAAAGAGTTATAGAGCTTTTGAGCATTCTGAATTGATGTGATTCAGCTGAACAGAAGGAGCACTACAGTGATGAATAAAATCATTTTTTTGCCCCTGACTTCAAGTGGATGGTAAGTTAGACTCATAGTCTTTGCATTAAATGTTTCTAGCCTAGTTTTTACAAAAGAGGACAAAACACACGCCTTCAAGGGAAGATTGTTTCTTAAACCATTTGTGCAGAGTAAAGATCTTGGATTTTTTGCTTGTTTGGATTTGGAGGCTTTTGTGTGTGCTATCTTCAGTGCAAAAGGATTATAAAAACAATGCAAAACCCACAAAATATGGCTTATAAACATCAAGTAAATGCTAACAAAATAATAATATTATATATATTGAAAACAGTCCTTACCTCCAAGGACCTCATATGCTGCAAATACATAAGCCTTATTCTGCTGCAGAATTAAATGTTATCATTGAAGTCATGGAGGCTGAGTGTTTAAGCCCGGAAGTCAGAAGAAAAACCTCAAATTATGTAAGCAGATACTGGAAATGATCTTCTCCTTCCTGCCAGCACACATTAAACACATGCTACTTTTTGTGAGTTCCTCTGTTGTGTTCACTAGTCTCATGATATTTTTTAATGTGCTGCGTAGGTGGAAAGCTTTGAAAAAGCCCTATAATAGACAGCATGGGCTTAGCTAAATTAACTCATCTAAGATCTGAGATGTGCTACGAAGATGCATGTGGACATCCTCTACAGCTCAGCTCATGCAAAGCAGTTTAAGTCTTGATAATAGGATTGTGGCTCATGACCTGTCATTAATATTTAGTTTTTCATTAACATTGCACAACAAAATTAGACTGATCAGCTTCCTTTTGATCTTATTTTTGTCTTTTCCTGCTTGTGGTGTAATTGTGAAGTTATTTTTTAGTCCCAAAATATAATTTTCTCGAAGTTTTAAGATGTGTGGTTCTTCTCACAATCTACAAATGTTTCTGAGGTGAAACCCAAATGCAGACATTATATCAATGGAATTAAATAGGTTCTTTTTAGGTTTAATTAAATGAGCACAATCCCTTTGTATACTCGTGAATAATCTTAGCCGTAACTAATACTGATTTGTTTAATTGGGTAACTGGTTTAAACGCCTAAAGAATTAAACTGAACCAGCTCCAAATTAGGAAGTTGTTTAATTCAGCCTGAGCATTTGTATGTGCAGACAGACCTTTGAGTTCATATTCTAATTCAAAGCACAGAAAAGTTAGTGAGAGAACAGAACCGCTGAAAGTATTAGTGTATGATCTAATTAGTTCTTTCAAGATGAGCGCTCATTTCTAAAGGGATAACATGTCTACCAATAGGTAAGAAAAGAAAAAAGTTAAAAAAATCAGCAAAAAGAAAGAGAACAGTGAATGATAGCTCTTGTAAAAAATCTTTTATCAGCAAAAGGATTTTTCTTTGAGGCTTCATTGCTATTATCACCCGATGAATCCACTGCCATCACAAACACAGATGTTCTCTTAAGTCTGCACAAATACCAAAAGCTTTTCCTCTTAATATTCACTCTGGAAGGACTTCTTTGTTAATGAGGATGGATTAGCAATTTATTAAGTAACGTTCCTGCATCTGCTGCTGGTCCTTAGCCTTTTCTTTCAATGTGGTCCAAGTCAAGTACGACACAAGATGAACTTGGAGCAAGGCAAAACATACAACGAACTTCTTGTAGGCAGAAATCCAGTGAGGAAAGAGGGTGAGGATAGGTTACTGGTTTTATTTGTGAAAGAAATGTGTATGTATGATGAATTTGATGCACCTCTGGACGAGGCATAGGCTGGGGACCCTTTTATGTGCATGTGACAGTAGGTTAAGAGTGCAACCATAATGCTGGAAATAAACTGGAATTAAACGCATTGATAATTAATTTCACTCTTAGATGCAACTTCCAGGCCCAGGGAAAAACAAACAAACAAACAAACAAACCCCAGACAAACAAAAACCCCAAATAAACAAATAAAACACCCCACAGCACCCTCCACCCCCCAAGCAACCAAAAAACCTACAAAACAAACAACCAACCACCAAAACACAACAGAAAACAAACCATCCACATCTCTTGTTGCACATAGAAGCGTAAATCCCCATAAAGAATGGTATTTCTGGAACCTGGACTTCACAGCTCTCTCTGCTGGGGGATTCTGGCAGTCAGACTCCTCTTTTTGAACATTTTTTCCTGCAGAAAGCAGAAAGCTCCACCGTGTGGTCAAATTGCATCCTTGTATATTGCTTGCTATCAGAATTAACGGGTTCCTTTGGCAAATATGCCTTATCTTCAATAAAATTCAGACTGACTCTTGCAAAAACAAACAAAACACTGGAAAGAAGATGTTTTCAGCTAAACAAGAAAAAGGTTATATAGTTTATTAGGACATATTCTGACCTGACTATATATTTTCACCTATCACAGGTTCATTTAGAAGACTTGAAACGCTTTCCTTGGCCATCCGATTAACAACTCTGCCACAACAACAGTTCTTAAACTGGTAATTGGTACAATTTGGGACTTCTAATGTGTGGTCCATTCAAATATCAATAATGCCGACTCATACCATTTTGTTGTTAATTTTAATATCAGAAATACTAAGAACAGAATGTTTTTACTTTATCCATTTGCTCAAGTCTTCAGTGAATTTTTAAGCACTAATTCTTCAGTACAGCATAAATATTCAATGCCACATTAAATGCTTAATATCTGCAGATAACTAGAGAAATGATGATGATGATGATTAAACTAAATGAAGGAGTATTTAGATCCGATTCAGTTCCAGTGCTTTCTGCGGGCTTTGAAAATGCTCTAGTGGGACCAAAGATTCCAGCCATAAAGACCTTGAAAATATCCTTTCTATAGTATGAGGACTGCTCCTTCAATTAATTGCCCATCATTTAGCAGCTGAAAAGATGAAAATGCAATACAGCTTTCTTTCAAGTCTGGTCCCAACATTCTCTGGCCTGGAACAAATTCTTATATTTACAGAAACAACACCTTTTACTGAAAGGTGAAGCTCTCATAAGTAATTGAATGTTTTGATACGTCTGATTCAGATGAGTAATGTGCTTCCTAGAAATGTGACTCTGTTATCTGACTTTCATAGATGAAATTTCTTTTTTCTCGTAATGCTGAATAATAAAATCAATATATTGCAAGTGCCAGATCATAAACCAAGCTTGGAGTGCAGACCGTGTGATATACCCTCTTCATAGGAGTTTTTGAAGGAGGCAAAGGAAACCTACAGTGGGAACAGCAGTGACATTCCAACTGCCTGGAAACTGCTTTCTCAGGCTATTAGTTTAATCTGCTGCTTACTAACTGCAGAAAGATTCCTTGAAATGAAATTAAGGGGATGATACATTCAATACTGAGTGCTCTGCTACTTCTGCACACTCAAAGTAGACTAATTCTGCAAAATATAAGTTTTTAAGTACCAGGTCCAGACGTTTAAGCTGTTCTGTTTAAGAAGAAACTAATCTGATTTTATTGTAACCTGATTTGGAATTTGTAACATGATCTAATATGAAGAAAGCAGATCAATGAGATTAGGAACCTACACTTCTCCGAGGAGAAAAATAAAAACAAAACTAAAACAACAGAATAAATCCACAGACACACACACAGACCAAACAACTGTGACCTGAGATGGGTGTAGCTAAACAAGATTCTATCATTTGAGATGACATGGACTAATTTCCTGCAACATTTAACGTTCTTGTGACTTGCTATAGACCAATTAGGAACTGAGAATACCTGAGAGAGAAAGGTTCAAGTCACTGGATCACAAATCTGTGTTTTAAAAAGTGCAAATTCTCATGCACCATTCTTGATGGTAATATTCTCACTCTGGCCATTGCAGCACCTGGCAGATATTCCATAGTGGATAGAAAAGGCATAAAAGCAATGCCTAAAGTGTTTGTCTCCTGATTAGGGGAAGTGCCTACAAGACATAAATTTATATAAGTGGGAAGTGTAGCAATGCATTAGATACAAGACAACAACAGGAAAAATTGAAGGGGAACAGGTTGCATCAGGCCTGGTGCTGGAGCCCAGTTATTCAGGATGCTGTGATTCGTGCCATACCCAAACCAACCTGAAACAAATTCCTCTGTGAGACTGGTATGATGAACAGCATGTTGTCCTCTCTAAACATGCCACAAAGTCCAGATCTCAGAATATGTAAAACATCAATTCACAATGGGTTTCACTGCTAGTTCGTGAACTATCCTTGTTTCAACACATAGAGTGACATGGAAATGCATTATCAGGTTAGGACAAATTCTTGAGAGATTCCTAGGAACAGAACTTACAGGGGAGATGTTGAGATGTCTGAAGATTTTCTTTTAGTAACAAACATCTTTCAAAACTTGGATTGCCATGTCAATAATTATTACACTAATGGTAATTACATTTTGATTTAGCTCTCACATCTTAGATCCGGTTGACAACTGCTTAATCAATTTATGAGTTTTTTTTTACTCCAGTGTAGGTGGCTTGGCTGTTTAATCCTTTTCATTGCAAGATCATCTGTAGGTGGTCATAGTCTGTGAGCATTTAAATAAGCGCTACAATAAACTGCAATTCCCTGATTAAACAGCAAGAAAATATATTTTCTTTTTAATCATTTTCTGTGTACACATTTCCAGAGCACAGTTGACAGAGCTACCTTCAGTGGTGGCCCAAAACCAGAGGAACGTCAGGAGGAAACAGAGGCCACAGCCTCTCCAACTTCTCTGCTCTTCACAAAGCTTTGACATGAGCTTCTCATGGAATCCTCTTGCCATGGCCTCCTGAAATGCTGCACAGGTAATTTTGCTTTCCAGTTCAGAAATTTACCCATGATAAACCATGTATATACTTCAAACAAAGGCATGAGCCATCAACAAGAAATCATTTATATACTGCCCATCGTAACAAGGAAACAAGTTCACTAGGAGACAAACCTGAGGACTGGAATCCTCCTGATGTCAAGTGAACGGTTAAACATGGCCAGCTCACACGGCGTGGGGATGGTGGTGGTAGGCAGGTTTTATAGAGATCTTCAGGAAGTTCCCCTATAGAATTCAAAGAAAAATGATATTCAGAAGAGGGAAACAGAAAATGATCTCTTCAGCCTGTGAGTAGTGCTGTCAAACACAGGCTCCTTCAGGAAGTCAACAGCAATGCTGATGATTTTTGTGCCATAACATGATAGATGTAGTTTCAGCATCAAAGAGACCTTCAGCTGCTCTGCAGCCAGTGTCCATAACTCTGCACACTTACTCTTATAGTAAATCTAAGGAGATTGGGTGGGGGAAGGGAAACACAACAAAAAAAATGGGATTTAAATGTAGAGGAGAAATTGTCTGCCACTGTCTACAGCCACTACTCACCGACATACGCCACAGTGGAGCATCTCCTGTGTGAGGAAAGGCTGAGGGAGCTGGGGCTCTTTAGTTTGGAGGAGACGGAGGGGTGACCTCATTAATGTTTATAAATATATAAATATATAAGCGCTGAGTGTCAGGAGGATGGAGCCAGGCTCTTCTCGGTGACAACCAATGGTAGGACAAGGGGGAATGGGTTCAAACTGGAACACAAGAGGTTCCACTAAAATTTAAGAAGAAACTTCTTCATAGTGAGGGTGGCAGAGCCTGGCCCAGGCTGCCCAAGGGGGTTGTGGAGTCTCCTTCTCTGCAGACATTCAAACCCGCCTGGACACCTTCCTGTGGAACCTCAGCTGGGTGTTCCTGCTCCGGTGGGGGGATTGGACTGGACGAGCTTTCCAGGTCCCTTCCAATCCCTAACACACTGTGATTCTGTGACTCTTCTCCCTCTGATCCAGTAGAGAAAAATAATTAAATTAAAAAAAAAAAAATCACAGTGACAAGAAAGTAAATCTCAGAGTTCATCCTTCCCCACCAGGCTGCCCGCTGCTGAGTGCGGGAGCATCCCGGGCTCTGCCGCAACATGCGCCGAGTCCCCACGAGGTGGCTGCCGAGGCTGCGATCGCTGACAGCGCAGAACCTCGGTCACCGGGCTCTGAGTGCTTCAAACACACATGGGCGCTCCAGAAAGTCGCTTCTTTCAAAAATGAAAATGCCTTGTGAGATTTTTTCAAAACCTCATTAAAAAGGATGAGATTTTTAAGTTAAACAATTCCTCCTGTTATGAGTTTGTGTTTTTTTCTTTCTTTTTTTAAATTTTTTCCATCTCATGCAGTTTTAGGTTATTATATGCTACATAAGCACATGTTTCACAACATCACAGTCAGATTATCTTTTCTTTCTGCCTTTTTTTTTTAAAGAAATGTTTTCTGGAAGATCTTTTGAAGCCATTACTTTTCTGTCCCTTGCAATGAGGCTTTTTGTGTTGATTACTCTGATTGTCAAACTTATCTTCTCTCCTATTGTGCTCAGCTGTCATTCAGCTGTTCTTATTACTGTTCACCATGCCTGGTCACTATACCCACCTATCAATTTGCATTTTGTATTGTGATAATTGCCTATTCCATGCCCTAGCTTGACACTGGCTGTAGGTCTTAAGCTCTAAATTCAGACAAGGAACATAAGCAAAGTGCAAAGCCTAACATGAGGTTAAGAAAATCTCGGCCAGTTACCTAGTCCTGGAAACCTTGCCCTGACAAAGATTGACACCACCTAAATAGAAATCCAAGCTGAGGACTCAACTCATTCTGTTTTCTTGCGAACAGCTGCAATCCAAATTCTGCCCCAAATATTTTTAACGTGGGTAACATTAAAACTTTAGTCCAGAGAGATCTACATGCCCTTATTCACCCTAATTGTAATTTTCTGAGGTCTGAAGGACATGACATTGATTTTAGCCCGGGAACCTCTTCCGTAACAGATATTAAATGTCAACACAGCCAAAGGTCCCTTTTTTAATCCTGTATTCAATTTAAGCCTTAGTTTGGAACATCCTACAGAGAAAACCTACAGAAGACTTCTCCAAAATACACCTCTTTCCCTTTCTTAGTTGAAATCTAGTTCTTCTCAGGTTTCTCTGCAATTCAAAAGTCTTATGCTTATTCAAATCCATTTAAAATCGCTATATTGGAGCAAACTTTTGGTTAAACATTAAATCAAAAACCTATCTGTTTTTACCTAATCAGACTTTAGGAATTATCACTTACAGATTTACAACCCTTTCTTACCATACACCCATTTTTCAAACTGTTCTTCTAAAGTTCGGTCAAAACACTGATGCCAACCTCAGCTACAACTTCAGCATGGAAGCCAGCTATTTTCATCTAGGTCTGATGAGAAACCCTACTGTTACCCTTTAAATGTGCCCAACCATCAGCCAAAAAAATCTACCCTTATACACATAGTTAATTTTTAATTTTTTTTTTAAATGCCAGTTCCTGTCCCAACAACGAAGTAACTGATTCAATATCAGACCTCCATGGATCAAGTTGATCAGGAAAAAACCTGATCCAACTTTCCAACATGCATCAAACTTGATGGCCTCAGCTAAACCCAGTCCCTAATGTTCCTGATTGCAGTGCATGCAAAGTAATGTGAGTCACACAGATATCCATTTGGATAAGGCCATATAGACGTTGTTCTCCGAACCCCGAATGTGCACATTTAACCTTCTGAAATCAATTTACATAGCCATTACTAGCTGTCGTTTCATGCTTGTGGATTTGAGGATTGGTTCTTATTAAAGAGTTGATTGATTAATCTCAACATTGCAGAAACCTCATTTAGCTAGGGGGACATTTTTTGAGTTTAATTTTCTAACTGAAAAACAACCGTAAGAGTACATGAAAATTACCTAATTTTGAAACTCTGAAGCTTTTCGTGAGGATTTGCATTTGGACATATTTCTCATCTGTATTTCAGTCATTGTGTCACTGAAATTAGATGTGTATGATTTTTCCATATTTCTTATTGTGGATTCTGAAGGAGACTCTTGTAGCCTGTTTGCAATTTACAACCTCTAAAAGGTGTGAGAATTACAACAGACAGAGTTGAGAGACACCCAAAATAAGGTCCACAACATACCATGCGTAGGCTGAGGTCTTAGGCCTGTGCATAAATACGTAAGAGACAAATGCTAAACCAGCCAAAACAATTTATTTTCGAAATATCTCATTACTAAAGCAGAAAGGCCAGTTAATCACTTTGTTTCTGTTTCTCTGGGAAACTGTTCCATTAATGGAATTTCCCACCAAGAAAAATTAATACTTTATTAATATTTTATTTGAAATTAAATCAAATGGTGATAATTTGAAGATAGTAATATAATTGCAATTTAATTTCTTTTCCATTTTCCCTTCTAATTTAATTCGATATGTGATAAAGAGTATGAAAATGGGAAGGGACATCTTTTTTATATCCAAACATCGTAGTTGTGAGAAAAGAGTGGGTAGCAGTAGATATTTGGGGAACCATTAAATCTTCAAAACCAACACGAAAACATGGAACACTTTTGTGTACAATTCACAAATCAGCCTTTGAGGTGAAATGAAGTACACTGCAATATTATTAGACTTTTCTTAAAGAAGTGATAATTTTTATCTAGGCTTGGGAACAAAGGAAGTTACAAAAGCAAGATTCCTCATGAACACACGAAGATGAAGAAATCATATAATGAGATGAAGTATAAGAAAAGATTTTCTTTCACTGCTCAACAGATTACTATTTTCCCCCTTTCACAGAAGTCCTGTTACAGCTCACTAGAGATGTTAAAATATCCTGCTAAGAAACACTTTAATAACATATATCAATTAATATATAAAAAGCATTGTCAATCAGAGATGAACTCTAATTTTTTGAATGTTTTACATTCTGAAGTAAATAAATGATTCTGCGCGTTTAAACATCCTTAATGGATGTTTGACTTATTCTCACCTTTCAGGAGGTACAAAACCACTTAAGAATGCTTACGCATGCCCACGAAAAACATCCCTTACAGAAAGGTGACTTCATGTCCAAGAGAGGTAGAGTTATTTTCCATCCACACCCAGGAGGTTATAGACATAATACTGAGATCTCTTGGGAAAGCCTTGCTGCTTGAAAGAAAACTAAGCTCTGAACAACAGACTCAACACTGACTAGAAATAAATCTTGTCTAGTTGGGAAAAATGTATCCATTGAGAATCATTTCTTCCCAGGATAGAAACCTAAACTAACTTCTAGACAACGAGCTGTCTCAGAAATCCCAGTCTTGGGGCAATTCTGACAGGGCAGCTGTGTTGTGGGTGTGAAGAGAATGGGGTGCGTTTTACAGCAATTATCTCCTATTAGTGTTGTTTAACTAAGAAACCAACATCTAGCTCTTCCTCTTCCATGGACCTAGAAGTGGGTTAACTCGTTCTTATACCATCCAAGAAATATCCGTACATGAAAGAAGCACAGACCATCCTCTTTTTTTTTTTTTTTTTGGCTAATTAGCATCTTTGAGAGAATCCAAGACAAATTTAAGCATTTGGTATTTTCAACTCATCTCTTAACTTGGGCTTTCTTGGCATATGAGCTGTCGTCTTTTGGCTGATTGCCACTACAAGCAGAGCGTTTGTGTTACAGCAGAAGTCAAGACAAGTCCTCACTTTCCCACTGTCTATCCTCACTCTTTTCCAAAGAAACAGTTATAAGACCAGAATAATAACTTTAGGCACCCTAGGGGGTGTGGGACATGTGACTCTCTTCTAAAAAATTTATAGCATATACAGTTGCAATATTTTTGACATATTTTTCTGTACACATCAAATTACTTGGGGATTCTTGATGGCCCTTTTGGCAACTTCTTCTCTTACCAACTCCTCTGCTACAAAGGCTGATTTCCTTGTCAATCCTAGTTGCGTTTGTGGAAGAAACAGTGGAGACAAGATTGCCAACAAATCAGCCGAAGAACAAAAAAACCTTAACTCTCTTCATCCTCAAATATTTTAATGTACCTGCATCCTATAAAAACTATATGTTCCCACACTTACCAGGCAATATAATCATTACTCAAAAAGGAAAGTTTCGTGTTACTAATCTTGAAAATGATGGTGCTTGAAAAACATTTGGTGTAGTTTATCAGGAACACAAATTCACAGTAGTTGATGGCCAAAATAATTAAAACCTATTTCTTGCACTTGATGAATAAAGGTCTTGCACACATTCCCTTCTAAGCAATTCCAGCTTTGGTTCAAGCAAGACTACAGAAATATATAGTTTGGGGTCTCATGTTAACACCAGGAAAAAAAAGAATCATAGCAATATAAATTGAAATGTGATCTCCAACACAGACAGTTTAATAGGCCATGATTTAGCAAAGCATTTAAGCAAATGTTTAAATCTCATTGATTTAAGTGGGACTTAAGTACTTATTAAGTACTTAGTTCAATTGGGGCCACACTGTGAAGGGAATCTTAGAACAAGGAGAACACAGTAGGCTTGGGGATCTTTATTTACAGCTCAGATGTGTAACTTAGCAAATTTGGCTAAGTAACCCGTATAATGCAAAAGGAGCCAAGGACAGACTGCAAGAACATTTGGCTGCCCAGGATCACTTCAGGATAAGGAACATACCAATATGGGATGGATTTAGTCTCTAAAATACTTTCATCTTGTAATTTACCACATGTAATTTATAATTAAGGTGGTTCGCCTTAATGCGTCATTCAGCACTTCGCTGTACATACAGATTTCTGATGCTGCCAAATTTCTTGTGCTCTCATTTATTCCTCTCCTGTTCTTCCTTCCCACTTTTCACCCAACCTTCTGGTTGCAGGGTGAGGAGGAGGCAATGACATTTGCCGTTTGTCAGTCAAGTCTCACTGCATATCTGGGAACAAAAACAAAAAGCTGAGCAACAAGTACATCATCCTGGAACATGAAGACATGGTTCTCCAAGAGGGGATCAAACCAGACATTTCATCACAGTTAAAGGAGTTCTGTTAAAATTATGTAATTTCTCTCAGAGATGTCCTGCAGTGACATCAAAACTATGTTTAGTCTATATGTACCTTCCTAAATATTGTAGCTGCCAAAGTATTATATAGGATGACTTATTATTTCTCTATCTTTTCTTCTTGACTCCAGTTATTATATAAGCTGTTAAACTCTACTGACACTTTTGCAGATGGTTGAACTATTTCTATTTATCTTACAGAGTAGGAGTTAGCTTTTGGGTATGTTAATAATTCTTCTTGTCAGCTTTTCTTTTTGGGCATAAGTCTATTTCCAGGGAGGTCTGGGAAGCTTAGTTTTCTACATCTAAGAATAGCCCAACAGGAAACAGAACATTATTATCATGTCCAAGCACGGCCATTTGTAGTGAAATTAATCGTCAAGGTTTTATGAAAGCACCTAATCATATAGTAAAACAGATTAGTTTTGAGACTGGTTCTATTTAGCAGTGTGATCTGAGGCTAATTAGAAACCTCTTTCTTAGTACTATCTTCATAGCAGGTTCAAATAAAAACATCAACAAATTTTAGACATATAAAAAACCCTCCTTCATTTAATAGCTCAGGCTTATTTCTAATAAATATTTAGCTATATAGATAATGCTGTAGAAATCAATAATATCCAAAATTCCCATAAACTAATAATAAGGATGATTCTATGTTAGAGAAGAAAAATGAGCAATGCTTTCCAGGTATTTAATATGGTGTGGGGAAGGGATCCTAGCAAAACTAATCCTTGATTTATATATAAAATTTGCAGATATTTGCTGAACAAATTTGTGATAGTGCTATGAGTTAATCTCACCTTTCCCAACTTCTGCCAGGTGGTAAATTTTCAGAAAGCCATGTTCCATTCCAGGGAAGATACATCAATCCATTTACAGTAACAGTCACTACAATGAAAACACATACAATTATTCACCTTGCTCAAGAACATCTCTCTCAAACAGTGCAAGAACAACTTAATTATATTATAAACTGACTTTATTGTCATTGCATTTATTTTTATTTCTGGTATTTAAGTCCTGCTAAGGAAGTTGCATTAACCAGTGAATTCCTGACTATGGGTGCATGTGTAAATGAGTACACACAACTCTCAGCATATAAACAATCAAACCTTCTTGTTCTCAAGTACTCACCCTATTAAATAAGAATACTCAGAAATGTAATTGGATAGTGAACTAAATAATGCCTTTCACACTGATTAAAAGAATAAAGTGGCATGATGGTTCATGCTCTGAAAGCACATTATCTGTAATTTCCTAGTCTGTCACAATACAAAGAAGAAAGTAACTAAGTTTTAGCAACAACATTCAGAACTTTACCACTACTTAAAGAATGGGCAGTGTTTCCACTTTAAGCACTTATCTGAAAGTAAATTTTTGCAGTACCCAATAAGTATTTACAATGCAAAGAGGCTTCATTCTTCTTCATTCTCAGTTACAACAAACACACTGCTCTCCTTTACCTTCTCAGTTAAGTCAAATCTTTTTGACAGTAATAGAACACGGCTACAAAAATCTGCTGCGACAAAAGTTTTAAGTGAACAACTAAATAAGGGCGATATTTTTTTAGGTTTTGAATGCTTTATGTTTTCATTTGCAAACTTTCCAAACAATCTAAACTCCCAAGCAGTAGAAAGCAAATAGCTTATGTAGCACAGTAATGCAGCATTTGTTTCTCTGTCAACTTTCTCTTCAGCGTATTACTACATTGAGCTGATATCAGTTTCAGTCAGAATTCATGTTGCACGTTGTCTATCTTAACAAAATAAATGCTGAGGAGAGGCTATTCACATTCAGAAATTACAAATCCATATTCTATTTCAATTAATTTCGAAGCAGGAAACTTGGGAACCACAGTGGGTCTGAGAAAGTTGTGCCGGCGGAGTTAAAATGTCCTCAAAAAACCAAAAATGTGGTTTAGTTTTTATCATTGCGATAGAGTAAAATCAGCCTAGTAAGGAACTGATATAGTATGGCAATGATAGTAATTAAATAGCTAAACATCTGAGTGACATCAGTGTCCCCTCAAAATATGTGATCAGAAGTCCCTACAACTGAAATTATTTTAAAAAGTCAAAGGTGGGGATAAATTGTGCAGTGAATTGCGACCCTGCCGTTACTGTTACTACTTTGTATGCAAAACACCAGCAATCCAGGATGACCTTTACATAATAGTCAGTCACCATCAATAGGACAATTCTCAAGGGGAAAGGGAAAAAAAAACAAAGAGAGGGGTGGGGAAAGAAAAATAGATTTTTCAAAGGGAAAAATGATAATATTTGTAGGCCAGAGCTTACATCTTTTACAGGAAAGTGAAAGCAAAGCATAGTACTTGCACACCAAGTGGCTGTGGTTTTGTGTGTTTTTGAATTATTATTATTATTATTATATATTTTTTTTAAATCATCATGAAGGTACCTAATGATTTAGGACAACTGTCAGTGCCTCTGTTCTCGAGAGGGTAAAGTCTGGGACTGACAGAACTATAACCAGGGCAACCGCTCTTGCTTTGAGCCCTTCTGAAAGGCTCAGAAAATGCAACTGCCGAGATCTACCACTGAGTTCTGTCCTCTGCCTCATTGCAGAGCTGCCAGTGCCATGAATGAAGAGCTGAAGCAGCGTTTATGTAGGATATGTCTTTTTTTGGACAACAGGCATCCTGAAGTCCTCAAGCTAATGCTACGCAGGCCTGCTTGAGTCTTGGAAGCCATCCAGCAGTCACGACGGAGAGCTCTGGAAAGATTTATTCCATCTACTGCTTGGGTAGAATATCCTGCTTTAGGGTAAAATAGCACTTTTTGACCTCATCCTGGTGAGGTTAGGCTGTTCCTGGCACTGGAGTAATTTTAACACAATGAAGGACTTCATTGCAGGTTTCAGGGAAGACAAACTGCTCTTTTCATTTCCTGGATTTTGTGGCTATCGGTTTAAACTATATTCATATCTTCTAAAGAAACATATATGGGGAATGCACGAGGTAGGAGCATTGATGAAGGGCCCCTAACAAGCCACTGCCAACAGCAGGGCACAAGGGCAGAGCCAGCACTTTGCCTGGCAGGCAAGGATGCAGTTTCACCACCCTGATACTTTGCCAGACTAATCTAATACATCTATTGGGACTCATCCAGTGATTTCCCTGTAAGGGAATGTGGTGAAAACCCAACTTGGCCTGGGGAATTTACTGAGGAATCATCCCGGATGAGGAGGGAATTTACTGAAGGAATTATCCAAATGAGGCTGGAAGGCTCTAAGCTGTGTAATAGGTCTGTTTATTGCTAGCATCTAGGGGATAAATTATCTGTCAGATGGAACCTAAACCCATAAGAAAGTTATTTGTTAAATTCACCACAATAAACCAGAAAGAGTCATCATATCTTCAAAAGCAAAGCTATTCTCAGGCCAACAAAAAGATAAGGATTTTGAATTCTCAGCTATAAATACTCAAAATCTTCCGAGAAGCGCTTTGAGATACCATTGGACATGGCCAAAAGCACAGACCTTCCAGCTATTCTTGTTTCTGTGATGTTGGCATTGAGTGATTTTCTATAATTTTCCACTGAAATCTTTGTCTTGTCCTCCACAGCTCATGACCCCTGCAAGGCTACCAAGGAACAATGCCACAGACAACAGTTTCCCCTGTAGCTTTCCTCCATTTTTGTGTGTTATCCTTTAAGATTTGAATACACTGAGGCAGGCTTAAAAAGCAATGACTTATTCCGTGTCATATGAATTTTGTAGCAGTGCTTTGATTCCGTTATACAGACGTTTCTGCTGCATCTCAATGCAAGCTGTAACTTACTCGCAGGTGACAGAGTATGTCCATGTGAATTCCTGGTAATATTTGCTTGGGAATGTAAAGCAACAAAATCAAACAACTCTCCCCGTAATAAAAAAATGCAATAATACCTATAATTAGTTGTTTTTCCTCTCCTCCCACACTACACCACCCCTCACCCCCCAATAAAGCAGCCAAAGGTCAGGGCTTCTAGCAACAAGAATCAAGAATAGAGAATAAGCTCAAATACCTTTGTTTTGCCAACAATTTTTAGACTCAGAGACTACCAAGTCTGTGGAAAAGTCAATACACAGAGCTTGTGGGCACGATTATATCATTTCCTGTTGTTTTTCCAAGAATCCAGTGATCATTTAATGTGGCACTAGCAGGAAATACCTAAAAAGTAGCTTTGAAAGCAGCACTACAGTAGTGTGGTAACATCAAATGTAAATACTCACCGTGCAAAGATTATTCCCAGGAATGATATTAAAAATAATCAGCTCTATGAATTTTGAGAGCCTAAGATGGGTGCATTTAACACGTACCTGAGTAGCTCTTTGGAAGACAATTACCAGCAGTCATATTAAGGAAGGCAGGATTCAATAAATTAGGCTATTCTTTCAAAGAAATAGTAAGGTTGATATATAACCAGCATCTGAAGAACCACCCATATCCCAGGAAGGCAACATGAGCACAGAAATGAGTATAAAACCACACACATACACACACAAAAATAGTGAATTTAGGTTCCTAGAGGACTGGGGAGACACCTATTTGTTCAGCTGTGGTGGCTACAAAACATACATTTTTCTTTTGTGCCAGTTATTCTGAAGAGTAATGACCTTGAGGCCTAACACCTTCAAAGTTTCACTCGCATTTGGGCATTAACGAGTGACCCCCCTGTGCTGGTCAGGAGGGTCTAGAAGCCGGTTGTACTGGCTTGGCACACACTGCGGAAATTCCCAGGTCAACAAGCTAAGAGGGAGAATCAATATTTGCTGCAGCAGAGCAGCAGCAGAAAGCGGGGTGGAAAATCCAGCTTAGATTGTTTCCATCAGGGTTTAATTTAACCCTGTGCTGGCACAGTTTAAAATGTGTTGGTGTCAGCTGCTACTATGAGATTTATTAGAAAGGGGTGTAAATGGTACCTTAAACCACTACCCTCTGGAAGAGGAAAGTACTTGGGATTGCTAATACTATGCCCAAATATGCTAAGACTCTAAAATGGGCAACGGACAGTAGATTTCATTAGAATCACATTTTAGCAACTTATTTTTAGCATATGTCAAGCACCCAGTGAAGGGGAAAAGATCCCCCACCAAGTATTCAATTAGTAACAATGATCTCACAATAATATTCCTGCTGCCTGGAACACTGATTACTCATAAAATACTGAGTTCTGAATACTGACTGAAAATACTGTCATCAAGTGTGAAATAAGGCAGTGAGAAAGAATAAGACTTATTAAAGTTATAAACCTATAAAAAGAAATCTTAACATTACAAAGTAGAAAGCAGGAGGTGTTGGAGAAATGCCGAGGCCTCAGGCTTCTACTTTTAATGCCATCTATCCCAAGGGACTTGGAAATCTGTAGATTTTCTTTAGCAGGTAGTTAGGATCATAAAGATGACAGTACGCGATCTGTCCTCTCTTATTGATTTTCAGAGGAAGGTGAAAAATTTGTGAAGGGCAATTCTAGGACAAAGCAAATGGCGTTGAAACATCTGCATAACAGGGAAGATAATGCTTTCGGTATTTCTCTGTCCCCCTGGAAGTATATTCTGAACTCTCATTAGTTCATCTGACAGCTGCTGGTGGTGGTGTCTGCATGATACACATATCCAAGAATTCCACATTGGACCTGATCTCAGGTGCTTTCCAGGAACCTTATTCTGCCACCCCTTAAAACGAATTTCCACTAACATCACACTGCCCTGGCATTGCGCTTCAACTCTCGCTATAGTTTGTCACAATCCGTATAATCTCAATTTAACTAAATAACGTTATTTCTCTTGTACTTGGTGACTTGCACCTGATGTCTGGAAAAGGCTCGAGTCATCAGGACTGGAAATCTATTTTTCCTTTGTCTTTATATGTGTTACGCCCCAACTTGGATTTTCTGCTGAAGAAGGCAAGAGACTCAAGATGGCAATAGAGAGCTGGAAAAAGAATATTCCAGGAAAATACTATACAAACCCCTTTTGTTGCTTAATGTGTTGATAAACCTTTTGCTAGAGAGGCCCCTAGTGTTAATCTGCCCATCAGTCTCTCAACAATTCCCATCTAAATTTATCAACAAATAGTTTTGTCAGTAGAGAACATTTATTTGCAGTTGCATAACTCTCAGTTTGCAGAATATTAACTGCTTGAAACACAACCAAACAGCCACAGTTTAGAAAAGCCAGTACTGTGAAAGCTAACTCATAACCTTTTTTTTCCACTAGATTTAGTGTTACAAGATTTAGCAACATTTAAAATACTTGAGGCGTATCAGTGCCTTAAAGTCAAATAATTTATTAGAATTTTTTTGAATGGTGCTCAGTAAAAAATATGATTTTAAGATGATTTTAGAAAAAATACAAAACCAAACAACATTTTCCTAGAGAAAGGGTCCTATTTCCCTTGGGATGGAATCACCCTACAATGCAGAGATTCTGAATACGCCTTGAGGCTGCTGCGTGCTCCAGCCCAGAGGTGGCAGCCTATAAGCGATGAATGAACTTATTCATGCGGCTATGTGAGTATAAGAGATATACCTAATATGCATTACATACATCTGTCTAGAGGTATGTACACAAACCAAATTTGGTCGAGTAGCATCAGAAAGCCTCCCAATAGAAGAAATTGTAGAATTATCACTTACCAGTGTTACCTATGTTAATTATGCCCCAAAAAAGTAACATTTTCTACAAATTATCCTTAATTAGTATTTGTCCCTTGAAGATCTGGTAATATTATGCCTCTTTCAGGCTCAGTAGCTCTACTGGCCCAAGGACTTGCTGTGTGGAGGGCTGGGCCAGAGCTGATAAGGGTTTATCCCTTTAATTTCAGTGGACTTAAGATCAAGCCCACTGCTTCTGCCAGGGGAGAAAAAAAAAGGTTTTTATAAATAAGACAGACTAATTTCTGCCTAAGCTGCCGTTTCTGATCAGAGCAAATGTTGAAGCCTTTAAAGCTGATTACAAATTCAAATATCTGTGTCCCCAAATGATTTTCTAACATCAAGCAATTGGCTTCCAATGTCTGCTGAGCTCGAGCTGCAGGGACAGTTGTGTCAAGATCCGACACCTATTTCCAGATCAGAAGAGGGCACTAGGGTTTAAGCTATTTTCAGAACAACCCATGACAAAGAAGTGGAAAAACCCCAAATCAAACAAGCAACCAAAATTGAAAAAACCCCAAGCAAACCCAAACCCAACCAACCAAAAACCCCCCAAAACAACAACCAAACCTCAGTGAAGTGTGTTAGTAACAGTCTTGTTATTCTGCTGGTTCTCTCATGCAAAGTGAGAAAACACAGACAGGGCTGGAGGCCCATGGAACAAGAAGCCAAAGCAGCTCCAGCACAGCTCAAGGTGCGTGTTCCATCACCAGCACACCAGTGAGTCCAAACTGAGGTAGCCTCACCCCGTGTACCACATTCTCCCTGCTCTGTCCCACCCTGCGCAGGCAAATCTTTGCAGGCTGGTTCTCTGTTGGGCTCCCTGCTTGCAGCTGTGCTGGCAGCAAACAGAACGCCAGCAGAATGACAGCTATTCACAGGGATGCTGAGCTGCCCAATCCACCATGCTGAGAAGCAGTCAGAAGGGTCAAGAGATGTCCCCTGGGGGCTTGAGAGATACAGGCGGTTTTACACTGCAGCTTAATAGCGATAAAAACACACACACACCCAACAAAAAGCCCCTTTGTGCCTTGTTCTCCTTGTGGCTATGAAATAGGGTAATTGCATTATGATTGTTATTCTCTGTTAAATCTGATGTGGTATTTTGATACAGCACAACACAAATTTTGGTTACACAGGACTTGCCACGGTTTATGCATGTTCTATATTAAGCGGGTACATTCAGTACAGCTCAGCTATTTTATCTCACTCTGCTATCACTGGATAGGGGATTACCTGGAAAAAGAGAATGTAAGCTACACTTTTTCTCTGAAACACTTTCTGCAGGAGTATTTTGTTCCCACCATTGGCTCCACAGGGGATTTAGGAAGAAGTCTACCACATATTAGCTAAGATGGACATGTAAATATCCGATATGTATCAATAAATCCATATGAATCTGAGTGCAAGACATAAGAACAGCTGCACTACATTAAGCCAAATTATCCTCTGTGATAGATGATACAATGCAGAAGACTGTAATAGGAGATTAAACAATACTTTCCCAGGTGTCCTCTCCCAGCTTCCAGCAATTTCTGGCTCATGAACTTCAAGTCAGACATTGTCTTTTTGTTAAATATCCCTTGGTGGGTTTTTCCTCCATGCATTTACTCCATGTTCCTCCAGAGATGAAACAAAGCCTTAGACGACAATATAGTGAGTTCAGCTTCCTGACAGTCGTTTATGTTGTCACTGAAGACATCCTCGCCCCACACAGAAATCAGTCCTGCACAAGGCTGCTGAAGTACCACCTTGACTGGCTTAGAGGCATATGGTGAGCGTTTTCTCCTAACACCTCTCCGCTCATTACGTCCATTCCTTACCAGTGAATGTGAATGTCCCTCCTGAAAGTCCACACACACCTAAATGAGCCTAAGAGAAGCATTTACTTTCAAGTTTCCAGGAGAACAGATAGGTGTGTGTAGCAGCCCTCACACCACAGACATCTCTTACGGTCAGTATAGGGTGAACTTTACTGCAACCTCCCTAAAGGCACTACCTGTAGCGTATATTGAAATATTGGAGGATGTATTTGCTAGAAAAGTTACATCATAAGAACTTTTTCTGTCATCATTATTAATTGTATAAGGGTTATTTCATTTTATACACTAGAGATACCTGAAGAACCTACATGACTGTCAAGGATAGGTTATGTTCAGATCTCCTAGTTAGCCTGCAACGTGTACAGGTATACAATATGTATATTTAAGAGTCATCTCAGTGTGCCTCAACGATTATATTATCTAGTCAGTATTTCTCTGTAAGCTAGGGGGAAAAAATTGGCTCACGCCTAGAAAAAGAGATGTTCCAAACCAACTGAGAATAATTCAAATTGCATTATTATAACAAGGAATTTTGAGTACAACAGACCATCAGTCTTTGGTTTTTTAAATGTTGACCGTCAAAACACAAGACCCCTAGCACGAGTTTACTTTCTGCTTTAAAAGTAATTGTTATTGTGTTCTACTGAAAAGTGAGGAAAAAATTAATTTCTCATTATGCTTCTAAGATAGACAGGAACAGAAAGGGGCTGGCAGAGTTATGAGTAAATTAGAGAATAATCAGGCAACAAAGCATTTGGGTTTCTTAGGCAGCCCATGTTCAGAGACAGATTGTACCAGCCTATACAGTGCAGTACCTCCCCACAGACCAACCCCATAAAAGCATATTAATATGTAGTTTTCCAATGTATTTGTGTCTAGCACATCTTTTTGCAGCAGAAGTCAAATACTCTAGGATCACTTGGTCCTGCTCTAGCTTCTCCCAAGATTTTAAAACCTGGTTCTGCAGCTTTTTAAATTGTCTTCTCAACTTGTTACCCAGACAGATGTCTCCCCTGTTCCAGTAAGATGCTAATACTAGTCTTCTAAACCCTTAGATAAAGTTACACATCACAAGCACAAATATCAGCACAGAAGGAATCCAGATGAACTGGAGAAGGAAGGAATAAAAAGGCTAAGCTGTAGTGAGGTCAAGTTATTGTACGTGATGTACAAATGGGCTTTGCCAGGAGACCTAAACAACCTGTGTTGTTCACCTTGTAAAAATATATGTGTGTGTATAATGTCAATTACCAAACAACAACAAAGTATACAGAATTTGTAAAATATAAACTCTGGTAACAGGGGGATCTTGTTAGAATATTTTTAACTCCTTACAATTGACTCATGAGACCCCTGAAGCTTTTTTGGCTGGTGTCACAGATTGGATCTCGCTTCTCTCCAAAACTAATCTTTTTTTTGCTTTTTTCTTTGCTCTTCAAACTCAAACAACTGAACAAGTTAAAATGCAGATTATCAGACGAACACAGATAATATTGTCTTTCATATAGTCCATCACATGCTTATGGAAGGCATGGCATTTTTTTTTCCAAGGACAAAAATAAGAACCTCTATCTTGCCAGATCCTTCTTGTAGTCAGTAAACACACCTCAGAAGTAGAAAAGCCACAAGTATAAATCACTAGAACATATTATGTTACTGGGCAGCTATTCTTTTCATGCACAGTCACAGACATGACAACCGAGGAGAGTCTGATTACATATATTAAACATATGATCTGCCACAGAGAACTAAAAAGGCAGTAACCCACAAAAACTTACTACGGTTACCATTCTGGCTCATAATATCCCTGTCTTGGAATGTCTGGATGTTTTAGCACAGACAGTACAGGGGGCAAACACTATCAGAAATATCCAGAGGTTTTCCATTAGCCAAGAAAGAGTAAGAAAATACTTAAGGAGGAGATATTCTCGCCTACAAACAAGAATGTACTGAGACAGAGGTATTAAATTGTTGAAATTGGTCTCCCAGCTCCTTGGGTGTAAGGCTGGCTAGGGGCAGGATTCTTGATGGTACCTGAGGAGAACTAGGAGCTGAATTTGAGTTGAAGTAGTTAATTTATGGCTAATACCAGCTAATGATAGCAGCAAAAGCGCATGTTTATCACAAATACTAAAAACTTCAAGGGCAAACATTCACAAAGGTGAGAGTAAATAATGCCTTAATAGAACTGGAAAGTAAAGTGACATAAACGATTAGTAATATTATTTTTAAAAGGGAGAAGATCAAAATTATATTAATGCAGATGTGGAATAAGAAACACTCACAGTAAATGGAAAAATAATTAGGATTAAAAGTGTGGCAGCTTAGTGGGATTGATTTGCTCTTTGAAAGTTAATAATGAAAGACACTGCTTTGGAAAGGAAAAACAGGTCTGCTTAAAGGCAGATGCTCCCTAGGTTTACCCTGTAAAAATCCGAAAAATAATTAGGAAAAGTTGAAAGTCAGGGCTGTGTCTTGGTAGATTATAGCATACCCTAGAAGTAAAATGGGAATAAAGACCAAGTAGCAGCAAAAAGTGATTTCAAACCAAGACTTTTAGAGAGATGAGATATGTATTACAAGACTTGCCCCTTACTCTTGGAAAGAGGACAATGATTTTACAGAACATCCTTTAAATTTAGACCTTTGGTATTTTCAGATATCGAATATACCATCAGGAAGGGTTAGGAGCAATATGCCAGCTTCACTGATATCATCCATTTCTATCTGATCAAGCCAGTAACAGATTGGACACAGATTGATCAGGATAAATTTGTGTGGAGATCAGCTCTCCCTGGAAGAAAACGCTACAGTAAGTTAAACGTGGTTTCATGGTATTATGAAAAAATTATCAAAACAGCACAGAAAAAGCAGAGGAATCCTTTTGAGCTCTCAGTATTTGTAAATGCAGGGACTTGTAAAGGAAGCAAATAAAAATTATACAGGAATTGCCATGACGCATTTATCCATCACGCCTTTCAAACATACTCCGCCCCCACCTAACATGAGGGCACATCTGTATTGATTTCTCTATGACAGCTGAACATGGATGTATTATTGCCCACTGAATCCTCCCTGTACCTATTAAGGCAAGAAAGGGAGATACGAGGACATATCATGATCCTTTTAGTATTGTCCTCCTCTCAGAGCACAGTGGGGATTTGAACTGAGGGTTTAGTGGATTTCCAGCTTGCGCACAGCTCTCCCTAATAACCACCCAAGTGACCAGAGCATCCCAAAACTGTCCTCTTTTGATTATAAACCATGCTTTTCTGAAGACAAAAGAACCACCACGCCCACCCCTCTTCAAATCCCGAGCAGACAGAAACTTTGGAGAATTTGCAAATTTAGAATAAAAGAAAACCATAGCTAATTTCTAACAGATTAGTGCTGCGTCTTTTCAAGTTTTTTCTAGCAACGCATCACCCACTTTAGTTCAATTTCACTTTTACGTTATAGTTTGCACTGTTATAATTACCTCTCTCAATAGTGATACCAAAAGGATTAGGAAAGGTGTCCTTCCACCCTGCAGGCTAAAATTCTTAAGTTTCATAGGTAGCTCACAATAAGCATAAGGTACAACGTTAAAAAAAAAAAAATATATATATATATATATTTAAAAAATTAGTTTTTCATCCCATAGATCACTGCAGTAACCTCCACAGTTCTGAATGCATGGAAGCAGTAGTAGTTTCTTACAGAATGAAAGTAAAATTATGGGTTAAATTCATGTCACACAAATAATGACAACTTTCTCCTTATGTAAATGCTATCATTGCCCTGCAGCCTCATGAGATGTTGGCAACACCTGTGCAAGTTGAACATCAAAACTCAGAGTCACCACATGTTTGTTCCCTAGAAGGAAGAATCACCTTTAAAAAATATAACTGCTCTTTCTCTATTGTGGTATTTTTCTTTGATGCTGGTAAACAGAACATGAAAAATATTCCAGCAAAGTGTATCTCCTGAGGGTGAAACTAAATCTCATATTGT
Source organism: Patagioenas fasciata (assembly GCF_037038585.1). Taxonomy (NCBI): domain Eukaryota; kingdom Metazoa; phylum Chordata; class Aves; order Columbiformes; family Columbidae; genus Patagioenas; species Patagioenas fasciata. Next base: position 22,304,986 of record NC_092531.1, read on the forward strand.
CTGCATGGCACTTTGTTTTATGTTTAAAATGACGTGCTGTGAAAATGCAAGCGAACTTGACCTTACCCTCATCTTTGGACTTGCAAAATGATCTCTGCTTGAAACTTCCTCACGTTTCCTTTCATGTGCCAGATCAAGACTGAGACCAATCAGATAAAGCAGCATGTCTTGAAGGCTCGACTCACAGCTGTCCAGATAGTTAACCTTAGCAATAGGGGGAAAAAGAAATAGAAATCAAACAATCTGTTTTCTTTGCAGACTTACAACCGCTGTATCACATAATGTGACACTGATTTCCCAACAGTGTATAGTTTGAAGCTGACAAGTGTTAAGCCATGATTAAAAATTCCAAATTAATTTAAGTACCTGTCACTTCGATGGGTCCCTTGGTTGCATTGGTGACCACAGGAAAACAACCAAGAATCCATCTGCCCATTTATGTAGGAGGAAGGTGCTGCAGAGACCTAATTACAGGGTGAACGAGTTAACTTCCTCAGCAGCTGTAGATCAGATACAGAGCTGACACACAATCAGCCCAAATTAAATACAATTAGTTTTTATTTTGCCATTAGGTCAAGGATAATACAGTGGATAACAAAAAAATCCAAAACACTAGACCTCCTCCACCCCCCAAAAAACCCCAAAAAAGCAACCAACCAACCAAAAAAACCCAACCCAGACCAAACAAACAAAAACCCACAAACCACTACACTATGGGAAATTTTGCGTATCTACTTCCAAAATCTCACATGTCCATTGTGACCTGTTTTGCTAACTGGTTCAGAAAAATAGCTGTTTTATCAATTAATTAACACGTGTATCCATGAAACAGCTGTACCAAGAATGCACTAATTGTAATAAATAAATAAGAAGTGTAACAAGAGTATTTCAGTACCTGCAAGGGAAATTGCAACATTTGGAGTAACCTCATGTCAGACAAAAATAACAGCTTTTTACAGGCAGTATGTCTTTGATGGCTTATTGTATATGCTTTGAACATGCATTTGCCATTGAACAAATATGCAGTGCCTTGTTAGCAGGACACAAAGCTTGAGCTATTTTTACTTCTTTGGTAAATCACTAATTCCAGAACCTTTTTAGAGCAATCAATTCACTTTAAGTAAAATGCAGCTGACTGTAGAGGTTGTTAAATTGTAATAAACAGATATAAGAAACATTAAATACTGAGTGAACACAATAAGTAGGAACACTACAAATGATTTAAATCAAGAAGTAATAGCTAGGAAAGTAATAGAAAAAAATCAAAACATTTACAATAATTAATAGTTACAGCAAGTATTCAAAGCAGTTGTTTAGTCTAGATTAAATCCTTACTTGGGACATATTACACTAAAAATGTCTTCTGATGTTCATGTGCTGGTTTTCTTTCATGGAGGAACAGGAAGAATGTGGGAGAGGAATACTGACATTTTGCTCTCAAACACTTACTTGTATGAGTAATTTTACCATATGAAGAATCCTGTTGAGTTTACCAGGACTATTTGTGTAAGGAGTTCCTCATGGGCATGATTGTTCAAACAATTTAAGCCACTAAAGGCTATTAGCTCTCTTCCCTGGTAATAACTCTGTTTACATGTTTCTTTTCAATGAACAGGGGCAGTCATTAAGAGGAAATAAGAAGAAGCTTTCACTGGACAATACATTTCTCTTAAGTACAATTATTTTAATTACAGATAGTCAAAGATGTTATCAAGCAAGGAGTTCACTAAAAGTAAATCAGAAGTTCGGAAATCAGTTTAGGCTTAAGGAAGAAGCACTTTGAAAAAATATATTATAAACACTTATTTTTTAAAAAATTGTCCTAAAAGGAAAAAAAAATAAATCGTTGACACAGTAAACATCTGTAACTTGTGAAACCTCTCCTTTGACTACGGTGCAGAAGCCTCCTGTGCAAAACAGTTCCTTCTCCCTTGGCCACGTGGGGAAAAACGTTACAAAACAGGCTCCTCTCCCTTGTTTTGCCTTACAAAAGTCAACATTAGTTTTGATGAAAGCAGGAACTCGATAGGATAGCAGTTCATCCTTAAATTTGTAGGAAGTAGCAGCCTTTTTCATTGTCATGACAATGTTAGCGTTGGATTCCTCCTTGGATTCTAGTTTCCTTGGGTAACCACCACAACTGGTTTCCCAGAAGGTGCAGCAATGGCACGGCACACACCAGCAGCTGGGTCAGTGTGGGCTCAGTTCTCTGACTTGCACATCCACCTACACTAATATCTCTTGCCTTTATGAATTTTCACCCAAGAGCAATGGGCTTTAAGGTACACAGCTATATCAATTCCAAAACTACTTGCAACGTGACGTTAATATCTTGTTAGAAGCATGACACTGAAATGATGGCATTATAATCACTGGAAGATTTCAGTGGACATGATTACAGTAATTTATATCTCAATGTGATTACAGTAATTTGTATCTATTAACTAACAAACATTTTAAATCTCTTGCCACATTAACTTTAAGGAAAGGATACACTTCAACTTAGTGATGTGAAATTCACCCGAAATACATTACTTATTTTTTCCATTTTGTTACACAATCAGAAAACAAAAAATACTGGTTACAAAAGTACCAAGTTACCTAAGTGTGATCAGAATGAAGTTGTGGATAATTCTAGTAGTGTCAGTGAATACCTTTTTTTTAAGAGTCTTCAGCATAAATAGCATAACTGTTCTCTTGACTTCACCTGCCATATAAATATAGCATTAAAGGAACATATCAATATATCTTCTATGCATATCAGTATGTCCCGAGTCAGATTTTGCTTGTACATCATCCAGATCCATCCACATTCCCAGACTATAGGGAAGAGAAGATAAATTGAGCAATTAAAACAAATGCCTATAGTGGAATCTCACCAGGAAAATGACAACAGATAAGTAATAACACTTCCTGTGTTGAATGGCATTTGAAAACACATTCACTCAGCTGAGCAGCAGCTAGGAATGCTTGTTAGTGCTATCCTACAGCTGAGGAAGGCGAGAGGTAGAGACAGAAACCTTTAGAAGAGGGATGAAATCAGTACAAGAAAAGAATAAGCACAGTTTTTCAGTCAGTAAAGTGAAACTCTCCAAGCTGTCACTTCACCATGTTCAAAATCTGGAAAAAAGCTGGTGTTGATCAACTCTTCAGTCTACTTAATTTTGACCCACTAGCTGATGTTTAACTCTTAATGCTGGCCAAGTATTTTCTCATGGATTTGGATAATGATCTCTACCTTTGGAGAAGGGTGTATAAGCAGTGGCAAACACTCAGGTTAGATGGTGAGGGTGATGAAGGAAAGTAACTGACAACCTCCAGAAGCAAGATGGATCAAAAGGTCACAGATTGAACAGTGGCAAGGTAAAGTGAATTTGGCAGATGGGAAATGAGAGGGGAGGAAGAACAGTGCCAAAATCATATTACCACTCACCACCATCTAGAGCAATCCCTTCCTTCCTAGGGCACGCCATCAAATGCTATCGATCTTCCCTAAATTCCAGTAGATTTCAGGCAGGGGAGAATCAAGTTTCAGGAAAACAAACCAGGTCCCAGAGCCATGGTACATATTTCTATCTCCTTTTCTTGTTAGGTCTTTGAATTTCCTGGGCAGGATTGAATTCCATCAATTTCTTATTAGTCATCATTTTAGTGTTTTACATTTACAGTAGCAAGCCAGAGCCAGCAGCACTTTTGCTTGTATCTTAAACTGGCATAATTTCAAAACGTTGTGCCATAATTTCACGAAACAGGCTGGGGAATGCACTTAATTTATATTTACTGTTGGTGGCAGTTTATACCGAAGAGACACAGTGTCAGGACACTCAAATAGATGTTAAAAATCCAGGAGAGTGCTCTATATTTTTAGTTAGTTTCAAGTAACCTATGTGTAACATTGTTACACTGTTATCTCCTGAGAACTGAATAATAAAGCTGAGCTTTGTTGTAGGCTCATTTCTGTATGAGCCACAAATGTGTATATAGCTTAAATGTGTATAAAGCTTAAAAGCTATATCGGAAGGAGTATTTGACTCCAGATACAGAATTTAAATAAATCTACACAGCTGCTAACACCAGTTCCAGAAATTCCATGAGGCATGAAAGTAGGAAAGAACAAAAGTTAGTTTATATTAAAATTAGCGAAAAATATGCGGTTGTTTCAATTTTAAAAGTACACATTTCTCCATTTGTCAATTTGACAAAATACATGCTTAAAAAAGCCCACTTCTAACATATATTGTTTTATATGGCTTACTTTGGACAGGCCACATAAAAAACCATATTTGGCTTATATAATTACTTTTGGAAGCTTTTGAGGATTTCAGAAAATCCTTTAATAAATTGTCAGAAAATTTAAATTAACCCCTTTATAAGAAAGCAGGTAGCAGAGAGCATACTTATTAATGAATTACTAGGTGTTGGTTCAATACCAAACACCTCCTGGCTTTCTTTGCAAAAATGGTGATTTTTTTTTAGCTGTGTTCCCAGCTGCTCAACTTCCCTTTATACATCCTACAATTTCTTGCTACCTCTGCCTATGTTATTTATGAAGGTAATACTTTCCCTGAAGTAGAGACTTTGATTTTTTTATAAATGTACACAATAACTAGAACAAAGGGGACCTAAAGTAATAACAGAGGATTTAATCACAGTAAATCAAGTAAATATTATGGAACACATTTTACAACTAGGCAAACTGAACTGAGGGGGAAAAAAATAACAGCAGACTTGAAAACCAAAGCAAGAAATCTTATCTCACTATTTATTTTAACTAAGCCCACCGGATATAAGCAGCACACATATGACACACTCTTTGGTGGATGCCTTCCCCATACAGCAGATGTTCCTTAGAGCTCGCTGCTGTCCAGAGCATTACTTGTCGCTTATTGTCATCTGCCAACGCAAAAGTCACCGTTCTTGCTGGAAATGATGAATATGCAACTACAAAGGGGCAATATATACCATTTTTTCTATTTTTTCTTTTTTCATTTTTAAAAGAAGAAAGTGTTGCATTACCTTTGAAATTTAGATGGAAAAATATACCTATATGGTGAGAGATAACCCCACCAAGGAGGCTGCTTTGGCTGTTTTTCTGTCATCTGTTCAGCTATTAAATGGCTGTACTGTATGTCTCAGAATTTTGGTCATTAAAACAAAAAACTACAAGAAACCTATAATACTGCTGTATTTTCTTTCATTTTTCTCTAAAAAAAGAGAGAAAAAATAAAAGAAAAAATAACTGACCACTGCCAAATCTTGAAATAGCACTCTAGCTTGATATTTCAAGATGTCTCCCCATTCCAGGTCTCTCAACTCATCTGTGCTGCATCACTTAAAAATTCATTAGAAAGGTGATACTGAGACTCTTTTCTTCTCCCTTTTGCACCACAAGACCAATCAATGCCAAAAGAATTATACTAATGAATGTAAAAGTTTTACAGTCTGTCCCTAACAGAATAATTGAATAAACAATGACAGAGAAAAAGTCTATGATATAACCCTTACTTTCCCCAAAAAAACATATCAGAAAGATGGAAGACTGCTTCAATTGATAAACTAAGGAATGCATTTGAATTGAAACCTTAGTATTATCATAATGCATTTATACTTAGGAAACACAATGACTGAGGACAAAGTCAAAAGGAATGGAATGTGGCCTACGACGGAGTTGCGAAGGCAACGTTCTTTAGTTGACTAAAAATGCAGATATCGCTATGTAAAACTGCTAGTAGGTTTTGGTTGATTGGGCTTTCTTGTGTTTGTTTTAGGTTTCAACTTTTTGAAAGACTTCATGAATTGTATGTGAAATCTAATTTCAGTGCAAATTAGTTTCTGTAGCTTAATGAAAAAATGTATTCATAGTAATGCAGATTTCGTGTATTTAAATTTTGTTGCGATATCTAATGAGGAAAATGAGGACAAAAAATGATTGTGCTTCTCCAGCTTGAATGGAAATCAACTAGTGGTACTGTAACAGAATTTCTTCCTGGACAGATTTCATAGACATTTCTAATCTACCTGCAACATCCTGCACAGGTGGGATGTGTTTGAAATACAAGCAGTCCCAGCTCTCCAGTTCTAATTCTATACATGTGAAATGTAGGTAATTTCTCCAGTAATTTGCAGGTGTCTATCACCACCAGCGATGCCACTCACATTTTGACTAAAGCAATAATATATTTGTCAGTGTTGTGCTAATATTGTCTTTTATTAAAATAGAATCATTCATTGATTTATTTGTTGCTCAAATGGGAATGTTTGTTTTACTTTTCTGCATGTTTTTTTTTAAACAGCAGGTGCTTCGACATTTATATAATAAATCCCTCTTTCAAGTGAGAGTGACTATACTGCAAGTGAGAAATAGCAACTCAAATCAGAACTGAATCTTTAGAGAGATGAAATGACCAAGACAGAAGTACTAGAAGTCCGGAAGTGGAAAATATATGGCAGGACAACTTCTCGGCTGTATATATTAATAACATATACTGAGAGAGTTAAATCATACAGGAAATTCTAGCTGATCTGATAACACACAACCATCATGACACACATTTTCCACTCGAAAAAGGGTTTTCTTTGATGTAATCATGAACAGTCGTTATGGTTTTCTTCCTACCTTTAGACTAATGGACACATTACAATATACTATCATACCTACATGTTATTATACATTACAAAAAAACCCCAAGATTTTGTTGGAAGAGGCTGGCAAGAAAGAACAAAGAGAACTGGAAACAGATCTCAGTCTTGTTTCAAGTAACAACAGTGTTTTATGAGTCAAGGACATCATTCATGTAGAGACAGACCATGCTTCCCTCACCTAAGAAACAACAACGTTGGTCATGATTTAATACTTCTAGCCTCAACAGAGCTAGCCTAGCTCAGCAATGTGCTACTTGAAAAGAAAACCACAGCCCAGATTGAAGAGGTTTCATGGAAGTCTCAGGAAACCCACACAGCAGCCAAGACTCCAAGGAGGGTTCCTTCACTGCTGCCCTCATGGGACTACTCATATGGCTTTGAAGGCTTGGGTAGGCCTTAATCATTACAATCTGGAAAGGAGAGGAAAAAAGAAAGATGTTCTAAACATCAAGATACATGAGGTGGAAAAGCAACGACTCATTGCTCCTCAAATGTAGGCCCAAAATTCTTGACTTCAGGTGCGACGATAGTTGCATTGAAGCCAGACAGAAAAAGCACTAAGCTAGAGGTGCAATTGAAGACAGTGACAGGACTCAAATATCACCCCATCATTTCTCACGATGTACGCTGTCGAACAGATGTATTTTTCTCTAAAACCACGCAACACTACATACTTTAGATATTTTTTTTTACTACATATCCTTCCCAATGTATAAGAAAAGACTCGAGACTTAGTACATTTTTGTACCAAACATTCTGGTGTTTTAAACCTGCGGTCAATAGCCTACATGATTAATACCAGCATTTTAATATAAATGAAAAGACCTTGATTTATTAGTATCGTATCATTCAATAAAAAGGGGCTGCAGGGGCTTTCTTATAAAAGTTAATATAGCAGTGGCAAAGAAAAATTGAGCAACAACACACTTTTGAACTTGGAAAGGCTAAAAAAGTTAGTAAAGATCTTTATCCCTGTACTTGCTTCTCAGAGTTACTGCAGACCCTTTTCCCTTGTAGAGAAAAGACCGTCTTTCAGTGGGTCAGTGCTCAGTGACTTCTACATGCTCTTCCAGATTCTGTCTTTCCACATTCTCATATTTCCTTCCACTAACTTGAAAAGTGCGGCCTCAGTCTGCCCTAAAAGATGAAGAAAACAAAGGGATCCTGTTCACACATCATATCTCAGCAACTCCCATGGCTACTGTGGTTTGGATTTCCATGGCAAAACCAGGAACGTTGTGTGGGCAGAGTTTGATTTCCTTGTTTGTGTATCCAAATAAATTGTTGTTCTCTACAACAACAAACAGGACTGGGACGTTTTTAATGTGAACAAGTAACTCTAGGAAACTCAGACAACCCAAGAAGCCTAGTAACAGCTCTGTGAAATCCTGTGATGACAAAAATTAAATCCAGCAGCATCTACAGTGAAGATACAGGGAGGAAACTAAGTCATAAAGCCCTTTTTGTTTACTCTCAATGTCTTTTAGGGCATTTTGTCCATCTGCTCAGAAAAAAAATCTCTAATATCAATGAATGTGTTATGGTTTAAGAATAGTCATTGTTCAGCTGGAGTCTCATTAATGTTGCATGTAATTACAATATAATCCTCTGATTTTCATTGCCTCCACAAAAAGGACACTAAAAAGTGTGCGGCAAGATAACAAAACTTATCTTACAAAAAAGTAGATTCGCATGTGTAACACTATTGTTTCCTCCTTTGAAATGACTACCCTCTGCCTTTTTAATAAAAACCAGAAGTATTATAAAATACATATGAAAAGAATCATCACTGCCAGATGAAAAGGATTTCAGGTGAGTAGCACTCCCAGTTTTGCAAGTTATAAAGGCACAGAGTTGTTTGTAGCTGGAGACCCATGCAGACAATGTGCTGCTTTCAAGCACCAATATTAGCCCATGTCCTTACTCCCCAGCTGTCCTTTTTGGGACTATTTCTATCAATGTGACAAGGTGTTAGATAGCCAAGTTCACCAATTAGAATGCTTCAGGTCCTGCGGTCTACTAGGAGAATCATTTGGCTACAAACTTTCAACATTTTAGGTGTTTTGACCAGTAAGTCAGGTAGCAGCACCCCGAGAGTCCTATTTATAGCTCTTATGCTTCATTGCAAGGTCTCAAATTAAAGGTAAAAGACTATTTCAGTTATTTTATACAGAGAAGGAAACTTGTTGAAATAAAGTCAGTTGAATTTTCAGAGCAAAAGGAAATCAAGCATTCGTGGTGTTGCCTTTGAACAGTGAAAGGAGCTTTTATTCTTTTTATAAATATCATATTTTATATGAGGTTTATAAATATACTTGGCAAAGAGGTTTCATCCAAATGCTAGTAATTTCATATATTTCATTTACAGGATATTGACCCAGTTGATTTGTAATTAATTACAGACCTTTTTCTCATTAGCTTATCGATTGAGGAGTCTGCAATGCATTCTTGACTGTATTATAAATTACAGCCTTGGTTCCAGGGTAAGTTTGGTTACAGTTAATTCCAGTTGTCTACATTTTTCACATCACAAGAGTTACCTGCTGCACATCTTTCCAAACTATATCCTTTACAGTAGAGAACTACAGGTCCTTTGTTACTGTAGATCCACTTCTATGAATAATAAATCCAATTTTCTACTTACTCAGATTTGAGAATGCAACAGTGAAAACTGAAAAAGCCTTCATTCTTAGGTTCTCAAAAAAGGCCTTAACCAAAGCTCATGAAGCCTGCTGGCTGTTTTCTATTGATTTCAGAGAGCTTTGGATCAGTCCCCTAAGTGAGTAGGTTGTTGCAAAAACAGGCTTGAAGATCATACTTTTAAAAAACAAAGTAGAACTATAACATGAAAGAAAAACCCCACACACCTTCAAATCGTTATTTAAAAAGAAATCCTTTAAAGGAAGCCTAGTAAACCTAGCAACATTGTAAACCTTGAAACCTTAGGTAAAATCAAAGCAAAACAAAGGAAAAGGTCCAAGAAAGGGGTAAATTCCAGATTCATTCCAATAGATGCAGGCATTAGGCAATAACATCCATAAATGTTTGTTTTTCAATAAAGGTAGTTTTTCTTATTAAACATCCCAAACCAATCCTGTGCTTAAAGAGCACTTATCTGATTTCACAACACTGGATTTCCGTAATATGCATTAAAGTTAGCAGGGAATCAACATTCTGTACTATTTTTAATGCCTATACAATAAAAAAACAAACACAGTAAGAAATTAATTTAAAGGAAAACTAATTTAGTCTAGATTGTGGCAGAAGAGAACATTATGCCCTAAATTTCATTTAAAATAAGCAAGCCTAGAGCAGCTCTCATTGCAAAAATTAGAGCCATTTCTTTTTCTGTTCCAGAAGGCGCACTTCTGAATATTGGTTCCAGAGACAGATGTGCATCCTGACCAGTACCACCGTCAAATACAGTCTCAGCAGCCCATAATTCCATTTCAGTGTTTTAGGGTTTAAGCTAGAGGCTTCTTTCCCCAAAATACATCTCCTCCTTGGCACTACAAACACAGCGTCCTGACAATGAAAAGAATTCTCCTTTTCTTAAGTGTCTAAATTACTACCATGCTCAAGTCATTACCAAGAGGAAATGTTCCTTTGAACAGTGGAATTATGATTCATTTTGGCAAACATTAAAGTGCTGAATTTCCACTGAAAATGGAAAGTCCTCCAAAGCCAGTCACATTTTAGAGGTCCCTCTCTCTTGATCTTCACAGAAGGATTTCTACTGACTAAATCTCAACCATGGGAGAGAAACCGATGTCTTGCTTTTATATAAAGGTTTCCTAGTGAATGAGATAGAATTAAACTACAGATGATAAATCCATTTCAACTGAAAAAAAGGCCTGTCTCAGCAATAGTTTTGTGCCAGTATGGGTTAAACTGGTTGCTAAACCAGAAGATAGTTCAACACCAGAGAGTTCTTTTACCGCATTTCTTTCAGGGTCTTTGCCAATAGAACTATCTCAGTTTTAGGCATAGTTGTTTTGCTTCCAGTCCAGCTCAGGCACATTGGTGGGAACTCTTAAGCACAGGCTAACGTAGTGGTAGTGACGTGCTGCGGAGGTGGGTTAAGGTCTACTGTGCGCCAATGCCTTTTAAACTGACAAAACTGCACTTGCACCACTGAGCATATTCAGGTCCGTTTATTGCTCGCCCCTGCCAAGCAAGTACGCATAGCACAGCCAGAAAAATTGCATCTGCTCTCAGGGCTTCTCCTTACACAAATCTGCCTGACAGGGATCAAACTCCTTATCCCACCCGGCTTGACACAGCCCTGCCAGCAAACATCTGTAGTGTAGACATGGCCTAAAAGCCACTGCTTTAAAGGGAAAGGCCACCAGCTGAGTCTCGCTTTCTCTTTGATCTTCCTGAATGTTTTTATCAAAGCAAACCGAAGGGCCTTTGCTGAAGTGATTGTTACTAAAATGAAAACACAAAAATGGAGAGACACAAGAGGAGGAGAGGGATGCTGTACATACACACAAACAAGCAAACAAAACCCTAACAAATAAATAAACAACAACAAATAAAAAGACCTTAGAAATGGGTCTTGGCAATACTAACTTTACTGTGGAGGCCTGTAACTGGATATCTAAAAACCTACCATGTTGGTTAAATTAAAAAATGTCTAAATGCATCTGGCTAGGGATTACATGTCCATATGTGCAACCAAAACACTAATTAAATAACTAATTTCTCTTCTGCCACTCATCAAATTTCTTTCAGAGTGGTATCAGTTGTAATGTTTGTACAGATGGAGGCTTCTACCAGCAAAGACAAAATATATGCTCAAGACATGGAACATAAAACTACCATGACAGTGCTTTATTTTAATCTACGCACCTAATTACTTCAAGCTCTTGAAAAAGGTTACTGTTTAAACCATAATTTATGAATGGTCTCAGAATAATCAGTGACTTCAGCCAGCACGAAGCCATCGATCAGCCTGAATCCATTCCCCTGGTTTTAGCAGACGTTAATGTCCTTCACGATGGGCTGGTGTGCAGCTTCTCCCTCCCTGGGTGGAAATTCCAGACCTGCTCAAGTGTCTGCTCATTTTCCAGTGTACTAGCTGAGAGTGGAGAAAGACACGTTGAGACATGTTCTTACATGGCATAAAGCAACTTGAAATTAGGTTTCTGGATGTGTGCGAATGCCAGCTCAATATCACAAGGGATTTTTGTTTACCTAGAGAACCTCACCCCTTTCTCCAAGGCGAGACAGACAGCCCAAGGGATGGGGACCCTAACCCACATTAATTTGACAGAGCTACCATCCCTGCTGTTATTCCTAGGAGAAAATGAATAGTACTGACCACAGTTCCGCAGGGGATGGCGGGTGTCTCAGTAGTGCCCATGGAAAGAAAAAATCGCAACAGCCAAAATAGTGGAAAAAAGGTCTTTCAGCAAAACCAGGAGCAGACTGGTTGGGGTAATTTCTCTTCCCCTTCACAATACACTGGAGGATGAGGCAAACTCCAGCTGTCTCACACGGGGACAGTAGGAACTCATAATCCTTCAAAGCAGAGAGTTAGAAAAACAGAAAGCCCCAAACAGAATGTTCTTGCACACATTTATTAACAAGATTAATCCTGGCCTCTTGGCTCCCTGATTATGCTTTCAAAGACTAAGGAAGAGGTTTTTAGCTTTCCTGGCAGGCCCACTGAAAACAAGATGAGGAACAACTAAGAAAGGCTGTTTTAATACCCAAGGTGGGTGACAGAGGCAGACTTGTGAAAAGACAGAGATGATGTAAAATGAAATGTACTGGAGAGAGTTAATTCTCTCAGTAAACTACAAACGAAGGCCGGTCTAGATCTAGTTCTGAGTCTTTTTGCTTATGGTTTTGCTTTGTTCCTCACCAATCTCGTATCATCTCAGTCCCTATACTCGGCCATACCCATTTAGCCGCACCTGCCTCTGAAGCACAGATAGACACATCCATGTCTACATACAAACACCTCTCAGAAAACAGAGCTGAAGGTCTCCTCTGCACTGCCAACCACCCACTTTGCTCTCATCTATTGACTCTTGCTTGCCCCCAAAGCAACTTTTAAATCGACTTTGTGAACTTGTGCGCATCACAGAAACTGAACCAGTTGACATAGTTATAGACATCTTAACTTTCATTAATTACTAGAAGCAAACTTAACTCATGCCTGAGAATGAGATGTCCTTAGATACCTCGGAAATGGTTATTTGTGTAATGAGCTTTTTATTTACAGTAACCCTGTTGAAATCCCCAGTGTCGCACTCTTGTGCACAAACAGCAAATTATTTCCTTTACTTATTGTTTCTCTGCAGACAAGCTGGCTACCGATTAGCAACATTAAACCAGGCTACTCAGTGGCACAACACGTATTAAGATGAAATCACAGTTACAGGGGTTTTGGTTTACAATTATCCTACACTGAGTGAGGGGAAAGAGGAATTAGACTTAGTTTCAAGTGACATTAATTGAAAGGATTGCAAACATAGTGCAATTAGGTCCAATATACAATTACTAACTAGAAAGTGCTTATACCTTTTGTGTGCTCACAAAATCAGTCTAATGGACTGCTTCAGCAGCAGTATTATTTATGCACAGGGTGCACCACAAAGAATACTGTTAAATAGCTTGGTTATGATGGAAGAGAGCCTCAAAAATGCTGGAGGTGCAGATTGTGTTTAGATGGCTTACAGGGATGCAGCTTGTGCTGGTCAATCACAAAAGTGTAAACGATAGTAAAACTTCTTTTAGCAATTTACCTTGATTTAGTAACCGCATGATTTGTCCTAAAATATTTATCAGCCGGCTTTACTGCATCTACAAGAATAAACATTTAAACAGGTTGCATTGGTTTAAATCAATGGATTTTACACAAAGTTTTAGTGAAATTTGTGCTTCTAGATAAAATGCTTCTGTTTGCAACCATAACCCAAAGACAGTAAGATACAGCATTCCCTAATACAGTGATTTAAGTGGCTTCCATTCTATTTCGTTGTTTTATCAGGGCCAGAGTAATCAAAAAACAGGGTGGAAAGAAAAAGGGAAGGAGAGGAGGAAAAAAGAAACCTCTTGCAAAGAACAGAGCAGGTTATGTTTTGGTTTTATTAACCTAGATATACAATTACACTACATCCAGTAGAGCTGGAAAGCCAACACACAGCATTCATATCACCTCACTTCTCCAATGGATGATTAAATGGGTGTAAATATCCATTGGGCAATTTCTCAGTGTGACACTTCTGCCATGACTTTATCCAAAACATAGGGTATCAGCTATCAGGAAACATGTCAAACTTTCTAACACAAAGGCTTCAAAAAGACTCTATGACATTCCAGATAGAGCAGGAAATTTCAGTGATAGTTTGAGCATATAGCTTGCTCTGTAGGGTTTTCATTCCCTAGAACCAAATCATCAGAGAATGGTGTCAAAGCTGAACATGCTACAAAAGATAGAGCTAGTCTGCAAACATAGACTGATCTGTGCTTTTTCCCTGCACATGCCCTGCATGGCGAACCATCTGTATGTTCAACGAGAGGATTAGAACTCTTAATGTTGGTTGTGTATCAGCAACAAGTTAGTCCTGAAATGTTCTTTTCACAATCACTACCTACCTCATCACACTGTATATTCCTGAAAGAAAGAAAACAGCATAAGAATTTGGAAGCCTAGAGTACAGAACACTACAGCAAAACTTTCACGTACACTGCTTAGTCAGGAAAAGTGCAGAAAATTTAAGTAAGAAGCATTTTGGTAGGCTGGTGATTGCAACTGAAAACCTTATCTAAAGCTCAAATAAGTCTTTTGTACACTGTCCAGGGTTAAAAACTCATAATGGCATCTACCTCTAGAGCAGAAGTTTTCCACAAAGAGATCTGAAAGTACTATCCCGAAAGAGGTTCTCAGAAATCTGACATCTCGGAAATCTCACTACTACTTGAAGACGAATTGTAGTTGGAAGGACCATGACTTTACAAGAAACTATTAAAACAGACAGTACTGTACTGGGTTTTGCTGAAAAGCAGATGAATTTGATAACCAATTTAAAAGTGTATCCACAATTGCCATTTGATATTTACATAGAACCTTTCACCAATTCAAAAAAAATAATCCTACACAGAACAAAGAGCTCTTATATCAGCTTCACAGCAGCATATGACATGTTCTCATCATGCACATGAACAAACAGGAAAGAACGGATTTATCGTGAACTGGGATTTTTGCTATAAATTAAAAGGCCAGTCCCTTTTATATGTCATGTGTATTTAATTTCACTCCATAGGATAATCCACTGAGAATTCAGAGAGTGCCAAGATCTACTTTCCCCATTCCCTTTATTTCCTTAGGCAAATATCTAGAATTAGAGGCAGAGAAAAGATGAAAAAAAGAAAGGCCAAGGGAAATACAGAGATCCAAGAAAGAAAGTAAGACTAGTCTAAACAAGGATTTTTCCTGGCCTATGCAGGCAGCACTGATTATTTATAACAGGCAAAGGCATCTGTCTTTGATTATGATTTCATGTATACTGTGGATGTTGGTGAGCTTACTGTGTGCCAGAGACGACTGTCATCCTGCACAATGAAATTCCAGTGAGAAAAACTAATCTCTCTCTCAGGGAGAGACTTCTACCTTTGACTAACTGAACGTCAGATGGAAAGAGCTTTTATGCTGAGAAAAATAAAACCGCAAGGTATTACAGAATGGAAGGAAAGCAGATTTAATTCATAAACAAAAGAGAGAGTCAAATGCATACGTTTTTAATAGGGATATCTGAAAGTGTGACTGTTCAAAGGCGTTTCAATCAGTTTAGATTTTACAAAACCTAAGAATCCATGTGATGGAAAAGATCAACTTTCTTTTCTACAAACCTTCAGCTGGTAGGCTACAAATAGCCTTTAGTTTCGTGTTACTTGAGAAGCACACACCCAGTGGCCTTAAGGAATAGCAGCTTATGGGCCCAAAAAGGCACTGGGTAAATACAGCACCAGGATACACACAATATACACGTAAACCCACAGAGTTAGCTAAGAAAGGCACTCTACCATCTCTCAACTCATGGCAAGGTGTTTCAGTCTAATGATCTATTAAGTTGGCATGTAAAGTATTAAACCTGCTCCGTTTCTATGTATTATAGCCCATTTCAGTGAAAACTAGAAAAAGCTGAACCTCTTCATCCAAGCCAGTTCACAAGAAATTGAAATAACAGCAGCCAGAAGTACCTCACGAGCAGAGGATTTTCTCAGACTGGAAAGTGGGTGCTATTTCAGTGCTCTCCCTCTTGAAATGGCAGAAAATTACATACTACAATGACAGCAGGAAGAATCCTCAAGACGTGACAGTTTGCAGCCTGAACAAGCGCTCTGAGCATTTATTTCCTTTTTAAGGGCTGAGGGAAGCATCTTCAATTAGCCATTTTTGTAATTCAGGACACGCCATCTGCATCTGAAATCAAATGAGCAAAGACTGAAAGTCTTCAGGGTTTCCTTCTTCCCATTGCCAGATACATCAGAAAGAAGCTTTGCTTGCTCATCTCTACTACATCAAGACCAGATCTTAGGCCTCAGTTACAATCAGAATCTCTTTCCTGACTTCAAAAAAAAGCCACCAGCCAACCTAGCTGCACTGCCAATAGTGCCAAAAAGGACATCTGCTGATTTGATGGACATGCTATGGTTCAGAGTAGTTTGAAATCTGCACAGCTTGTCAAGAAGCAAGGAGCTGTCAGCATTTTGTTGACACATTTCCTCAAAGTAGTGTGCAGACTTACGGCTTCGATTTCAAAATACTCTGCATTTGAATACTGCCAAGTGATAGTAACGTGTCACAGGCACTGAAACTCCATCTTATTGGTTTCTCATCAGTTTGAACAAACTAGAAGGAAGGAGCCTAGGTATTTCTTAATTGTGGTGGCAGGGTAATTAAGGAAGTTTATCCACTTGGGGCAGAATGCTGTCCCAGAAAAGCTGTTTTACTGATTGAGTGGCTACATCTGGTAACATATTATATCAAAACTCTAAAATCACATTAAACTATTTTTCTCATAGTAGCTACTATTTTAGAGCTCCTCATTTAACACACTCCATTAAAAACCAGAATGTAAATCCCTGGTACAATAACAGAACTACGGCCACTAATCACCAGGGGATTTCTTTAAATAATAGAGCTTCAGGCCTGAGTCTATACTCTTGATATGACTGGGACTTTTGCCATTTCAGTGCCACTGGAGTGGGATCAGACCTACAGTTGGTTAGTTATAATGATAATGAATGATAATTTCTAGCAGGCAGCCTGGGCTAGCAGAGAAGGCTGTCACATTTCTTTATGTATCTGACATTGTGCTGAGAAATTACTATCGCTGCACGAACTGACTGAGGGCAAGTATTGTAAAAGAAAATGTCAAGCTGAATCCAAACTATTTTCTTATTCTCCCACTTCACCTCCCTCTTCAAGAGCTTTCTTAACCCCTCTGATTTTATTTTCAGACCAAAGCATTTCCTAGTTCCAAAAACCCTGCCACTTTCCAAACCACTCCCAACATTTCTCTTTCAATTTTGAAAATGGAGGAAGAAACAGTTTACAAGATTCTTAATGAACAGGGCATAGACGCTGAAGCCAACGTTTACTTATCAGTGATTTCTGTGAAGAATGTGACACACCCAGACACCCCAGTTTGTCAAGAAAGAGTGTTCAGCGTTTAAGACTCTTAGGCTCCTCAAAGTGCTCCAAATGGGGCACTTTAAGACTAAGGCTATAAAATTCCTAATGACATTGAAGTATTTTAAAGAATGCCCAGTGTAAATGCATTGAGTTTGCTTTGCACATTTTCAAAATTTTGACTTGATATTACCTCCTTCATTGATTTCTGTATGAGAGGAGAAACCAAATGAAGCATTTGTTTCCTCCTTCAACACAATGTCCCAGCAGGAGGAATGCAGCATTTATTTTTTAGAAGGCCTCAGCTGAAAGGTTTTTATCCTCATGGGTATATAAAAAATAAGAAATCCTTTCTCAGAGGACACAGATAAAATTACAAAAGCAGCAGCATTGGCTTCTCAGACAACAATGAACATCCCCAGTTACCCCAGGAATTCACAGTCTGGTACAGCCTTGCTGTGTGGGGCTAAGTGAAGTACAAATACGCCTCCCAGATCTAAAACCTGTGGCTGAACAACTTAGAGGTTAAATGTCATTCTCTAAAGAAAGCAAAAGGATTAACAGTGGTGGAGTATTCGCTTCCGAAGTACAATGATAAGGCCACTGAACAAAAGGAGAAATACTAAGCAACATTAGCAAGTGCATCCCAGTTTAACAAAACGCAGGCAGATAAAGTTTCTCACACTTGTACTGTTACCTTGCTAATTCCTTTATTTATTTGTTCCTTTGTAATCTTTGAATACCAAAAAATGTTTAAGACTCAATAATGTGGTGAGGCAAACACGCCAAAAACTAGGAAGTTAAAAGCTGATATTTGTGAGGATGGATTAAATGCCCTAACCTTTCAGTCAGGTCCAAGAATCAGTCCTGGCCTATGTATCTAGGGAAAACATGTTTCAGAATACCACACCACATGGCAATAGTCTTCAGGGAACAAGAGCTCAAGAAATCAAGTACCAAGAGCATCATGGATCAGGATGGTGGCAAGAGCAAAGAAAATCTATTGAGGGTTGTAGAGGACATCCCCAGGCACAGGCTCAGCCAGCTGCTGCTGCCCAGATGCCACAAACGAAGGCTTTTCTAGTGCAAACCCCACTGCTCTGCTTTCTGTTTGCCCACAACTGCAACTCTTTTGGCAATGCACCAAGTGATATGTTACCTGTTGTGGCTATAAAAGTCAACACCTGGGCTCCGGAGAAGCTGAAGTTCACTCGTTGCTCACCCCACCTGCTCAGTTGCCAGGGTGTAACAGGAGCTGCAGTCTCTGCTCCTCCTCTGCCAATGCCTCCAGGTGGCACCTGTGGATATCAGAGCTCATCACTGGTGACCACGAGGCAAATTTTGTGACCGGAATAAAAACCAGAGCAAACCCCAACCTCAAAGACTACACTAGGAAAGTATTGCCAATCACCATCAGTCTAATCTAGATCAGAAGCTGTGTCCTCACATTTGCTTTCCATGCTGTCCCATTCCTGCAGGTTTCTCTGTGCTATACAACATGAATGAGAGTATGGTACCCATTTGCTTGTCATGGCTGGTGAGCCCACTCATGGAAATTTGTGCCTGGCAAGAAAGGTATGGTTGCCTCTCAATAAATTAGACCACCCTCTCACAGCTTTTTTCTCTCTCTTAAGCAGAGTTGCTTAAATTAAATTCCTCACGGAGATTTTATGTATTTTCTTAAATGCAAAAGTTTGAAGATACTCCATGGGCAAATGTGAAATAAACGTGAACTTGGATTCAAAACTAATATTCATTGATACTCATAGGAACTTAAAAAGATCCCACATCTTTATATGATCATTGACTTTTATATATTTACCTGAGCAGGAGTGTCACCAGACTCAATCAGAGTTAACTACTTGAGCTGAAGTGATGCTTTTGATCACTGTAGCTTTAAGGAGTGTGTTTGCATTTCTGCTCAACTAAATGCTGAAGAAAAACCATTTTAAAAAATGTTCCCTGTTATACCAGTCTTACTAGAATGGGAGGTACGGCGATAAAATTTCCATTATGCTTAGAGGCATTAGCAATCCGTCAATAGGACAGAAGAACTGGGAACTGCATTTTTAAGCAACAAGTCTTAGTCATTTCTCGTTGTCTTTGACATAGACTTTGTGCAAGAGAGGTAAGAAAGGACATGTGGTTTCAGCATCCCAGAAAAACCTGGCTCGGATCTGCAGTAATACAAAATAAACATTTAGTCATTCAATCAGTTTTAAACTAAACATCCCCATGTCTTTTAAAAATGACTAACTGCATTTAGTAAAATATCATTCAATTTTGACTACACCGTAACATTCAAAATTGGCTAAATTTTTATAAAATTGAGTGAATATTTATGCGTGACTCATATACCCCCTGCAAACCAAAGCTAGTTACGGAAACAGCGGCATAGCTACACCAGCTTTTCAGTTTCACCGCTGCCATAATGAGCTTTAATTATGTAATTATTTCACACTTCAACTGATTTGCACATGTTGTTCATGATCCTAGCAGCCATAAGAAGTAACATACAAGGAATGATAAGGCTCTGTCCTCAAAACTAGATGTCTACAGATAAGAGGAGCAACAGAAAATCCTTAGGAATCTTGTCAGGGTTGAAACATCATTTTCCTGCAAGATCATAACAATTCTTACCAGGTTCAATCTTGCACTTTCTGGATATTTCCTTTTAATAGGATGCACCCCTGCTGAGGCCAGGGCTAGATTAGCTCTCCACACTAACATTTACTGAACTGCTAGGAGTAAAATTGGTGTTACTGAAAGCTGGAAGCGCATAGACAGTGGAACACAATTTGTGGCTTAACAATGAATAGAAAACAAGGAAGAAATGCTTTTCATTGTGTTAAGTAAGCATCTTAAAGACTGAAGATTTACTGCATACACATTCTCTCTGGAAATGATCGGTTATTCTACTTAGGTTTAAAAAATTACAATTGTCTTTGCAAAACAAATCATTAGATTTACATACAATCATACTGTGTAACCACATGAAAATAAAGTATATTTTCTGCTTGCATTTCTGTTGCAGATTTAATTGATGTAACAGTGCAGAAAACTGAGACAAAATTTTATTTCTTCTGCCTTTTAATTACCATCTGCTAACATAAGATTACATTTCTTAAAGTGACTGGGTCTACCTGCCAGCTGAATTTTTCGCCTGATTTCCTCAAGCACTGGCAGCTGCCTTTATTATTGGTGAAAGCGGCATGGCAAAGCTAGCATGAAAAATGAGGCTAAGCACCTGTCACTTCATTTTTCTGCGAAGAAACAAAGAAAACACATGAAACTCCATGCTCTGCGCCATCTATACTCAGCAACAATTTGCTGCAAAAAGAATAAAGCATGAGTTTGTTCTTGCACGGAGTAAGACGCATGACATATTAAAAGCACTTCTAGCTACCTACAAGTTTATAATAATCAGAATAGATAAGTCTCCAAATAAACAACACAAGGAAATAAAACGAAGCGTGCATTTAAATTTCCCCTATAATCACTGAACTTCTTCTATAAATAGAATTTTTCCCTAAAGAGGGGCTATTTGAGGATAAGAGCATTACGAGGGAGCTTCACCTAACAAGTGATAGAGTCAAGCCTCTTACTAATTTCCTCTACAGCACAAAGAGCCTCCTATTAAAGTATGAATCAGACAGGTATTAAGCACATTAAGCCCATGAGTAATCTCACTGCAGTCACAAGTGTTTGGATGCCTTTATGTTTTCCAGAGTTGAGCCCTTGATCCCTATGGAAGATAGCTAAGATTTGGTGCATGTCAAGCCAATGCCTGCTGGAAAAGATAACCATCTCATCAGAACCAGCTATTTGAGCATCCTTGGAAATCTGACAACCTTCAGGAGTGGGAGAACTCACCTGAAGAGAACCCAAGAACCGAAACTATGGAGGAGGGCAGAGAAAAAGGCATCAAAAAGCATATTATAACAGCTTATTTCTATCGAATTTTCTGCTTCATCACGAAACAAAAACGGTTATGCTAGCTGCTGTTTTCCCAAAGAAAAATAACCAGTTCAGGATGCCTGAAACAGCACTGGTGTATTCTAAAGCTTAAATGAAGACTAGATTAGAACCTACATACCTATTTATACAGAATCTCCAACATTAGGGTGAGCATTTGGCCAATCTGCACCATGGACTCCTCTGCACCATGGACTCCTCTGCACCCTCTTCGAAGTACAGAGCTACAGCAGCAGCTCTGATTGCCTGGGATCCATGAGATAATTCCCTTAAATGAGTGAAAAAATAAGGTGAAGAAACATGGGTAGATTGTGTTCTGGCTGAGTCATCACCTGTTTTGTCCAACATGTGGAATATCTAGAACCACCTGCCACCTAGAATAACTTCTAGCTCTCCTTGAAGTATATACCAATTGCAAACTGTGATTGCTCTTAAAAAATACACTACAGAATAAAAAGGAACATTTAATTACTGAAGTAGTGAGAATCTTCCATGCAAGAGTTCCCAGTATCGACAGACCACAGAGGTAACTGAATTGTGACACAAGATCTCGCTGATTTTCTTTGAGATAATTTTCTACATAGAGCGGTATTGCCTACTTTGCACAGTGACAGTTAAATCCTGCTAATGTAGAAAACATCCTTCCCCCACCCCTTTCTATGGCCTTTATCTTATTTTCTGCCAAATTTTGAGGGAGTGTCAACAGAAGGTTTTGCTGAAGTGTGACAGGAACTATGAATAATCTTAATTTTATAAATAGTCTAGCAACTGCCTAAAGGAAAGACTTCAAGTTGTCAGATGCACGAGTTTGTTTATACAAGGTCACAAAAGGGCCATGATGCAAATCTAAACAAAGACTTCTAAAGAATTCTCAAAGTACTTTTTCCAATCCAGAAGACCCTCATTGATCCTATTTTCATCTCTATTACAGTATGTCTGCTTTATAGCAGAAGCAAGTAAAACGCATAGCCTTAAATTCTGGAGATACTTGGGTTAGTTCCATGAAGTTACTATGGCCATGCCCTAATCCAAATGATTCATGAGAAGCCAAATTACCAACTTTGAATGAAAGATTGAAGTTCTATCTGAAAGACATCCAAAATATTCATTCTGTGAGATTCAGTTTTTATGCAAAACTGAAGTTGTCCTGTTTTTCTGTGGTAATGAACACGCACATGTCCAAAGCAGGATTTTTTTCCCGCTCTGCTTTGCCAAAAGAAGGATTTTAGAAGGAAAAAACAGAGAGATCTGCAATTTCAGTCATGCTGGAATAAATAGAATAGTTTATGGGATAAATAGATACATTATTTCATCCATATTTATGGAAGGATAATTGAAATTTTTTGCATGAGAGACTTTGATGAAATGCTGTTGAGCATCTAGCAGGAAACATGAGGAGTTTTATTGGTTTAATTCTTTACAAAGACATTTCCAATTTTTATGACACTGAGACTGAAATATTGCATCAATTATTAGCATACTTCCAAAGAAATAATTAGCAGTATATTTTAGCACTTATAGCAGTGCAGAGTTCAAATCAGGGTCAGATAACAGTGATGCTAGATGGGTTGTTATTAACTTCACTTTTATTGCGGTCTCTTATAATTAAACGTGTTAAAATATAAGTTCCAATGCCCACACTGAAAAAAAAAATCCGTTAGCAAGGGCCATCTCATGCATGTTGGCGACCTTGTCTATGGCCATGTCATGTAAAGGCCTTGATCCTTGCACAATTCTTACAATAAGCAAGACAGGATTTGTTCACTACTTTGGGTGAGAAACTGGCAAATACAGATATTGTAGGAAAGAGAATTGATAGTTCAGTAGGTGGCACTCTTCCCTTGGAGTTGGTACTGAACCAAAGCACCAGCATGTTACTAAGCCCAGAGGTGTTATATGATGAAGTAAATACTAAAGAGAGACCTTAAATCACACAAGATCAGAGATCCCGAAGTATCTTTTCCAGAATATTACTGGTAATCACAGCCTCCTGTTCAACCTTCTCTTTGGTTCTCGTAGGCGAGCAAATTTCCTCTTGATGCTTCAGTAGGGTAAGGAATTGTGTGGTTTGTGCATCCCAATGCTGCAAATAACGAAAGGGTTGAGTTTGCTGAGCAGGAGACACCTACAGTTCAGGTTGTTGGACCAGAATAACACTAGCATATGTCTCCTGGTGTACTTAACCACTGCCAAGGCTTCAAGGCTTGCTAGGTGAAACTCTTAGCAAAAAGAAAGCTTTGTCATAACTACTGCATGCGAGTGAATACACCCGTGAGTGAATACTTTAACTTATCTCTTATAACATGACTTACATTAATCTTTAAATTACGAAAGAAAAATAAAATCAACGTGTAGTAAGTAAATAATTCACTTTTCAGAAAGAAATATGAAAATGTTTGAACTTCTGTCATCACATATAAGGTAGAAGGCTGCAGTAGGAAGTGCACATGGTTGTTTATCCTAATGTACAAGGCAATCTTACGCATTCAAAAAGTAACACACCATGGACCAAGTCACCACCTAAAGACTTCTGCCAATCTTTAAACAATTTTCAGTATGGTAGCTTTTTATCTGTAGACTTATATTCAGAAAACCTCAGTCTTCATGTATAAAGCAACAAACATAATCAACAGTCATGTAAGCCTTGAGCCTTTAAGGAAAAGTTAGTAATAAGAAATATTTATATACAGTATGTATACTGATATGGGTATGTGTACCAATTTGGAGGAAAAATATTAATCAAGTTTTCTTTGTGCTAGCTAACTTGAAAATAAGCAAATACCTCCTGCTTCTTGAGTGACAGCTTCTTCATAAGTATACTTAAGCTTTATTGAGGGGAGCTATTCAGCCCACTATTTAAAAAATTCTGCTACTACCCCTAACATCAATGTTAGTTACAGTCTTAACTATAGCCCTATATCCCACATGACACAGAGGAAATCTCCAACCTCTTCTTACACTTCCATCCTGTTACTACTGCTAGGTTTTCGTTATTCTTTGGTAACCCATTTCTTTTATGTGACCACTTTACCCTAATACTGGCTGAGTCTTACTGTGAAACAACCAGGCTACAAAAAATAAAACAAATTATATTCTTCTCAGTTATATAGTATTAAAAAGGCAAATTGTTTATAGTTTGTCCTTTAACTAGATCTGTAGTTTAATATACAAAAGAGCTCAAAACAAGTTCAGTGTTAACCACTGACCAACCACACTTTGGTAGTTGACACAGCTCTACTGGGCTCCCTTTCCCAATGCTAACACATTAAACAAAATTGTGGAACTCCCTGACACTTTCTTGATAAGATTCTTGTTTTTGTAGAGGTACAGCTGATGTTCTTGGCTAGCGATGCAAGCGAAAACAAAGCCAAGGTTTTGCTTTGCCCAGAGGATAACCTAAACACTCTCTAACTCTCTTTGTGGAAGATTACAAAGTCAAGACATTGTTATGTTGACCTATGTTAGAAGGCTCCCTTGTTTGAATACCAGAGGGTATACCATCACTGTTTCTAACCAAGGCCCTAAATTACAAAAACTGACCTAAAGCACTTCATTGAGACACAAAGAGAAAGCTGACCAGCTTTCTGACAGGTATCAGGTGCAGACCTTTCAGTTAGATAGGAAATGTTCAGATATATTTGCAGAATGTGCTGAAAGTACAGCGTGAATATCAAAAAGCTGAGGAGGTCTTTTAAGTCATTTGCTGTCCATATGCAACATCACTATATAATATCAACTCAGTCTCTCTCAGAAAAATCAATATTAGGCTGTGTACTAAGTTCATATTTTATTAACTACCTCATAGAGCAGAAAGTGCATGTGTTCAACTAAGCTCAACCATTTGATGTCATTTAAAGGTGATGAAATATTTTAGATTCAAAACCTTTCTCAACAGCAACTATGGGAAAGCTATTGATTAAAAGGATAGAGGGAAGATGCAAGATTGCCCAGGTAATCTGAGAGCCTACTATTTCAAACCTATTTTCTGCTTTCATAATGTATGTGACATCATGAAATGAAGCAGAAATCTGGACTTACTTATGCACTGTTACACTGATAATCGGTGCTACAACCCGGTACTGTATGTAAAAGAATAGTCTGTCAAGCAGCACAGCTATAAAACTTTGAGTGTCAAACTGCATTTAGTAGACTGCTGGGAGGTCTGTGTAAACAATAATAATTTATGCCACTACTTATGTTAAGGGACATTGTGCTTTTTTAGCAAAATGATGGTAACCAGTTTGACTGTTTTATTAGTAGATACTATGTTAGCAATACTTAATAAATAGTTATATTGTAGTCCTACGACAAATTCCTCACTGGGAAAAATACCTCCACAATTGTCTAAGATTTCCAGCGAGCTCATTTGTATAAAAGGTACTTTGGGAATAAAACAACTTCTGTGATAATTCAATCTTATAGCACACTACACCGCATATTAAAATTTGCAGAAAGCTGTACACAGATGCTTACATCTCAGAAAATCAGAGTGAGGTTGCTTTCTAAAATCAGGTTTTTTCAGAAGCTGAGTGAAGCAAATGCCAACCAGGCAGTTGGCAATTTTTGGAGCAGGACTCCTCTTCAACAAAGAGATCCATTTACTGTATCTCAATACCTTCCTTATCATGTATTCTCCCACTGTGATCTCTACATTTTTTGCTGTGTCTTTTTTTCCAAGTACTTCTGATCATGAATCACATAATAATACACTAATTGATACATGCTTTTTATCTGAAATTTGTTATTGGCTCAGTCTCATGCACACAAGCACAGAAGTACCTCATACTGCAACCTATGTGTAGTCAGTAGAGGTTAGCAACAAAGTTTCCTCACTGTGTGTATAGGAAGATTTATCTTTCTACTGTTGACCCTAAATATAAGTTAACGTTAACACAAAACTTTTCCATACACACTTCAAGTCTCTTCTATCAGAATTGCTCTGTATTTATACTACTACTGGTTTTAATTTACAGCTCTGTCTTCTCCCATTCAAGTCCAACCTCTGCCTTGCTTGCTGTCTATATGCAAGTCAATTTACACAGTTCTGTAAAGCATTATCTCATTATTCTGTCTCTCGCTGTCAAGTATTTTCAGACCCTCTGTGTGAAAGATGAGATATAAAAATAAATTGAATTGGAATACGATGCTAAGTTCTGAACTTAAACAGACTACACTCACAGTGCATATGTAATTTGACAGCTACAGGCTATACTTTCATGACATACATCAAAAGGATTAATGCAAGGGAACTCAAATCTAACCATTCTGGGTAGTCTGACCTAGACGTTAGACTCATGGCCATATAATATGGAGTTGTTATTCACCAATCTGACAAAGAAAAACTGGGGTGATTATTGCGACGATTACAGTTACACTGTATGCCAGAGCCAACCTTCAAAGCTCAACGCTACTGTAAATGTTCATGTTTTCTATCCACCACATCCAGGTAGCATCCAGGCAGTTGTCTTAGCTGCCTTCATTAACACATCATGAGAAAGCATTTGTAAACTTATAGATTTCTGTCAGACAAAAACACCCAACCAACCAAAACAAAACAACCCCGCCACATCAACAAACAAAAAAACCCTAGAAAACGTCACCGCCACAACAGGATGGTTTAGAGCATTTCTAAAAGGGAAAGCTGTGCGGTGTGGAGCTTTGGGTGGCAGCTTGGATAAAGTTGGACAGAGTAAGGGAGAAATTGTGAGTTAAAATTTTCATTCTAGGGAGAAACAGGGAAGATGGAAATACTGAAGGCGCAATTTGACATGAGGAACAGGTAGACCCCCATCTGACTCTGTGGTCTTCAAAACATCCACCGAATTTTCTCTTCTGCTTGTTTTCCATCGGTACTTCAACTCACTTAAAATAGGAAGCACATAGAAATATAAGAAACACCATGCATTAAGTCCTGTGAATATGATTACTTGAACATTAGTAGAGCAGAAAGTATTACATCCCATATCAATGTTTACAGATTTAAGATTTATAATTGTTTCACTTGGAGGCAGAGCTATAAAAGAATACATCACAGAATCAATAGAAGTAATTCCAATTGCTCTAAAATTAGTTAACTCACCCTGTTCAAAAGCTGTGGCTTTGAAACTGCATTCCTCCATGTGATCTGTAATCACAAAAATAAAGTAGTACTCAACTGATAGAAAGAATAAACAATGAAGATGTTATTTTTTAATTACAAATACATAAATCGTTATGATTCAAATCCATCTGATCAAAATTAAATCTGAAATAGTTACTGTGGCTTTCTTTTAATTAAATAATAAAAGTTAAAACTGCTCAGATTTTCAATTGTGGACATACAAGAATCTCAGATACTAAGGTCCTAGTGAATGTTCAGTTTTACAGTACACCTTTTCCTGCACTGACTATAATAATGTCTAAACTTGCATGCCTGCTTATTAATCTGCTAAAAATTCAAGCCCTGAGATGTACATTAATTCTTCAGTGTAGGGAAAATTATTTTTGAATGCAGTGAAGCTCAGAAATGTACTTATACAAGGATTCTTTATTTTTAAAGACTGAAAAAATGGTATTACGAAAGCCTTTGTGTGTTCCTTAGTAGAGCTGAGGCATGCATTGTATTTCCCAAAACCAAACAGCTTTATGAGACTAATGACATATTGCACATGATCTGGTCCTTCATAGTTTCCTATAGAACAAAAAATCTGATCGGGAGTTATTCCATTTCAAGATTTAGACTGTAAAATATATAAATTTTTATGCAGAAAAAAAAACCCTGTTTCCACATTTATTCATTTTTTAACTCAACACATGAGCAGAAAGCGATATTTTTTTTCCTCCCTCTAGACCCCAATAACACAATATTGGTAAAGCTGGCTAATAACGTAGGAGGAATTTAGCTAAGAGCAACAGCTGTTTTGAAGTGGATCCAATCCTTTCATTGAATCTCCACTAAAAATAATTTTACTCAGGTAGAACTTGACATTTTACCTCAAGCATTCATTTAGAAGTTAGTTACCCACAAGCATATAGATTTGAAATCCTCATTATTTATATTGAACAATCTAAAATAGAATAAGTATTTCAAAGAATAATAAAGGAAGATTACGTACAAGATGGTAAGAAGAAACATTCTAGGCATATTTATTGTTACTAATAGCCAATTTTATATTTTAGTGATCTGGCTTTAAATTAGAGAGAAGCATAAAACACACGCTATAAGGAAACAGTTCTGTTTATTCTACCCATAAGTTGCAACCTGTTTCCTTTTTACAAGCGCGCACATAAATGTATTCAGTTAACATGAATTATGTATGCATACCTGAAATGTTCATGAACCATTCCTAATGGCTTTAGGCTCTTGCAAATCTGATACCCCAAAAGTACGTTTTGTCCATTAGTATGTACGGAAGCAGCAAACTCAGCCCTGTGACACGTTTGTCTATTTTTGCTCAACAGTGCCAAGGAAAAGCAATTTGAAACTTCGATTCTGGTGCTGCAAATGGGTGGCCTTTCAATTTGCCCAAGGGTTGCTCTAAGCAAGAAGGGATCCTGTCTTCAGAGCCATGAGCGCCACTGAAACACCCGTCCTGCCTGCTGGATTTACATAACTGTCTGACAGGTTCCCAGATTGAGATGAAAGAATCTTGGGACACTTAGATAAGAAGGAGAGATGGTCTGGGTAAGGAACATGATAAAAGAGCACTATGCTGCTTGGACAAATTATGTTAAAATATGCTTAGGATTTGTCAATAATTAAGCACAACCTGCATTAGTTAGTTTCCACACACAATATAGTATTATTATTATCATCAGAGGCAACTCCTTTTTAAAAATTCTGGCCTGTTTATTTTGTAACCTACATGCTGAAAAGAACAAGTTCAAGAAATTAACCTCTGAAATGAGCATTCAAGACAATTTATACATATTCTTGGTCCTCCACAAAGACTTGGGAGATAACCTTATTTTTGCTCTGTGCTGCACACACCTTTCTCCCATCCGCATAATTGCTCTGTCCTGCAAAATACAGATTGACGAGATGTGCTCACAGGTGGCACAAATCAAAGGAATAACATTTAACAGCCCCCTTCCTGGGAGTGGCAATGCCACCCCCAGCAAGTCCCTGCTGCAGGAGGAGGTGGACAAACCTCAGCTCCCCAGATCCGCCTTCTGGTCCTGGTCAGCAATCAATTACTACTCTCACGAGCAAGGCTGAAGGAGGGAAAGACTTCCGTCAGAGTTTTTTCTGCGGCTATAAGTATTTCTGGACCTTGACCTAAAGTCGTTGCCTCCCCCTTAGTGTTTATTATTTCACACTCTGATGGGATGAATGGTGGAGTGTTTTCTGCAAGCTAAGAAACACCCACTCACTCTCAGACAATGATGAATACAGACATTAAACTCAAAAAAGTACCAAACAACCTATTCACATTGCAATCCTCCTTGTACTCGTAAAAACATGGGCATGGGGAGTGTCCCACTTCTAGAACTTTTCTGTACAAGAGATTTGTTTTCTTAGGGCTTGTCCACATAACAAACAGCTTATATCACTGTTAAAGCACTAACAGTACAGAACTGACTACTGAAGATGTTATTGTAACCAATATTGTTCCTTTAAAACATAAGAGTCAAGCTCCTTATGTACCTATATATATAAAGCCTTGATACTATCGTACAGCTTGTCACAGGCCAAACTAAGAGTATAAAAGAACAGTAAGGAATTTGAGTAATGCAAACGATTATTGGACTGGTGTGTGGGTGTGACAAAAACGACAGCAGAAATGCCACAGACAGACAGAATTTTAGAAAGAAAATCCAGATGCAGGCTGAGCAAATATGGGATGTGGCACTGAGAAAATCCTAGGCAGAGCTTTTGAGTCTGAGTACCAGCTGAAACCAATCTCCTGTTGTTTGATCCTCCTAATGCTCAAGGAAAAGGTACTTGGCACATCTTTTTAAATAAACAGGATTACATAGAAGACATTTGTCTGCAACATCGAATTCTCCTTCTAACGAGAACAAACTTGTGAGACTGAATGCTTGACTAACTCAAAAACAGTTACAATGTTTTTTTGAAGACTTCTAGTGTATTCTCACTAACATATACATCCTTGTAATTAGGTGTGTACTATGTTTTAGCAGTCGAAAACATAAAATTCCAAATTACAGTTTTATCAGGAAGCTGTAAATACACCTGTTCTGAAAGTAACCATAAAGTTTGATAACCCTTTACACTAAATAACATTTCTGGCTGCTAGGCCACACTCACGACTCAAGACATACAATCGCTTTACTAAAAATTGATCTCTGGCACTGGAAATAACAGCACAGCTCTGGGGTATCCTGCCTCCCGTATTAAATATCAAGAACTTCAAACACAAGACCTCAGTTCTAATCACATAGCTATGTATGTTTGATGCAATTCTTCCACTCTAAAGCACAATCTCTCCTTTATTTGAGGAACCTGGAGGAAGGACAGATCCAGAGCTGTTCTAAGGAACAACCTGTGATACTTCCGTGCAACATGAGTTATACAACCAGATTTCTGAATTTATTGATCACATAACACAAAAATAACCCAGCATATTTAAGGTCATGGACATTTTCTGAGAGGTCAACTAAGTAGTATAATATGTTGGCAGGCACATTTTACTACATAGAGAATTTCTCCAACCATCCAGCTGTTATTTTTAATCACTGCAAAATGCATATGAATGAAGACAAGTATAAGAACTAATATCAGCAATGCTTATGCCTGAGAGAAGTCCTGGCTCTAAGCGTTTTCAGACAAACACATGACTAAGTCAGCAGCAACGCCAAACTTTATCAGCTTAGTGAAGGCAAGATAGGAACTGCCTGGCTGTGTAATACCAAAGGTTCACCTTATTCATTTCCAGCCTCCAACTAGGCCTGTGATCAGATGCTCTGGAGGAAAGGATGAGTGTCCTGGCTAATTTACTTTCATGTTAAATCTCATTTGTGTGTCAAGTAATAGCCAAGAGGAGTGGTGGTGCCCACGCCACACGTACCTTCCCTGTTCAACAGCCCGGGTCCTCATTATGGTTCCCAACATCTGAGCTGGACTGCGCTCCGTGCAGCTGCACACATTCCTCACTTTTCCTCAGCTTCATATTTCGATTTGATTTTGTTGATTCTATGGAATCGGAGCCAACTTTTCTGCCAGTTTTAATGGATTTCACCCTGAAATCAACAGAAAATTGCCCAACTATAATAGCTGCTAATTTAGTTCCTAATCTGCATGATGCCAGGCAGGAAGTTTCTTTGGCTCTCTTACGTTGAGAGAAACAGTAAGAAATACAGAAATGAAAAAGGGCAAGATTTATCTAGGAGGTGGCAGCAGCTAAACTGCTTCAGCTAATGCAGCTGCTGACATTTCCAGCCATTCAGTGCATTCCTCCCTAGGGAGGATAAAGCTGAAAGAAACTACTTAGTATGAAACTACTGGATGTCCATTAAAAAAAATCATTCTAGTGGTGAAGATGAAGAGGCTCATTGGCAAAATACGCCTGGTATAAACCTAAAGACAACATTAAAACGCATCCAAAAAGCAGGCAGTTAAATAGGTTATTTCACATTGAGAATCAGCAGTATGGAAGACTAAAATGGATTCTAAGGAAAAAAAAAGAATTACTTTAAACCACTGATAAAGAGATTCCCCAGTTAATATCTGCATAATGCTGAAGAAAATTATTTTTTTGCAGACAACCCCATGAGATGCTAGAAAATACGATTCAAAGAAGAGCTTTAGAAAAAGAATTCAAAGAATTTGTGGGGATGGCAGATCGCTTTCTTATATTACCACCTGTTATACAGGATAACAGAAAGAAGAAAAAACAAGAGCTTTATTCTAAATGAAGGATGGGATTTAAAGGTTCACTCTCTATTCAAACAGTATGGAAACTCTGAGATCTGGGTTGATAGCAACATCTGAGGCAAATAAACTTATTAAGAAATTGGTGGAGCCATGGCACTTTAAACTATTCCAGAATTAAGTTTCCTCAAAATATTTTGAAAACAACTAACCTATGAGACACAATAGGCCATTTTAAAAAGCAAGCCTTGTGATTAGCTGCCAACAACTGTATCTTACTCAAATGAATGGGAATATACCAAATGTCTCTCTGGGCATGACACTCCCTGGGAACATTTAATAGTAATTCCATAATCCTATTCCTTTATGCACACAATACTTTTGTATGATAACCCCTTATGATTCAAATCAAGACCAAAACTTCAGTGCGCCAGGCTCTGTAAAAAACAGTGACAATTCGTGTCCCCGGAACTCCAAACTTGCAAGCATACCTTTACATTAGCCTTGTTCACAGTTTAGCTCTGAGAATGGACAAAGACTGCATGAAATAGGAATGGAAAAATGCCCCTCAGAAGTAGTATTTTACCTTCAAAGAAGAAACCTCAGTCCAGTCTGTAATTTATGTGTTTTCTACACTCTAGATACTACAGGCCCAAAAGCAAGCATTGCCCAATTTAACCGAAGTTTGTTAGGGCATAGTTTTATGTAGTGCTCACTGGACATACCTCTTCATTTGAGTATTGTAGGTTATCTACACTTTGCTGTTAGATTTAACACTTTGGTTTCAGATTAATCTCCTCTGTTCACCACCTCCATTATTGGACAAAAAGACTCTTACCTCATTATAAAAGCTGGGGAAAAAAGACGAGCCTTTTGCCTCCTTTTACAAGCCGAAAGTGAAAAGCCAAAAGAAAAAGACATAAAAACTACGTGGGAATCTTTGTCAACTTCTGTGAATGCCATTTAAGAAAACTGAACAGAAAATAGATGTACATGGAGAAGGTGACTAAGGAAAACATTTCAATTCATTTTCAGCAAATCTGGTTTTCTACTTTTCTGTTGAAATGAAAGCAAAAGTGGCAACAACTGCATGCCTACGCTTGTTATTGCCTACTCAAGAATCGAGTGCTCTTTCAGTCAAGATTTTATTGTTGGAAAGAGAATAAACTGTCAACTGGTGAGACTTGTTATCAAGCTGGAAAGCAGGAAAGGGTTGCTTGCTGCTGCTAGTTTTGGGATTTCATCAAAATGGCTTTTAGAAGCAAGTTCTTTTGCTGTAATCCTTGAACTAGCTGTCTTAGAGGGATAGCATGCAATGAGGTTGGAGTCAATGTGCATCCCAGGCTTGGTTTTCTTAGTGTTCTCATCCCTGTAATTGAGACAACATGGTCCAACAGCAAAAAAAAAAATGGAACTCCAGAAGCTTCAGTTCTTCTCTCAGCTCTGTCGGTGCCCTGTTTTTACATGATAGAAAAGTCACTTCATCTTTCTGCTCTTCAGTTTTCCCATCTGTAAGACATGACTGATGCTACCCTTTTAATGACACGCTGGGAGGTCTCAGATGATGTCTATTTACACGAGCTAACTTGCAACAAATTAATTTGGCATTTGATCAAACTTCATGTTCTCTGTCCCCTGCAAACAGCCTTCTCTGAGCTTCCATTCTCTGGGCAACAGTTGCTCTTTTCATGTTTTTCACAGCACCTATCTCTAGAATAGGATAAATGAATATGTTTTTTTTCCTTTTCAGATATCACCATATTTGTAAGCATAATACAAACATAATAAGTGTCCCTGATTTTTCTGACACTTTGCAGCTTTAAAGACTCTGTGAGGTTTCCCTACATATTCAGAAAAGATTGTACAAGGAGTGTTTGCTTTGGCTTGGCGGCCTTCCAAGATTTTCAAAAGCAAATGCTAAATGTGGGTATTAAGTAATGTCTAGGTAAAACCCTTCCACATTTCCAGAGGTGATGGGGTGGTGGAAGGCAACACACTCTAAAACAAAACAAAAAACAGAAAATCCTGATTTCTGCACTTAAAGCATCATCTCGGTCCTACAAAGTGGGCTGGTACAAGTGGCTGTCCCCACATTAACAGAATGGAGCACAAGAGAAACACAAGTACATGCAGCTCAGCTCCTGCAGTCACTCATGAAACTGCATAGCAAGAGTAATTAGTCTTAGTAATCATCTGAATTACCCTTTAAAAATGGAATGCCTTCGATCACTGTGATTTCTTCAGGAACAACATAGATTAAAGCAGCACACAGAAGGCATCAGAACCAGGACCCTCCTGTAGCATCAGTTCACAGCATCTACCTTCAGAGAAAACAAGTTAAAAAGAAAAGGAAATGGAGGAAAAGGGAGAAGGGAGTGAAATGGTAATAATCCCCAAACAAAGAAAGGTATTCCTTTTTGATGTCTGGATTAGAGCTGGTTAGGGAATTCTAGCAGGAAAGAGCTCTGCTGGAAAATGCCAATTTGTTGAAAAGAAGAACATGTCATGGAAACATCTATTTGAAGAAACATGTACCAAACAGCAAGCAGATACAAGAGCAGAGTGCCAGACTTCCTGCCAGGCTGAGTGCTGCAAAAGTTTGAGGTTCCCTGGCCTTAAACTCTGGGATTGCCCTATTCTTCAAACAGCACTGCACTTACAGACCTTTTAGGCTTTGAGCCAAACACCAGCAATCTGAGTGCTCTGGGAGCTACAAATCACTAGGGGATTCATTCATGCCAAACAGCAGTGGACTATCACCTTGATTCCTCAAGGATTCTCATGTTTTCCAGATTCCTGGGACACAGAGTGTTCATGTTGACAGGATATCTAATATTTCCTTTGAAAGAAATTAAAAATTGTATTTCTTGTGCTTTCTAGATGTTGGAATCCTGCCCTCCTCCCCACACAGAAGTGTAAAATTCTGCATATTTTGAGTTGCTTGTGAACAACCCGTTAAACACAGTTAATGCAGTGAATATACCTGTATGACTTGAGGTTTTTATGAGCAATTCTCCAGAAGGATTCACATCAGAAATAAAAATTTGGAAGTGTATTGACAGGAATAATTTGTTTTGCACCAGCGGGACTGCTAAACCATATATACTAAATACACAGGGCAGGGCAGGGCAGATATTCCTCAACAAATAATATTCAGAGGAGATACCACCCAAACTAAAGATCAGTTTGAGTGCTGAATGTTGAATAAAAGCTTCTTGGCCTGCCAGTGACTGTCACATGGGTATGAAAATCTTCTCAGGGTAAACCCTAGAAAAGCTATAGAATACATACAGCATCCCACTGTGCTTACCACTTAGTTCTGGCTCTCTCAGCAGCACTTCAGCAGGAGACTACAAACATTGCTAATCTAAAGAAGGCAGAGCAATGGGGGCTTGAGCAGAAGCTATTTTGAGTGATGCGACTAATAACTCCAAAAAGATAATAGCAGTTCTACTATATTTCACTTGGTTGCCCGTGGAACAGCCTTCAATGAGACCTATACATGAGGGTCTGCATATTAGTTAATAATTTTCCAAGGTAATAATGATACTAAAAAGAAGTCTTCTAGATAATTAAAGGTAATTGACCTAGGTCAGTATTCTTATTAAACAGCTACAGTGAAATACCAAAAGATGATTTGCATAGACCAGATTAACACACATAATATGAGCCAGTAGCAACATAACATGATATGTAGAACACATTGCAGGACGGCACACTGGGAACAAAGAGACATAATTGTGCTGCTGGATTTAGCCCAATTAGATTAGTTTTTAAGCACGTGATTAAGTTGTACTGTAATGAAAGAATAACACGTAGAAGTGAGAATCCTCAGAGCTAAACTAAATCCAGTCTACAGTGTACGTACCTAGTGCAGACCTTTATTGGGTAGTTTAGCAAGAAGAAAGCCACACAGTGGGTTATACCAAAGGTTCATTTAGCCTGGTATCCTGTCTCTGATAACAGCCAAAACGAATGCTTAAGGAAAGGGTACGAACACAGGACGAGTGTAGGGTATGCCCTGCCAGTTCTCAGCAAACCAGCAGTTTAGAAACTTCCTGAGCTGGCCCTATATCAGTGTCTTTAATTGGCTCTTTATGAACTATTCTTCCATGAGTTTATCTAATTATTATAAAGAAACCATTTGTATTTTGGCATCTCCAACATCCTGTAGCAATAGCTTCCACAATTTAATTATGTGTTGCCTGATTATTTCACTTTTTATTTTCTGTCAAGTGAGAAATAATCACTACCTTTTCACTCGCTTCATGTGATATGTCTTGCTTCCCCCCATGAGTCACCTTTTCTCACAGCTGGGGAGATCAAGGTTACTGAATCCTCCCTTGCACAGAAGCCATCACATCCCTCTGATCACATCGCTTCCTTTTGCGCTTCTACAACTTCTGTCATGTTCTTGAGATGGGACAGCTAGAATTGCACAGAGTATTCAAAATGAGGTTGCACCGTTTCTGTTACTCTAAATGTGGAAAACATTAAGAACATCATTTGTGACCCTTAATGCATTTTACAGCATGCCCCAGTTCCCCCTATTCAACTGGCACAGTATTTCTTTCTGTTCTTTATGTGTTTTGTCCTCAGCACAGCTCTATGCTTTTTATCATCCCTTCACCTATGCTCTGACAGCACCAGATCTTTCTCCTTCTCCACAATTTCTTCTGACCTCAAATACTAGATAGCATGTTCCCTGACCCGTATCTCTGCAAAACTAGAGAAGAATTTATTATGTCTCTCCCCACATCCAAGCTTCATGCACTTGCCAGACTTACATGCTGCATAATAACTATTACTGCTCCCTTTTATCTTGCCTCTCTCTGCCCTAGCTTAGCGACTGAAGTCAGAATTTTAGCTTCAGAAAAAGATTCTCTGCACACTTCTCAGACATTTTAAGAGAAGTTTTTATATATCAAAATACCACAAGGTATTTTGCCTAAAGAAGTAAAGACATACTTGCTCAGGTACGATCCTAAACATAGCTACATAGATTAGGCATGCAAATTGTGAGTCTAGTCACAAGCACTTCTCAAAACCATGCAGGCAAAGGAAAGCTACCTTCAGGACAGTTTCAACTCATACAGGGGTCAAACTACCCTTCAGAGATGCTTATATCTCACTGACTATATCGAGAATCTAGGACACATATGATCCTAAATTTAACACCTCAGTTAAGTGAGGTGACTCTGGAATTTTGCATTTCTAGGACAAAACAACCTGGGATTATATGAAAATGGTACTTAACAATCCAAGCCAGACTCCCTCCACCCATACCCTAAACCCTACAAGCAACAGCTAAGGTTTTAAAAGCACTTTTTCCTAGGTAGATTTTTTCATGAAGGCAGGCCATACAGAAACTATAGTGGGCTCTGCCAAGCAAAACTCCCAGGGTGTTGGTTTCTGTTGGGAATAATTGCCAAATGGGGCAATTCATTGAAACTTCAGCTATTAGGTTTCTTGCTCTCCCTATAAAATTTTACAAAATAGGCATTTCAAAATAGTCTAGTTCATGTCCAAAATGCTTCTTTATGGCAAGTATTTCTTTTCAGCAATACACACATTTGGAGCTATAGGAACAAGCAGCATCTACAACTCTCCGCTCCTTTTTCTGAATGTTGTGCAGTCTTTACATTTCAATTCCATTTATTTTCTTGGTTTCTCAGTCTTTTAGCGTTACTGTAATACAATTGTATAGTTCTTAGCAGAACGCTTGATGCCAACCGTTCCCTGGAACCAGTATCATGCTTCAGATTGACACAATAAAACCAAACCTCAAGACTCTCACACACAAATGTGCTCAGACCAATTTGCTCTGGTTAGTGCTTGTTTCATTTTTATTTTCATTTCATTTTTTCATCACTGTAAACCAAAATAAGCCAACAAAGGGAAGGAAACCACAAACAGCAATGTTCATGTAACACTTGAGCGGACGTCTCCAAGAAGCAAAAGTATTCAGTTTCCCAATTAAGTCTAATCTTTCACCCACATCTGTATAATCCTATGAGAGAAAAGAATGCATTCACTTGCAGAATTTTATCTATGGATCTACAGTATTAGTTCTTGTAGAAGGGTGAGGCTCCATAGGAAAATTAAGACAAAACTGTTTATATCTGCCCTGTAAACTGGGGATAACAGGAAAAGGATGAAAAAAATAAGCCTAAACTGGTCAATGCGGGAGTCAAGGTGCTTAGCATTGCAATACTCTGTTTTGGAGCACAATAGTATTCAGCAAAACTTCAATACCAGACGTTCATTCAAATTGTATTGATCATCAAAAACGCTTCCAGGAAAACACTACATAAGAATCTTTACTTTTCCTGTATTTTGGATAAACACGGACATTTTTTTCATTATCCATCTGCTACTTGTTCATATGGTAGGTCTTCTTGTCATTACCATGTGCTACTCATGATTTACTCAAAAATAATGACCATACATCCCAAAACCTAACTCAAAAAATACTCCTAATGTTCACCTATGTTCCTTTCCCAAGCTGATTTGGTTAAGTTTTTGTTCTATTATTGCTTTTTACCAAAGGAAATTTGTACTAGGAATGTGTATAGAAGAGGCTGAAATATTCGGTTTATGCACAGAGTGAGCAATTGCAATGCAAGCTTACACACTACATCAATCCTGTGAAGATGTTTCCTTCAGTGCTTCTTCAACTGCCCTGATTGCTGTGACAACAAATGGTGGTTCTTGTGACAGGTGCAAGTGTTTACTAGAATTTAATTCAAACACAGCACATCATGTTGCATAATAAAGAGCAAGAAAGGCAACATTGCTGGAAAGCACTACACAAAACTATTATGTATTTATCAACGTTGCCATGTCATCAGACATAAGATGTTTTTCACTCATTTGGAAGGACATTATTTCCTCTGCTAACTGAACTACTGTCACAACAGCATTTATTCTAGAATAACAAACATGATCAGAAGGGAGACATGAAAGTGTGATTCCAGATTTTCTCTGCATTAGTCAGAATGGTGAACATAGAGACCAAATGCCAGAGAAACAAAACACTGGAGACTCACAGTAAAGGCCAACCAAAGGACGCCTCTGAATAGGCAGAGAGTGCTTTGTTGTAGAGCTTGTATGAGGTAATCAAATCCATTATTTCTACAATCAAGCCAGAAGTGCCTCGATATGTTGGACAGGTAGCCCTGTGCCTGGTACTCAGAGGTGCAGGGAATGAGAACTTGCTTTGGGTATCAAAGAGGTGTACAATCCCCGTAAGCAACAGAAGAGAAGCCAAGATTGTCTCTAGACAAAATTATTACCTGAAGTGGCTCTTCTTTTAACAGTAGAAAAATAATTGCTTCACACGATAATTGTCAGCACGTATTCTTCCCAAGTAATATCTGTATATGATCTCCCTCTTGGACTCTCACCTTCATACTGAACAAGAGGGCACTGGGACCACAAAGAAAAAGAAGCATGGATTGCCCTTTTGTGAAGATGTTTTGTTTCATTGGTTGGTTTGGGTTTTTGTTTGTTTTCTCTTTTTTTTTTGTTTGTTTGTCTGGTAATGGTTGGGGGGGAGTGATTGAGGTATGTTATTATTTTTTCTTGTTAAACAAATAAATAATAATAACAGAAACAAAACCATAATCCCTTTTGTTCCAGCTTGGACAATTCAAAGACTTGGCAGGGCCATCCTGTGTTGCAAAGCATTCTATTTCACGGGTCTTTCTTCCTGCCCTATGCCTTCACTGATAGCCACACTATTTTAAGGTATTCTTTCTCGCTCAGTTTTTCAAAGCCAGAAGAACACTCCTCTTTACTATTCCCCAAGTCCCACGGTCCCATTATACCAAAAATCTCGGGAAGACACTTTCTTTTCCCTCAGCTTTTCTTGACAGGTTGGCAACATTTTAGTCTGTTTAGCTTTTGACAAACAAAACATATTCTTCCTGTTTCCCACTTTGGAAAGTGGTGTTTATTTGAAGGAATAGAGCCAGAGATGGTATTTTATGAAATGGCTGCTCACGTGGCTGTGGTATAAACGCTTCCTTCCTTTATTTATGGACTTCCCCCAGTCCCAGTGTAATGGGCTAAACAGATTTGGACGTGGCGTGACAGGTCTCTGCATTAGTGCTGCTCAGCATTACCTAAGTCTCACTCCTCCCAAAACAAGCTGTGCAAACTCATTTCTCTGTACTGTGAGCCCCTTCTGGGAGAAAAATAAAGGTCTAGGCTGAAAACACAAACTTTGACATGCAGCCTGATGTGCTGCTCTCACAAACTCAGTTCCCATTGCTAGACAAAAGCTGGATTCTTGACTGAAAACAGAAACATGTTTTTAACTCCCTTCCCCATCTATACTGACTCAACTTTCTAAATTTAGGTTTGTAAGAGCTTGTCAAAAATAACTAATGAAAATTATGTGACTTTTTACACAATCTATTAATTCGCTCTCTTTTTATTAAGAGGCTTTTTCAAAAATGGCTAGGGCTAAATTCCAAGAAGTATAAAATCCTACACTAGAAGGACAGACAAGACATCTTCTATAAAAAGATTCATAACTGGGAAGGTAAACGTGTCCATTTACCAAACAGACTAAGCTTGCAGTTGAAAGGGCCTTACTAAAATGATTGAAAATGTAAGCAGCATGATAGAGTTTGGAGCAGAGCTTTGGGCACATGCTCTCTGCAGTGATTACAGCTGTGGAACTGTGCCCATCACAACAATAACTGAAGTCAGATGAGGGATGTATGTAGACAGGCCTGCTCGTACAGTCTGGCTCTCGCATACTGCACTAGATATTCGTTCTGATCTCAGTGGGAAAGCATGTGTGTTTGCAGAGCTGGCTTGGGTTGCACGAAGTTAAACTCTTTATTAAATTTTCTAGTTGGCAGTAGTCAGCAACAACTTTCAAGCGTGCTAAAAAAGTTTATTTTTGAAATCCAGCTTTATAAAGCAGAGCGCAGCACATGTTTTCTGAATCAATGTTTCCCCCTCCTCCTTCCCTGTGGAGATACAATTTTTCCAGAGCTGTTTAAGATTAAGAGTCTAGCCCCCCTTTTCAGAAATTCCAATTTTTAACTGGCTATGATTCCTGCAGCGTAACCATTTACTACTACTGGCACTGTTATTAATCTAAGTTTTTGGTTTAGATCAGTTCATGGTCCAGCGATACTTCTAATTCTGGATGAAGAGGTGCTACTTTAGAAAGGAAAAGTTCAAGCAAAGACATGAGACTAAAGCTACTTAAATGCAGACTGCTATGGATAGTTATGTCTACAGAAACGTTATTGCTTCACATCCCAACTCATTTTACAACAGACAAACATAGAATTGAATTTCATTATAAGAGGGCATTTACATAACAGAGATCATTGAAGTTGCAATGCTTAGCCCACAGTCTTTTGGAAATTGCCGTGATGAGTGAGCGCCGCAAGGCTGCTCTGTACCAGCAGTGCCTCTCCCTGATGCTGCTAATATCATCTCAGTATCAATGCAATATAGCTAAGAGAAGATCTGGTTGGTAACATATTACTGCAGCTATTTACTTTATCAATATTATGCTTCAAGAAAGTTACCACTCCATGCAACAGAAGGCACCAACACCCCCAAACCGTGGCTGAGAAATGAGCAGCCAGGGTGAGGGGAGGCTCCAGTTCTGTTCCTTCACTCACTCTCCCTGACAACCTACACAAAAAATAAAACCACACTGGTTATACTCCACATGGCCTGAAGGCATGGGAACTAATCATATTTAAATGAATTTATATCGTCATTTGTTTTAAACCCTGTAAATTAGATATTATCTGAAGTAACCAGAACTTTCACAGTCATTTTGCCTACCTTGAAAGCAGTTCTTTGTCAAATACCTGAAAAACATAAATTTTAAAACTATCATTAAACATCAAATTCACATTTAAACTAAAAAAATCCAAAAGCTAGTTACCTTACTAACTGGCTTAAATATTAAAAGCATAAGCTAGCACTTATGACATATGAAAACCACACAATGCATAGCTTTGTAAGCTATGGTGGTGATGAATGGACTTCTGAAAGCTCAGATTTAACTAGCTATTGTCTAACTGTAACACACTACACATCGATTAAACCAATTTCTGTCACAAAAGTGATGGTATACACATATAAGTTAACTTGAAGATCTTTTTTGTATCTTAAAAAAACACTGCCATGTAATTTTTAAACAAGTTGAATTAAAAATAGATCTCAGAAAACTTGTCAACACCTATAAACATAGAGAAATTGACCTCTCTACCACCCCCTGCACAGATTCTTGCCAAAAAAAAAAAGTTACACACGAAAATGAAACAACTTTCAAACCTGCCAAACCCACAGGGGGAATTCAGATCACTATTCCCATCTATAAATGTCCATTTTAGCCACTAAAGCAGGAGCTCCAAATATAGAACATCTAATGCCAGTGTCAACTTCTAAAATCAACTCCATAATTTAAAAACTCTCTCACTCCACTGCTCATATACTGCAACTGAATCCATTTT
Organism: Patagioenas fasciata; assembly: GCF_037038585.1. Classification (NCBI taxonomy): domain Eukaryota; kingdom Metazoa; phylum Chordata; class Aves; order Columbiformes; family Columbidae; genus Patagioenas; species Patagioenas fasciata. The sequence continues at coordinate 22,347,563 of NC_092531.1, forward strand.
CAGCTGAAACTCTGTGCATCGCACTGACTCTGTTTTGCAGGTTGAGGTACCAAGACATTCCTACTAAGGAAGAAAGAAGGGCCGTTGATGGAGTAGAATGAAACACCTACAGCAAGCAGCCAATTTAGTTTTCACAGCATAATTTTGTAAGACAAAAGTGTTATCTTAAAACACAGAGCACATATCTGCAGTTTGATCAATTATGAAATGACAGAAGATATGGACAAAATTTTCAAGAATTTGCTTTTTTTATAGCTGTGCCCTAGTGGGTTACACAACATAGAGACACAGTGTGAAAAGCTATAAACTTTACAACCTTTGAGGTTGCATGCTCTCTGCCAAACACAACAGCAGCAACACCAATATACCAGAGAACAGAAAGAATTATCCCTGCGGCTTGCACAATAGCAGTGTCTCCCTGTGGAGCAGTGAATCTCCTCTGCGTGTCCCCTTTTTTCCATCAAAAGGACCACGATTAGATTAGTATTATGTGCAATCACGTACCTGACAACTTAAATCTCGCATTCGTTGTATTCCATGGCCCTTAGGGTGAGTTTATGGCTAACCTATCTAAGAGAACGCTCTTCTCTTGTGTGAAATTACTTTACGCGATACACAGGCTTTGCCAATGCACCGAGATGCAACTGAAGAGCGAGACCCTTGAGAGGATACTTCATCGCCCTCCCAAGCACCATGGAAAGAGCAATTTACTGATTTCTTGGACAGTGCTGACACATTTCTTGCACAGAATAAAACACTTCTACTTCAAATCAGGACGTCCTTTAGTTTGCATTAAGGAAAAGTAAAAAAAAGATCAGGTATAAATGATGAGCCATATTAAATCAGGTCACCATTGAAATTTCTTGATTGTTATATAGTTGGTGGAAATGGGAAAGACTACCAGGCTGTTGAGAGAGCGATTCAATAACCTGCATTTGAAGAAAAAATTGCAAACTTGGAAACCTCCTCCAGGTTGTTTAAATTTACACATTTTAACACTCTATATTGAAAAAAAAAAAAAAAAAGTCCAAAGGAATTCTTCCAAAAAGAGAGAATTCAAAAATTAAGTACGATTAAGCCTGTACCGAATCAAGTGTAATTTTATAATAGCAATGAATCATGAGAAAGAAGAGCAATAGATTTTATATCATAAAATTTGCTTGATTTAAAACAACATAACACTCATGTAGCTACAGTGGACTGCTACTCCTATTGGATTTTCATTGCACTTCTGCAAACTCACACGAGTAGATACACAAAGTAGGAAGTGTTCCTGGATAGAAAGTACAGCTTTTTAGTTAAATAAATCAGGACTGTCCAGAAATTACAGAGCTTCAATGTGAAATGTTTTATATAGCACAAAAACATGCAGCTTAACTTACCATGCTCTGATGACCATCCATAAATTTCAATTTTACAAAAAAAAGAAAAAAGAAGACAATATAGCCATTATAGGACATATTAATGGAAAGAGAAGGACTTATGATAAGTACAGGGTCTAAATTCTGGCAGCTTCCAGCAACCTCACTAACATTTAGAGTTACCCTAAATTTGTCAATGACAGTGGAATCAGTCCTGAAAAATCTCTGTTGCTAATGAGGGAGTATAAGGGGCTCCACCTAATATTTTGTTTGTAAAAAACTCTGATTTCAAGGTATTCCGCTTTGTTAACTTATGAGAAGTGACCCATTATGAGAAAAATACTACATTAAAATTTAGCCTCCCCTTTTCTGTCTTTGTCACTTCCTAAAGATGA